>NC_055674.1:11615000-12215000 GCF_017976325.1 Chelmon rostratus | reverse complement strand
CTCATCAGACTGTGGTGGAGTGCCCTGTCATTCTGTGTCCAGTTTCCTGCATGACATGGTTGACCACACCCGTGAGCTGTGATTGGACAGCCAGGTGATCTCTGTCACCTTGCCTGTGTTTCGATGGTGACAGGAACGTTGACACCCTGATCGTGGATGTGTTCCCGGTGCTGGACACGCCGGCAAAACAGGTGATCTGGCAGTTTGTTTACCAGCTGCTGACGTATGAGGAGCAGGAACACTGCCAGAGCAAGATCTCACGCTTTCTTGGATACAAAGCGCCAGGTGTGTGCACGCATTTCTCCTTCTTTCATTCTTCTGAGGTGTATGCGCGTACGAATGAGACGGGGTTTGTGTGTGAGATGGACGCTGTCATTATGTGGGAATAAATTCACTGGGTCAGATCAACCCAGGTGCTGCAGACCTTCATACACCTTTGCCTCTTCCTCTGCATTGCCAATATGTGTGTGTGTTCCAGTTCCACCACCACCACCACCTCCTCCCCCTCCTCCGGAGCCTGAGGTTGCCCCCGAGCCCCATCGACGTAGCAGCTCCATGAGGGTGACAGGGACCACGTACAGGAGCAGTGTGAGGGGACGTAGCTCTGATGACCTGGTCATTGGCACACACTTGGGCATGGGTACAGAACTCCATTATCTTCATCATCATCATCATCCGTAGCAACAGTAACACTATGACCGCCATGATTCTTATCGCCATCATCACTAATGTTATTTTCAGCATGCACATTACCCTCACTGTCATTATAAACACAGACCTCCCATTTTTTTGTATCACTGCTTTCGTTTGCGACTGCCAACTTCTTTTACATGACAGCATGGTTCACACTAATTCAGTTCATACTATATGTTTTCTACAAGCTTTCACATACTGAATAATAGTTTAACATATTCCCACGTAGCCAAAGTCGTTTGGTTGGCTCCTCCATTACTGGCCCAAAGACAGGCTGATCGCTGCAAACTGGAGCTGATTGTCGCCCAAATCAGCACAAGCCCACATCCTAAAAAGTTGGCCAGAGCTGGCTCCTTTTTAGTCCTCTGCTGTGTGAACGCAGCCAAATGTGCTCAGCTACGGTCTGCTTGCTCGGCTACCTGGGTTGTATTTTGGTCATGCTAACGGGTGTATTGTTATAGGGCTCCGTGTAGAGCCAATGCTGGAGACAGGGATGAGGTTGGCTCCGGGAGAGAGGCAGTCAGGAGACGGTACTTCCCTTCCTGAGACTCCCAACAACCTCACTAATGTACGTACCGAGGCCCATCCTCGTGGGAAAAGATAAACATCAGCTCAGGACTCGTCCTCATTAGGGCGAGAGGTCTTACTCTGGTTTCTTTGTACATTTCCACCATACAAGCTGTCAGCAGTGTACGCTGAACTGGAGAACATGTATTCAGCCAAGAGGTCCAAGTCTCTGAAGAGTCGTCCTCCTCCTGCCCCCGAGAGTTTGCTGGACCTGGAGCCTCCGTCGCGCACAGCCTCCCCAACAATACATGCTAACACAGGTAGCTGAAAGTATAAATGTTACACCAAGCTCATAGCAGCTGGAATTCCATTTGACTGATATGCCGTATAAATGACTATCTTGCTGATCTGCTGTGTGCATGAGTGTGTGCGTATGTGTGCTTGTGTGTGTGTGTAAGAGAGGGTGGATAACAAGTGTTTAAAAAGCACTGCAGTGCAACAGTGATAAATCCCAAGGTAGCCAACCCATTTCTGACTCAAGTGAATATCCTTGAATTTAACACTGACACAATTTCTGTGATTTCATGCTGCACATAAATACACAGCATAGCAGAGTCTCAAAGCATCACCCTGCTCTGAATCTGTTTCAACCCGGCACTTGTGATTAGTTTTGTTAGATTAGGACCTGAGGAGGAAGGAAGATCTGCAGACGGGGATGCAGAGTGCACCCATGAGAGTGCAATCCATCTGCATCAGGCAGGGCCAGGTTGACGTTAAATAGAAGGCAGTCAAATATAGCCTAGAAATACTGGATAAGGAGGATATGGTGATGGTGGAAGTGGAACTAGAAAACACACAGTTAAAGACCCCCAACAATAAAAAATGTGTTTTCTGCAAGGGTTCCTCTAGAAGACATGTTCAGACTACCAAATTCTTCAAATGCAGAACTTTTTACATTTTTCCATTGTGGAGGGAAAGACACTTATTACTCCTGCACAACTATGATTTTATTACTTTACTTTTAAGTCTTCAGACTCTCTAGAGGGGAAGTGTGTAGGTGTATTTGTTTAAAAAAAAAAGTATTTCTGTGCTTCTTTTTATCTGCAATGTGAGACGACCTGACAACACTTTACTGAATTGATCAACTTGTCGGAGACTGTCATTGACAGCCTTTCATGATCTATTTAAACACCTGAAAGTCAGAAGAGAGACATTTCTGTCAGTATTATGTAACTGTACACTGTACGTCTCTTCCTTACCCCAGGCAGCCGTAAAGGCCCCCCACCCCCTACATCCTGGCCAGAACCTCTCCCCAGCCCCCCTGCAACCCAGTTCTATCCATCAGGGCTGACAAGCCAGACCAGTGGCGAGTCCAACCCTTACATCAGCCTGGACAGCCCCCCTCCATCACCTCCAGAGCCCCCTGACTACCCATCCAGTCCCCCCACCCACCGCAGCGGCAAGCGGCGTTACACCTTCTCCAAACCGCCACGCTCAGAAGACACAGACCGCTTTCTGGATGCACTGAGCGAGCAGCTGGGACAGCGGGTGGCCATCATTGATGACTTCCTGACCCCTGAGAACGACTACGAGGAGGTAGAGTCACAGGACTGCATGTCCCAGTTATAAGAAGTGATAATGAATGCTAATCATACGTCTCCAGTTAACATGTGGTTCAGATGTTATCAGCTGTTACGTGTTATGAGTGCAACGGTCTGAATCATTAACTTTTTATGTGCTCATGCTGCTCCTCACAGATTGTTTTATTATTACTCAGCAAAAAGAAACACAGGCAACAGAGAAATTAACCTTCAGATAATCTGTTCTGCTAAATGTAGAAAAGACAACATTTCTCTTGATCAGGCTTTAGGTGGTAGCTAAACTAACACTGAAAATGAAAAAACATTCATTACCCAGAAGGTTATATCTACACACAGAGTTGTTTGTTTTCCACATACAGTCAAGCCTCACTTACACAGTAAATTCACAAGCCAGTACTTGTATTTTTTCTTGTTTAAATACCTATGATTCCATAGTTTCTGGTGCTAGTGGGTTAATTCCCCATGACACAGCACACTGATTCCCTGTGATACTCTAATGTAAGTCCTGCAGCCAAATATAAAATAGGACAGATCCTTGAACACACATACACGTACTCACCTGTATAAAGAAATATCAAGATTTATAATGAAACTGTGTTAAGAAAAGAATCTTTAGTGTAACATTGCAGGTTAAACAGCCTTGCATAAGAAAAACAGATCCCCTCTATGTTGTCCACCAGTTTGACCTCAAATAATGATTAAAAACACAATCAGTTTTATACATGTACATGTACATGTGCATGTATACAAACAATTTCATGTTTTAACCATGTTTGTACAGCTGTTGCAAAGAAATACATTGAGTAGATCCTGTGCAATCTGCCCAGTTTGTATAAACACCTGTGTGTATTTTAATGTTCAGCATTTGGGATAAAATAGACTCCCTCCTGTTTTAACCATTTAAAAGAATTAACACATTTTTGATCAACTCATCTAGACTGACAAGTACTATTTTGACTTTGAAGGCCTAATGAGGTGTAATTGGTGTTAATGCCAGGATATTGTGCAGATGGGCTTCCCAGATGAGGAGGATGAGGATAATGAAGAGGAGCTGGGTGTGGACGAAGACGAAAATGGAGGATTTGTGGCTCCAGAGCTCAGCAGCCCGAGTGACGTTCAAAGCAGCAGTGGAGAAGAGAATGCCTCCTCCCTCACCTACTCTTCCTCTTCTGATCACATCCCCCCGCCCCCAATGACTCCTCCGCCGCCCCCGCCGGTTCAGTTCAACGACCCGCCTCCTCCCCCTCCAGCACCTGCACAGACTCAGCCTCAGCACCAACAACAGCAACAGCAGCAACAGCTCAGTTACACCCCGGAACACTCCCCAAGAACATATGTGCCCATCCGGCGGAAATCTGGACCCCCTCCCCCACCTCCACCCCGTAGTAATCCACCACCAAAACGCCACTCCTTACACAAAGTGCTGCCCACAAGAGAGGAAATACAGGTCCATGCTACCATACAAGAGCTGAAAGCCTACCAAGAACAGCAAGCCTACCAGGAAAGACAAGCCTACGAGGAGCAACAAGCATATAAGGAGAGGCAAGTGTTTGAGGAGCAGAAAGCCTATGAAGAACAGCAACTGTACCAAGAGCAGCAGGCTTACCAGGAACAACAGGCCTATCAGGAGAAACTTTTCAAAGAGAGACAAGCTTATGAAGAGCAGAAGGCATATGAGGAGCAAAAAGCGTTTGAAGAGCAGCAGCTATACCAGGAGCAACAAGCCTACCAAGAAAGACAAGCATATGAACAGCGCCAAGCCTACCAAGAACAAAAAGCATATGAACAGCGTCAAGCCTACAAGGAGCAGAAAGCATTTGAGGAGCTTCAAGCCTACCAGGAGCAAAAAGCTTATGAAGAGCGTAAAGCCTATGAGGAGCAAAAAGCTTACGAGGAGCGTCAAGCCTACGAGGAGCAACAGGCGTATCAAGAGCAACAAATGCAACAGATCTACCAGAGCCACCACTCGATGCCTAATCAGCCAACGCAGCAGAAAGCCCACTCACCACTGCCTCTCCAGCAACTCCACCAGTCCTTACCCCCACTCCCCTCTCCAGACTCCACCCATCACCACGCTAACCATCCTCTTTACATGATGCGCCAAGCACAGCAGCAGCCGGCACACCAGGGTCACCACCACCGACGTCAGTCCCGTTCAGCCCCATCTCCACACCAGCCGTCACCCCAACCGACAGCCCACCCCAGCCAACAAGGTCAGTACTCTGAGGGCATCTACCAAAGCCACCAGGGCATGAGACACCAGCCCCACCATTCTTCTGCAGAGATGCTCCACCAGATGCACCCAGCCCCAGCCCACCACTCCTCTGCAGAGATGCTCCATCAGTTACAACAATCCCAGGCCCACCACTCATCTGCAGAGATGCTCCAACAGATACAACAAGCCCATGCCCACTACTCATCATCGGAAATGCTCCACCAAGTGCACAAAACCAAGGCCCATCATTCTTCAACAGAGGTTCTGCAACAAGCTCACCAGATGCAGCAAATGCAGCCCCACCACTCCTCAACCGAACTTCTTCATCAAGCTCACCAGATGCATCGGGGACAAGCACACCATTCATCCACTGAGCTGCTCCATCAAATGCACAAACCCCAGGCCCACCACTCCTCCACAGAACTGCTCCATCAAGCCCATCAGATACACCAAACTAAGCCACATCACTCTTCCACGGAGCTTCTGCATCAAGCCCAGCAAGAGCCTGCCTCCCTCCCAGTTCAGCTGAACCGGGACAGCCACTCCCACCAGAGCCGGAGAAGTCTTAAAGGTCATCAACAGGCCCAAGTGTCACCACAAGGCAGACACCAAGAGCAGCAAATCCACCAAACCCATCATCCCCAGCCCACCAAACCCTCTCCCCAAAGACCCCACTCTATCCAGCAGACCCACCACCACTCCAGCACGCCTCAGATCCACCACATCCACCATATGACCCCACAGCCACCTCCGCAGGACTATCAGCACCAGATTCATGTCATCCACCCTCCCCAGCAGCCCCACAGGCCTCAGCCACTTCTCTCCACCTTTCAGCCCCTGCAACCACACCAGCCCACCCTCTCCACTTTCCAGCCTCTGCCACAACACCACCAGTCCCAGCACCAAGTGCAGTCCTCCACCCAAGCCACCCGTCCACAGTCCCAGCCCTCACATCACCTGCTTCAGTCGCCGCACCAACCCCAAACTCAGCCCCACCATAAGCAATCCCACGGCCAGCCCCAGTCCCTCCCCCACTCTCTATCTGACCCCTCAGAGCATCTGGAGCCCCCACCACCTCCACCCCTGCCCCCACCCTGCTCCCCTCCACCCTTGCCCAGGCCTTCGCTGTCCAGGATGGACTCCAACCACATGAGCGTGAAGAGGTTGCGCTGGGAGCAAGTGGAAAACTCAGAGGGGACTATCTGGGGACAGGTGAGCTTTGTGGGGTTCAGACATGTGGAGCTAAGCCCTCTTACAGTGTAGCACCATTTAGATTAGAATTCCAAGTTCAAAGTAATATAACAGCCATGGAATTGTAATTCATGTTGCCATTTTTACATGTCTTTGGTAGTTGGGAGCAAATTCTGACTATGAAAAACTGCATGACATGGTGAAGTATCTGGATCTGGAGCTGCACTTTGGGACACAGAAGAGCTCCAGTGAGTATGAGTGGCTGGATGTATATCTGGTATATCTGCAGTGCTTTAAATGGAAACACAGCTTAAGGTCATAAGATAATATGTAAAAAAAAAAATCTGGATTTAATGAGTGAGCCCCATTCATGTGCACAGTATATGGCAAATATTTTAATCAGAAGTTAATTTGATGGAATGATAGATGACACATTCATCATTATTTCTTAGCACATCACTACCCAAGTTCTTGGATCTTGGTGTCCTTGGAGTGTGAATATTTGATCACTGAATCTGCAGCATTTTACCCCTGATCTTAAAAAAAAGCTAACACTAACTGAATTCAGCTCTCTACTGTCAACTATGTACCTCCATAACATATGGGCTTTTACTAACTCTGGTCCCATATTTAGTGCCTGCTCTAGAACCATCCCCCCTGCCAGACACCTTCAAGAAGAAAGACGTGATCGAAATTCTGTCCCATAAGAAAGCCTACAATGCCTGTGAGTGTAAAATGGCAAATTATTCTGTTTTGCATTCCATATGTGTCTTTATGTCTTCTGCTATCAGATATTCTTCCTCTTTTTTCTAATTAGCTCAGATTTAGAGGCTCATTTATGGTTCAGAATTAAGAATTTATAATCCATGTCTATCTTCCTTTTTAACCTCTAGCCATCCTGATAGCCCACCTGAAGCTCTCTCCAGGGGAACTACGTCAGGTGCTGATGAATATGGCCACTGATAGGCTGGAGCCAGCCCACATCAAACAGCTGCTGCTGTATGCCCCCGATGCAGAGGAGGTCAAAAAGTATGAAGAGTACAGACAGGACCCCAGCAAACTCAGCGAGCCAGACCAGTTTGTGCTGCAGGTACAGTCAGCTGGTGTGTTTATACAAGTGGTTGTGTTCATTGCCTGAGTCTGTGCCATTGTCCATACACTACATTTGTGTTCTCCATCAGATGTTATCCGTCCCGGAGTACAAGACCCGTCTGCAAAGCCTCCTCTTCAAGTGTTCTCTGCAGGAGAAGACGGAGGAGTTGAGAGGAGCGTACGACTGCCTGTACAAGGCTTCGCTGGAGCTGAAGACAAGCAAGAAGCTGGCTAAGATACTAGAGGTAGCCTACTGTTCAGCAAAGTACACTAACAAGGAAAAAGAGCATGTTGTTGTTTATGGTTTAAAAGAACCTGCTGTTATGATGATGATAAAAATGCTCCTTTTCACAACTCTGAGTGGTTCTGATAAGACACACTGCACTGCTCAGTCAATCACAAGCAAGGATGGAGCGAGGTTCACCCGTTTGTGAACACAAGATTGTGTAAAGGGTGTTAATATATGTTGTACATTGTACATGTGAGAGATGAATGTGTTGCAAATGTAATGAAATCTGTTGGTAAATTAGCTGTTTGACAGAGTTACAGTTCTGCTTGCTGCATTCTGTCTTCCTTTAGTTTGTGTTGGCGATGGGGAACTACTTGAATAACAGCCAGCCTAAAACCAACAAGACCACAGGCTTCAAGATCAACTTCCTCACAGAGGTACTTCACACATGCAACAAAAAAACATTGTGCTTGCTGCCCTTGTTTCCTCTCTTGTATAGTCAGTAACTTCTTTGTGTCCTCTGCAGCTGAGCACAACTAAAACAGTGGATGGGAAGTCGACATTTCTACATATTCTGGTCAAGTCGTTATGTCAGCACTTTCCTGATGTGTTGGATTTCTCCAAAGATTTAACCATGGTTCCTCTTGCAGCCAAAGGTGCATAGATACATTCCTCTTTGTCCTCTGCTCCGGGGCTTGGGAGCATTTTAAAATATAGAGAGCACTTATTCAGGATTTATTTGTCCTCGTCGTGTTTTTTCATTTTTGTCGCTGATTTTAAGTGTCCTCCTTCTTCCTTCTTCTATTTCCGTACTTTGCCCACACGCTCTTGTCTATAGTAAACCAGAGGACTATCACATCAGATCTGAATGACCTTCACACAACCATCCAGGACATTCGCTCAGCCTGTCAGAAGATGCCTGCCACTGCTGAGGACCGTTTCGCTGTGGTCATGAGTGTATCCTTCACAAAGCTGCCAAAGAGCTGTGGGCTAATGAAAAGAAAAAAACGAATGTAGTAGAAGTGATGATGAAGCGTGTGTCCCTTGACTCCAGTGTGTGCAGAACTTCCTGGAAAACAGTCATCCAGCAGTGCAGTCTCTGGAGTCCCTGCAACAGAGAGCTATGGAAGAATTCAGCAAAACTGCCTCTTACTTTGGAGAAGACGGCAAAGCCACCAACACTGAGGCCTTCTTTGGTATCTTTTCTGAGTTCATGGGCAAGTTTGAGGTGAGCAAGAGAGATTCAGGCCTTCAGATAATTCCTGTTGTCACCTTTGCAGCCAGCGTGACAGTCAAAACTATATGCTTTTTAAAATATAATGACTATATGCTTATTATCCTCTGTAATTCTCTCTCAGCCGTCCCCTAAACTAATGAACATAATAGTTTGAAAAAGCCTTAATTTGTCTTCAAACAGCTCGTGATTCACAAGTTTAATGGCTGCAGATAAACCCTTTCGCTGCCTCTGATGATTGCCTCATTACTTCCTAGATTTTCTACTCCGCCAGTGTTTTGTTTTTTAGAAAGGCCCATGCAGTGTGTTTGGTAATGAGCACAGCCTGAAGAGAGAACAGAGAAAGTGCGCCAGGCTAATGTGCTAATAATGAGCTCCACACAGCAGCAGGATCAGTGTGTTGACACTGAGTATCCAGCGCTGTGCTGCAGCCTGGCAGGCCCTCGGGTCTGAATATTTTCCTCAGGTATGCAAATCTGAGCAAATAAAGCAGAATTTTCAAAAAAACAGATCTGAACCAAGTCATTAAAATAAAACTGTATTCTATAAATTCAGCAGCAGCTCAATATGAAGACGACAGTTTTCATGAGTGCAAACTGTTTTCTACGCAGCCTTAATGGTCTGAGGTTCAAAGAGCGCCACCTTGAAATCACTTGGACTGTAATTAGTGTGCATATGTGTGAATGATTTTAATGGTTGGAATCATATTTATTCATTCATAAAATTATGGACATTTCAGGTCTGAAATCCTTTATTATACAGCACCAATTAAAAAGACTGAGCAGATTAAAAAACAACACAAAATAACAATAATAGATATGCATGCAGCATAACCACGCATTCCTCTAAAACTAGTGACAAGCCAAAGCGGTAACAACATGTATGTTAGCTTACAAACCCTGTTGTTTCTTTACCACAGAGAGCTCTCAGTGAGCAGCAAGCTGCAGAAAGCCTGAAGAGCCCCAGAAGTCCACGAATGGCCTCCCCACTGGCCTGGTAACACACACATACACACATACACACACACACTCGTATGGAGATGACTGCACAGATACACAAACACATCCACAGACATACTGCATGCATGTACTGTATGTACATGCACACACACACACACCTCTCAATGCACATTGTTGAGCAAAAAAAAAAAAAAGATTTTATGTGTTTTTGGTCAAATTAAGGGAGAAACTTTTGCATCAAAGATGGACAACTTAGCTTTATACCAGTGGTGTCATATCTACTGTTTGTCTTTTCAGAATGAAACAGAGTTGTTGTCGCAGTCCAAAACTTTAAATGGCGAAGACTACTACTTAGAAAATATCCTTGTATGGCCGTCAAGGTCTCTCTGCTATTTGAAAGATAGTTCCTCAGTAACATCCAATAGTTTAAGTTTTCTTTCTCTAAGCCTGAGTTCAGGTCGCGTCTGTAAGCGTGTTATTACAGCCCTACAGTCAAATCTTTGCTGTATATCCATGAATAAGACATAGATTTACAATAATACTCTTTATCCTGAAATAGATATTGAATTAAAATGCATTTACAGTCGCTCGGTGGTTTGGAAGAAACCACTAAAGCCATTCTCCTGTTAGTTTACATGTTCAGTATTTTTGTACGCCACCCACCACACTGAATGTAACATAAGTCCTTTACTAAGTGAGCAAACACTCGTTGAACTCAGCTGTCCTGATGATGGCTTGTTCCATTGACTCTGTTGTATCTGCCTCACTGTCAGCGGTGTTTCCAAAAACACCCACCGTGTCAGTTATATATGCTTTTTTTTTTTCTAAATGGTGTTGTTCTTGTGTGATTCTTAACTTCTAATGCTACTCACTTGTACATATGAGACCATGTCAGTGGGAAGGTGGCACTTGCAACTTGTTTTTATAAAATTTTAACTGTTCGGAGGATCATTTTTAAAGTCATCAATCACAGGAAGCCGAGGTGGGATTATGTGGAGTCAGCAGCGGGCAGTGTGCAATACGTGGATGTTTAGCTGAGTTCCACTGTTAGATATTATCCTCTTTAAACTATAACAGAGATATATTGTGTTTGTACTGTACAGAATGAGAGTGGATGTAAAGAAAAACAGGTACAGATGCTACATTATACTGTGTGAAGCACTTTGTTACGCTCATGTACCACCCAAATATTTCTTTTGCCAATTCTGGACCATGAAGTTCTACCACGACAGCAGTGTCGTTAAGTTACTCGCAGCAGATGCAGCATTTTCAGACAGTGAATAACGCAGCATTACCAGCTTCTCAGACGTGCCACTGCTCTGTAAAACATAACGCTTAGTCTACGAGTGATGATTTTTAATAGTAAGGCAAATAATTCTGATAAGAATAATGTGTGCAGCTATAGTGAGCGCTCTGTTTTCTAAAGGTCTTAGTTGCTTTTTTTTCTGCTTAAACTACAGAATGTAAACCTCTGAAGCATTGCTGTCCATTTAAGGCCTATAAAGTGTTAAGTCTGTATTTTGTATTGTATCCTTACAATGCTATAAAGAGTGGTATGAAACCGGCTTTTGCCTGGATGTCTGTGTGTTTTTCTTATGTAAAAGCAACTCATCGGTGCTCGTGAACATTTGTGGTCTTGTGGAGGAATGATACTGTATCCTCTGCTTTATTATCGACAGTACAAAGGGAATCACCTCAGACGCCTCACACTCACTTGTTCCTGCAACTCTTATCCTGTAAATGACAATCCTGTCTTTACAACTGCTGCCCACGCCTTCCTCTCTATTGCTGCAACCAGTTTATCTGTCCTGCTGCAGCAAAATCTCACACTAACATTAACAGATTGTAGGCCTGTTCTGGACATGCAAGCACACACACTCACACACTCTTCCCCTTATCTAGCCTTAACATAATGATATCTTTGCCTGTACTCTCTGTAATTGGAATGCATTTGAAACTCATTTAGCAATCCTTTCACTGAGTGCTGTGCAAACACTTCTCTGTTAGGAGTAATAAATCCTTTACATGTTAACTCAAGCTTTGCAGCGCACTAGGTGACAGTGGAGTTTGATCTTTCGGCGAGTGGGGGGGAAGCTTCAAGACAAACATGAGATCCCTGGTATTATCCCGATGTGGCTTGTGACATGCTGTATTGTTTTGGCCGCACAGCACAGCTCGAGGCAGTCCAGCTGGAATGATACACAGCGTGACATCTGACTGGAAGGTGAGTGTGCTTAGCGGATAACACGGTCCGATGCGCAGCCCGGAGATGGAAACAGCTGTAGCTTTTACTGAAGTCTGAATTGCGGTGAAAATGTGAGTAGATTTGTCGTTTGCTGTGAGTAAGCGAAGTTTGTTTTTTATGGCGCCTTTCCAGCACACGTGTCCCACAGTGCTTCACAGGTCAGCAGAGGAGTTAGAGGGCAGAATCTCTGAGCTTCACATGGTGATAGACGTAGTTTATCAATCTAGATTTAAATATTAAACAGTATTCAACTTGGCCACAGTTATTAACTGCTCAGGCCCATAACACGCAGGACGGCACGCTTAGTAAGCACACCTCCAGTAACTGACAAATTGTAATTTATGGAAATTAATTAAAAAAAAACACTCTCTCATACAGCGTGTGTCCCCTGGTCAGAGGTGTAAGTACTCAGAAAAGCCATTCAGTATTTTACTTCATTGAATGCACAGAAGTTTATCTGATCAGTTAAACAAATCAGGTGAGTCTCCCAAAGTCTCCAGTGTGAAAGTCCCTCTGGACTGACAGGCCTGAGTATTGTTTTAAGACAAATCTGAAAAAATACGTGTGTCCTTTAAGTATCTGAAATTTATGAGTCTGCAGAGTGGCCTCTTGCAGACTCTGACGCTGTGGTATTACACTGTCACACAGATAAAGATCTTAAACCAGCTGAGACATTTTCCCTCTAAACTTTCTCAAACGGTTTGATCTAAATAACCTTTGAAATTCAAATTCTACTCAAGTAGATTTAGTCGATAAGACCTCTGTTATTGATTTGTACTTTTACTTACATAATGGATGTGATTACTTTTTCCACTGCTGGCTTTTCACCACCAAGTGTCTGCCTACATTATATACCGTTGGGTAGTTTAATTTATAGTAAAGAGTTCTATATAATTGACTCATCATATGTTTTGTCAAGTCTGTACATGAAAAGTAACAATATCTGTCAAAGAAATGTAGTGGTGAGGTCAAAAGTAGTGCATAAATGATATAAAAGTACCTCAAACTTGTATTTAAGTACTATTAACAAGACCAGGCATGGTTGGAGCACTCTCCATCCTTACCTGTGAACAACTGAGCCTTTCCAGGGTACTCCCACCTGTTACCAATCAACCTGTTTACCTGTGGTTGATGAACAGGTGTTTTTGAATTATTCCACAATTTTCCCGGTCTTTTGTTGCTCCTGTCCGAGCTTGTTTGACATGTGTTGCTGCATCACATTCAGAATAAGCAGATATTTACAAAAATCACTGAAACTGATGAGGTTAAAAAATGAAATATATTGTCTTTGTACTGTTTTCAGCTATATGTCAAAGATGATTACTGAAATTTCACTCACAAAGCTGTGAATGAAGTGGTCACATGACTCCTAGGTCATCTCTTCTTGCTGAAAGTGGTGCTGTCAATCATCCCCGGTCTCCTCTGCTTAGTTTTGTGCTCTCTTTGGAAACTATTCCAGACCAGACAATCTAAACATTTTATCACCTTACTCGCTATCACAGACAGAACAGAATGGACCTTACAGAAGCCCGCCAAGGGACCAGCATGCCCCCTTCCACTTCGCCCGCTCCAGGGGACGTAACAACCCTGGCTACTGTGGATATAGTGGTGCTGGTAGTCTACTTCCTACTGGTTCTGGCTGTCGGCCTCTGGGTAAGTACAGGGTGAAGAGAGGTCTCTGTCTCTGCAGTACTAAAACCTGTGGTGTGTGGAACGCTGTTCTGGGTTGTTATGAACTGAGAGATCATGGCTTCAAAAATCAAAATGTTCCGCACAGACTCTTTGCCTTAATGCTGCTGACATCCTTCAACAGAACAGAGCAGAATTATTCTGTATCACACTAACTTTGTCACAGGTTACATCCCACTTTCAAGGCCTGCTCGTTGCAAAGATCTCTGTTCATTCATTAGATTCTGGGAACCTGTGTTTAAAAAGCAGCCTGTCCATGCTTGAATAGAGATGGAATAGGACCCTTCTGAATCATGAGAGAGCTGCAGTACATTGACTTTGATGGCAGTTGACTGTAAAACACAGCTGAGCCTGATGACCACATATCAGGCCCGTATTAATATTTAGCTTGTGATTTTGCATCACGTCACTTTCCTTGAAACATGAGATAAGAGGTAATTTCCTGTTTGTCAGGAAATGCCTTCTTTTCTCATGCTTTTTTTTTTTTTGTGGTCTGAACAGATTCTGCTCGGGCTCCTGCTCTACATCTCCAGAACATCTGCTCAGTGTGTTACTGTAACAGCTGTCAGACACATCATGGTCACTTACGTGCAGTATACGTGGAAGAATGTAGAATTTCATTGGCAGAATAATGAACACAACCCGTGCATGGCGCAGTTTTTAAGTGCTTTACAAACATTTTAGCTTTAAAAGGAAGCAGATATGCCACAGGTGGCTTTTTCTTCTTCATCTACGCTCGGCAGGTTCAGCACAGCAGCAGCACACGGCTGCAGGAAGTGCTGGAGTCACGGTTCTTGCAGCGTTTCTTTCATCTGGAACCCTGTTGCATGGGTCTGATTTTCCTCCACCCCTTTCAAAACCATTCAATGGCTTCAGCTAAAAGAAATAAATCAGTCACCAAGGTGTGGTGCCATGTTTTAGTGCTTGATACTGCACATGATGAAGCTGTCTTATCCCTTAATAGGGGATCCTGTTTGTGATGCCAAGAACTTTCTTCTCAGGTGTTGTGAATCCACAGTTCTTCTGTAATTATATCTTTAAGAAGTGTGTCATTTTTCCGGCAGTCCATGTGGAGGACAAAGCGCAGCACGGTGGACGGATACTTCCTGGCAGGGAAGAACATGACCTGGTGGCCGGTGAGTCAAACAACATCAGATCAAACTAAAAGCTCTCTATCTCTAATTAGTTAACACTGTAAAGGCCAGATGGAGGCGAGCTGTTCTGCAGATCAAAGTGAAGCACTCATGATTCTGATTCGGACTCTTTCATCTATATTTAGGTGGGTGCCTCGCTGTTTGCCAGTAACATTGGCAGTGGACATTTCATCGGCCTTGCAGGGTCAGGAGCTGCCGCAGGAATCGGGGCTATTGCGTATGAGTGGAATGTAAGAAATTGCACATGTGCTCTTAACATAAAAACAAGTTTCATATGATGAACATAGCTGCTGTTTTTCCAAGTCTGAATCATCCAAATGTGATATGTGGTCATCGACAGGGCATGCTGATGGTGCTGCTGCTGGGATGGCTCTTCCTGCCCATTTATATCGCCTCTGGGGTGAGTCCACACATCAAACGTCAAACAAGTGCATGCACACGGCTTTGTCCGTGCAGTCCTTCACAGCCATCTCTGAACTGTCTCTTCTCCAGGTGACGACCATGCCAGAGTACCTGCAGAAGCGGTTTGGTGGCAGGAGAACGCAATTATTTATAGCCGTCCTGTCCTTATTTATATACATCTTCACGAAAATATCGGTATGGTGCAAATCCACAGTGGTTCTGCAGTGTTTCCTGTGTTCAAACAGATATCTACGTGCATGTGTCTGAAAGCTGCTGCATTTTGTGTGTGTGTGTATGTGTGTGTGTTTCTGGACCAGGTGGACATGTATGCAGGTGCAGTGTTCATTCAGCTCGCCTTGCAGTGGAACATCTACCTGGCTGTGGTGCTGCTGCTGGCAGTCACCGCACTCTACACTATAGCAGGTGACCTTTCTCCTTCCTTCGCCGTTTTAAACACCTCTTGCTTAGAAGCGGACACAGGAGTGCTGCCTGTTGCTTGTCCCGCCTGTCTCTGACTGTTTCGCGTTGTGTCCCAGGTGGTCTGGCTGCAGTCATCTACACAGATGCCGCTCAAACTGCTATCATGCTGGCAGGATCTCTCACCCTCATGGGCTTCAGTAAGTCAGATCTGAATGTGCATGACACCCTCACATCACCAGCACTTCATGCTGCAGTTCATCTCACCCTGCTGTCCCCCTGTTGAGGCTTTGCCGAGGTCGGAGGCTGGAACGCTCTAATGGAGGGATACGGCAGCGCCATCCCTTCGGTCCGTGTGCCAAACTCGACCTGCGGCATCCCCCGAGCTGACGCCTTCCACATATTCAGAGACCCCGTGGACTCTGACCTGCCGTGGCCTGGCGTCCTCATCGGCATGTCCATCCCTTCCATGTGGTACTGGTGTTCTGACCAGGTACTTGGATAAACTTGTCCTATCAAATAAGAGCAAATGAAAAGATAAAGAATTAACACTGTGGGTTTAACAGTGGTGAAAAATGTCCAGATATTACAGCTCAGGATATAGAAAAGGCCTCCTCATTTAAAGACACTTTAATCTGTGAATATAAATTAAAGCATGTGCGGCAAGTCTGGTCCCTGCAGGGAGTGTCAAAATGTCAAAAGGTCGTTCATTTAGAGAGGTGAGGGTGTATTTTAGTGTTTTTCCAACTTGTTTCTGCTGCCCTACAAATTCCTCTGAAGTTCGGAATAAAAGAGTATTTATCTAAATATTCTTATCTTGAGAATACGCCACGTTTTGCTCCTCAGAGAGGTTAAAAATTTCTTTTAAACACTATCAGAGATGTTGTTTGTCAACCGGCGAAACCTGAAACAACAGGGGACAGTTCAGCCCCCGTATCTCATTCATGCACAGAAAACCTTTACCCTTCAGACCAGACACGTAGCAGCAAGCTAAGTGATTTCCTTATCCACCCTGATCCACATCTTATAGCCCTCTATTACATGCTGCTGCATATCTAAATGACTCATTAACCAGCGGTCCCTGGGGGTTAACCGAGGGTCTGGGATTCTCTGCAGGTGATTGTGCAGCGATCCTTGGCTGCTAAGACCCTGACCCATGCAAAAGGCGGCTCGCTGCTGGCAGCATATCTGAAGATTCTGCCTTTCTTTGCCATCATGCTGCCCGGCATGATCAGCAGGATACTTTACACAGGTACGGTATGAAATTCACCTTATCATGGATCAAGCCAACAGCTGGGGAAATGTGCTTGACATCACATAGTAATTATTGTAATAAAAGTGCTCTAATGGGTTTTCAGTACTGGTCAAATTAGTTGCATTTAGGCTACATTGATGTGTTGAGAGCTTTAATATTTAAAAAGCAATTAAATGGATTAAACTGAATGGGACTGCAGATGTTTGAGTGTGTGTTTTGATGATATTGTGTAGACGATGTGGCGTGTGCAGACCCTGAGCTGTGTCAACAGATCTGTGGAAACCCAGTGGGCTGCTCAGATACTGCCTACGCCCGACTGGTCATGGAGCTGCTGCCTGCAGGTGAGAGACTGTTTCCCGTGCCGCCTTCCGCTCTGCGTAAACGTGCCTGCAAACATCTCTTTTATGCCAACCTGCTGCGCTTTCCCTCCCAGGACTGCGAGGTTTGATGATGGCGGTGATGATCGCTGCCCTCATGTCCTCTCTGACCTCCATCTTCAACAGCGCCAGCACCATCTTCACCATGGATCTGTGGAAGAGCTTCAGATCTCGTGCATCCGAGTGGGAGCTTATGATAGTGGGCAGGTATGTGACCACCTCTGGACAAGCGGGCATAGCCCAAAATATAGTCCTGGTCTCAGCATATATGCTGTGTACTGCAGCGCTGGTTTAAGCCTGCAACCAAACAAATCAGGCGTTTTTTTTAAAACATGTCAGGAAGTTGAAAAGTTTAAGGAATCAGAGTCTCTGCAAAGGCCACCCTGCTTTTTCCACAGAGCTCTTGAGTTAAAGGTTAAAGGCTTATACACCATGCAGAACATTTCAATCCCACTCAGGCCATCAGCATTTAAAAAGGAACCACATATGGCATTATAGTGCACTTTGGATGAAATCA
This sequence comes from Chelmon rostratus, assembly GCF_017976325.1. Taxonomy (NCBI): domain Eukaryota; kingdom Metazoa; phylum Chordata; class Actinopteri; order Chaetodontiformes; family Chaetodontidae; genus Chelmon; species Chelmon rostratus. The sequence continues at coordinate 12,197,223 of NC_055674.1, read as the reverse complement.
TCCACCAAATTGCATATTAAATTATGACATTTTTTCTGTCATGCTTGCCCAAACCATAACCCCTCTTTCCACATATTCCTAAGTAACGACTTCACCAGATTTTCTTTTCCTGCCTTCACTTGCACAAGCCCTTATGACCAAATGTACGGTGCTGTTCAGATGCACAGTTTTCCATTCCCTGCAAGCCTTTGCAGGACTCAGTGGCGTTAAAAACACGGCTCTGATGTTTCACATGCAGGGTGTTTGTGCTCGTGCTGGTGGTGCTGTCCGTGCTGTGGATTCCTGTCGTCCAGGCCAGTCAGGGTGGGCAGCTTTTTATCTACATCCAGTCCATCAGCACCTACCTGCAGCCCCCGGTCTCCATCATCTTCCTCTTGGGCTGCTTCTGGAAGAGGACTAACGAGAAGGTAAAGTGGTGAAGCCTCAAACTGCGTCTGTGACCGATCAAACCGGTCAGATCGAAGGAAAGTAAAAGTTTATTAAGACTATTATTCACTCACTGAGACACTGAGGAGCGAGATCCTGCAGAGTAGCAGTGTCTGGACACGTGACTGCAAGAATCCAGATCACGGTGTGAATGTATCTCATAGCCATATGAGGGGAAACGTGAGAAATCCCTGTTTTGTGTCACTTTTTGAGTCCTGCTGTGATTGGATGGTGAAACGTGTGATTGCGGACTCTCCTCTCCCTCAGGGTGCATTCTGGGGCCTGACCGTGGGCCTGCTGGTGGGCTGCATCCGCATGCTGCTGGACTTCATTTACCCTATGCCCCTGTGCAACGAGGAGGACGACAGACCCGAGGTGTTGAAATACGTCCATTACCTGTACTTCTCCATCTTGCTGTCCGTCATCACCCTGGTTGTGGTGGTCGCAGTCAGCCTGGCCACGGAGGAGCCCACACCGGAGCAGGTGAGGCCACTCAATCAGATAGAGTAATAATATAAGGAGGATCTGCTCATTATAACCAGTGGTGGAATGTAGCTAAGTACATTTACTCATGTAATATAAGAATTAAGCCCACTTCTTATGCCACTTTTTACTTCTACTTCTCTACATTTATCTGACAGCTTTAGTGACTTTACACATAATATTTTTGCATCATAAACATGTGACGAGTTTATAAAAGATGATGTTTTCTTGTATGTTAAACTGTGCAACAGTTTATACAAATACAGCTGCAATGATTAGTCGGTTAATCCATTCATTCGTCGTTCATTGGCAACATTGTTTGTTTCATGATTCCAGCTTCACAAATGTGAGGATTTGCTGCTTTTCCTTTTGTTTGTTTTTTTTTTTTCATAATTGTTGATGTTTTTACTATTGGATGGACCAAACTAAGCATCATGAAGGTGTCACTCAGGACTTCTCACTATTTTTTGAATATTTACAAACAAAACAATCGATTAATGGTTGAAAATAAGGAGCAAATAAGGAGCTGTCTAATACAGAATAGTTTAAAATGAGCTCCACCTCAACCAGCTACAAGAGTCAGATCCTGCATTTTTCTGCATTCAGTAGAATTACTTTTCATGCCTCAGGGACATTTTCATGATTATAGATACATAATTTTACTTAAGCAACATTTTCAGTGCAGGACTTTTACTTGTAACAGTGTTTTGATTGTGACATTAGTACTTTCACTTAGGGACCTCAGTACTTCCTCTACCACTGATTATTACATCACTCTACAGCACCACTAGATGTCAATAACACCTCGGGCTACCTTTTGCACAACCTGACATTGCATTAGCTTGCAGTACACTGATTTAAAACTGTGACCAGATTTATCGTCATTTGGGTCCTTCAGTAAAGTATGTTGGCCTGTTTTTGCTGTAATTTTGCTGACTGCCAGCCAAACTTTCTGAAACATCTACAGGAGAAAAAAAAAAGATTTTCTTGTTTGGAAGTTCACTTTGCACAGTGTGTCAATTTTTGTTTATTTCACAGATTAGTCGCCTCACCTGGTTCACAAGGTTTGACCCAGTGGAGCCCAAAGAGCAGGTCTTCTCAGTGGAGCGGAGCACTAAGACCTTAGAGATTACCAGTCAGACCAATGAGATGGGAGAGCAGGAGGGCAGCAATGGAAACACATGTCATTTCAGGAAAGGTGGGTCTCTCTCCTGCTTGGCGTGACACTTTTCCATTTGACCATCTGTTGGTCTAACTGCTGAGCACACCCTCTCTCTCTCTCTCTCCAGACTCTTCATCCTCTGTGTCCAGCGTCCAGAGGCAGTCCAGGCTGACGTCTGCCCTCTACTGGCTGTGTGGGATGGAGAGAAGGAGGGAGGGAGGCAACAACCTCGTGACGCCTCCTGCACCTGAGACGACTGTCTGTTCCCTGGAAGAAAAACCACGTCTACGAATCATTGTTAACGTCAACCTCATCATTTGCCTCTCTGTAACTGCCTTCATCATCGGCTACTGGGCTTGACAGGCAGGTCTTGACACTCTGATTGGACACGTGGAGCATGGGGTGGGTAAAACTTTGTGAACAGTCGTTTCTGTGCCTTCAAAACACACTGGCAAACTCACTTTACTTGTAAATGAATCATATGCCAAATTCCATTCATTTGTAATGACAATATTTGTAACATTGGTGATTAAAGTTTTTAACTAATTATAGCTGTTAAACTGATGATGATGCTGCTGCAGGTCAAGTCTTTTTCACACTTTGTGTCCACCTTTGTTTGAATAATTACGAGAAACACTTACATTTTTGACAAAATGATAAATAAGTGACGAGAAGAAGCTGACAACACTGTAAAATGTTGAACAGTATTTAATTATTGAGAGTAATGATGCATTGTGTGCAGAAAAGCCAACATAAAAAAAAAGCTGAAAATAAGAAATAAAAAAAAACGTAATCAAAGAGCTGAATAACACCTCAACAATGTAAAAAGATTGTCAGCTGCAATAAAAACAACACACAAACAGGAATTGCACCATTTGGCTGTATTTGGTCATAGCTTTGAGCTCGAGGGGGAGTGATCAGATACAGGATTTATAATGTCTAAACACAATTATCACAATCAGTTTGGTAGAAAAATCCCTTTTAATGATAAAAGCTAATCCTTGAGCATCAAAGAAGAAAAAAATTTGAGCTCGGTAAATCAGGTCAGTCGAAATCAAATAAAATTCAGATGGAAAACAAAATAAAATTCTCCCCCCGCTGGATTACTGGAAGGAAAACTGCCTGAAATACCAAAATGACAGCACACGTGCTGTGGAGAGGACACCGCTGGAAGACGACTGCGTTTTTTATTGCACTCTTGCCAAAATGTTTGGTCATTAGCAACCATAATATAAGCCGAGCAGCTCTAAATTTTTATCAGATTTCCATTGGCCCACAGCCACGTCTTTGGTCCTGATGTGTTTGGTGCTTAAGTGTTTGGCAAATATCTGAAAGTTTGGAAAATGATTCTGAAAATGCCAGAATGTGATTGTGTTTACTGATAAATAGATCATCAGCAGCTGCCCAACACTCGGACATCTCCACACAGCTGCGCTGCTGAACGGCAGATTTCTCTCTCTCAAAAAACATTCATAGCTTTCAATCAAAAGTCTCGAAAGCAACATTTTAAACAGAAGCCGAGTTCAGCTGCTGTGTGTTCAGGTTATGTATTTAAGTCCCATTAGCCTTGAGTCTAGCGAGGTTCTGCAGTCCAATCTGAAAATACCCAGCAGTACATAGAACAAAGAGAGCCTGATATGAAGTCTAAGAGCTGGACAGGAGCTTTTTCAGTTCACGCCACCACTGGAAGATGAGGTTTCTGGTTTGAGTGTCAGAGAAAAGCTTGTTTGTTTTTCCCAGAGAGCAGTCTGGCATCATGTGAGTGAAGCCTGCAGAGCTGGAGTGAGCGGATGCGTTTGAGTGACCTCTCTGATATTTGATTTTAAGCTTTCGAATCTGTTGCGTGGGCCAGCTGAGCGGAGGAGGATTTTCGATGATCCCGCTTTCTTTTTTTTTTTTATTCACAGAATGGTGCTCTCTGTCTCTGTCTCTGTCTGGGTCTGAGGGTCTAGGGGCGGGGCTGGGTTGGTGGCGGGCTCTTGACCAGCAGAGCTCTCCCCTCGTTGGTCCACAATCACCTCAGGGATGAGGGCTCGTCCAGTCCCCTTTAGGAGCAGGCCTCCGTCTGTGCAGGACAGTTAGGGGGTCAGCGAGTAAAACAGTTTGCACACATCTTTAACTGAAGCTCAGGCAACGAACTGACAGTTTCAAAGTGGCGGAGCACACACACACACATACCACCGTCACACACTCAGTAAGACACCAAGGATTGATCTTTCTATTACATCTAATCAGTACTGCATCACAGTACCAGTCATGAGACATTTTTAGAGATGGAGGCAGCTGTTGAAGAGTATCCTTGGTGTGTTAATCTTTAAATGTGACACATTTTCTACACAGATCTGTCCAAGAAGTGCACGTACAGAAGAACAGCACAGTTTTAAAGTTTGCTGAAGGCCATGTTAGTTATCACAGCAAACTGTTAGCTGTTAGCAGCATCGGTGGACGGTGTGCGAGTCACAAGCATGTTAGTTTTGCTGCACATGCATACTTATACACATAAATATATGTATACAGCATGTGCACAGGCAGCAGCTACATGCTAAAGAGGAGCAAACGCCTGCATCCTTTGTTCGCCCACACAGACATACACACATGCAGCGGACACAGAAGCAAGGCGTCAGCCAATCAGATCCTTACCATTACCTGCCTTACAAAGCTCATCTGAGAGGCAGGTCAGCAGCTCAGACATCTGCAACATTTACACATTTCCTGTCATGCGTCAGATCACCACAGTTACTACATTTAGTGTGCGAGGCACTATGACAGAGTGAAACCAAAAGCCAGACGACTCTGTACAGCGATGCCCTAAGAGGAAGCTGAAATCACTCAGTACTGAATACAGTATCAGCAGACGAGCAGCGAGTGATTTCAGTCTGCATGGAAGAAATCATGTTTAACTACGTTAAACATCACTGCAGACACACTCTCATTATGCACCGCGTTTCACTGCATCTGGGACTAAAATGACGAACAGTAAAAGTACACCAATCTCAATTCCCACAAGTACTGTACTTAAGTATCATTTTGAGGTACTTACACTTGAGAATTTACATTTTCTGCTACTTTATACTTCTATACAACATTTGTGTTATTGTAGATAAGACTTTTATTGATGCACAATGAAATGGGCCATTCTGCATAATGAGTACTTTTGGTACTTCGAGTATATTTTGATGCTAATATTGTTGTACTTTTACTGAAGGAGATTTCTGAATGCATGACTTCTTTTTGTAAGGCAGTATTTCTACACTCCAGAATTGCTGTTTTTACTTAATTGAAAGGTCTGATTACTTCGTACAACACTGCTGAAGGCAAATGTTGTCTTTTTTTCTTTTTTTTTAACAGCAGCATTTCACAAAACAGGTACTTTTAATTTTGATACTTCAAAAGCATTTTGCTGATAGTACTTGTGTATTTTTACTTAAGTAGGATTTTTAGCATGTGACTTTTACTGAAACAAGAGTTGTTATAATTCTGGTATTTCTACTTTCAGTTAAGTAAACAATATGAACACTCCTTCCACCTCTGACTGTCTTAGACCTGTGCACCACAGCAAAGATCAAAGATCCTGCTCCACCTGGAGCTCCATGTGAGTTTCCACTGGAAAAACTTCAGTTCACATGTTGTGGACACAAGCACAATGTCTCTATTTTACAGTGTTATCTGTAATGTAATATTTTTGGTAAATACATTTAGCTTTTCATGCGTTGCTCGTACTATTTAAATATGCTGAACACTATTTCTTAGATAATGTATGACTGTAAGAAGACTGTGAAACAGGACTCGCGAGATACAGGAAACACACTACCTGTTATGATCTTGGAGGCGGAGCTGCAGATTCCATTACCATTGTCATTTGCTGCAGGCTGGGGGGGTGGCGGCATGCTGGGTCGGGGCCTTGGCCTAGGAGCTGGCCTGGAGGGGCGCGGCAGAGACCCAGTGGGGTAGGAAGACAGCGGGTTGGAGTGCGAGCCATCATGGGGCGGAGTGTCGGGAGGTGTGGGAGTGCTCGGGGGCGAGGGCTCCGACTCCCCCTGGGCGTGGTGGACTTGAGGAGGCTGTGGGGGCGGGTGGTTCGGGGCGTGGATGAGGCTGTCTTTGCTGGGGTTGCGGCGGGGGGTGATGGGTGGGTGATGAGGTGAGCCTGGTGACTGGGAGGCAAAGGGGCTGGCTTGTTTGGGTGGGGCTGGGGCCTGCTTCTTGGTGCCTTCAGAGGGAAAGATAATTATTACATAATATAAACATCACTGGTGCTAAATAATAATGGAAATAATGTGCATTCTCTCACCTCTGCGAACCAAGTGTGGACTGGGGCCCCTGGATCCACCCTGAGAGTAGGGGGTTCCCACTGCAAGATGGGCTGAACCATTCCTCTGGGGAGGGGGGGTGGACATGAGCTCTCGGGCTGGGCTGTGGAAATACCATGAATGCAAATGTTAATTCACCAACACTTCATCTGTGCGTTAGATTTAACAAGGAGGTGCTGCATCGGTGCAGGAACTCATGCACTACACATAAAACAAATATTTCCATTCAAACGCTGATTTACATTAGATGAAGGTTATCACACTAGAAATAACTAAAAAAAAAACAATATGAAGACAAGTGTGGAGAAGAGGGTGCAAAAATCAGAAGTTTGTTCAGCAATGCGCTACATGCAAAATCAGACATGGCCAGAAGTAGTCAGCCAGACAGACACGCTGACGGGCAGGCAGGAAGGAAGGGGAGTACATCTTTAAAAATAGGCTGAGTTTGGTCAATCATCACAACAAGCAGGAGGGAGGATAAGAGCTGCCTGTACACAAAGCATCACATGATTCTTGTTGCATTACATTAAACGTAAAAATGAAGCCAAATTAAAAGCTGTGGACATAATAACGTTGTTATTGTCATGACGTTCTGTTTTATCACTTCCGTTTCGGGACTAGACGAATCAAACACATGACAAACACAAAGGGTGGCTGAGCTCCGGATTGGCTGATTGGCTGCGAGCAGGCGGTGGAGTATTGTTGCTACCTCAGCTCGCTCCTCCTTACCTGCTCTCCTCTGCGCTGAGCTGGCTTACAACCTGAGGTTTCACTGTGGCTACCTGGACCCCACCACCCAGACCACCTCCAACAACACCACCACCACCACCAACACTCAGGCCAGGCTGCTCAGCCTCTGTAGCCGGGGATGGAGGCTGGGGCTCAGGCTGGGCCCAGGCTTCCAGAGGGGGCAGTGGGGGTTGGAAGGTGGGTGAGGTTAGCTGTGGCTGCTTTCTATTTACAGCGGCGGCTCTACGTGGAGCGGGCTCCGGCTGTTTGTTAACAGTGCTAGGGAAGGGGGGAGAGGGGAGAGAGTTCAGGAGGGCAAACCACACGCCGTCAGACAGAATGAAAAGGCAGGAGGCCAGAGAGAGACAAGAGACAGACAGAGAGAGACGCCACTTCCTGTGTTCAGTGAAACCAGCTCAGAAAGAAGAACCCAAAAAAGGACATAAAACCACATGACTGTCACCGTTTAAAGAGAACAAAATTTGAACTGCGACATCTCTGCAGGGACAAAGGAGACAGACCATACAAACAAAATGCAACAGAGGAAGCCCACACAAAACATAAAACCAGCAACCTACAGTGTGACCTAAGCTTTAATTGGAAAACAAAGGAGATAACACAGGAGTACACAAGAGTAACACAAGAGAATTGTAGCTATAGACAAAATGCTGTCCCAATGATAGTGAAAAATGTTTCATAAAAAATGTCTTCAGTACGGACCGTGAGGAAAACATAGATCAGCTTGTGCTAAAATCACCTAAACAATAACAGAAACGTGGTGCAAAAATCACACAGAACATCATTCCCTTCTTTGACTTGTCAGTAACTGGGGGCTACATGGGACTACGGCACAGCTTTGAAGTCTGGACTGGGCAGATCTTCAGTGGGTGTTTCAGTGACTGTGATGGACTCGCTGGCCACTACATAGAGGGCCGACACAGCTGGGCCCCGCGACTCCTGCCTGCTCAGTGTCTTGGGACGGGACGGGAGGGTGAGGGGCAGGCTGAGGCTGAGGTTGGGGCGAGACAGGTACCTGTCTTTACGGGGGGTGTGACTGTCCCCGTCCTGCCCCACCAGGCTGCCGGGGCGTTTCCTCTCCATGCCGGGCTCGGGGTCTGGGGTGGCTGGGTGGGTGGGCATGGCGAACATGCCCGAAACGTTGAAGTCCACGTCTAGGGGGAAGAAGGTGGGAGGCAAATAGAGAAGAGATGATGAAAATTATGATGGTAAACATGATCTTCAGATTCTAATAATGAGTGTGGGATGATCAATAATTCTGTTATGATATTTTTTGCAACGCTAGCTATCAAATTATAATTATTGTGTGTTTGTGAAATGCTAGCATGCTAACACACTAAACATGGAAACCATCGTACCTGCAAAACATGTTAGCATTGTCATTGTGAGCATGTTAGCATGCTGATGTTAGCATTTATCTCAAAGCACTACTGTGCTTAAATACAGCCTCACAGAGCTGCTAGCATGGCTGCAGGATTTTCCAATCTGGCATCTGACAATCACTAGAGTTTGCCAATTGCACTTGTTGCAAAGCGCAAATGTGATGGAGACAGCATATGCAAATTAAGAGGAGCTCAAGAAGAGCCTCCAAAACCTGAAGTTGCTGGGGTTTTTTTTTAATCAAGGAGGTTGAAACATTTTCTGCTCATTACAGCTGCATTCAGCATATTCAGACAAAATACCATCAAAGTTTTGTAGCATTTTTTGAGAAAGATATTATGAATCACAGCGCACAATGAAAGCGCTAACCTGAATCTGCAAAGTAAAGCTATCAAATAAATGCAGTGGATTTTTTTACTCCAATATTTAGTATAAGAGTATAAGAATAAAATAGTATATAATGGAAATACTCAAGTGCAAGTACCTCAGAATTATAAGTACAGTACTTAGTTACATTGCACCACTTGGAATTAATAAAGAAACATTCAAAGGACATGGCCAATGGTTGGTAATAAGTTAAATTCTCCCCAAATCTCCTACTTGCATTGTCTTTTCTTTATTATTTTACCTCCTATAGGTAAGACAAAGAGAAGAAATATTATCGCAAATACAACAGAGATGTTTTACCTTCTGGAAAGAACCAATCAGCATGCTGGATAATGGGCTCGATGATGGCGACCACGTGGACAGACGTAGCCGCTGCCATCTCTGCCAGCGTCCTAAGGACAACCACAGACAAGCAGGAAGCCTCATCAGCCTCAGACTTCACTCGGACGTTAATCATGAATGTGAGGTACGAGGTCTCAGAGTTATTACCCCTCAGTCTTTGCCCAGAGCAGGTTGGGCCCCAGCACTATGGCGATGTTGCTGGGAGTCATCTTATTGACCTCGCTGTCCTGAGCCAGTTTAGCCAGAAACTTCACCAGATACCTGCAGCAGAGACGCCGACTGCTTTAAAATCATCATCATGAACCATCTATCATCACAGTTCAACCACAGCGCTTTTCCCTCTCAGACTGTAAGGTCTGAAAGATTTTTTTAGAGGTCTGAAGAGGTAAAAGTGTCCAGTATTTCACAATAAATAGCAAAAAGTTGAGCAAACTGGGAAAAAAAGGCTTTTCTCGTTCTCTTTAATTATCTTTGGCCTCCAGGTTAGGACCACTGTTCTAAGCAGAAGTGCAATGGGTTTCTATTATTCCACCCGTTAAAATCTGCTGTATCAGTTATGAAAGCAAGAAACAGAACAGAAATGACCTCTACACATTCAGCTCTGTCCTGGTGTACGTTCAGAAACGAAGCTGGCACCGCACCTGAGCTGAACACAGCAGAGCTGAAGATGCTCTTACCTGAGGTTCGCCTTGTGGGTCTTTGGCAAACGGTCACATGTCACCCACAAGGCCTGAAGCCTCTTGTCAGGGTCAGACACACTGAAACCACACAAACACACACACAGGCAAAATATATACTGGTTATTAAAGCACCAGAACATCTAAAGCAACCTGAGAGCACACACTGTGTGTTTAACATGATATTAACAGAGCCATGTCTTCTTACTTGGAGGCCTGCAGCCACTCGTCGTACTGGCCAAAAGTCATTAGAGGTTCAGGAAGTTCCCTGAGGTAGGACTTCAGGGCTCCTGTGTGTCAAGAGAAAAGCTATGAGAAAATGATCTGGACCAGATGGTTTCACTCTACGTGGATTTGCAGACGAGGTTGTACCAGCGACGGCGTGGGGATCAGAGTAGAACTCCTCGAGCTGCGAGGTGGAGCAGTCCAGCGCCGCTTTGAGCTTCTTCAGCTTCGAAGCTCCGGCAGCTATTCTGAAGAGACCCTATGAGCGAAGAAAAAGGTAGAGGGAACAAGCGCTTTTATTCGACAGGTACGGGTGACCGGTTTCAATCCTGACATTCAAGAAGTGAGTCTGGGCTGGTGTCAGGAAAGGAGAAGTGAAGCAGATCAAGTGTGAATGTCGAGGGAGATGTGGCTCTTTCAGGATGAGTGGCAGACAGAGCTTTGTGTCTGAAATTGTCCTCCTTGGGGAGTCTACTGACATGGTTCAATTTAATGTGTGTAATAGTGAACACACTAACGTATAACAGATGTCTGCATGCACACACACACACACACTACAGCCTCACACTGACCACAACTCGCCCACAGATGTTTCCAGACCGTACGTGCCGTCATTTCTGCAGAGCGCTCCCCATGTCCCACATCTCCTTCCAGCTCCAACAGAGTTAAGTTTTATGGGTACAAATTTACAAGAATCTCTGGTTGATCTACCCGTCAACTTTGCCCCACTTTGACCGCAATCCATCCGTACCTCCTCCTTCATGCCGGTCTCCAGCAGCATCATGACGCAGGCCTCGATGGGCAGAGCGATCTCGCGGTTGCTCCTCTTCAGGTGCTCCTCCAGCGCCGTGCCGAACGCCGGCTTCTCCATCCAGGAGTCTGAGAGGGACAGAGGTGCAGCGTCAGCGTCTTCACGCTCATCTGAGTGTCCACAGTTGACGGTTAACGCTCAAAGCTTATCCCCAACTTTTAAACCAATGTTTTTAGACTTACAGAGGCTGTGTTGTGTGAGTTTTAGTTGGACTTCTATTGATTATTTTGGACATAAATGTAGTGCTGGTGGTCTCTTTCATCCCACTGCTTTGCCATCAGTGATACTTCCCCCTCTTTATTACCATCGTCTGCTGCATGTCGACCGCCTGAGCTGTTCAGTAACTCATTTATTGAGACCAGAGAAAAAGCAGATGTGTCATATAAGTCAGAGACAAAGGAGCTCACATGCTAATTTATGCTGCTGGCTTTCATGAAGTAAATAAAAGCTTCTCATCATAGACACATTTAAGAGTTTTCAGGCTGAAATAAGGAATTTCCTCTCCTGCTGCAGCGGTGAAAAAGGCACAAAACATGGAAAATGTGCCAATTAATGACTTGATTGACTGACTTGATGAGCTGGCTCTGTTTTGCTTTGCTTTACAGAGCAGCTTGAGCGCTGGGCTTTAATGAGGAGCTAAACAGATGCAAATGTGTGTGGTCTATATTGTTGGCAGATTAACTGAGTGTCTGTTTTGTGTCTTGCTGCTCACCTTGCTGTGTTTGGATAGTCGGTATAGCTGCCTCCAGAGCTGCCAGAGACCTCCTGTGGTAGTCCGCCTGGGCTTCTAACAGCTGGTGCACAAACATAAACACAGGTCACATACACAAACCTTTGGCATCATCTTCATCACTTTTTCATTTTCACTCCAGGTCATTCCCGCTAAACCGGTGCACCCACCATGACATAATAGCGTGCATAATCCCCCTCTTTGGAAGCAAAGCTGTACATGTCTGCAGAGAGCTGGTCCTGTGGGGTGAAAAAAAAATCCATATGTGACAAAACACCACAGCAGCTGTAAACCTTCCGCTTTAATTTACACAGAAACTTTTCATTGAGACGTAGACTGACCCCAGATGACAAAGCAACGACCTTTAATTACATGCTCCTGATAATGTGCGTGGCGTGGTTTGTGCCTGATCCAGCCCCGTTACAAGGCTTCCTTTGTTCAGTCCGTTCATAAAATATGACCCTAACCTGAGCGGAACGTGCAAACAGAATCTACCTTGCATATTTCTACTTTGTTGAGAGCCTCGTCCATCTCGTCTTTGAGAGAATCTGCCTTAGCTGCCATGGCCTGGTTGTTGGACTTGGTCGCCTGGTACCATCTGCAGGCCGAGGAATTATTTAGACACTAATGCATGTTTCCTCTCTAAATAAAAAAGGGGACAAGTGTGCGAATTAAAGCTGATACTTAAAAATAAAGGAGCTAAGCCGGTGTACCTTGTCTTGGCCGAGTCGTAGTCTAGAACCAGCTTGGCGAGTTGTTTTCTCTGTTTCAGTATATTGGGAATCTCGACCTGTGAGAAAAACAGTGAGTACACACACGCTTTCTAGTCAACCGAGGGAAAACACCTTTGCCAGGAGAACATTTTGTCATCATGAATCATCCAGACTGCTAAGAGAAAACAAAAAGATGCCAAAGGCCACGTTGAATGTGGCACAATCATGAGATTAAACACACACACACACACACACACACACACACACACACACACACACACACACACACACACACACACACAGTTCATTCAAATCCTGTGCAGGCTCACTGAACGTTTCGGTCAAAAGTAATTTGGTTATTGATTTTTTTTATAACCTGCAAATATGCAAACGTGCAACGCAAAAGCACTTAATAAGCGATCGCTACAGTATGAAGAGAGCTGTGCTGTTGTTACCTCGGCCAGCTGGGTGAGAGGATCCAGGATGTCTCTCTCAATCTGGACTTCATGCTGCATCAGTTCAGTCGCTAACCTGCCCTCCGCCTCCCCACACACGTCCATCATCTTGCTGCTCACACACATACAAATATATACAGATATGACCGTTATCACTGCTTTCCTCACAGCTAGAAACATTTTAATTCAAAATAAAACAAACACATGCAAACCCTTGTTAGACCCTTCCCCTTCCTTCCACTCTAATTATCACATTTAATGATGTTTTGTGGTTCATCAGGATGCATTTTCGCAACAGCCAGACGCTGCACGTTCTGAAATACCGCTGAAACTTGTCTTGCATGTAATAAATTCTTGCTGTCGCATCTCACCCAATCAGGCTCTCGTCTCCCAGCTGACCGCCTCCCTCCTGCATGGCCTGAGACAGCGTCGTCAGGGGCAGCTTTTTCTGCATGCAGCAAATAAAGTTTAGCCTCCTTAAAAGCCCAAAGAATAACCCAGTGACCGGCTGCAGCCATGTCCAAACACATAGAGTAAGACAAAGCAACGTATAACATGATTCCTTCCGAGTTTTGTCAGTGTTCCTGTGTGTGTCTGGCTGAGGTGGGTCTTGTGCAGTGGTAGTTGAAGCTGGCAGGGGGACAGGGCTGAATATTTTCCTCCTGAGTCTCTCCCATATCACCATGTTACATAAAAGGAGATGCTGGGAGCTCATAGCACAAGATAGCAGGTCCTTGCCAATACTGACGGCGGCGTGACGGTGATTCACCCTTATTCCAATTCTGTATGAGCTACATGCCACACATACATCCCTGTGAGACTGTGGCTTGGTGGCATGTTGCTAACATGCTGAGATACTAAACGACTCAGATTCAGAGGGGTGGAGTGCTTCTTACATGTCTCTTCTCCGTGTCTGTGCCCAGTTGACCCTGCAGACAGGACACCAGCCTCTTGTGTGTGTTGTGCAACAGCAAACGCACCAGCTCCATCCGCCTCTCGATCTGTGCACACATACACACGAGAAACAAAATGTTAGAAGCTCAGAGCAAACGTAGCAGGCTCACTCCAGTGTTCACACGAAACAACACAGGTGGGAAATCAAAACACAGAAGCTGCACCAGCGCGCAGCTTTTGTTTATGGAGGATGCTCTGTTACAACAGGCAGCACCGAGAGCCAGATGGAAGGACTTATGGCTGATATGCAATGCAGGCTGATGGATTGAGGTCTTTAGCAAGAACAGGGAAAGCTTCTCAACATGTGAAGGCTGCACGCAGAGATATTATGAGGAAGAACAGATGAATCATGCTGACTGCAGGTCTGAGGTGGACTGATCCACTGGTTATCCTTTATGTCTCATATGATGGTTTTGCATGTTTTTAGCACATCATTTACAAAAAGTTACATTTTCACCATGGTACAGCTCAAAATTTGTTGTGCATTGAAGAACACTCCAACACAAGTCAGCAAAATGTATTAAGTTCTCTATCCTGCTGTATTTTAGATTGCAATATCAATATATGCATTTTCTGTAAAACCAACTGAGAAACTGTAAATCGATAAAATAACCACACAGGAGAGTCTGTGCATTGGGCCCAGGGGCTCACAACTGCAACTCCCAATTATATGAACCTGCAAGAAAAGAGCAAACAAAGGCACAAGCAAACAGGCACAGTATCAAATTCTGTGCTCCAAGATTGCCCTTGAATGCACCACCAGTGAGAGTTTTCAGTCCCTGCTCGCAGCTTCATGACCATGTGACAATAACGAAACTCTGACAAGCCTCAGGTTTCATTTCGTTTTGATTTCCATGTTACTGAAAGGAGCTGAAGCCGGTGGCTGAATGGAAGGTTATGGCCGACAATTATGTAAGTATGCTCTTTAAGACCAAACCGCAGCAAATTAAACTCACTGTTCAATATCCTCAACAAGGAAAACTGTCTGCAGTATTTAAACAAAAGTGAGATTTAGCATGAGGTGAAACATTCATGACAAACCAAACTTGATGTTTGTTATTAAGTACCACTTCCTCTTCCTGTTTCAGTGTAAACATCCTGTTGTATCACTATTTGCCCCTCATTTGCTGTCTGATCCCCATCATGCTCTCAGTCCTCTTCCTTAGCTTTTATCCTCACTAATTCGCCTCCCTCTCCCTTCGCTCGCTCCTCCCCTCTTTCCTGCAGCTGTATGCTCCACGCCAGACCACAGCTGGACTTGGCTTTCTCGCCTGGATCCAATTGATTTGCTCGCAATTCAGCTGATCCCCAGCCCTGATTAATGCATGGAAGTCTAGCTCTATCTGGTGGCGCCACGATTGGATCCAGACCTCCGACAATCGCCGCCAAGAACGAAAGAGAGAGGCCCGAGTGGCTGAATCCGCCGGGTGATCGCATTGTCTCTGTCGATGGAAAAGTGTTCTCCATGAGCGTACACCG
Organism: Chelmon rostratus; assembly: GCF_017976325.1. Classification (NCBI taxonomy): domain Eukaryota; kingdom Metazoa; phylum Chordata; class Actinopteri; order Chaetodontiformes; family Chaetodontidae; genus Chelmon; species Chelmon rostratus. The sequence goes on along the minus strand of NC_055674.1, from coordinate 12,181,942 downwards.
AAAGACCCTCGGGAGGCACGCCGAAAGTACAGAATATCATGTCTCTGGTGTTGAACTACAGTCTGTTCATGCACAATTGTAGCTTGTCTGCTTCTTTTTACCTATATTATAGATGACGTCATGACATATTGCATAGATTAAGCATGGAAATTTCTCCTATAACCTCATTTTAGCATCATAACTCATTATAAAGAAGTCTAAACTTCAATTAGCCAGCCTCAGCTGCCTTTAGTTTGCTCGCGAGAGGAGATCTGCCCTCAGGGGCAGAAACTCAATTATGGAAGCAGACCGGCTCGCACACAGAAACACCCTGACAAGCTGAAGTTAAAGAGTTGAAAAGAGGAAGAGAAAAAGCAGGAAAACTCCTCGATTGCAGGCACAGACAAGCCCACACTCTCCTCTACGATCCTTTCCGCCTGCCTCTCCAGTTATGGAGCTGTCCAAAGGTTTACAGCCCGGTTACTGGCATCTCCCCCCTGGACAGCAATAAAAACAGAGCGAGATGATGACCTCTGACCCCCCGCAGCAGAAACTGTGGAACGTTTGGTGAGTCACAGAGGAACCGGGCGGGTGGATACAGTTTTGTTTTCTGGCTCAGGGCTGATCTGGCTGCCTGGCTGGCCTCGTTGGCCGGACGGCTAACTGTCTGGTTAGCTGATGACAAAGCAGAAACACGACTCAAAAGCAACAACGGTCACGTTTGCTTGAACAGTTTGACTTTTTGATAAATACGCTTATTGTCTTTCTAGTCTGGAGGTAGATGAGAAGATCACTCAGACCACTCCTCTCACGTCCGTCCCTAAAATATGAAGCTACGGCCAGCGGCTGTTAGCGTAGGTTAGCATAAACACAGCTAGCCTAGCTCTGCCTGAAGGTTACAAAATCCTCTACAAGCAACTCTGAAGCTCATGAATTAGCACACCATATCGCCTTTGCTGGTGTAAAAATGAGAATTTGCCAAATCAGCTGGGGTGAACTATTTTTTTGACAACTTCCTGTTGTCTCCAGACTCCAGGAAGTAAATGAAAACAGCTAAGAAAAATAGTCCAACATGTCCCCTGCCATAAAAGCACATCAATTCTACACTCCAGTTTTTGTAGTAATGAGACAAAGGAGATTTAATGTATTAATTATGTTTGGTGGGTCACCGTTTCCCCCTGGTTTCAGCTAAGCTAACCACCAGTTGGCTCTTGTTTCAAATTTAGCATACGAGCATTTTAAGGGTGGCGTCGCTCTTCACATCTTACTTTGAGCAAGAAACTTGAACTAAACGCCGACAATGACGAACTCTGAGCCACTGTTCTCAACAATAACAAAAACTAACGCTGGACTTGTCTGGTTCTCTCACTAGCAGGTTTGCTAACAGATACCTGCTTAACACACAGTATCAGACATGAGCACGCTCCAGTCCAGTCACTGAGATACGGGACCAGTCATAGCCTGACTCCATCTGCTCTGGATGAGGCCTGGCAGGCCTGAGAGCCTCCTCATCTTTCCCACTGAGGCGGGACGTGCCCAAACAAGAGAAATGCCTCAGCCAAAGTAAAAGGACGACGGAAAAGTGGAAAAAACTACTACGACACCATGGAAATCATGGTGTCAAATTTCAAGCTGCTGAGAGAAGGGGTGTGGGAGCGCACAGGAGGGGGAAAGGAAAAACTAGTCTTTCCCTGCTCATGTTTGGAAAGAGGGGAAAAAACTTTCCCAGCTAGTATGATTAAATTAAAATGTCGAAACTGATTCGCCGGGCGATGAATCAGTAAACTGCGAGCTGCACATTTTATGGAGATGACTGTAATCAGGTTGCATATCTGAAAACAGGCTGCGAGCGCTGAACGGCTGCGCCGAACCACAGACTCCGACAGGCAACTCGGAGTTGTCGTTAAGCTAAAAGACATGCAACCACTTCCAGCGTGCAGACCGCCTGACAATCACATTCCTGGCCGGGAGCTGGAGCTGAAGGAATGTCTAACGCAGCACAAAGCTCCTGTCATTCAGGACGAGGACCAAAGACGAGAGAAAGCATTCCCTGGAAGGGTTGGGTCAGCCTGTGCTCCGTGATCCTGGGACAATATATCCGACTAAATTAAACTATTCGCCCTGCTGAAACAAAAAAAAAACAGGCCTCCACTCATTGTCTTAATGACAGCGGATCAACCATCTGCATGTATTTCTGCCTATTCAACGAGAAATAATCGCTTTCACCACCAAGCGTTTGCGTTGTGTGTTACGGGGGGGTTCATAGTTCACTGCTGCACGTCATAAAACTTTGACTTGCGTGATCGAACGAGAGGCTCGAGAGTTCACCTTTACTTTTCCACCCACAAAAGCTGCCTTTCGTCTGTAAACACGCTCGGTCTTCCTTCAAACTCTTTTTCCGAGCAGTGATCTCACGGTTTCACTCGCCCGACTGCTCCCATCCCCCAACACACACACACACGCACTGGATGCACATCCAGTATGATTTCAAGATAACAGAACATTGCCAGGGTTCGCCTCGAGTGGGAAACCATGAGGCACTTTTCCTACAGCGCCAAACCCCTGAGCTGGCGCGGCACTGCTGAATGAAAGACTCCTCCAGTAATGCTTTAATACCAGCAGTTGTACTCCAAGGCCGCAGGGAGGCTTGGCATCGACAAGCTGCTGAGGTATGATGGCTTTAACAGAGCCTTTGAGCTGAACCTGCAAGTCCTTTGATAACTTCCTCATTTTACTCGTCCAGAAAAAGACATTAAAAGAGTAGCATCAAATAAAGAAGGTTTGAATCACAGTTACATTCACCTGTAAATGTCTCGGCCCCAGCTTGAGCACAGCTGCAGCTACTGAGCTGCAACAATACAACCAGCTCTCGGCTCAAAACTACTGGTTTTAATGGTTTGATGCACTGACAATAACCTTTTACTAGGTTTGACATAAACCAAATTACAGTGTGACATAAAAAAAGTCCTCACTTGTTCTTTTGGCTTAAAAGGTTATACCCTTCTTGGTATTTGTGTAATATATTTTCTTAAAAAATTAACCTGTTCTTTTACAAGTACATTATACTGCAGAACAAAAAGTTTACACAAGGCAAAATGTAGGTTTGTGTAGGATTATTTTCATTATCAGCTAATCTGCTCTCTCTCGATTAATCGTTTTGCCTACGATACGTCCAAAAATGGTTAAATATGCACGTTATATGTATTTTATATATATCCAAATTGCTTGTTTTGTTCTATTTAATAGTCCCAACCCCAAATACATCCAGTTTACTATCATACATTTTCATATTTGAGAACAAATATTTGGAATTTTGCTTGGAAAATGACCAAAATAATTAATTGCTTATCAAAATTAGTTCATTCAATGTCTAAATAGAATGTCCCAATAAGATTAAGCCAGTCAGTACATCAGTACACTCCACCTCCACAATGCTCATACCTGGTTTGGGAGCTGGTTGTTGATCTTTAGCCACTCAATAATGTATATGTCACATTTTATAATACAAAATATTGTGCAACAACATATCTTTACACTCCAGAAAGAGGGTAAACGCTGTCAACACTGTGACACAAAATACAGTTTGTGTTCAAAGCCCCTTAAAAGTTGATGTATGTTTTAAAAGTAACAGAGAAGAAGAACATCGTACTCACCTGCAGGAGGTCATCACTCAGCACCTCAGTCTTCTCAGCCCTGGTGAGGGAAACACAAACATGAAGCCAAAGGTCAAACACTGATGACAAATACAAGCACAGTATGATGAAGTCAGAGGACACAAGTCACGGGACACACCTTAGGCACCCAATCTGAATGAAATGCCTACATAATATGGAGTATTTGGACGTGTGTCACCATTCTGTGTTGGTAAAAAAAAGAAAAGCCACACACACTGTGATGTTAAAACTCAGACAAACTGACGAGCACACAGCAAACGAGACCATCGCACTAAAGCAGAAGAGCCGATCCAGCCCGACCTGTCTGCAGTTTGTGCCTGCAGCGGACTCACAAAATGCAAAACATGCTGAAATCCACCAATGCATAATAAAACGCAGACGTGAATTACTGGCTACCATTTGTGCGCACACACTCAACGCGTTTGCACAAACACACCGCTCGCGCCTGTGGCTGTTTTCCACAATGGTCCCGTCAGATTCCTCTGTTCGAACACACACTTCCTGTTGTGTCATCTACACCTTGTTTGTTATGGCAACATGGGCGAGGTATGTGTGTGTGTGTGTGTTTGTGGAGGGTTGTTGATGTCGGAAACGCGCTGAACGCTCTGCACATTGTAGCAGCGTCTGTGGAAAATGGGATTGTCACGTCACTCGACGACTTGCAGGAAACGTCGATTTGAAACAGGTCACGCGTTCGCTTCTTCTTCTCTCGCAGCAAGTGTGCAGGTCTGCTCTCTGCCTCTTGGTTTGAATCCTGCTGAGCGAGTAAAAGCCAGCGAGCGAGCTCATCACTCACGGTGATTTCTGACAAATACACCAACGCGAACGTATCACACACAAATCCCCAAAGACCCTCCCTCTACCAGAGCAGGCCCACTCTATAGATTCAACTCTCACAGGGATCAATTAACCCGCTCCCACACAGGAGTTATTACCTAATGCTGTTGTAAGTTACAGGTTTTACCTCACTTATGCCTGAAATATCCTCACTGTTAATCGAAATGGCCTTCGGCTGCACTCTGCTGTCTCCAGCTCGTACCAAGAGGAGAATTTTTTGAGTTCAACTTTTGGAAATGAGTGACAAGCCACAAGATCGCTCATTAAATATCTTAATAATCAATGAATCGCAAAAAAAATACTGGTTTAAGTGTCTGAAATGTGAATATTGTCAGGTTTTCTCAGTCTTTCCTGACAGCAAGCACAATCTTTGTGCTTTGGATCGTTGGTCAGACAAAACAAGACATTTTTAAGACAATACGTCGGGATCCGGGATCTTTTGACGGACATTTCGCTTCTCTCTTCGCTGACATGCCGTGGACCAAACGATTAAAAGGGGAAAACACTGGATGGATTGATCAACAATGAAAACAGTCACTAGTCGCAGCCCTAGTTGGCATCAAATATCTGGTCAGACTCATACTCCCCTTCACTCTTTGATCAGATGGTTCCAGATTGGATCAAAATATTGCCAATTTCAGATGGTTTTATTAAGGCAACATTTTAAATCTGTAAAAAACATGTTTGTTTATTTTTTTCCTCATATTTGATGGCAAGATATCTGATCTGCAGCTGCAAAACCTGCACACCGATCAACACGATCGTATTACACATTATGGATTTACTGGCTCACCTCTGAAGTAGAAAGCTACACGAGCAATCTCTAGATTCCTATCAATATTGAATTAGCATTGATTTGACTGGAGTACAGCTTGGCCCCGGCCGGCAGCTATTGTTCTAAGAATAGACTCTCACAGCACTGGTCCAGACCCTAAGAGAAAACTTGGAGCAAAAACGACACAGAAAGGCAGACAGAGTGGACCGGCGACCGTGAAGCCAGTGAGAAAACAGTGTCTGCTTTCATCTGAAATCAAAGTTTTATTAAAAGGGTTCTGTGTGAGCTTATCTCTGCAGAGGTATGCAAGGACTCATAAACACTGCCACCCTGCAAGCTTGTACCACGCTGTAGCTTCACGTAAACCAAACTGCTTCCTCCTTATCAATCACATGTAAATCAAGCTGGCTTCCTCTTTTATATATAAAAAAAAACACCCCGCTGTGGCTGCGTGTCGTCCCCAGCCCTCCACTTTGTCCCTGACAACAACCATGGAAATGCTTACTCCACAAAAAGCCTCCGTGCCTGGCGCTTCCTGTGCCAAACAGAGAACCACATCATCACAAACCGTCGCGGGGGGGAAACTAATTCACTGCTGTGTGAAAGAGAGAAAAACGTCACCCTGCAATCACTCCACAGTCCATCACTAACATTTAATGTGTCTGCAATGTGTGGAAGGATGACTTGCCGTCACCCCTCTGAACCCTTCTGATAATCCACCAATCATTTCATCTTTTATTGAGCAGAAACTGTGCAGAAATGCTTCAGCTCCTCATCGCAAGATTTGCTTCTCTTTGGGTTTTCTGTCAGACAAATCAAGATGTTTGAAGATGTCACCTGAGTCTCTGGGAAGGTGCGACTGACTTTTTTTGCCATTTCATAGACAAACCAATTAATTGTTTAATAATAATCGTTAGTTGCAGCCAATGAAGAGTGAGTGAGGGTCAGTGATCACTGACTGTACAGTTTTACTTTAACCATCTTTTCATCCAAACTCCAGCATTTATTTATAGAACATTGTAACTCCCACTCTGTTTTGCTTATGCGGTGCTACAAATGGCACCGAAGGATTCTCTGACACATTCAGCTCTTTCCAGCAGTAATCCACAGTGGGTGTGAGCTCGCAAACACTTCTGCCTCTTAGTAAGCAAGCCGTCATTGTGCTCCGTGGAGTTTTACTGCTCTTACACAACCTATGGAGGAATGCATGCAAGGAATCCAGTGGCTACAGGCTATTGGCTGGAAAGTCATGGAGAAGGAACATGACGAGGGGCATCATCTGCAGACAACATTAATGCAGCAATAAGTGGAGACATCGTCTCAGTGGTGGCTGCTGATGGAGAACAGGGCTGGAAACCCCTGTGGGGACGGAGATGAAGGGAAGGATATGGTATAGATATAACGTGTGTGTGTATAAACTAACTGCCAGTATCAACACACATCAGTAAACATGTGTTTTACATGCACATCCCAGCCAACAACAGCAGAAACAGCAGCAACGCTGTAGCATGATCTTATATGGTAAAGACGGACAGAGTGCAGGTTCCGTGAGCCCAGAGGTGTGGCCTTCAGGTGTACTGGGAGATATAAATATTAATCAAGTGAATTAGAGCTCAGACAATGAGTCGATTCATCAATAAGTGGCAACTATTTGGATAATTAATTGTTTCGGTTATTCCATCAAGCAAAAATGCCAAATATTTGTTGGTTTTAGCATCTACATTGTGAGAATCTGCTGCGATTTTAAAATGAATATACTTGTGTTTTAGTCTGCTAAAACAAAACAAGACATGTGAAAATATCATCTTGGGCACACAGAACGTGTGATTGGCATTTTTCAACTTTTATTTTTAAATGTCTGAAGGTAACGATGAATCAATTGTTGTAAATTTCATTGCATGTATGGTTTATCCCCACTTCATTCTTTGTGTATATTATTTACTTTATATTTTGCACTATTCAACTTATCGTTCAGTTTTTTGTTCATTTTTCTTCCTTTTGCCTTCTGTATGTCCTCTTTTCCTTCTCCTGTGCAAGTACATCGTGAGCAGTGTTTAAACCGGAGTCAGATACCTTATGTGTGCACACATACATGGCCAATAAGGCCGATTCTGATTCTAATTAGAGCTGCAACTAACGATTACATTCATTGTCTGTTATTTTCTTGAGTCATCGATGAGCTGTTTGGTCTGTAAAATGTCAGAAAATGGCAAAAATAATGACGATCAGTGTTTCCTAAAGCCCATATGACACTCTTTAATGTCTTGTTTTGTCCACAATCCAAAAATATTAGTTAGAAACAAGAAAATGTTCACTTTTTTGACTTTTTTTCCTTATATAGTTGGTGATAAATGGTCAAATAGTCACAACTAATCGATTAATCGCTGCAGCTAATCATGGTGACAGCAGTTATAGATCCCCTAAATGTCACAGAGCCACTGACTCAGTATTAACACACACCGTGAGAGAACACTACAGTGATTTTTCATGAAGGAAACCTCACACTGAACTTTTCTACCTCCTGTATTGTTGTGCTGTCGTACAAATCGCCGGGAATGAAGCTCATGTGACTTGCGGGCAGCTACGAACGGAAGCTTCAACTTTCCTGAAACTTCACCAACAGTTCAGGTTGTTACGCAAAAAGGCAGCCCAGCCCTTCCGACTGATGCCACCAGAGGAGCGCAGCTGTGATCACGGTGAAATGGTAACAATGCGTGCCGTCGACCCAAACACTCACCTTCCCACAGTCTGGTTGGCGAGCTGCTTCATGCGATTAAACTGCTTCTTCATGTTTTCTTCCTCCTCCGCGTCTCCTCAGAGTCAGTAAAAGTTCCTCGGAGCGCACTCGTTCATCCGCCGCGGACCCAAAAAGTTGCGCTACGTCGCAGCCATTGCGGCGAAAGAGGGCTCCGAGCACTTAAACGCACCACAACTCCGAACTCTTCCGGATTCGGGTCGGTGTCACCGGCCGCGGCTGCTCGAGAAAAGGCGGAGGAGTCAGTGGAGGCGGCCGCGGAGCAGCTTCTGGAGCCCCATAGTCACCGATACCAGACCTCCTTTAACCCGACTGAGAGCAACCAGTGTGGTCGGAAGAAGGAAGTGCCTTTACTTCCCCACTGTAAGCTGCACGGCCCAGCAGTGACATGTGATACCTTTGCAAGAAAAAAAAGCATTGACTCAGCTATTGGCCTGTCATGGTCACGGCAAAGTCACACTCACACATGTTTTAGTGCTCTCTAAAAAGTTGTTCTCCTCAGATCATATTACAGCAAAAATCAGTAGAATCACAGTCATGAACAGGTTTGTTGTTTTAAAAAAAGTCGCTAACTTGCTGAACTAATGAGGCAAATTTTTTGAAACATGCCAAAAACTAAAACTGCACTACTTAAAAAAAAGCGGTCACAGGCCTGTTGCTGGACCAATAAACGTCAGTCAACAGCTGCAAAAACCGACAGCGAACCATTTGATTTCATTTGCTCCACTGATCCAGGGTCAGTACTGCTAAAAGCCTCCAGGTAACGCGCTCCCCGGACTGACTGGAGATCAGTCGTTAAACGGTGGTGCAGCACTCCGGTGCTCACTGTGATCTGCTGCCACCTTGTGGCTCCTCCTCTGTCATTACACCGGCATCGCCTGAAAATCAATATTTCTACAAAAAAATACTAAAATGAATTTTTAAGATAAAGATAAAACACGCAAAAGAACACATTCTGTCGATTATCTCTAGTAGCATAATCATCATTTTTATTGCAGACCTCTGATCAGGCTTCCTGCAGTAATGCAATAATAGTGAATTCATGATATTCAGGCTCATTGTAGTTAAAAATAATCCACCATACGTTTTCAGACAGAGCGCACACCTCTGCCTTATCTGCCTGATGTAGTCTATATAATGAGGGTCTATAATGTGTAGATTGCAAGGGCATTGCTATCTGAGCTGCAGCAATGCTGTGAAACCTCTGAACCCTGTTTGTCAGGGCCTGGTGAGCATTATATGAGCCCAATAAATGCAGGGAAACATGCCCTATCTCTTCATTCCCATGTGCATAGAGTGGAGGAATCCTGAAACTGTTCAAGGTCCTTAAACTCTGGTTTGTTGATGTTAAAGAACAACTAGAGCCACCGTTTCACATCTGTCATTTGCATGCAACAAACCCAGTGAGCCACACAAAACAGCTTTGAGAGTAGAGACGACTCAATTTGTTCCTGTTTTATCTGTTCCTGTCAGACGTTTCTGTCATACTGAGTCCCCGGACCTTTTTCGAAGGGCTGCTTTCAGGACAGCTCAGAGATGTGAACTGCTGTGCTCTTGAATCCAGGCTGTTCAAGGAATAGTGTCAGGTGTGTGTTCCCAAAACCGACTGCTCATCAACCCAAAGGATCTCTTGTTTGATATCTCCACCTGCTGGTGCATCTCACCTTCTCAGCACTGTGCCAAATTATCCGTGCGTGACCATGAACACCTCTTCAGCTCTTTTTATTATCATACATCCTATAAAGGATTTAGAGTTCCTTTTCTAAGACATCTACCAAACAAAGATGTCTGTTTCTCTCTGTGTAAAGTGTGCGTTCTGTCATCTATTTGCTTTGGTTTAATGTGTGATCATCTTGTGGGAAATGATTAATTTGTAAGCAAAATCTTATGTATCATGAAATTATACAATTTAACAGTACAACATCGTTTCTCAGGTAAACACGTAGCAGGTAATTGAATCCGTAATGTTTTTTTTTTCACAGTTTTAGAATTTAAGACACTTAAATTTAAGAGCACTGAAGTCTCACTGTATCTGCAGTAATATAAGGGGGAACTCACTGACCGACGGCCAAGTGTTTTACTCAATTTACTGCATAATTGGAAAGAAGACTTCGCCACAGACTCTGTCCTCTGCCCTGTTTTGACACTACTTGGAAAAGTAGCATCTGGAAACATTTGCTGGTTATTATGAAACAATCATTAACAAAAACTGGCTGATTTTTAAGCAGTACATGGCACAGTCAACCAACCTGTCAGCAAATGCATGAAATATTTACCTTCCGCAAAGAGAAGGCATGTGATGAACAAACTGTCTCGGATTATTAAGAAAAAGGGTCAGTGGGTCTATGACAGGTCAGTGGGGCAACTCCACCGGACTCTATCTTTACACACCAAAGTCCTTGTGATTAGCAGAGACACTTCAAGGCTGCGCACTCAGGGTCACATCTTCAGCTTGCACAGCCAGACCTCACTGACGACTCATGGCGGACGAGAAGATGGAGATGGGTGAAGTCGGGACGTCTCTCGTGTCCTCAGAGGCCAAAGCGCCTTCTGCCAGACCTCCTAACAAGTTTGAGCGTGTATTTCAGCCCTGTCTGGGGGAGCTGGTGGGGACTACGTTCTTTGTGTTCATCGGGTGTGTGTCGGTCATAGAGAATACAGAGTCTACAGGGAGGCTTCAGCCGGCTCTGGTGCACGGTCTGGCTGTGGCTGCCATGGTGGCTTGCATGGCGGAGATCAGGTGAGGCTCGTCTTCAGTGCTCATTCAACTGCAATTCAACTGTTCTATTTTGGGGTAAAGACTTGGGTTAAGGTTGGGGTAGGGGTTAGAGTCAGGGGGTAGTATCTCCAGGAAATGAATCTAAGTCAATGAAATGTCCTCTGACGTGATGGAAACAGTAATTGATTACATATAAAACTTTTTTTTCCCTTCAGAAACAGGATTTAAAAACACTTTTTGATAGTTAATTGTTAAAAATCTACGAAATTGAGCTTTTTTCCAGGTGATATTACTCATGTTTGCTACTAGTGATTTTTCTTTCACATGCTTCTGTACAACATGTAACACCATTTTCTGTTTGTTAGAGAGCTATTTTTTAGAATACATCAATCCTTATTATTAACCATTATACACGTAGTCTTTCAATTTGTGTTATTATTTCAACTATAAATATGAATAATGCCCCAAAATATGATCTTTATATCACTTTTTGGCTTAAACTTAGATGTTTTCTCTCTGTTTTTGCTGCTCCAGTGGCTCACATTTCAACCCCCCTTTCACTCTGGCCATCTATCTCTGTGGAGGGATACAGCTGAATATGGTGGTCCCATACCTTGCGTGTCAGTTGATTGGAGGGGTGCTCGGAGCTGCTATGGCAAAGGTGAACCTCTCTCATTTCTGTGCTGTGAAAACGGCCATATTCTCCTCTGTGCTGAAATCTGTTTGCATGAGCAGGCGATGACCTCGAGAGAGAACTACGCCAAAGCCCACGGAGCTGCGTTCGCTCTGCTGCAGCCAGACGGTGAAATAGGAGGCGCTCTGTTTGGGGAGGTCGCCATGACCTGCCTGATCACCATGGTGGTGCTGCTGGGGGCTTTCAACAGCAAGACCAGAAATCCCCTGGTGCCTTTCATGGTGGGCTGCACTGTTATCACCAACATCTTGGCCGGGTGAGTGAGGAGAAGAATTGTGAATCTACAGATGAGATGCGAGGGATCATTTCATGTGAAATTCTTTAAATGTTTGTATGTAGAAATGCTTTCATGGTATTTTACAGGTTTGTCCCAGAGAAACATTTTAAAATATTGCATCGGATAAGCATTTTATAGCGGTGTGTCATACAGGACTGTTGTATGTCATATTTATGGAGCAGTGATCCAAAAAAGACACAAATATGCAATAGATATCATTATTATTACACATATAATGGGAAACTCATGTGAATATCTCTTGCCTGTTTGTTTTATCAGTGGCGATGTATCTGGCACCTGTATGAACCCAGCCAGGGCCTTCGGCCCAGCCATAGTGAGCAACTACTGGACCCATCACTGGGTCTACTGGGTGGGGCCCATCGCAGGAGGCCTGATAGCAGCTGCTCTGGTTCGGTAGGTGCAACACAACATGTGCACTTTTACTTTAATAAATCTGTATGTAAATTGAGTTTTGCTCGACTGCACTGATAATAAAGATTCATTAGTGACTGAACTGATATAAAGAAGTGTGGAACTGTTTTTCCTGTGTTTGCAGACTCCTACTGGGAGACAGGAAGCTTCGACTCATTCTGAAATGAACTGAAAGCTAAAGCGTGGGATTGTTTAATCATCTACAGTTACAATATACCTGACACCTTTGTTCCACTGAGACGTTTGTGTAAGGTCGGACTTTTTTTGCTGTACAATAAAACTGGATTTTTTTACATTCTTATATTTGTGTTTTGCTCATGTTAACTTGACTCTTGAGTCTCCAAGCAGACGTGTTGGAGTTTGAGACTGAACAGTTTGTAATGTAATGCTTGGCTTACAGTGTTAATGATAATGGTCCTGTCACACTACAGCAAAGTTAAACTTAAACTGAGTTGTAGACGATTAGCAAACTGTGTAAACTTGCCTCTCCAGTTCAGAGAAATACAAAATTCTGGTTTTGCCATTGTCATCCTTTCACTCTGTGTTTTTATTTGAGGACAATGGGAAAATCGAGTTTTCAACCAGATGCATGACAGGTGCATGAGTGACAACAATTATATGTAGAACTTTAGAAAAACTCTCCAGCTCATTACCTTTTGAATTGAGGAGAGCATTTATATATATATAAAAAAGCTTGAGCTAAAATTCAATTACTTCAGATTTTCAGCCACACATGCTGCCCACTGTTAAAAGGAGACCAAATGGCAACCTTTTCAAAGCCAAGAGACATCTCTGCTCCAGCTTTGTGCTCCTGGTACCCTGAGCCCGCTCTCTATAGCCGGGGCAGTGAATGCCTGTTCGGCACTGGAGGGTATCATGCTGTTTCCATATTGTACCCCTGGGCCTCCCCGCAGCAGTGGCCCACATGGGAAAGCAGGCCAGGCGGTGGGATAAACCAATTACCCCCCAGTCTGGGTGGACTCCTGCCGGTGCTCCACGCCGCGGCTCCGGGCCGAGCCTTCCTGGGCTCATTCCCCATGAGAGCCTGCTGGAATTCCCAGAGATGAGAATTGAGTGGTCTCAAAAGCCTGCAGAGAGGCTATATTTTCCTTGGAAATTTGACATGGTGGCCCCCCTGGGACAATACTGAGGGACGGGACTTCAAACTGGGCTTCTGTTGGATGAAAAAAGTTTGTGCAAAGATTGATTTTTGGGCAGCATTAATCAAAACAAGTGCTTTTTGCAACCTTTAACCCTGTCTTCCATACAAACACAGAACATGTTTTTTCTATCACCAGTGATTTTTTAAATAAAACTTTGTGTGACTGAATTTTTTTTTTAAATTAATATAATAATGGCATAAAATGTACAAAAACTACACCAAAAAAGGGCAGTAAGTATATTTTTATTTGCTGAGATATCTTGCACGACCTGTATGTGGTGCTTGTTTAAAGTTAAGTTTAACTGTAACTGAAAGAGGAGCAATAGAGAGAAAATAACAACAAACTAGAGCAGAAATAGACAAACTCCTCTGGTTTGTCGGATTCATGAGCCCTGATGGTTTCTAGATGAGAGCAGCCATGACAATGGTCATTATGTCTGCCAGAGGCCTTGTCGCTGCAGGGCCATTGTGTGGGCCCCATTCACCACACAGTCATTTACACTTTCATTGGCAGCTATTTAGTCCTCATAAAAAGTTCAACACACCAATTTGTGAGCCCTGCTCAGCCAAGGAGAAGTGTGGAATAGGCTAAGAAAGCAGTTGCCTTAAAAGTCAATTAATTGTTCCCCTCCGCTGGGAGGGGCCGAGGGGGAGGATCCCCAGGCTTTGGGGCCTCACATCTGTCCATTTGTCTTCTTGAGCTGTGTTGCAGGGGCCACACGGCTCAAAAGAAACGTCCAATTCAGTCTGCACAGAGCTTCAGCCATCGAAGGAGATTTTGTATTTCATTTTATGGTAGGGCTATCCTATTATCATAAGAATCTGATTACAGGGGAAAAGATGGGACGCAGAAGGAAAAGGGACAAAATAAGCCTGTAGGACACTTCAGCTCTAAATCCCTCAAAAAGCGGAGATTATGCAGCATATGATGGGAAATGGGGGGCGTAAGTTCATTTAAGCCTTTACGAAACCAGCTATCAAAAAGAGCACCAAGGGGCCAGAGCATTCCTATTAACCCGAGGACCTCATGAAATTTAGATTTTTATGCACTGCTCGTGAGCTCTGTTCACTTCTAAACACTTCATCACACACACAGAGACATGCACTGACCAGATTCTCTGTTAGACTTTTAAAAATCAGCTCATTAAAATTAGATTTAGTATTTATTATGTGGCTATAATAATAAAAATCAAATCCTACTGAATATAATGCTATAAGACACATATCCATCTGTCAAATGTTCATTTTTGCACAGTTTGATTTGAAGTTTTTCAAACAGAGACGTGCAGATCTGTCTGATTTATTGTGTCCAGCCAAAGCTGAGCCACGCAAAGCTTTTGAGAGTCTCTCATTGAAAATAAATGCAACATAAAAATAAATGTTCTCATTTTAAAACAAAGACATATGCAGTTCTTACTATTGTGCTAAAAAAAATGTGATGACAGCCACATGGAGTCTACAGAGGATTTATTTTGCATTGCAAGTACAAAAATCCTGATGCAACAACATTTAACACAAAGGTCATGTGTAGAGGACGACACCAATAAATAGACAAAGCAAAGAGGATATTAAACATGGGCGCAGACGAATCAGGATTAAAACCACTTCACAGTCATATGTGTGCGAGCCCATTCACCGAGACAACCCTCAGCCTCCCTCCCACCTCGGTTCAGGGGGCAGTTGTCACACAGAGGCAGCAAAGTGAACGACGGTTGACGCTGGGAGAAGCACAAAGGGAGAGCAGCAACCCAACCCCTTCTTACTCTCCCAGGACCGAGGGCAGTGATGGGAGAGAGACAAAGGCCGGCCCTCTCTTAGCCTCAGTGCAGGAGGCCCTGCTGTTTGTGCCTGTTCTGCTCCCCAAAAGTGCCTTTTTACCAGCAGTTCAACAGCTCTGTCCCTGCTGGTGATGCTGGATGCCACCTTGCTGGTACATGACAGCATGACAGGGATCCCACAGTGCCAGCGCAGGGGTGAGGACGCCTGTGGACAGAGGCTGGCAGGGCTCAGCGGTGCTAAAACAACACACTTCCTCAGTCCAAAGGGAAGTCACAGGAATTCCGACGGGCCGCCCAGGCGGTCTGGTAGATGGACAGGAAGTCTTTATATCGAGGGGCACACCCTAACCAAGCTTCCCCGAAGTGTTCTGACCCCGTGAAGAGAAACTCTCCTTCC
This sequence comes from Chelmon rostratus, assembly GCF_017976325.1. NCBI lineage: Eukaryota > Metazoa > Chordata > Actinopteri > Chaetodontiformes > Chaetodontidae > Chelmon > Chelmon rostratus. Next base: position 12,166,463 of record NC_055674.1, on the reverse strand, counting down.
CCAGGCTTCACGTGGCACTGCAGGAGCGTGTGGATGTGTCCACGCCAAGGCGGGCCAGGCCGAGTGGAACCAGAGGCGGCCGCCTGTTGCTCGAAGACCCCGCTGCGCTGCCAGTACACCCTCACTGCTGACACCTCCACCAGTGACGTCTGACGGCCAGAGTCATGGGAGACGTTCTTGATGGAGCCTCGGACCACTGACAGAACAAAGAGCAGAACCATGTCTACACACTGCACGAGGAGGAACATTTTAGTGTTGCAGCTGGGCCAAGTGGAGCTTTCTATATTGTGTTGGTTTAATGTATTATGGTGATTTTATGAAGTGATCTCAAGTTTTGTCTGTCAGATCTGTGGTGGAACCAGCCAGTGCAGCAGTGGAAAAAATTTAGTCAAGTAAAAGTTTTCACACGACTCATGAAATGGAAATAAATCTGCCTGCATTTTTGTACTATGTTCAATACTGGAATAAATGAATGTACTAAGATGACAACAGCAACTGTTTCCAGGGGACTCCAGAAAGTGGTGAACACACCCTCTCTAGGCTGGGACACGATTGTTGTCCCTCCAAAAAACAAAAGAAAGTGTTGGGAAAGCTCACTTTCCAGCACCAGTTACTGAGAGCCAACTTGGCAACAACAAGCGTGTCCCAACCACTGCACCACTTTTTAGTGTCCCCTGGAAACAGTTCTACACGCAGCATTTCTGTACTTGGTTGCATTTTTCTCACTCACAGTACGAACATATCTTAGTAGGAATTCAACAGTGCTCTGTCAATGTGTTTACATTTCATACTGAGCAACTGATCTTGTTATTTGTAGAGGAAAATTATTATGTACCCACCAAAGTCACTGTTGCAGATGGCCATGAGGAGTTCTGTGTCATTGCAGGGTCGGCATGAAGCTGTGGGTAGAAAATCAGTACAGAAAATGAGGAAGTAGGGTTTTTTTTCCATGTAGCGTGGGGACGTTTAGCTGCATCAAATCATTTTGCTAGGTATCCTTTTCCCACGTTTTTCTGTCAGTCATAGTCCCCCTCTCCCAAACCACGCACGGCCTAGCGCTCAACAGTCGACGTTGATGGATAGATGGGTGTCACATCTCCTCCCTAACACTTCACTGACTGAAAATCTGACACACATTCCAGCTCCATTCACCAAAGAGTGAAGAAACTGGGGGTTAGATGAAGGAATGCTGCTCCTTTAAGGGTCTGCCTCCACATCAAAAAACCCTCACTAGTCTTGACCCTGTGTTTCACTCCTATTGTATCTACCTAATTGAGTGACCCTGTGCCAACGCAGGAGACGGCAGGAGTCAAACGCTTCTACCAGACTGGCAATGCAGAAAAGATAGACCAGCAGCTGTCTATTATGGCCACAGAATGACATCACCGCACTGGGACAGGCCCGCACACATGGATAAATGCTAATAAACAGACATGCACAATGAAAAGGCATTTGTGGAATCTGCAAAGTATTTGCCGTCTCAATTCAGGCCCCTTGGCCCGTTGCCCTCCAGCCGCCCTGTGGTCTGCTCTGTCTCTGGTGCTTTGTCCCCCGATGGAAACCAGACAGCCGGACAAAACGCAGGACTGACCAGCAGCTGCATGCTCCAGTCAGCATGATTGGGGTTGGTAATTAAACAGACGCAATTTTTTCCTACAAATTATCACCGGTGGCTCCCTCAAAAATGCCTTTAAAATTGCATTAGAATTTTTGGCTCCACTTTCCAGTGAGGCATCCTTTAGGAAGGATTCATAAGTTGTGACTTGTGGCATATTAGGCTGCACTAATGCTTTATGGGCCAGTTATAAACCATTATCAGCAGGAAAATCCAGTATGTTTAGGTTTATAATTTATTCTTGCTAATAAGGCAGTTAGAAGAGTTATAATAAATGCTTCATAAGTTGTTGGATGGATTTTGGTCACAATCCTCTGCAGCCATTCTAAGATGAGTTGATCATACTGCCCCATCACTGAAAGGGACTTTTCATAATCTGGCAACCTAAAAGTTGGCCTTATGAATGTCTTATAACTTGTCTATAAAGCTTATTAATCATTAATAATGTCATTCCTTCAATGCTCATTCCCTTTATACAAAATGTAGAAATGCATCTATTTTGGGCTGATCCTCATGAAACAAAATCAGAGGTACTTTCTAATAAGGCACCATTTAATATGTTTATGATTTATAAATAATGGCTTATTAACATGCATTAATTATTTGTCAATCAGCTATAACCCATTAATAAGAGCAACATTTCTGGGTTGCCAGTTTGAGAAAAATCCATTTCTTTGATGTTTATCCTTCCTGTTTCCCAATGAGGCCGTTACATAGGATAGTAAACCATTAATAAATGCTCATTAAGTTGCTAGTAAAAATAGATAAGAACGATAGAGAAAAATCTCTATAAAGCAAGTGATCATATAGTTTCATCAGTAAAAGGATATTTCACAACCTGGCAACCTACAAATTTATCTCATTAATTGGTCTTATAACTGAGTAAAGCTTTAGTAAATTGTTTGTTATTTCTAATTATTATAACTTACAGTTATATTGTATTACCAGAGTGATATTTAAGACATGAATAAATATTAGGGGGCATGTGCTCACTGTGAAGCCCGCTGTGGCCCAGGTTGGGTGCAGCACTCCTGTTGCCCAGCAGCTCGTATCTGAAGCTCATCGTGCGCCTGCTCCAGGCTCCATCGCTCTGCGGGCTGGACTGGAGGTAGATGGCGGGCCTGTGCGGACCGTCTGCCCGGAAACAGAACACCTGATGCTGCGGCCGCCCGCCGTCCGTCACCAGCAGCTCCAGCTTGCCGGCCCGTTCAATGTACACGCTGGCTCCGCGGAGAGAGGGAGACGGTTTGATGCAGACAGTGGTGCGCCGGGCGGACAACAGGTTGGGCTCCAGGACCACCCGGAGAGCCTGGCCCGGGTATATCCACCTCACCGAGCCCTCTGTGCAGCGCAGCCGCACCTGGAGCACGATCCTGGAGTCCACACCAGCTGCAAAACCGCTGGATCCAGCGGGGAAACCCGAGGAATTAATATGAATTACTACTACAAATGACTGCTTTTGTCACAATGGCGTTAACAATGGTTAATAAATCATTTACGAGGCTGATGCTTTATAGATCCGCCACCAATCACAACACATTTAGGTTCAGGTTGTAAAAGATCCCCCCTGCTGGAGTTTGTCCTTTTTTAATTAGTAATAATGCAGCTATAAATGTTAATAAATCATTGGAAATCATTCTAATGTTTCTGACTGAGACTAATAATTAATACAATCAGCAGTTATAAATATTAACAAGTCTGCTTTTTTTGCATCGAATTTGCAGTTGTAAGCAAAGTGTTAATTTTTTTTACAGATCGTCTGCACTTTTCGCAGCATCTAAGCCAAAAGCTGTTCTTATTTAATGGCTTTTAACCGATCAATAAAGTGATAGCTAATGATTTCTGAATATAATTAAAGCCATTAGAAACTGTGCCTTCTAAACGGCCAGTTTGCCCGTCGCCCCTCTTTAAAATGCAGCAACCCTGCAGAAATCAGAAAGTTGCCTCACCTTCCGGACCAGTTGCACAGATCGGCAGCGCAGTGGCGCAACTGAAGAGTCAGCATGTACGTGAAAACAATCACGTTTGGCAACATCTCAACCACAAAAAGATGGAAACCCAGACAGAAGTGGACGGTGTGGCATGGCTGGAGTCTGTCTGTGAGCTGTGCGAGCGCTCTGCTGATGATCCGACTCCACGGGCTGCTCTCTCTCTCTCTCTCTCTCTCTCTCTCTCTGTCTCTCTCTCTCTCTCTCTCTCTCTCACACACACACACACACACACACACACACACACAAATTAAGCCTGATCCAGTTGTTGGGGACTGCCGGCCTCTGCAGGTCCTTTGTCTTTGCTCTCTAAGGGGACCATCAGTTTGGCCATCTGTTAACTTTCTGCACAATAATTCATTCACTCCTCAGAGACTTCATTTTTTCTCTTTACTCCGCGTCTCAGTGAGGTTTCACCTTTGCATTTTACGGCCTGTGTGTTTATCTCATCTACTCTGAAATGCAAGCGCTGAGTAGAAATAATAAAATTCCAAAAGTAAATAAATCAGTGAAACTTTTGATCTCTGACTCTGCTTTAAGAGCAGTTTACTGAAGTCCGTTTCAAAAGTAGGCCAACTAGAGGGGGAAAAAAAAGAGAAAGAGGATAAAAGGAGAGGAACTCGTGTGTTTGTGTGCTCGGGCTTCATCTAGTGGCGGGATGACGCAGCGCACCGTCTCCTCACATCTGGAGGACTGAACGCGCTCTGAAAACACCGGCAGCAGGAGGAGGCTGCGACTCCACTCATGCGGTGGATGAGCGCAAAGCGGAGCCAGCTTTCACCGCTGATTAATCCACCGAGGACGACTGGCTTCGTTTCTGCGGGGCCTCTTTGTGCAAAATAATAAGAATAATTTGGCAGCGTATCAAGGTCTTGCCGGTGGCGACATCTTGTGGAGGTGAAACTCCGCGGACCGTAACCAGGCGGGCCGGGCTGCAGCTTGTCCCGGGGCTCGGCTCTGGACTGGGCCCTGGGTGGCGTCACATCAAAGGGCTTTCGCCGGGTTTGTCGTGGAGTAAATTACACTCGTGTGGAGAATTTGGCCAGATGTCTTCTGGGCTGCAGGGAAAGCCTTTGCTGCTCAGGTCACTAAATCTGCAGGTTCGGGACCTGATCACATCTGTCTGCACCACGCGCGTTTTTTTTCCAGAAAACACGTGCGGATGAGCGAAGCTGCGGTGACGCATTTCAGGCGTGATTTTAATTCAAAGCGCGGTGATTGCTTTCCATTAAACAATAAAGCCTGCGCGCAGCTTTGCCGTTACGGCCCGAGTCGTCTCCATTTAAAATAATGAGGCAGGGACCGGACGGAGCGGCCTCGCGGGAGCAGCGGATGGTCAGGCTGGGTCATGTGTCCCGGAGAGACAAAAGCTAAGTCAAAATGAATGGAGGCTTTGTGCGCGGAAGAAGTGGCCTCTTATTGGCGCAGTGCAGCCTGGATCCGTCACTGTAGGCCTGTCATGGACCGAGGTAGTGCAAATTGTGTGTTATCAGAAAAAAATCACAGTCCCTTATGGGGGATCTCTGCGAGATCTGGGAGAAAACCCGCACTTTAAAAATGCCAAACCTCCGCTCAGCCGGCTCGACCCGGGGTCACAGTGTGCTGCAGGCTTCTGTCCGAGCAGCACTCAAACGCCTCACTGACGCTATAAAGTCAAATCATTCACAGCCTTTAAATGAAATCTGTCAAAACCAGCTCACCCCCACAGATCTACAATCAGTTTAAGGCCCTTTGAAGCCTGCAAAGTGAACGCGTCGAGGTGAGGATAAAGATAATGACGTTGCTGATGAAACAGGAATATGTAGGTGAGTTTTCATGCGTAATTAAGATCTATTTTCTTTCTCATGAGACATGCGACACCGCTTTTTAACCGCTTCTTACGATAAAAGGACAGAAATTCAAAGAAAAGCAGCTGTATGTGAGATCAGGCCCCGCATGTCTGAGTTGCACCGGAGGGGTCAGCAGAAAAAAAATAACCACTTTTTAAATAAAGAAATCCTCACGAGAACATTTTTTTAATCTGTCGCGTGTGTTCAGTCCTGTTCCCCAAATCCTCAGAATAATTCATACAAACAAAAACTTGATCAGCAGCAACTTTAAACCAATTTTGGATGGTGACCCCTGCACAAAACAGCAGGAAAGCCTCGATAAAAACACTCCACCCAACCGGCTAATCGAGCATTTTTCCATGAGGACTTTACAGTTTTCAAGACTTCAGCGCTTCAATATGCAGACGCTGGAGATTAATTTCCATGAATCAAATATCTCTAACTCGATTCTTCGATTATTTCGATTATCTGAAGTGATCCTGCGGCCTGCAAACACTCTTAATAATTAGTTAGGTGTGAAAATGACAGATTGTAACCTTCAGTTCACAACTTTATGGCTTTTTTATAATTAAATCTGTGAAAAACATGACTGTAAATTTGTAAAAATGCGTAACTTTTTATTGGGCAACACTGTCACAACCGAGTTGATATTATGGGATTATTCCACAGAGATTATAATAAACTTGTTCTTGATAACAACAAGATTAACAGTCATTTTAACAAGATGACAACAGTGACACTGAATGCAACGAAACACTTATTCAACTCACAATGTGACGTTCACTTTTAATTTTCTCAGCAGCGTATTAAATATTTGTATGTACACGTTTGAAAGTTACATAGAAAAAATATAGGATTACAGTCGGCGTGTTAGTTAGTAGCTTGTAAAGCTTTTTTTTTTTTTTTAATATAAGCATATCTTAGCCTCCTCTGACCTCCGCGCAGAGCACATACTCATCTTTTCCCTCTGAAAAAGCCTTCGTCCGTGCTGCTCTCTCTCACCGTCACTGTCAGGAAGTTCATGGTGACGTCCGTCACGGTCACAGTGTCCACGTTGGTGAAACAGGGGGCCCAGGACGAGGCTGGGCCCGCGGACGAGTCGTGGAGGGCCTCGGCCTTTGCGGGGACGCCGTCAGGTTGCTCCCGGGGCAGACAGCACTCATTCGCCTGGTGTCTGCGGGCTTCTGCAGAGTGCTTCAGCTTCCTGGGCTGAGGGATAGTCATCCCGCTCACACAACTAGTCCTGTGCGCCCCCGGACCACTGCTGCGCACATCTGGATCGAACGCGCAGCTGTAGGACAACCTCGCGCCCCCCACGCGTCTGTGCCCGCTGCAGGATTTGGGCGTTATCGTGGTCTCCTCCTGAAACCTCTTGGTCAGCTGGATGAGGCTGTGGTCTGACATCTCCCCGTGAGGGTGCAGGCGTCGCGGCATTTTGGACACACCGTGTGACTCCTCCAGGAGCCTGCCCCGTTTGGCGTCCGGCTCTGCGGAGCGGCCTCCGTCGTCTTTACCATAATGTAAATGCAGCTTCGGTTTGCGACCTCTCTTTTTGGGGATCCGGGTGGATTCTTGGACTGTCAAGGCAGCTGGCGGAGGCGGCCTGGGCCTCCTCTCGAGCTCCGGTGGTCGGACGTGGACACTCTCTCCTCTGTTGACCGCGCTCGGTGGGAAGATTGTGGGAACCACAGTGCGTAAACCCTCCCGGGCCCTCGGTGTTATGACAGGCTCCGGGATGGGGTAGGAAACCTGGATCCCCCTGGGACCCTCTCCTCTAAATTCATACGTCTTTTCTTTGGCTTTGGCTTTGGCCTGAGGAGAGAGTAAACAACGTTCGTGAGAAGAGGTTTCCCAGAGATGGAAATTTGAAGCCTCCTGAGGAAATTTGAAGGTTTAAGACGAGCAGCTGGAGGTCTGTTTGGGCCTCTTCCTCAAGCTGCTTGGCTTTTTAAAGGCATGCATGTCAGATACATATATAAACAATGTAGAAATACTGTACCCAGCCTAACCTCATGAAATTTGCAATAATTTTACTGCTTTGTTTGGAAGTCTGAATCACACCCAGCGGATCGGAAATTAACGAGACCGTAGATGCCATAACATGGAAATGATTCATCACCTGTTCCGCCCGAGAAAAGCGACACGATGAAAAGAGAAGCAGAGGAATCAAAAGCTTCACCCACCTTCAAGAGAAATGTCTCGGGTTTGGGTCCCCTCTTTTTCGGCCCGAACAGCTCCCTTTCGCGCTCCCTGACGAATGAAAATGATTCAAAGATTCAACACAACACATCAATAAAAAGATAAAGATCATTTTCACATTTTCTGACTTCAGTCTATCATTCAATCGGGAAATGGATTTTTCCAGGAAAGGGCCAAACTTTGCCAAATGGAGCCAGATTTCCCCACGTTTTTACTCAGCTTTTTGTTAGAAATGAGTTCGATCAAAATGAAAAATATGTGAGAATAAAGCAGATGTCCTGTTTGCGACGGGGGAAAACGCCATCACACTTTGCAACCATTCGAAGTGGAAACTGAATCACCTCGCTCCACTGACACTTGTTACCACTTCCTTTTCGGAAAAATAAGATTTAAAGAGTCGAATCCACACAGGAAGCCTCATGTTGTTTTTTTTCTGGACGCTTTTCGTCGCGCAGGACGCGCGGTGCCATCTCGGCTCTGCGGAGCGGCCTACTGCTGCGCTGTCAAACCCTCACCTCTCCTCGAAGGCGGCGAAGAGACGTGCGTCCAGAATGTTTTCCTCCGGCTCCCAAGTGCTGTACCTTCATCACAACAACGAGGAGAAGAGGCGTTTGTTAACACAGCGCGAGCGGATCACACGTCAAAGCGCACACGGGCCCGCTCAAACACTTTTATCAAAGCAATCTCGCTGCGTGCGCTGCAATTACAGACTACGTAGCGGACACCCACTGACGCATGGTGAACCCAGCCATTGCAAAAAGCTACTGTGGACTTTAATACGTCCCAGCTGGCTGCAGCTCAGACATTTACAAGCCCCGACTGCTGCACACAAGCCACCAGACATACAATAAACTGCACTAGGGCACGCAGAGCAGATATGATAACCATTAAAAAAAAAAAAAAAAACATCCAGGAGCTGAATAACGACAGTCTGAGGTGGTGCAGTTGTACGAGCGGCCAGGATGGAGCGCTGTCCTTCACAGCCTCGGCTAATATACTCACTTCTGAGACCAGCCCTTCCATTTCACGAGATATTCCCAGCGACCCTGCAAAGCAGATCCGTAACAGATTCAGGTTATCAGAGGATCGCCTGTCGGCGCAGCACAAACAAATGGTTGCGTAATAGGTGTGGAGACACAATCTGCGGGTGAGAAAAGGCAGCAAATACCCGTCTGATTCGCCGTTTAATGATGGACTCGGCTGCGAAGACGCTCTCACCAACAGCCGAGAGCTCCATGATTCACCATGCACCTCGTTTATTTCTGTCTCTTTTATTATATTTGGCTTCCCCGTGTCCTCGTCGGGTTGTTTAATTCCGCACATCCCATAATACGCAATCTGGAGTGGACGTCATCACGTCTTTTTCTGTTGCCAGGCACCGCGGTCTGTAGGACGGATCGCGTTGGAGCACATTGGCTCAGTTGTTGCTACGTGCTCCGGGTTTCTGAGTGGAGGGGAGGAGCCCCGCTGCTCTGGCTGCTGCACAGGAATGTCTGGCACAGTGGGACAAGCGGAGCCAGAGGCTCCCGGAGCGGATCCACGGACCCCCCCTGAGGTCCCCAAGGGGGGTCCCTAGAGTCCAGACCGAAAGAAAAAAATGTTTAATTTCACAAGCATTTTAAAAAAAATGAGAAATTAGCCAATGAGAGAAGAGCATGACTGGTTTAACAAAAGGCTTCATCCTTACATTTACACAAAACATCTGTGAATATTATCTATATGCGTAAAATCATGAATTAATCAACAATTAAATTCAAAGCAATACACTCACAAACAGAAAGCGTTGTATGAAATCTGCAGCAAATGTAAACATAAACGTTCAGATATCTGTCCGTGATCACCTGGCACAGCTTTCCCCTTTCCCCTCAGACACACGGTGATTTGGATCAGTTTACAGGTTTATTATTGATTATTTAAAAGAATTAGTTTCAAACAAGCTGCGGCAACACGTTAACATTATCGGCCGCTTCAGGTTCACGGTGCTGCAAATTAAAAGAAAGCGGTCCGTGCAATGCCGTGCCACGCGTCACGCGACTTTTGCACATTAACGTTTTTACGCACGCTGTGACAGCGCACGATCCCTCACAGTCTGCGCACATAATTCAGCGTTGAGCACGACAAATAAAAAAGTATGTTACATACATGTACTGTATGTGTGAAGTCTTCTTCTAATGATCATTTCAGGTGTTGTATTTATATATTTCTTGTTGTAGCACGAGTTCAATCTATTGTACTTAAAACAATAAAGGGAAGTCCGTTTATTTCTACTCATTATGAATAATACTGTTATGCGAAATATTTCTACAAGCCGAAGAAAATGTCAAATATGGTCCAAAACGATCGTTTTAATATCGAGTTCACAAGTGAAAAAACAAGCAGCACAATCACAGACATTAATAGCTGTTTATATTCTGAGGGGCTGAATGATTTTATTCAAGGTGTCACTTTATTTGGCTTTGATTTGGATTTGGAGTTGATTTCAGCCAGCAGGGCAGAGTCTGACTTACCTACAAAAGCTGAAGTTTATTTATTATTTAAATTTAAAGTTTGAACCTGCTGAGCTGCCTCGTGTTTATGTGAAAATAATCTAGAACAAATTGAGAACAAACTCAATGGAAGAAGGTTTTGTACATCTACAGACAATAAAGATTTAATTAAATCTTCAGTCCTTCTTGTATCAGTATGACCATATGGGCCTGTTGTTCCTGAGGTAATTTTTTAACCCGCAATTGTTGTGATATTATTAACAGATTTTGTTATTATTACTATTCTTATTATTATCATCATCATCATTTATTATCACTGTCTGATACGTACAAATAAAACGAATTATTTTTATTATATTTAATTGAACATAAAATGTTTGTATTTCTGCAGTCAGTAGCAAATTATTATTATTATTATTATTATTATTATTATTATTATTATTATTATTATTATTATTATTATTATTATTATTATTATTGTTATATAGTTTTGCCTAGAAGCCAGGCTTTATATTGGAATAAATAAAAGATATATATATTATACTGGAATATATTTAACAGCTACCGTGGTGGTGATGAGAATTCACTTGGAATATTAATCACACAAATTAATAACAAGCAGATGGATTGAGGAGCGGAGCTGTTTCTTCATTTTCTGCAGGCCTCAGGTGCAGTTTTCCACATTCATCAGCTCTTCGTTTTAAATGACATATTAAAATAAAATAAAACGAAACGAAATACACTCTGACCAGCAGAACCGTGTGTGTTAATCTTGCGCTCTTTGTACCCGTCAAAGCCTCCAGCTCACACACATCTTCCACTGAACTGAACTGAGCTGAGCTGAAGGTCAAACACATGCTGAGGATTTCATTATTTCACAGAACGCTTTAAACGCAGCACAGCTGGGCGCAGGAGTGGAAATCCGTTTTTCTCATCGTCAGATTTGAACTCTTCCTCTTTTCCAGTTGCTTTAAAACGAGCAAAGACGGCACAGAGGTGCAGCCTGCTCAGGCCTGTGAGGCTTTATTAACCACACGAAGAAGGCACATCATCATCACCACAGTGTTTGTTGGTGCTGGGACTGAACCGCCTGCTGCCTGAACCTGAAACCACTGACCAACAGCACCTGGCCAGGATCACCTGGCCTCTCGCTCAGGTGGCTTTAAAACATGTTGCAGTTTTCACAGCTTAAAGGCGATGCTGTGTATCTGACGCCAATTTAACGCAAATTCTTAGTTTTATTGACAAATATTGGCCACAAATGTTTTTCTCTCCATTTTTCCTGCAGATCTGTTTCGCAAACTCTGAAATCCTGACTTAATATTTACCTTAAATGGCGCTCAGGAAAGCGAACAAGCAGGATTTTTTTAATTGATTTGAACAATTTGTCAGGTTCATCGGACGTGTGCTCGTTTCCTGCAGATGTGTGAGATGAAATCGCAGCGCAGTGGGGGAGGCAGTCCGCCCCGTGGAGAGGCGCAGCAGCGTTAAAACCCAGCCCGCTGGGCGACAGATCCGCTGCTATCTGCCTGTTTGAATTCTCCCCGCCGCCGAGCAGACAAAGGCGGGCGCGCCGCGGACAAAAGATGCGTTGTGGCCGCCGCCGAAATATGAACCACCATTTTGATAGTCATAGCCTGTGGACCGACATTTCCTGTCGGTACTGTAATGGCCAGAGCCTGCGCGGTGTGCGCGCGGAGAGGGAGGCGGCCGGTGCGGCGCTGCGAGGCGGCAGCCCCGCGCGGACTGCCGCGGCTCTCTCCATATTTGGCTGCGAGGCGATGCGAAGCGAGTCTGCCGGAGCCGCAATGGCGACAGCCGCACATGAATAAACAGTGCTGGCTCTGTGAGAGCGTTGCTGGCTCTCTGGTTTCTGGGCAACCGCTGCACACAGCTCGCTTCTCACTGTCCTACTTTACCGGGCGACATTTTCTGCCGAAGGTGGCTCAGACAGAAAAACCTCAAGCTGTGCGGCTGCGACCTGCACGCTTGGCCGTGTTGTGTGTGTGTGTGTGTGTGTGTGTGTGTGTGTGTGTGTGTGTGTGTGTGTGCTTTGAATTAGAAAGCATCCTTCATGCACCCTCCACCACAACACCAGCTCTCTTTCTCACGCTACAACTATTTGGGGTTTTCAGGTTAGACCTATTTGTGCTCAGCAGCTCTTTCTCTTTCTATCGCTTCATGCATTTGGAAAGAAAGCCATACCACAATTAACGGAAGCCCCTTGTATTTCTTATTTTAAATTATCTATTTATGAAGAGCCGCTTCATTTTGTGAGCAACAGGCCTCCGCCGGGTCACACGCAGGGCTTTAAATTAGCCCAATGATCCCGCTGCTGACACGGTGCTGTGAGGGGGAGATGAACCCGACACTGTGCAGGCTGCTGGGGGGCACGATGATAAAGGGGGAATGTGAAACATCACACTTGGTCTATAAATATGCCCCCCGTCCCCTGCTCAACGATGTTTCAGTTTCCTGCTGCTGTATGGCTGCCTCGCATAGTTGGTGCAAAGCCATGAAGGGCCTATAGAGATACAGGCTGAGAGGGAGACATGCGAGCAGTGCGTGAGATGGGCTGAGTTCCGCACATGAGACAACGGGCCGTGTCATGCGTGTCTTCGGTTGGCTCTGGTCCCCTGTGGGCCTGTCTGGATTAGAAGCTCACGCAGCCCAGACAGCTACGACCATGCCTTCGTTTTTTCTTTTGTTAATTCATATGTTTCCTCAGATTATAAAGTGCCAGTGTCATATTTGAAAATGGAGTAAATTAACTCCAATTTCTCCCTCTTCAGCGGGTTATTCTGCTCGAGCAGCAGGAGAGGAGAGCAAAATGTCTGGTTCTGGGTGTGAGCATGAGTTTATGCGTCGAGAATAATGAGTCAAAAGTGGAAGATGAGGTCACTCTTCCGCACAGGTTGCAGATCTGCAAAAGCATCGGGTGGTGCCGCCTTTGGTGCTCCACCCGCCGTTGGCCGTTGACCTGAAAATAATTTCCCTCGGTCTTGATGTTGTTCTGACGGCGGAAAACAAGCAGAGTCGACTTCTAAGGGCAATGGCAACATTATCCAGATCACGTGGGAGTTCAGAGAGAAATAAATTAATGCTGAAAAACTATGACATGGCTCCTTTAACCTCAATCCATCTGATTTAACTGGAACAGACACAAAGAGAGAATTTGTTATTTATATAATTTACTGACCCCAAAGCAGCCTGTGCATCAGCATTTAAACTTCCTTCTTCCTTGGTTTTTTTTTCCTCTTAAAGGTTTCTGTCCTATCAGCATGCTGTGATAGGCAACTCCCATAACTAAAGAAGACATGCACTTTCACATTCCTGAGCCTTTCTGGCATTCAAAAACATTCACCAGTCAATCTTTCTTCCAGCCTGAGATTCCAGCACAACGGCAACAAGTTCCCAGATCAGTCCTGCAACCGCAGGCCTGGTAATGCCCCTCCTGAAGGCTGAGAGAGGCCCACGCAGCATTTGGCAGCGTCAGGACACATCAGGGCTTGAAAGTGGGCGTCTGAAGCTTTGCATGTGTGTCTGTGTCTTTGTCGGCCTCAGCTCGCCTGTCCAAATTTTACTGTATGATAATGGTGGAGGAGAACTGCTGTGTCATAGTGACATGCCTTTTTACGAGAGAAAACAAGGCCGTTTATAACAACTTACCCAATGTTCTGGAAATGCCACGAAGCCTGTTGCAGGCACATATTTAAATGGAGCATAATTGACGCCCTTCCCTGCCACATTGTGCTGGACTGCACACACTTGTAAAGCCTCGTGGTGGCCAAATACTTACCGTACCACGAAGCCTTTCTTCTTGATAGAATCTGAGAATTACATAACGGCCTTCCCCTGCCCTCCTCCAGTTATGCTGTGTGTTTACATTCCTGCTCGGGGTCAAGCTACAATAGAAAAATAATGCACGGGTAAAGTTTTAATAATACAAGTGGCCGGTGCAGTCATGCAGTACAGAGGGCCCTTTGTGCAGGATCCTTTGTGATTATGCAACACGATCTGTTTTTCTGTTCATGGTTCACAAGCAAGTTAGTGTTTCTAGTGTTTAATGTTCCATTCTTTCTATGTATGAGCAGAGAGGCTTCAGAACAACTGCAGGACATGAGCAATGATGCAAAAATCTTCCAGTGGAACAGAGGAAAAAATAAAACAGCGACAAAGTACGTTCAATATGTCGACATGCCCAGTCTGTACCCACCACATATCAACGCAACAACATGTCAGAGGTCATGTCTCTTTCTTTATTGTGAAACATACCATCCAATAAGCTGTGCCAACAGCAATGAGTCAACCAACTCCCGCTAGAAGATGCTTCATAACAATCGTTTTGACTTTGAACCAAGTGCAAGAAAGAAAGAACAAAACAAAGCCAAAGATAGAGACCAGAAAGGAGCGAACAGACTCAAAATATCGTTCAAAAAGGACAAATCACTCGCAGCTTCGGACGCAGACAACATCTCGCAATGTTTCTGAGCAACAAATTAAACGTCAATAAATATGAGCTCTTCATTTTCATTATTATTATAGCATTTTAGCATTCTCACTGGTTTTGCATTAAATGTGCATGGAAGGCAATTTAGACTCAAATGAAGGTTACATCCACGTACGAATTTTCAGCAGCATAATCAAAACAGCTTGCACTCATTGGATCGCATGTAACAGTATACAAAGCCAGCCTCGCAACTCATCCCTAACCTGTGTGAGGTCCTCACGAATGACCCTGGTAGCTTTTTCTAAAGGAAATAGCAATAAAGTGTGTTTAGTCAAATTATTATAATGAGCTTCAATAGCAAAATGAGATGAATGTCGCTAATCTGTGTGGCATTAAGAGGCTCCAAACAAGACTAGCACGGGTGTTTTTAAAGTAACTCCAGCAATACATGAGGTCAACAGTAAGGTCGTGAATCACAACCTAATTATGGTGGGAATCAATACGTCGTCTTAACAGGAAGTCACACTTTTGATAAATCAGACCATTTTCTTAATGGTAACTGACCTTTGAGGAAGTAAATGCCACACTTTTTTCTATAAATGTTTGCTCAAGGTTAAAATGTGCAATATAGATCGGGGCTGTAAGGGCATAGAGTCAATGGTGCCTTTGATGCATCTCAAGAGTGAGACAAAAACCTGACAAAAGAAAAGTCATCCGTTAAAGTTTGTCGACACAGCCGAGTGCACCCCGCCATGTGTTTACACTGTGCTCAGACACACCTGTAACTAAACATGCCAGTTCATTCTGAGGGTGCCTGTCTGGAGTAAAAACCTGTGAACTAAGACTTACAGAGAACAGCTGATTCTCCACGAGCAATGACACAAACCATTGTATGAAAATGTAATTAAGTGCTTTCAATTTGATCTTTGATCACCATATATTCAACAACTTTCTCTCTACCCTCTATCAGGACCAAAATAAGTGATATTATTCATACAAAATATGTATAAACCTTCATACATCTCAGGTTATAAGTTTGGTACAGGTATGAAACAACAGCAAAAGTATCCCATTAAGCTCCATATAACAAATAAACTGATTTTTTTTTTCCAGTGGAATACATCCACCCGAATGGATTCGCTCAAATCCTCGAGGGCACTTTCTTGGCTACAACGTCACAGAGGAGTTACAGTATAAAACATCATAAGAAACATATTGAATTTGAATGATAAATTATAAATTTCCACATATACAAAATTCTGATGTTTTTACATATGCACATATTAACAGGATCAGGATCGGTCACTGGTAGTCCCACTTTACAAAGTTTCTTAGAAAGAAACGTATTCCTTGAAGGTGACGGTGAGACTGTTTGTTGTGATGTCAGTGATTATGATATTTCCCATAAAAGGGGAGATTTTTTTAACGGGCGCTTCTTTCGATTTCTCCGTGGATTTCTGTGTGTCTTCTACCACAGGAGGTGTGTTTTTGACGGCAGGCTCGGGCTCCGACTGTACTTCCGGCTCCACCTGCTTCTTAGTCTTTGGGCAGCTGAGGTCCATTGGCTCCTCTTGGCTGCCGGAGTCCACGACCTCGTATGTGCATGTGCTGCTGTGGCGTGGGCCACTACAGTGGAGGTCCATAGGTTTGTCCTGAGGCGGCGTGACCACAGTGCTGGGGACACTGAAGCTTCTGGAGGTCAGGTAGACTTTAGAAACGTTCCTGTCCTCCGCGGGATCTGAAAGCTTTCGCTTGCGGTCGTTGGGGAAAGAAGGGATCCTGATCTGGTCGACGGCTGTAGGGGTCGGGATGTTGGTGTCAACAGCCCATGACGTCATGGGTGAGCTGGCGGTGAGCTGAAGGGGCAAATCGTCCGGTAAATCAGCCTGACCGCGAGCCACTTCGGTGTTGTATTCCTCTGCCGTGCTTGGCGAAGGTTTGGAGAAATGTCTGTCCTTCTGGGAACACTTTATGGGATGCTCTGCAGCAGGGGGGGAGCTGCCATTACAGATCTCTTTGGGGATACCGTTCTCCGGGTACTCCAACATTTTGGCTGTGTGTGCTGGATTGTTCTCTGATGGTTTGGTGTTTTGGGGTTTCTCTTCACTCGACGACTCCCCGTGTTTACCCTTTGCCCCGTGAACCTTGTTGCTGTCCATATATTTGCTCATGACAATAACAATGCGTCCGTTCTTGTTTTTGTTCTTGATTATCTTCATTTTGCTGCTAATAGCGCTCGGCAGGGTTGCGTCTTTAGGGTTGGGTTTAAGGGCATGTTCGCTTTCAGCCTCTTTAACGGCCGGTTTCCTCACCTCCACTGCCAGTTCTTTGACTTTGCTCAAGCAGCCTGTGTCTTTGTCACGAACCCATTTCTGCTGCAGGGCCAGCGGTAAGTTCCAGCCCGGATTGGCTGGTTTACCGGCCGGTTCCTGAACATTCACCACCTCTTTGAGCCTCGAAGCCTGCGCGTCGTACATATTTGGGTCTGGCTCATAGTGGTGGTGCTTCTTGCTGTTGAGCTGGTAGATGAACTTCTTCTTGCCGTTGCTCAGCTGGTCGGCAGGCACCTCCTGGCTGCTGGGCTGGTACTGATGGTGCTTCTTGCTGTTCAGCTGGTACTGTTGAGCCTGGGGGCGCTGGACCTGGACGGGGTCGAACTTAAGGCTGCCCTCTGCATCCTGAGATGATTCCTCGAAACCTGCAGGGATGCTGGACCTCCTGGCAAATGATGGTACCTTGAAGAAAGAGACAAGACAGCAAATTGAACATGTTTTCATCAAAATCTTACTGTTAACTTAAGAATGTAATAAACCAAATAAGCAAAGTGTTGCATTCTGGGATCTCGTTTCATTCCTTTAATATAAATAGAATGTGACTAAAATGGTGGAGAACATTGAAGGGACTCTCCAGAGATTTAGCATTCATCTTTCATAAATTTGGGGGGCTCACAAGAGAAAAGAATGGTCAAAAATTATAGCAACAGAGGCTGAGATATCCTGATTTTTAGTCAAGAATATATATATGAAGTTCCTACATTTCCCAAAGTGCAACTACCCACAACAATTTGTTTTACCATCCCTATCTGGCAAATCCCAAAGTCTTTCAATTGCCATGTAATATAACCTTTTAATGCAAGGTTTTATGGAATACATTTGCAGTCTCCATGCAAGCCCAAGATGAGATAACCCCAATGACATCACAATGACATCATCAGGGTTATTTTTTTCCACATTAGAGCCATTATACCTATGCTTTCAAAGGTGGAGAATAATGATTAAACCGACTGTTATGTGTGAGGCTGCGAACAAACACGCTACGGCTAAAATACGCAAACCTGCACGCTAAAATACAGTTAGAACTTCAGTTTACAGGATGCCCATCAGGAATCGAAATTAACTAAAGCTATCCAATCAGTGGCCATCTTCTGACCTCCCTCCCACCATCTCGCCCCCTCCCCCTCCTCCTGGACAGGCTGACCCCTCGGGCCGTCAGAGGGGCAGTGCAGCGGAACGCTCAAGACGCTTTGGCTGTGACCTCAGGTCAGAGAAGTGCCACCAGACATGTCACGCTTTATCCCTGATCGCTGGCCACGTGTGACTCTGGCAGAGTGGTATGCCTCTTAAGGAGTGACACTGCATAGCAATCAGCTCAGAGTCTCTCAAAATATATAATCACATTTGGCTCAGAATACGGTCCTGTGAAGGCCTCAGCTAAGATAGTCAAAGCACGACTGGAGTGCTACTTTAGCCGTCTATTTTTGTCCTGAGAAACATTTGCAAACGGGGAAATGAAAGAAAACATTCAGACTTCACAGATTTGCGGTGCAAAAAGACCCCAGAATAGCAAGCGAGACACTGTTTTGCATATGAAGCTATTTAGCATAAAGAAATAATGAACATGCAGATAAAACGAGTGCACTCAAGCAGCGCTTACGTAACCTCAGGCAACACAACACGGTTTCATGATGGGTTTGGGGAGGAATCCAGCTGTATCCCCATCCTCTCTTTGCCTTTTACTCCACTTCTCTTAAAGGCATCTATAAATAACCGCGACCATAATGACGGCCACTCTAAAACACCTGACAGGACCCTTCACCTCCCGGCCTCTCGCTGAGTGGCCCTTGCAGAAAGGCTCAGGAAAAGCAGGACTTTTTCCACAGAGACTGTTGTGATTCATCAGTGGCGAGGATGATAATTACCTGCAGTAAAAGATGTTTTGGTTTCGGCCCCCGTTTACGATATCCCATCAGCTGCTCCTGCCTCTCTCTGTGAAAACAGAAGATAATTACATTTTCTTGCACCGTATTTGCCTTCTATAGACAACATCTCATCTGACAGGCAGTGGTTCACCTTCCTGCATTAAAAATCAACTCACATCGCATAAAAAACGAAGGGTTTGACATTTGGAGATTAGTGCTTTTACGCCTATTCAAGGTCAAAAGTGGAATTTTGATTCGAAGGGCTAATGAATGCCCGCACGTGACCCGCTGCAAAGCATTGTGGTCCTTATTTGCATAGCTCTCCATGGTAATCGGCCCATTCCATATTCTCATTATCCCGGAGAAATTCAATTAAGGCTACAGCAGGGAGAGTCTCTCCCTGTCTTTCAAACATCCTCCCTCCTTCTGCACGCCCATCCTCTTCCTACATTCAATCTCTAATTAGGGTCATGAGGTAGGGGCCATACAGGAGAAACACAACATTGCGGTGCACTTCTGGGATGTGAGCTGCAGCTGAAAACACGCAAACCGCCGTGCTTTCTGCGTCGCGATGGCTGCACTCTGAAAATGCGGGGTGATAAATATCGGAGTCATAACAAACATCTCTTGGAGCAGTTTTTATTGAGGGTGGAGAACAGGAAAGCTGTTATTGTAGTTGCACAGACTAGACTAAGCACTGGGCTGCCGTGACGTACTGCTCCCTGATATAAACCTTGACTCATCATTGGCTCATAAATAACCAGCGGCGGGTGAAGGCCGGCTGCACACCGGCGTCACCGGGCATGCGTGAAAAGCCAGCCTATTGTTGGCCTCTTGCTACAGATGTTCAGGCTATCAGAGCTGCCAGAATATCGCCATTATAAACAGTCCACGTTTTAATGCTATAATGTGTGCGATTTCAAACAGCATCCAACGGGGTGACCCCTATTCACAGAAGATTTGGCAATTACAGCCTCCCTTGTCGGATCCCCTCCCCCATCCTCTGGGAGCAGAGAGGAATCCACACATACACACACGCTGCAGAGGCAGCACTCCATGACCATCAGCACAGAGCCAGGCGCGCACACACACACACACACACACACACAGCCAGGCAGGCAGGCAGGCAGGGAGGCTGTGGGGAGAATATGAGAGCGGTACACTGGAAACGCTGGAGAGCACTGTGTGTCAATTAGCCTTTTCAGAAATGCGAATTCCTTTCCCCAGCCATCATGTCTTTACCCAGCCCCACGAGCGGCCTGCTGGCCTGCAGAGAGAGACCATCTCACAGGCCTCGCGGGTCCGGCAGCCCAGGCGAGATGTGGTTGCGAACGCGCCTCAGGGCTAAAATGACAGTGGCATTTGTATTCATTTGCATCTAAAAACCCGGAGGTTGACATTTATGCGTTTCTGATTATTTCTATTTCTATTAAGCCTGCTCTTGACCCAACATTGAAAGCAGCTTGACAATTTATGCATCCAAGAGATATTCTGTCCCAACGACAGTCGAGTGTGGTGTGGCAAAACTAGTGTTCCTGGACGGTTTTGTCCTGGGTGGAAAAACACTACATGAAATCCAGCCTGATAAAGTAAAGCACAGCTGGGCCTGATACTGCTGGTGATGAGAATCCCATCAGGCAGCAGCTTGGCCTCCTCACATGAAACCACAACAAACACGCTGTCTAATTCAGCACCTGTCCTGCTAAGGCCTTACAGCTGCAAAGCAGATTAACTGCTGCAAAACACGCGAACATAAACAAATATTTGTAGTTTGATCCGCGTGGAGAGCATCGCTTTTTTCCACCCTTGCTGGTCCGTCATGCGTCTTCTTTGGGGGGAAAAAAGGGGGCAGCTTCAGCTCCTTTTGTGGAATTGGGTCACGGCATGCGTGGAGCCCTCTCCTTCCTGACGCAAAATCGAGTAATAGCTCGATCATTTCTTACAATTTACGCCTTATTGCATGAATCCACGCGTTTCCATTCGCATGATTTAGGAATTCTCACTACCACATCCCCAGCCTTTTCCCCAGGGGACAGTCCTGTGGGGAGGGGGGAGGGCGGAGGGGAGGGGAGGGGGGGTTGGATCAGCGATAGAGTTACTGGAGTTCCTCCCATGCCCATATATGGTCACGGCTGAGCTGGAGGCTGCGCGGCCTCGTCCGAAGTCCACATCTCTCTCACCTGTGTTGAAACGCGACGAGGAGACGCGGGTCAAGGATGTTTTCCTCTGGCTCCCATGTGTTGTATCTGCGGAGAGGAGCAAACAACTGTCAGAGCCATCACGTGCACACTTCCTTTTTCTAACTGACACACACACACAAACACACACATTCCCACATCTTCACCATAACTGTGCCGAGTGGACAGGTAGGACAGACCTCCACTTTAATGCCAAAAGACGTGTTTTTGTACATTTTTCCTCTTACTTCGAGATTTGGAACATGTAAAACAAATATCCGTCACATTCCCGCTTCAACAAATCAACCATGAGGGCAGAGGAAAAAAACTGTCAAACAAACATGGCCTGTAGCCTATATGCTCTCCAGTCGCTCCTCCAGCAGCAACATACAGTCGGCCATTTTAGCACCACTGTCTCGTAAATTCGCTGGCAGAGCAGAAATAATTAAAACGGGATTACATGGCTGTGCCTACCCCCTTCCCTCGCATAAATTAGTGAAGGCATCCGCGGATACACTGAAACACATACCGACCGCGCTCTCCCAGTTCACACACACACACACACACACACACACGGTGCGCGCGCACGCCCTTGATGAACGGCATTTTGAAGTAACAACACTTGATTTAGTGGTTATATATATATATATATATATATATATATATATATATATATATATATATATATATATATATATATATATATATATATATATATATATATATGCATCTTTTCTCTGCGTCCGCTCCACGTCTGGAAACGTTGCGTTGTGACTTACTTGGGAGACCAGCCCCGCCACTTGACCAGGTACTCTATCTTGCCCTGTGGATGGTGGAGAAGGAGAAAAAAAAATGTACAAAGATGTTGGTGAGGCTCATGTCAAACGCCGATATTACGACGTCCGGAGCGCGTTTGCAGACGTGCTCCCTCTCTGTTACCTTGCGGATGCGCTTCTTTTCGATGCCCTCTACCGCAAAGACGTGCTCTCCGGCGGCAGGGAGCTCCATTCTCGCCTGGATCCGATCGCCGGGGACAGGGGAGTAGGTGAAATGTCGATGTGCCTTCCGCTCGGTGCGTGCTGTGCGCGCTTGGTAGTTTTCCAGTTGTATCCAAATCCAACCGTATTCCCTCCACCACTCCTCTCTCTCTCCCTCTCTCTCTCTCTCTCCCTCTCTCTCTCTCCTCTGCACACTCCACAGTCCTTGCTCTGAGCATACAGATATCCACAGTAGTGCGGCTGCGAGCAGCTCCTTTCGTGCAATAGCCTCAGCTCGGTGCATGACGTCAGGAGGGGAGGGGGGGTGGAGACCTTGCACAGAGGTTGGGGTTTATCCCGTGCGTACTGGACTGCAGGAGGCAGGAGGGATGTCTGGAAATTCAAATCAGCCACTACGTTACTGTCACATATGCATAAAAATCCACTTGTGCAGTTTTATTGTTCCTTTTCAACGGCGAAGCTGCTGGAAACTCCTCCTCCAACAACTGACTGCGTAAAAAAAAAATACTTGGAGTGGTTGATTCAAGTGCATATCATATGTGGGTGTTAATTAATGGATGCATTTACAACAGATGCATATGCTGCTATTAAAATGAACATATAAATAAGACAATCTGTTACAGCTGCATCAGGCGCGTTATTGCTGCCAAACGGCACCTGAGGGAGCTGGAAATGACTAGTTTCGTGTGCGCTCAACTGTCTCCAAACGGAGCCTCCACGTCAGTCGAGAACACTTTTATCAGGAGGTTTGTGCAACGATGCACCAGCAAAGACAGTCTTCTGGGGCTCCAAAGTGTGTGCAGCGTGTCACCCGAGCTTGTTTATCGTTTCTAACTGGCTGCCGGATGAAAGACAAGTTCCCCTTTTATTTCCGACCCCCTTAAAAGCAGCGCAGTTGTAGACGTGCACACAGAGGCTTCCAGTTCGATCTGCTGACTGCGCCGCGCAAATATAGGTCAGCCACACTCTGATCGTCAGACCAGTGCTGTCCTCTGGGCTCAACTGCCATTAATTTGACACTCAGCAGAGCGTTGCTGCGCAGCCTTCGGTCTACCTGTGGCAACTTTTTAATGGTGAGCTCCCACAATGCCAGAGCGCGCAGCTCGTTTCCCCCGAAATCAACATTACAGCCTGTTACTGCGTATTATAGTGGTTCTCCCTCTGCATCTTGACAATCTAAATCCAAAAACATAAACCACATCGCCAGCGAACATGTACCCTGTGCTGTAAATGTCATCAGCATTAAGTCACTTGGATTTATGGGGACTTAATTGGAAACATGGGAGGAATTGCGCCTCCGTGCATCAAATACATGCTTCTGTGCGTAAACTGCGACTTGAGCGCATGGTCGCGATCAAAAAAAGGAGCAATTCGTTTTGGTGTGCGGCACTGGTGGCGCCAAAAGAGAGCTAAATCAGCCAAAACCCGATGCTTGTCTTGCTCTAAAAATAATTCAGCACCACAAGGGTTAAAATGAAGCCTGTAAGCAGAGCGGCAGCGGCCAGCCTATTAAACACAGGCACGATATATCTCTGCCCTGCCATATAAGGCAATGGACAAAAAGCGCCGAAATACGGCATTTTTCACTCATTCATTCCCGAGTTTCGCTCTGGAACTGGGTGCAGGAGGGGGTTAAGACTCTGTCGGTCGCAAACATGCTCGATTAAAACTCCTGATTTGCGCCTTATTCCTGTTTTTTTCCAGTGCCCTTCAGCCGCGGCCAGGGAGCGCATACGCCCTGCTTCCCTAGCAACAGCATGAAAGGAGAGAGAGACAGAGACAGAGAGAGGGAGAGAGAGAGAGCGAGGGAGAGACAAACACATAGAATTTAAGTTTGTGACAAACAAACGAGCTCTTGATAAAAAAGGCACCACGGAGCTGTCGTTTCCTCAAACATTATTGAGCCTTTGGGGAAGATCTTATCGAATCGAAACGCACATCCCAAAGCAAACAGGTCTGAGAGCTTTAGAGAGCAGAAATTGGAGTTGGAGGTGTTCTGTTTACTCTGCGGCTACCCAAAATACAAATTATGTATCATTTAGTGTTTGCACTGACGGGAATGACGCCTGGAGTCTGCGTCAAGACAGAGATGATCATTTAGAAAATCCTCTGACTCAGACTGCCGACGTGATCTGATCACAGCTCGATGTAACGATGAGAAAGCTGGATGTGTTTGGAAATACTTCCCCCCAAAAAATCAATAGAGTTTTATCTGAGCGGCTTTCAATCTATTGATGAGTGGAACAGCGTCACCGAGGCGCAGAATGACGGGGTTTTTCTTAATTTACAGACATCACAGGAAGCGTCGAGCCCTTATAGAAACCTTTCGTTCGCTCTTTAAAAAATATTTATTCGTGTGTGTGTGATTCATGTTGACAGTTCAAATCACTAGAAACACTGAGAGGGGCCACCTCCTTTATAACAGTGGTATATTTACAGCGTTGTTGGTCCCAGGTGTGCGTGCGCCCTCTCAGGAATGCGCTCAGGTGAGTTCACGTCCCCCTTTTTGCACTTGTTCATCTGTGTCATCTGTCTTTTTTTTTTTTTACATTCAATACGCTGATAAAAAAAAGTCGCTGACTGGTGATCAACTTTTTTTTCTCCCCCAGAGATTTGATTAGCCGACACATGAAATTAAACTCATTTTTTTTTAAGACACAAAACTAACAAGGCGCTGCTGAAAATCTGCCGGCGCCGATCAGGTGGTTTGGTTGAGAATGATCTGAATCAGCTGTTCAATCCCACATTTAAGAGCGCAGAGACGCATCTCGTGCAGTTATTTGGGGTGTGAAAATGCCTCCAAAATGAGCAGCAAACACTTGCTCCTTTGTAAATGTTCACGTCTTTCAAAACTCTTCTTGTCTCCTACTTTCTGGAATTGAAATTATCTTCTTCTCCTTTTTTTTATTTTTTGGTTAAAAATGCTCCATGAGTGCTTTTGCAGAAACCTTTCAACGTTTATTTTGTCCTTGCTGCCGACCGTCAAGGTCAGCCGAGCTGTTATCTAAAACAAGAGGATAAAGTCAGGGTCAGCCTCTCTGGTTTTTATCTCGTGCTTGGAGGGACTCTTTTCAAACAGCCTCGAGCAGTCTGCTCTGCTGTGCGTCCACGCTTTCCGTGATCACACGCGGGAAACAGAGAATTTATTCGCTGTAAAAGCAGGAAATATTTAACACCGCAACTTTGTCTGTGAGGTATGCTTGGGTGTGATTTCCACGCAGTGACGGAGAGCAGACGGGACGGCTGTGGGTGCATGAAAGAATGTGTGTGGAGCGCGTTTGCGTGGGTGTGAATGTAGGAGGGCCAGGGTCAGGTTAAGTCCTGATCTCTGGTCCGGTCTCAGCAGGAACGCGCAGACAGCTCAGCCTTGTGACCTGTTGTTTTTCATTGCAACACAATTTCTTTCTTCATTCGCCCTTTTTCTGCCTCACACACACACGCACACACACACACACACACACACACACACACACACACACACACACACACACACACACACACACACACAGCTGACTCAAACTCCACAAGCAATCCACAAAATGGTGGCTCAGGAGGGGGAAAGCCAGGAGGCCTCCCCTCCTTGGCACCCGCCACCCACGGTGCCAAGAGTGCCAACTGAGGGAATGGAGAGATGAGGGGAATGGAGGAGGGAAGCTTGGGAAAGTGCGGTTGGTGCGGAGGGAGGGAGGGGAGGGAAAAAAAGGTGTGGTGGAAAGAGGAGAAGAGGGAGGATGAGGGGCACAAAGAGGAGACAGGGGAGAAAGGTTTCTGCTCCGGTCATGGACGAGCATCCGATTCATTCCTCCACAGCGACTAGGAGGAAAAGAGTTCACGGGCTTCAGGGACAGAATGCAAGGCCAGGGTGGAGAGGAGGGGCGGAGGTATCGCAAAAATGTTAAGAGGGCCCTGCAGCCATTCTCACGGCGCTCAGCAGGCGGTCATTAAGCTCCGCTGTCAAACAGGCCGATGCGCCGAGGACATGCAGACCCAACGTGCACACAGACGACGCAAGAAGGCACAAGAAGGACGGTGCGCGTTGCTGTTGCTGAAAACACGGGATGGAGCAGAGGCTCTTTAATTAGCTACTGTAAATATGCTGTATGATTACAACTTACAAGTCCATTCAGGCTAATTACGCCGGAACAATAGCGATCTCTTTCCAGAGCCCGCAGAGCTTCAGGTGCTAACACAGAAATCTCCCGCTTCCTTTGTCTGCCCCTGACATATGTTTAATTATGATAATTGTAACAAATGAAAGCTATTAGGAAGCTATTCATCTTGGCGCTGCGGATTTTAATGCACTATGAAGATGGGGTGGGGAGGTGTGTTTGTGTGTGAGGAGGGGGGCAACGGAAATTCCTCCTCCAGTGTCATTGTCACGGCCATTGTTGCAGCGAGGCGACAGGTCTGCAGAGAGGGGTGCTCCTCTGCCAGGGTGGGCTCTCCTACCCGGCCTCCCTCCCTCTGCACCCTACCGCCTGCTTGCCTGCAAGGCTGCCGTCGTGGGG
The DNA here is from genome assembly GCF_017976325.1 of Chelmon rostratus. NCBI lineage: Eukaryota > Metazoa > Chordata > Actinopteri > Chaetodontiformes > Chaetodontidae > Chelmon > Chelmon rostratus. The sequence continues at coordinate 12,140,015 of NC_055674.1, read as the reverse complement.
GGTTCAGCCCCACCACCACCACCATACGCTTCCCCATTGATCCCCCTTCCACCCTGCAGCCCGAGCAAGGGGTGGTGGGGTGCAGGGAGGCTGTGAGAGAGGGGAGAGGAGGAAGGGGGGCCTTTACGCACAGCGCCAGGCTTACAGGGGGGCGAGGGCCGAGGCCAGAGGAGGAGGAAGGAGGTGGTGCAGTGGAATTCTGGCAGAATGCGGCTGAATGCACGACTTGTCGATACTGTATCGAGCTGCAGCGCGATAAGCGAGGACGGTGGCGGGGATGTTTGAGAGCTGGGGAGGCGCGCAGCTGTGCCCTCCCGCTCCTGCACGGTGCTGCTATATGTTGAAATTATTCATTCACCGCCATCAATGATAGATACGCCACAGCGCTGTGCAGGAAATCACAATTGTGAGCTTGTACATGAGGCACAATAGTACGCGCACAATGGTGCGCCTCGGAGAACAATGGCTGAATAATCCGCTGTATAATTGTGTGGATTTTTGTCCGACGCGAGGCAGGAATGATTCCCTCTGGACGGCGGGATGGTGCGGTTATTTTCATCGGCGTGGAGACCTCGCAGTGGCACACACAGCTACTGCTAAATGTGCCTGTGACCCAGTGTTCAGATTTAGCTCCCTGCAGTCTAATGCCATGCTAATGATGAGTGACGCAGGCCCTTATCCTGAGAGCTTTCCTCCTCTCCCCTCCCTCCTCCCTCCTCCATCTCCAGGGAACAGCTTATTTGCCTGTTTTTAATTGCGTTTTAATTTACATGTAAGCCTGGAAGCACCATGATGAGGAGCTGCCTTTCTCTCTTTTCCCTTTTTTTCATGAACTGTAGCTTTTACAGAAGGGAGAGGAGGCCAGTTGGAGCAATAACCAATGAACACAACAAACCATGATAGGACTGTCACCAGGCGCAGGTTCCTCTTTATGAGGTCAACACCGGTTCAGAACCAATCAAGTGTTCAGGGCAGATAGAAACGGGACAGAGAGAGAGAGAGAGAGCAGGAGGGGTAAAGGCGGTGTTGCAGGTTGATGATGTAGATGAAGCGGCCATCTCTCCATCAAAATGTAATAAGAGGACGGATGGACAGCGAGCTTGCAGAGAGACAAGTTTAATGTGCCCGTCTATCTATATGGAAATTCAGCCACGCAGGCGTTAGCCCCACTGCTTCTTCTTTTATCATAATTCACTTTGGGCTTCTGATTGGCTGCGTGGGGAGCAAAGAGAAGGAGCTTCAGAGGAGGGGCTGAGAGATAAAGCCAGCTCTCTCCACTTGAGCAAAGAGCACAACAGGGATTTAAGATTTGTATTAAATTTGGGGAGATAATCGAGGCGCCATTTCCTGCAACAGTGAAAAAATGGTGACAATCACTCAGAAACTGCCATCCACAGCACAATGTAAACAAAGACTTTGCAGATCCATATTATCTATTGTTTTCTGGATCATGCTCTCCTTCCCCCCTCGCCCAGGCGGTCTTACTGTTTGCATCTTCTGCATTCATATTTGAATAAAACCATCCGACATTATGGAGAACTTCCCAGACGAAGCCCCGATACCCACACGACTGTCTAATCACCCACAGGTCCCACACTGATGGCCTAAGGCAAGCCTGTCAGGACTCATACAGGCAGAGCCGGCAGTGTGTGCGTCACTCACCGCCCTGCCACGCGCGCCGCACATCATCCACTCAACACAGGAACTCTGTGCGTGTTGCAGGTACTGCAGCTCGCCACATCAGAGCCAAACGGGCCTCTTCCTGATCACAACAGCACAGACAGCCCTTTGTCTGCTGCGTGTCCTGTACTGTCCCCCTCCTGCGCTACTGTCACAGTGTCAGACATGCATTAGATCACCTGCTTACTCAAACACTTCAATATGTAAAGTCACGCATGCACAAACTTCTACACATGAACACATCAACAACACAACAATCGCCACAGTCCTCGTTGTGTGCATAAAATGCACTCTCAATTTTAGCCAAAGCCAATACAAAGCTTCAGCAGTCTGAGTCATATCACGGGGGGATCTTCCAAAGTTTAAGTGCTGCAAAAGTCCCTCTTTTCAGTGTTTCCCCGCTGAGCTCAGGGGATAGTAACACAAAGAGGGAATACTGTTGTAAAAGCACAGTCATTTTGGAAGATGAACATTTCATTTCACTAAGTCAGACGGCTGAAACCTCATATTAGAATTGGCTGAACTTCTAAATGCACTTTTTTATGCAACTGTTGACGATTACAGCAAACAGTGACTCTTTCACTGTGCATATGGGCATGTCAGTATAGTTTTAAGACAGATTTGAAAAGCTCTATCCTCCTCTAACTATATTTCAGTGTGAATCAGGTCCTAACTACACCGGACGTCTAAGAATCCATCAATATGATCACAACTCCTGCTTCTTTTTGTCAAACAAGGCCAAGAATGAACTTTCAGGCTTGAATTTCGCCCAATTCAAAAGCCATCTGCATTACTGAAACCGTGCTTACCAAGTGATATGAATACATGCAGATTTTTCAGCGGAGCCTCTATGTGAAGAGGAATCTCTCATGACAACACACACACACATCAGGGTCTCTAGAAAAGCCTGATTCAGCAAAGCTTAAGATAATTCACCAGCTCCGTCTTTGTCAGACAAAAGACACACAGAGAAGATTGCCTCGCTTACACCAGGCGTCCCATGTGTTCCAATTCAATATGGTTTCCCCATGATATATCTCTCTTGCCCTCATGTGATGGTTATTTAAAGGGAGAGCCATAGATTTTCTCCCCCATACAACATAATGGCAAATCAATAACGCAGCCCATACGGGGAGAGTGGGCATTTCATAGAGCGGCCTAAAGGATGGGAGGCCAAATTGGACTGGAGTTCTGGCAAAAAGGGGAACAGATGGATTTCTAAAATGCATTATCAGAATAAATGTTTCATCATTCTTGTCATTTATGGAGTTGCATGCAAAATTGCTCACAATCATTATGTCACATGGTGAGATTTGGCTTCTGCAATCAAGGAATAAATCCACTGCGTAATTTTAAAATTGGACTTTGTTTCCAAATGGGTTTCCTTTGGTGCATGTGCAGTTCAGTTACAGCCGTGGGTATGTATTTATTGTGTGTGCTTACACACATGTGGAGCATGAGGACGTGTACGCTAATGTGCCTGCAAGGCCCCTGTGGTGTGTGCACACACACTTAAACACACTTATGTGTGTTTTTCCCATGGCAAAACCTGTCAGCCAGCAGACGTCTGACATCATGCTCTGAGCAAGGAGGAGGTTTTCCAGTGCCTGTGTTACAGTATCTGTGTGTGTGTGTGTGTGTGTGTGTGTGTGTGTGTTTTTTTAGGAGAGAAGGAGGAAGACGGTTGTTATCATGACTTATGGATTGGACAGCAGTTTCCTACTGAGCAGAGAAGACGGGAATGGTTACACAGAGGAATGCAGTTGTTTTTTTTTTTTCTTCAGAGCAGAGGGGTTTGCAGAACAAGGGGATGACAAGAGAATGGAATTTAAGGAAAATAAGGAAATGAAGCTCCACCAACCACTGGGAAAGGCAAAAAACCACAGGGAGGAAAGATGTCAAAAGACAAGACGCCCGGAGGTCCTCTGTGTTTACACTTTCCACCCTGTCAGTCAGTGTCTCCTCCATCGTCTTTATCTCTGACACAGCTGGCAATCCCTCAATGACTCACTGCTCTCTGAAGTGCTCCAAACCTGGCTTTGCTGGAGGAGGAGGAGGGGAGGGTTCAGGATCGACAGAAAATCCTGCTTAATCATTCCCACCACCTCTGCAGCCGATAGCCTTTGGGTATGAAAGGATGTGGATGCTGTGGGTGGGATATAAGGGAGTAACACTTCACATCCAGATATGGTGACAGCTGAAGTAACAGTTTGTGACTGTTCAGCTTTACCCACGCTCCCACGCTGACAAAGGGAAGGTTGTCTTCCTTGTGTCCCACATCGGAGAGCCCTCGTCAGGGCGAAGCTCTCGCCAAACTCCTTGGGTCGAGGCTGGGGCTCGTTTTCAAAGAGCCCCTTTTGTGTTCGCGCAGCCTGAGAAGACTGGATGACTAACAAGCTGTCAGTGCGATCCAGTTTTCTCAGTGTGAACACAGTCAGATCAAACCTGATGAACCTCTTATTCGTGGTTTTATTGATTTGCAGGACTGGAAATGGCTCAAACGTGCAGCATTTCTGCACATGGACAATACACTGAAAATAAACCTTGCTTTCTACCGTGCATAGACACACACGTATACACACACACACACACACACCCAGCAGTGGTTGATGACGAGCTGAGGTGTTTTGTAGACAGCACTGTGTCACTCTTCACACCTTTGCAAAAACACACACTGGGCACGTGTGATTTCAAACACACCACATGCACACACGAAGCCATGCATGCAGATACTCATCGCTGCTGTGGCTCTTCCATGATTTATGGGAGAGGCCCGAGTGCACATGCACACATTCACTTCAGTCACATTCATTGCCTGGAGACTTACGAGACCCTATCCCAAACCCTAACTGCTACTAGCCTAACCCTAACCCAAACCTTGACCTAAACCAAACCTTACCTCAAGTCTTCACTGTAAAATTTCATAATTTCATGACTGACATTACAGGGACTTACCTTTTTTTCCACATAAGAGAGGCTAGTCCCCACAATGTGACTGTGTAAACAATTTATGTCCCCACAATATAATACAAATCCCCGCACACACACACACACACACACACACACACACACACACACACACACAAACAAACACACACACACGTCTGTAGATACTGTATTGCCTGGGTTGAGTCTATCAGAGCAGAGGATGAAAGAGGGCTGAGATGTGTGATGTTAATCTAACACTTTTGAGCTCAAGAGTGAGCACAGTAGCTGATCTCACACCTTTCTATCTTCCTACTGAATCTGACATCTCACATATACAGGCACATGCACATGCACAGGCAGGCATGCATGCACACAGAGGGCCGTTCTTAGCAGTTTTTTGTTGCTGTTTGTCATTACTCACTGTCGGTGGGGGGAAAAACAACCAAGTAGCTGACTGGAAAAATATACATACAAAATGAAATTCATGCAAAGACGAGCTTCTTGTTTTTTCTGGATGCAGCTCGCTGATTAAATAGAGAAGGGAAATCATACTGAACTGCTCACACATCCTGCTGCAGGATGGATTCAGCTACAGAGACACAACCATGCAGACTATAGAGAAAAAAGGCTTCATGCATGGGGGCCTTCCCTAGATTGGTTGGACCCCTAAACAGGCCTTGTTCCATGACAATCTCTCTGGTTATCACGCATACAAGTGCAAACACAGACACGTCTCACTAAAAACACACACACCATCCTCTTTATCATGCTTGTTGTCATCTGCTCTCTCATACTTCTGCAGAACTGCCAGATTGTGTTGTTTATAGCGGATTAGCACAGCACACACACACACACTATGAGCCATGAGCACATGTTTGAAAGCTGAAGAGAAGATCAAGGCTGTTTTAGTGCCACATATACAAGTCTGCTCACTTTCTGCAGGCCTCTATGAAAAGTCAAAGGCGTCCGGTCAGAAGAGAGAAAAGGAAAATGATTCTGCACACATTGTAATTATTTCCACACCACTCTAGCTACATGACAGCATCTCAGTCAGACCGCTTTCACAAGACAATACCAGCTCTGTAGCTGTCTCCCCAGAATCCCTTAATGTGGCTGCCTTTTCTGGAGTGGAGTCACTGGAGAAAAATGATGCTGTTAAGAGCATAAGATGGAAGGTGCACCGCCAGCAATGAGATTGCAAAAAGTAGCAAACTAAAATAAAAAAGAACTAGCAACTGGAGTGGAGAGTGGTCATCAGTTAACCGGAGCCAAATGCTCATTTCCTGAACCCAAGAGACGCAAAGCCAACTGACATGTTTTAAAATTGATATTAAATTCAATTTGAAACTTCAATAAAAGCTTAGAAGAAAGCATGTTGTTGTCAAATGACCGTTCCAGGGATAAAGATTCAAGACAATTTTATTTGTCCCCAAGGAAATTGTTTTTCACATAAAGGCATAAAAATATGAACAATTACAGTGCAGTAACACACATAAAGTCTGACCCTGCTTTCTATTCTGTATACTAACATATAATGTTTTCTGCCATCTTCAACTAAATCAAAAATAACTTTGCTGCACCCGGCTTCAAAAGCTGCTAATGCTTCTGAACTGACAGTACAGTTGCTACATAAAGTCTAATGAATGGCCCAATTTAACCAACAGATTGATTGTAAATGGCTGGTAAACTCCAGTGAGTAAAAAGACCGGAGTAACGATGCCATAAAACTGATGTTAGGCCTCGGTCACATGACCCAGAGTTTGACTGCATTTGTCTTGAAGGTATTGATCGAAATGGCCACATGAATGATTGCATCAGTTGGATTATTGATGGACACGTGGGGAAAGAGTGTGTAATTAAACAGTCCCTCGTGTGTGCTCTGGTCACTCTGATGGCTATCAGCAATAAACACGAGTCGGACAGAGAGGGGATGGAGATCAATGTCTGGGTCTTATATTTCAAATCAGGAAATCGTGGGATGTGATATGAGTTCATGGAGAGTAAAGGTCCATTCTGGCATTTGTGTGTGTGTGTACTTGTACTTGTGACATAGTGAGGACCAGAGGTTTTTTACCCACACAGTGAGGACATTTTTGGAAAGAGAGGACATTTTGGCCTCACAACTCAGAAGGGCTGTTTGAAGGTTCAGACTTGGCTTTAAGTGTTAGTTTAGAGTTAGGTTCAGGTTAGGGTAAGGGTTGGGGTTCGGCCTTTAGTTGTGATGGGTAAGGTTAGGGTAAGGGGATAGGGAATGCAGTATGAGGGTCCTCACAAGTATAGAAGTACAAGTGTGTGTGCGTTAACTTGGGTTTACAGTTAGTAAATACTGGGATGTTAATATGAAAAGCCTTCGAACACTGCATCAAATGTGGCCAATTCTTCTTCATATGGACTAGTTTTCCGTCATGTTTACATGTCACGCTTGTGTCCGAATCTTTTTCCCTCCGGGCCTGTGTGTAGTGACCTCCTCCATCATCTGCAGCCGAGAATGACTTTGATTCCCATTTCATCGCCTCATCTCATCCATCTCTCTCGAGCTTGCCATTGTCTGAGGCATGCATTTAAATGACAGTGATACATACGGCACATTACAGAGACAAAAGGTCGACAAGGCCTCAGATTTTACTCGCATTTAAAAAAGAAAATGTGACAAAGCCTTACGCCATGGCTCGGCCTCGTGGCGCTGCATAAAAGATTCACGGGGGCCGGGAATTTATCGGCCCCCTCTTTAACAGCAGCACCCAGAGACTTAGCCGGCTGAGGTGTGTGCGAGGATCCCATTAAAATGCACTACAGAAAATGAGATTTGGGGGAGCCCTGTGAAAAACCATGCATGTAATCATCTCTCTTCCCCTCTCAGTTTATCTGTGAAGGATTTGGAGGAGGCTTTGGTTCCCCACCCTCCCTGCCCCTCAACCTCCCCCTGTACTACACATTAATATTCATAGAGAAGATTCTCTCCTTGCTGTCTGTAACTGCCTGTAGCCCACAGACTTGGCTTATTAGGAATCTAAAATATGGCTAGCAGACTCTCTGCTGGGAGAGGTTATTGTGATTTTCATGCACTGGCTGTGTAGACTGATAATGTTATGACTCCTCCACACTGTCTGTGTTGTCGTCTTCAGATTATCAGACTTTACTTAGGCTAATTGGTGTGTTTGTGAATTTGTTGCCGTGTGCTGATCAATAGCAGATTCACAGTTCAGTTCTGCAGAGTTCACAGACTGACTTACTTGATCTTGTGGCTTGTTTTGGTCAAAGCCACCATGGTAGAGTGAGTCAGAGTGAAACAGAGTGCTCCATTTTGCCTTTCCTGCTTTGGTTCATGATGAACATTAGAGAGAGAGAGAGAGAGAGAGAGAGAGAGAGGAGGTGACTCATGCCTCCCATGAACAGCTTCATTAATTACATGCTCAAAGACATTAAGTCCACCTTGCAGATCTCTGAACAACAAGCTCCACGATGACTCCACCTTTTACAGCACTTCTTTTCCCCTCAGAGTCACCTCCATGTTGCGTTTTCTCCACACTTATTGCAAAATATGACTAATTTCCAGGTTCAACTCTCTCCTCATTTCTCTTTTTTTCTTAGAGGACCAGATATGGCTGCGAGCAAAACCTCCACCTGTCTCACACTCACAAGTGCAGCACAAATGCAACATATATTAATATTAGGAAGATATAGAACTTAAATATAATTCAAAGGATTTTTTATTGCATATTCCCATGAATGCAATTAATATAAATAATTTCAAAAGGATTTTGGTGGCATTTTGCTTTTATTTGACACTAAAGATAGACAGGAAATGTGGCAACAGAGTAAGATAGTTCACCTGCAACAAAGATTGTGTGTCTTAAACCACAAACCACAATGATGCACAAACATAAATGTTTTTTATGCACACTTAAAGCTAAAATTTGGTAAAATGTGTTAAATTGCATTAAAATTACATTTAATGTGATACACTGCAAGACAGAACCCAAGCCCATAACGCATGCAGATGTACGTAAATGGTCAAAATGTTGGTCAAAGCTTCTGCAAACATTTGCCTGTACCCTAACTGACCCTCTTCTGCAGAATACACTGAAGTGAGTAGAGTGCAGTCTCTCTCTCTTTCTCTCTCTCCTCTTTCACATGTAAATTAGTCTTTAATCTCCGCTGCTCTAATAGACAACCATGGCAACAGAGGCAGGCCTAATGAGGCAGAGGCGCAGGTTAAAATCAGCCTGCATGTTACCACCATTCGCACGATCAACAGCTTACATGCACACACAATCACTCTTGCCCACTCACATATTCTCACATGCACGCTTTGCACACATGTATATATCCACTCTTGCGTTACAGCACAGGAGAATTACAAGTTTAAATCAACATAACACCTACATGAAAAACAGACCAGAAAGCCCACAAAGCTTCCATGAACAATGCTAATGCTGTAGGTTCTGGATTGAGAAATAAAGAGCAAACTGGAGTTCAAATTCAAAGCGGGAGCCTTTACTAGCTATTTTTGTTAAGCAGTTGTCTGAATAATTAGACAATCCACTCAAATGAAGCATGAAATTAATCACCGACTGACAAGAAATCCATGCAGTCGCTATGAAACAGAGCATGAAACGGTTGATGGAAAAGAAATCATAGGAGGGAGTCGTCTGAAAGATATGAAAGAGAAAGAATAGCCAAAGACATAACTGACCGCAAACACACTCAACTTAGTCCACTGACAGACACGTGGAAATGAAGACGCTACACACACACACACACACACACACACGGATAAAGCTTTGAATACAGCGTTAAAAGGCACTCAAGTAGTGCTCATTTCCATGTGAGTGGTACTGATGCTCCAGCACTCTGTTGACTGTAATTTACAGCCATATTAAATCCATTAGACCAACATGTGTTTTCAGAATAGTTCAACCCACAGACAAGCTTTTCAGCATGCTGCAGTCCCAAACCTCAAACTCACAGACACATGCTTTACGTAGGCAGCGAGTTAAGAGGAACGTGGGAGGGGGGTGAGTCTGTGTGTGTGCTGCATGACAGCTACAACACAGCAGCAGTATGTGACAATTATATCATGAGAACCTTGTTGTTCGGAGGTGCAATCTTAAAATCCTGTTTTACTGGTCGCTTGTGGAACATTTTGTTTTTAGCTCCGCAAACATCCTGCCAAGCACACACATGAATGGATGTTAAGTCGTCTCTGGAATGAGAAACAGTTGGTGCTCTATGAGACATTCATGCTGCAGGAACATATGCTGAGAACGTTTGTTGTTTTCATGGCTTTGCATTTGAATTTTTTACTCAAAATCTATTGTTGATGCACTGTTGACCTGCTGAGGATGTGTGCTGTTGCATTAGTTCATGGATTCTCTCTGCAAAAAGTTCATTTATATTTGAGTGTTTCGCTTTGTTTTTTTAAATTAAAAACTGTGAAGCTACAAAAAAATGCAGTTTGCATGAAATAATACAGGTAGTTATTATATAAGCTTCTATATTCAGGAAGATACATGTAGTTTATGCATGAAAAGCTTCATATAGTTAAATATCCTCTCAGTTCTTGCTCTAAAATCTCTATATCAACTGCACTGCAGCAAATGCACAAATGCCACTGCACCAAGAGGTACAACCTGTCACATCAGTGAGAGCTCCTCTCACAAACCTTTTCTTGTCTTACAGCCACACGGGGAGCAGATGTTGGCATGCTCCTACAACACCTTCCTTTGTAATTATTCTGTGTACACCGACACAGTGCTATCACCTCACACAGGGGTCTGTTGCTACACCAGCCTAATTAGCAATTAACAGTCACAGCCATGAAAACACTGTCTATTGGGATTCACTGGGGGATATAGGCTGTAAATAAGAAAGGAAAGAAAATCTGGATAAAAGAACAGTGTGGATATATTTTCCACAACATATATATATATATATATATATATATATATATATATATATATATATATATATATATATAATATATGATGAGTAATAATCATTGCATCAATGAAGCAGATAAAGTGTGTTTTATGATGTGTGATTTCATGATTGTGTAATTTTGTGCTCACAGAGAGGCGTTGGCTGCTGAAAGACAGAACACACTCCGTCTGTCTGTCTTTGGTGCAATGTTATTTTTGCCCTGAGGCCCAACACAATTAACACCCACTGCCAACTGGTAACTTGTGCGTGTGTGTTGTGTTGTGAGCTTGTGCATGCATGGGTGTTTACATGCATTAATGTGTCTGCTCTAGATACATAAACCGCTTTAATTTGTTTATTCATTCAGGCAAAAATCACTGTTTTTCTGACAAAATGTGCGTTTTGCCATAATTACAAAGGCGCATACATATCCGCAGATGCACATTGAGGGAAATTTCAGTTTGATTGATTAAGATTTTAATACGTTCTGCCTCCTAATTAATTGCTCTTCACAAGTTAATTTCTCAGTAAATGCAAAATAAACATGCAATGAAGCTCTGTTTAATTTGGCACACAGAACACTGAAGAAAATTACAGTAACGCACACACAAACATGCGCCGTTTGTTTTACAGCATCTGTTAAAAAAACACAAATCTCCCTTGATTGATCACTCAAAAGCAAATCAATGGCATTTGGACATTTTGGAATGTATCAGTAAATCACTTCAACCCCCTGCAACAAGAAACAATAAACCTCTCTTCAGAGGTAATAAAAGAGTACAGCCCATTCCATTAATTTATTGCCCCCCTCCGTGTGTGTGTGTGTGTGTGTGCTTGTGTGTGGATGAAATATGAGTGGATAATCACAGGCCAGGAATTCTTCCGGCAGTCCGGCAAGCAGGTCGGTATGCCGTGCAGAAGAATGCGGAAGCTGCAAAGTCAAAACAACATTGGGTAGTGGAATGAGGGGAAAAATGACGAAGGACGTGAGGAGGTTCCTGGAGGACGGGAGCGAGGGAGAGGAAAAAAAGGAGTGGCCAAGAAGTGGAGGAGGTGGAAAAGGAGTGGGGAGGATTTTAATCACACTGGAATGAAAATATTCCCAACCTTTCTGTGGCATCCAAATCTGTCAAAGCAATGGGAGAGCTACAGTAGGAGTCCAGATTTGAGGCGCAGCTTGAATTTAGACACTCCTGGAGCCAAAAAAAAACCCATCCACGCCTTGAACGAACATGCTTTTCAGGAACCAAAATATGCATAAGCACTCTGTTCAGGTGTTCTGTTTATTATGAAGCTCCAAAATCCCTCCATAAAGGACGTTTACCACAATAATCATTCTTATTCTCCATCTTCTCCCTGCCTCAAAACTCATCCATGTTACAGCCTCCCATGCCCCATCCAGAATCGCTCTAAATCTGTGTAAATAAGGAAATGCTCCAATTTCGATGCACGCCACAGAAGAAAAGATGCATGAAAAGATGCGTGAGCCCCGTAACACAATACAATTCAGAGGTGTGGAAATCTCCCCTCCATAATCCAGAAATCAGTGCTGTGGAAAGAGGGATTTAGGGCTGTCACTGCTAAGCTCCTTGTCCCTGGTGTATTATTGGAGCTGTGGCGTAGAGTAGAAACACTGGGAGGATGATGCCGCCGCTCACTGCATTATAAACAGGTTTCAGTGTTTGGGAAATAAGCATCTTGCCGTAACGGAATTTCCAGGAGCGACGTAGGAAGAACGATGGCATCGACAGCAGCCGGCGCTTATCTCTGCGCTGCATCTGCGTACATACATGTGCAGCTCCGACTGCTGGGCTGCAATCTTCGGATGAACGCGCAGAACGTGTTGGTGTCTGCTGCAGAAGAAGTGGGAGAGCATGTGCACCGAATGCAAATGAGTGTGATTACTTATTAGTTGTTTCACACACCATATCTTTTCCAGCTCAAGAGCAGTAGAAAGATGACACACATCACCCGCGACACCCACATTCAGACACTAAGATAAACTGCTGTTAATTAACTGTGCTCGCAGTATTCGAGAACAGTGGAATCGAGCCTTGAATCTGCACATTCAAAGCATCATTAGATACATTATATGGTGTGCAATTCTCTCGTATTCTGGCGTTGTGCATGTTTTTTAAGAACTAGGTGTCGTCGCACAACTGTAGCCGAGTAACAGTAGACACAGCACTTGGGAGATTCTACATGCAGGAGCAATGCATAAGACATGAGCTTTGTCAGGGAGGAGAGTGGGTCGCAGCTCCAACCCTGTGCTATTCATAGACCCTGCCGATAACAGGTTGACTTCTCTGGGAAAGCAGCAGGCAGAGAGCAGGGGCCAGGGGGGTGGGGTGGGGGTGGTAGACGAGAGACAAAGGAGGGAGGGTGCAGAAGAATTCACCTGTGGAAAGAAACACAACAGAGCTGAGGAAGAGCTTTAGGCTCAGAGCAAAAGGATGAAACAGAGGATAACGAGGAGGCGGAAGCATCCCTTCATCCACACACACACACACACACACACACACACACACACACACACACACACACACACACACACACATCCACACACACACACACACACAGACACACACCTGACAGTTTCACATCTGCTCGTCAGAGAAAAGAGGCGCTGCCACAGAGAGGGTTGAATAAGACCGAGCGATCGGCAAAGAAAAGAATGAAAAAACTAGCGAGTTTCCACCCAAACAAACATCTACATGTCAGTTGCGTTTTGGTGTGTATAGGCCCGGAGGAAAAATGTGGAGGAGCGCCTCCCCCTGCTCCATCTCTCCCTAATGCGTGAAAACAAACTTGTGAAAGGAGACGACAGCGAGGCAGACTCGGGACAAACGCGATGTATCACGCCAGCCTCATTCAGCCGTGGCAGCAGTCACGTTGGCCTGGTCTGACTAACTGCAAGTGTGTCATCTGCGGGCCGTGTGACTGCGCCCTGTCCGTCTGCGTGCAGCAGGGTTTCACACGTATCCTCGCGATCCAGCCTCAGACCTGAAGGAAAGACAGAAAAGTGAAAAACACAAGCTATCTCCTTTCTCCTGTCTCACCTGTAGTCTGAGTGTCTCAACTCAACTCTCGTCTGCTGAGAAATGCAGACGGGCATCTACTGAATCAATGACATCACCCCTCAGTGTTTTTTTTGGGTCCCATTTGGCTCCTTTAACCGCTTTACTCCATATCACAGTGTCCATGGTCTCCCCATCAAGGAGCTCTGCCAAGGTAGCCAATCCCTCATGCCAACGGAAATGGCTGCCTCTAATTTAGCTGAACCGGCTGCATTCCTCGCCTAAAACAAAGCCGTTGCTGTTCACCATATTAAGGCGATCTTGCAACAGATACCAGCTCCATGTTGAAACGGACTCTAATCCCTCTTTTCATGCTGGCCTCCTGGTCCTCATCCAGTTGTGCTACAATTGACAACTGAACTCCCTCGGGCGTAGGCACTCTCATTTTTTTCTGGCCTTAATAATAATAGTGATAATGCATTTTATAAATAACACATGTTCCATTAAATTCAAATCTCGAAGGAGCGATTGGAGGGCAGAGCCACGGTGTAATTAAAAGCAGGTAAAACAACAGGGAAAAGGCAAAATCTAAAGCTGTGCGATAAGAATTAGCGGTTGGCTTTTTAGTAAATTAGAAATACTGCGACAATTTGTCAGGACGTTTTTTAGGATTGCTTTAAATGAGCGTCGGATGTGCCTTCAGGTGGTTGGGAAATTTGTTCAAGAGGTTCAAAGCAGCTGTCGCGGAAGTCGAAACCCCCTGTGGATCACGTTAGACCTGGAGGCCTGAACCTGATGGTGCAAACGGAGGTTCTATTTTCTTCCTTTCTCCATGCTTACATCTGTCTCGCTACGTTTCACCCTTATTTCTCTTCTTCACACTCCTCGTTTCCCCTCCTCTCCCTCTCCTACACCCTCTCTGCCTGAGCCTGCCCTGACCCAGACGTCTGTTCCCTGTCTGAGCTCCTGCCAGATTCCTGCGCGGGGAGGAATGCGCGAGAGGGCCTCGCCGAGCCACAATTAACATTTCGTCGGTGCTGCGCCCACACCTATGCAGGGTGCTTAATGATGGCATATTCATGAAACACAAATATTTGCACAGAAAAGCTGTCTCCCAGCGACCCCCGAGAGGCACGGGAAGATAATTGAAAGGAGCTTGAGGCACTTCTAAAAAAGCGAGGCGGGGAGATGAAAAAGAAAAGGAGAGCTGAGATAAATGGAGGACCGGGCTTTAAAGAGACTTGGTAGCTAGAGGATACCCTGTGAGGAGTGTGTGGTGACAGGAGAAAACCCCTCTCTGTGGGGGACAGCAGCACATGCTGAGAGGGCACCAGCAACAGCGGAAGAAAATCCTGGCACATCGATATGGAGAGAGACGGAGAGAACAGGAGAAGGGAGACAGAGAGAGAGGGGGGGGGAGGGGGAGACAGGTAGGGTGTGATATATTGTTTTAGCAGATTGAGAAATCAGATACAGTAAAACAGAGAGTGTGTTAAAAAAAGAGAAGAAGAAGACATTCACAGCTGACAAAGGGTAGAGAGAACGGAGAGATGATACACTGAGCGGTTTTCCAAGAGGAGCAGACTGCATACCGTCCTCCATTTCCCCAAAGAACATCCCTCCCTACTGCTGCCCCCAGCTGGGAGCGCACGCACACACACACACTCACACACGCACACACACACACACACACACACACACACATCCAGCCGGCTGTCTGGTTGGGGGAGGGGTACGCTGAGATGCAGGGAGACGGCGAGGGATAGTGATGGAGAGAGCAACAGTGAAGGATGCAACAAGGAGGGGAGGAAAGGAGAGACGTGAACGGAGGTGGAACGCTGGCAGTAAAAACAAAAGAGGAAGAGAGAAATGATGATGATGTGTGTGTGTGTGTATGTGTGTGCGCACGCCTCCACCTGCACTGCAATGCTCACACTGTAAATCACCCACCTGACTCAGCATCCCACTCTGTCCACACACACACAGACACACACACACAGACACACACACACATGCATTTAAATACACACACACACAAACACACACACCTCTATTCATCATCCATGTTCTCCGCCTGCCGCCGCCACACACACTCTCAAAATTCCAACAAAATACCCCTGCAGAGAAGTAATTCAGGAGTCAATAACACTGTACACATGCACTCACTCACACACACACACACACACACACACACCGCTCCCAGCACTGAAAACGCACACATGCACCATCCCCCCTCCAAGCACACACATAAACACGTACATATACGTACACACACGCACACACATGCAGTCCTAAACGAGACAGCTGGAGCTATCAAACCAAAGCCTGTGAGAGCCAGCTTTCTTCAGATGGATTTGAGAAGTGGGCTTTACCGTATCATCTGCCAGCACGCTGCTGGGAATGAGACGTCACATTCATAACAGCCTACTGCCTTATAAGGCAATTATCTCTCTCTCTCTCTCTTCTCTCTCTCTCTCGTTCTCCTCTTCAGTGGGGGGAGGGATGAGTGGTTTCAATTATGTGCGACAAAGACCAAATTAGGCACCTGGCAATTTCAATATGGCCCCTTTCTCTGCATTAAGTTGATAGGATGTGGTTTTGATGGGGAGGCAATGTGGTTGCATGCATCTCAGGCTCATGGATGTCTGCGCAGTGATAAACAAAAAGTGCTTTTGAATTTACGAATAACAAGAGCAGAGATCGCGTTTCCAAACCTTGCAACATCTTGCAGAAAAATGAGCAATGGAGAAAAATGCTAAAAAAAAAAAAAAAAAAGAGAGAGAGGTGTTCTTTTGTTCTCATGAAGGAAAGCAAACACTGCTGCACACATTCCATTATGCCGGTTACACAAAGGGCCCAGCAGCAGGCCGTGATCGATCCATCCGCAGCAGCTTTGAGGGCACATTGAGACTCTACTCTCATTGACTACTTCACAATCAATAGTAGCTGATCACTGGCTGGAGAAACTAGCTGGGGTATCTGACGCCGCTCTGCTGCTGCTGCGATCGCGCACTCAGTTTCACACGCAGACCACAATGAACACAAGACGTACAAATGCAACCAGTCGCTGCTCTCACCAGCACGCACACAAAAAACACTGTACAATGTGCAAATGCACACCCACGCACGCTGTAAGGTAGATAATCTCTCTAATGAGGGATGGCAGGTTGCAGCTGTATGGATGCTGTCATCCGTCAGGCTGCGCGGCCTGTGCAGGGTATCATGGCTATGAACGTGTGAACGCAGCTTTTCACTTAAATTTCCTTTCGCTCAGTTTAGTTTAGCACCATCAACCCGTAAAGCCAGCCATTATCTCCTGACACCATATCTGAACACCCCGAGTCAAGAATGGAAAAATCAACTCTTCCTCGAGTGTGAGCGTGCACTCAACCATCCCCTTTTTTCCATCTCCATGTATGGTGCTGCTGCTGAGTGGCTGCGAGGGGACCGGCGAGGCACGCTGTTCCTCTGCACCTCACAGGCAGCCCGGCTCTAATCCGCTGAGCCGCTGAGGAAAGAGTGCTGACGGTGCCCTTTTCCACCGAATATCTCCTAATCCAGCTGGCTTCGGGTCTGGGAGAATAATCCTGGATTAGGAGCTCCTCCCCACGGAGCGGCCATAGGGTCCCTCATGGGGGCCCCCTGCCACAGTCAGCTGTGCCTGAGGCGCTGCGCCTTTCACATCGCGAGAGAACATAACAGCCAATCCAAAAACGGGCAAACAGCGTCTGATTAGGATTGAATTGCATCAGACCTCGCCGTGTCGCCCCGAGGGTAGCAGCAGTTCTTATTGGAGATGAATACCAGTAAAGAGGGATAATGACGGATAGGCCTTGTGATGTTACAAGTGCTTTTCATCGGAGGTGACACAGATTTGGATCCAAGAACGGCAGGAATTGAGCCCCCAACGAAGCACTTTGTCAGCACAGGATACACTCTAATTGGTGTATTGTCAGAAATGACAGCTATTGTCTTAATGAGAGCGCTGGCGCGTGTGTTTGCGTTCCCACCTTAACCCCGAATGTCAAATGCTAAAGCAAAGGTTCCTCTGGCTCTAAGCGGATCAAAAAGACCAGAGATGACTCACAACACCGTCACGGTTATGACACATAGGTTATTTACACACATTTCAGACATCGGCATCTTTCAGGCCTGAGTCAAATAACATACCAACATAGCTGTTTCACAAGTAAATAAGGTATAAAAACACTTAAAGATGAGTTGTTCACAGTTTGAAGCGACTACAAAGCGACCACTGAACGGTCTGCTGAGAAGCCGCAGAGATTCTCCGGACATTAACAAAGAGTGACAAATTATTCATGTAACAGAGTTTTGCCCAACTCAACAGAGGTATCATGATCTTTTGACCGAGATACGATGTGTCAGAGCCACAGACTCGCTTGACGCAATAAATGGCAAGAAGTCATCCGCAGCAGAGAGTAGAGATGTTGTTGCATATTGAATAACAGGAGGGTTTCGCTTTCTTTCAATTGATCAGTAATTAAGGTGAAAGACTATTTTTACCGCCTCCTGTATTGAAATCAATGTCGGGCTGCCAAGCACACGCAATTAAATCCAAATGAATGATGCAGGTCTTTCCCTGCATTTGTATTTCTGTCACCAGACCAAAGACTGATTCAGAGCTCATCTTTAGGCACGGACTCAGGACACGGAGTGTTATTAGCACGGCGGGCCGACCGGCGATCAACAGGCTGCACATGTCCTCCCTCAGCGCACAGTCACCAGTTTATTTACCTGCATGGCTGCCCAAGAGAGACGAGGTCTTGCGTCAGCGCACATATCCCACTGCATCAGTGCAGCACAACAGGGGACATCAGGGAGACGTAATGCACAGAGTGTGTGTGGACACATCATGGAGAGATCACTAATGGTCGTCAAGACGGCTTTTAGCTCCATGCTTTGAATTTCATTATCAACGGTTGTTTGTAATTCAGTTAGCTCTTAATACAGCCACATGTGAAGCCATAAATAAAGACAGGACTGCTGTTATTCTGTATGTTTCTTACTTCAGACAAATCCCATGAAAAGATGAAAACCAGCAATGTTTCAGTCCATCTATCAATTCCTCCTTAAGTCCATTCATTTAAGACGTAATGTCTCACACATGTACAGTTTCATTCTTTAAAAAAAGGCTCAGAGATTTTCTGAGACAGCTGTAGTTTTTTTAGCAACCGCTAACTCAAACAGGAGCAACTTAGTTTAGGCAGCTACAGTATATGCAAAATGAAAAGAGGAATTATGGCACATAATGGAAGATAAGGCTGACATTATTCTATATGTTTAATAATGATTCCATAGTTGCTGCCCTGTCTGCAGCACTCAGCCCAATGGTTCCCACTGGAGACATAAATCTTTAAAAACAGCTGATGAATATAAAGCGTCATTTTAAGAACAGGGTGAGGCATTTGCCTAAACAGCTGAACACTGCCGTTTTTAGCAAACATTGCTTAAAAAGATGCAAATGGCTCATTTTTGGGGGACTATTTTCTGCTGCGGATCAATACACATTTGGGTCTCTAGTGAGAATTTACAGCAGCTGTTTGAATCAGAATAAACTGTAGAGCTCGTGTTCATCACAATGAAAGCAATCAGATGGAGCCTTGGTACACAGATGATACCTGTCAGGACGATTGATTAATTGTTGTTTGTTGATAAAGTACAGAACGTTGCCAACTTTAACAACTATGAGTGACAGAAAGCAACACACGTATAGCTTCAGTATCAATGAAAAATACAGCATTACTGTGACATGTGATTGAAGCGCTGTACCGGTGGCCTTGGATTTCATACTGTTCAAATATGCTTGCAAATGATAAGAAATTGTTGGGGATTTCTTTGGCAGCAGTATAAAATGTCATGTGCACAACAATAAACCATCTTTCATAAGCTGCATGCAGCTAATGCAAAAAAGCTCATTTTCAGTCTTCTATGAATCATCGAGCTTTTATATTAAGAGATGATTAAGAGATAAATGCAAAGCTGAGTCTGAGTCATTCATTTCCTCCCTTGTTGTGCCTCCACCAAAATATGCAAACACATACACGCAATGTTTCACACACACACACACACACACAAGCAGGAAGACCAATGGGGCGAGGGTGGGGATCTGAAACATGCACAATAATACAGATGTGTATTTGCATTCAGAAGCACACTGACACACACCTGCGCTCTGTGTGTGTGTGTGTCTCACGCTCACACAGTGTAAATCCACAGCAAAGTTAATACGCCACAAACAGAACCGCGCTCTCCAATCCATCGTAGCACCTGTGACATATCTCAGAAGCATTCAGCACAGCAAAGACTCAAAATAACCCGTGAGCTCTAAAATACACACAAAGTCATAACATATATCTTCACCCCTGTCACCCTCAATCCTCCGACTACCAGCCCCCCCACACACCACCCACCCCGCCTCGGCTGCCTGCAGCTATTTTGAGAAGTGCCTCATTTTCATTTCAATCTCCTGTATGATGCAGAGCACGGCTGGCATGAGCCGACTCCTTCACCTAAACGCCGCTAACAGTTGAATAGAGCGCAGACGAGAAGGGCTCGACAGAGCGACTATTGTAATGATAAGAGGCCGAGTCAATCTATTTGCATTCAGGGGTGAGAAGACATCTATTTTTGTGTGAATGAATAGAAGAGAGCGGGGACAACATGAAAGCAGTGACCTCTGCGTGTCTTCTGTCATACTTCATCACTTAGTGTGGATGAAGATCAGCAGAGGAAGAAGTCTTCAGCTGCTCTACTGAAGTAGAAGTACTGATACCACACTGTGAAAATACTTCACTACAAGTGAAATTACTCACTGTGCAGTGAAATAGTCTCTGATATGAAATATGAAATATCTGATGTTTTGGGATTAATATTACTGCTACATTAATGTGAATGTTGCTGCTGTAGATGTTTAAGGTTGTGCTCATTTGAAGTACTTTATATACTGTTGGGTAGTTGAATCTGCAGCAATGCATCATATTCCATGCATATTCGCTTTTCACACGCTCAGAAGAACAGCCCGTTTTCAGCTTTGTGATGACGCGTTTTCCTGCTAATCCAACAGGGTTTGCAAACGTGTATTTTTTTTTAGCTGAAGAAGAGGGAGAATTTTCTCAAGCCACGAAGGAACACTTAATCCTTCAGTCCATCAGAAATGTTCACATTCAAATTGACATAATTTGGAGATATGTGGTTTTCACTGGACAGGAAGGGTATGAACATTTGTAATCTGAAAGGTAACTGGTAACTAAAGCTGTCAGACAACTGTAGTGGAGTAAAAAGTACAATATTTCCTCTGATATGTAGTGGAGTAGAAGTAAATGGAAATTCTCAAGTAAAGTACAAGTACCTCAAATTTGTACTTTGGTCTAGTATTTGAGTAGATGTACCTATAGATGTATTCTAGCACTGATGAAGAAACCAGTACCAGCAAATGCTGTATGAAGTGAAGAATCTATATGAAAAAAGTTGCAGCTTTCTTTCAATGTTGCACATTGTTCTGAATATACTGCGCTGAACGCTGCGAAGTCTGAAGCTGGACGACGAAATTAAGGCAGAAACAGAGCAACAAGGAAATGATTCAGAGGGCAGACTCTTTCTCATGCTTTCTTTGGTCTTTCTGAGGAAACTCAATAGGTGATGACCTCACATTTCTCATGCGTAAACCTGCTCTTCCCATCTTGAACTCTCAATAGATGAGTTAGAAGAGTACTCCAGCGATATAGTACTGGACTTAAAGTTGGTGGACTTGCAAGAAATTTATTCTAAAGCACTGGTCAAAATCGATGCGGTTGAGGTTGAGGTTTTCGCCTTTAAAAAAAAGACAGGAGCAGATTACAAAAAGGGAGGCACATATCCAGAGGCTGCCCACCACAGGACGCTGTATGAGCACAGCGACGCTGACAACATCCCAATGGGAACGCCTGTTTTATCACATTTAATCAACCGTTTTTAAGTTAAGTTTCAAGTTGTTAGATCTGTGAATATGTTCACTTCATTTTTTTTTTCTCCAGTGTGGTTATGTGATATTTTGAGGGGTTTTTTTGTTTTATGTGAGGCCACCAAAGCTAATTCCTGTCAAATCAAACGAAATGTCAATAAAGCATTACACATTTTGAATCCTTTAGTCCCTGATACGAGTCCGGAACCAGTAAAATCTGCATTTTTCTTAATGCAACTCCCAAGTGTCATTTGTCAGACCCTCTCCCTGCCTGGTAAACGGCCACTTCAAGCTCCACCTTTTCAATGAGCTTCTCAGACTAGACGGTGTTCTCTAATGATGCAAAATATCAGAGCACAATTGCCTTTCACTGCGATCTGTTCCAATAACCCTGAATGATCTCTTGGAATTCAAGTCAGAGTTAAAGCTTCAAAGCTTTGAAACAGGGCAGGAAAATGTTGACATACAATGGCAATAATGGGAAATAATATCTATACTAGAGCTGAGCTTTAAAATCTGAACGGCAGTGCAGCATGAAGCTCGTTCTATTATCAGACACTCTGGTGGATCCGCCTGCTGACTGTGCCCCTGGAAGGCCCATTAACACCTCCAGAGGGTAGAGCCCAGCCCCCTCCATAAACAGCTCAGCCGGAGGTCCATCCTAATGGGCTAAGCTCATTCCCAGCCTGGCCTGCTCCAGGTGTGGAAGCCGAGCCCTGTAATTGATAATTAGGGGGCAATAACCCAGCATTCAGTGCAGGCCTAACGACAGGAGAGTGGCCAAGCCCTACACTGCCACTCAGTCAGGGGCAGGGGGAAGCGAGAGGATTGAGGGGGAGGTGTAGGAGGAGGGCTGGGATTCAACAAGGGGAGCTATTGGTGGGAGGTAGTAGTGGGGAAAAAAGGACAAAATAACATGCACACACAGGTTTTATTGTGTGATGCACATGTAAGGACTGATAGAGCCGAGAGTATTTGAGTACAACTCCATGGAGCCCGAGTGCTTTGCAAAGGTCACTGATAGTGAGGCTTGCAGTATGAGGTTGCGACTGGGGACCACAGGTCGGGCATATCACTCCACACACATGTTCCTGTCTTACTGTTAAACCACAGACCTTATCAATCACAATGACGCTCTAAAAGTTCTCTAATCTAACGCTAAGTAGAAATAAGCAAAGTGCCTCCAACGAGCTCTGCAGCTCTCAGGCAGAGTTTACAACCCGCTGATGTAGTCGTTATGGAGCTCGGTGGGTCCATGCGCTGCTCCATCATCCACACATACAGTCATTTAGTTTTTTTTTCTGCGGATAAAAAACTGCATTAGCCTCTCAAATGACGCAAAGAGGTCAAAGATTTGAGTAATGAGAAGTGGCGTTTTATTCATTTATGTATTTATTGTCATTTTCCCTTTATCTCGTTTTCTGCTATAGCGATGCATTAGCCCTCAGAGAAGCTATCAATCAGGGGCTAATGGGTTGTAATTGCAGGCAGGCAGGCCCCCACATCAGAGGCAGCGGGGTCTCCGGATGGCAGAATAATCACACGTACAGTGGAGAATCCCTGGGTGATCTCGGGGGGTATAGGCTAAGGTAATTTCCCACTCATTTTGCTTTTGAAACCTATTATACTGATCCCGACGATGTCTTCCATAATTCAACAAGGTTAATACAGTGAGGGGTTAAAACAGAGAGACAGAAAGTAACGGAAGAGAGTTTCAGACGTCACTGGAGAAGAAGAAGAAGAAAAAAAAAACCCGGCTGGATGCCAAAAAGGACAGTCATAATTTGGGTCTTCCAAAGAAAAAGGGTTCAAATTTTGTTTTCCTGGAACAACTCTGAGTGACTAAAGCAGGATACCTGCGCTGCCAGAGCCGTTCCCCGGAGACGACCGCCAGCCAGACGCTTTCCCTTTCAAGAAGGCAGCCACCTGACGACGGCGTCTGATGCTATCTCCACAGCTGTCTGTGACAGGCGGTTGATCGCTGTTGAATGCCTGAGCTGTCTCTCTCTCTCACACACACACGCACGCACACACACACACACACACACACACACACACACACACACACACACACACACACACACACACACACACACACACACACACACACACACACCAGCAGATAGGGCTTTAGGGTTAAACTCTGGGAAACACAAAGTCTGCTTTGCGGCCTTCTCTCATGGGAGGCCTAATATTGTTTGTCAGAAAACTGGAATGGAAGGTAGCATCATTTTTAAAGCTTCGTACATATTCTCCGTGCTTTCAGAGGGACGAGAGCCCAGAATCTAGGAAATGCTGGAAAAACGAGCCAGTTTGTTTCCAGGAGCCGAAACTGACACTGATGAAAATGTGACATTTACAAAAATATTTTAGCAGCACCACAGTGGTTTTTCAGATGAACCACAATACTCTCCAGAGGAGAATTTGGAAAAGAACCGTACAAGTCACAAAAATTCAATGTTTAGGTGCAAAGGCCTGAGCATGGTAACATGGTCTTTTTTTTTTTTTTCCTACTGCACAAAGCAAAGGACACGTTTGTTGAAAAAAGTTTTTTTTTCTTTTTTAGTCAACCTAGTTATGTCTGCTCACCATCTGCTGTGGGGTAAATTAGCTAGCTTTGTGCTAACACAGCAGTGGTTCGGCTGTTCCCTTGGTTATTACGGATGCAGAAGTTGCTGAAAAACCAAGTAAACATTTCAGGAAGCAGGAAACTCTGTCCTACAGCTTCTTTCCACACGTACTGGTTAAACTGGTTCACAGAGCAGGCAATTATGAAGTATGACCCCGATTCCAAAAAAGGAGGGATACTGTGTAAAACTGAATGTGATAATTTGCTAATCCTTCCTGACATATACTCAATTAAAAACAGTACAAAGACAATCATTTAATTACCAACTTCATTGGTTTTTGTAAAAATCTGCTTATTCTAAATTTGATGCAGGAGCAACAAAAGCCTGGGAAAGTTGTGGAACGCTCCAAAAACACCTGTTTGGATCATTCCACAGGTAAACAGGTTGATTGGTAACAGGTGATAGTATCATGATTGGGTATGAAAGGAGCAGCCGTTCACAAGCGAGGACGGAGCGAGGTTCACCACTCTTTGAGGATGTTACTACATGGACTCAGCCGCACTTCATTTACAAATGATTGCAAAATTGCAAACTTTGCCCTACTGAATTTTGTTTCCTTGTATGATGTCAGCATAGCACAAATCCTGCAGCTGCTACATATTTTGTGAACTAAAATATTGTGATATTTGAGCTCTTACTGACATGGGAATGGGACTGTGTTTTATTTGTATTATTACAATTTTATTATAGGCAGCAAAACTATAAATATCTCCATTTGTCTTTGTTTCTGCATCTTTTACTCATCGGTTACAATGAAATCAACCTCACTATTCAACGCTAGACTTTATTTTATGTGATATCCATGTTTACTTTAATAATTACAAAACAAATCACAGACTTAAAGCTATTACTTAAGCAGTGTTTAATGATGAAAAGGTGGTGGTTTGTAAATCCCAGCATTGTTTTTACTTGGTATCAGATCACAATCACAAGTCATTTATTGTCAGAAAGGCATTTATAAATTGTACGCTGAGTACATTTCGTTGTTCAGTAAAACATGTTTCTTTGAAGTATGACTGTGTTTTTATCAGTACCAAGAATAGGCTCTTTTTTCTGAGATGTGTACAGTAATACATCAGCATATCATGGAGCTTAACAGCAACATTGTACATTCAGTGATGACTGATCAAACCCCCGTTAAATAGGAGTAGTCGCTAATTAGGCTCGTGACTCGGAGTGGCTGTGCAGACAATGTGATTTCAATGAGGATTTGAATAAAATTCATGAGTTCATTGAGGCACACACACACACAGACACACACATACACACCCAGTTTGATTACTTTCCCAACGTGCATCTCTAGACTTTGCTCATTTTAACGCAGCCGGCCAATCTTCAAAACTCTGCGTGCATTTCCTGAAAGCAGCTGCACATAATAACTGATAGGGAAAAGGAGCAGTTATGAATGTCATTTGCAGAGATTTCTTGCTGAGTGAGAGAGCGACCATGAGAGAGAGGGAGAGAGAGAGAGAGACAGAATTTAGCAGCATTTTAGCAGCATTTTCAAGATGTTTTCACATCTTGAAAATGCTGTTAAAGGAGCGTCACTCAAAAGCTCTCTGGGAAAAGACCACCTTTACATCTGGGACCTGCAAATCAAAGACACAAGCTCACTATACATCCCAGCATGAAGCCTAAATCATCCCATTCCTCTCCATATCGCATTCTTCTCCAGAGCAGCTTTTCTTTCTTCTTTTCTCTCCCCCATGATGACTGCTATAATTAAAGAGACTGGTCAGGGAGGTGGGGGGGGGCTTTTCTACAGCTGTTCTCCAACTCATTACCAGATGTTTAGAGGTCACTCCAGTTTATACACACACCCACGCGTACACCCAAGAGTTTCACACTGTTGTTGCTGAGCGAGAAGAAGAAGAAAACACAGATACATTCATGTGGACTGATTCTCAGTGTGGTTCGTGTGTTCGTTGTTCATTTTCAGGTGAAAGTGGAGAGAAAAAAAAAACCGATAACACTGTGCTGACAATTTTTTCACAATTTGTCTAAACGTGGTTTCAAGACCAAACTTCAAGTAAAACACAAGGCCATCAATTTCTCTGTCAGGATAACAACTTGATCTATGCTTTCTTTGGCAGACGGCGCTGTCATATCCATCCAACACCTCGAACAGGAAACTCATATTATACCTTGTGATGGTAATGTGTAAATGGTTCAGCTCTTGTTGCTCGACAGGTAAAATAAACGTCCGTGTCAGACTTTATCAGAAGGAAACATACGCCTGGCTGCCTCCTGCCTGTCTGGAAACACCGTTTTAACACAGAATTATGAAAATGTTCCCAAACAAAATCTGATGAGGAAATATGCGGAGCCCTGTCGCGATGTGTTTGTCATGTAAACACATTCTTACCTCTGTTTTGGGCTCGAGTGTTTTCCAACAAACATGTTGCGCCCTCTATAATGTCAAGAATCACTCATGCAAGGATATAATATTGCTAAATATTGGTAACTTTGATATCTCTGATATAAACGCAAACATTCACTTGGTTGGAAATGAAAGCGAAAACAAAACTTAAAAGTACCGGCAATTAGTTAGAATCCTATTTGTAGGTTAACCCGTCTTTGTTAACACAGAGGGTTTGGATTCATGTGAGAAATGTCCTGCTCAGACTTGAGATATGCACATATAATTTGATATTCACACAAATATTCGGCTGTGAGAACACAGGAACTTTTTTTTTCCAAGTTCAAGTTCAAGTCCTGTGAATGAGTCTCCAGTTTCGTTTGACCCGCGGTCAGAGTCTGCAGGCTGGTTGCCTCAGACCCTGATGTGACCCCTGGCTAAAAAGCCCATGGAAGTATGCCAAGCCAGCAGCAGACTCGAACCTGAAGAAGCTCCAGACCAACAGAGCGCCTGGTGATTGTCTGTTCTGCTCCAAGAGGAAAGCAGCCTCTCGTCTTCCGGCCCGTCGGGCAGCGAAACTGCCCTCATCGCAGATTTCACGTGATGCCGAACGCTGTAAGTAACATTCTGGTAAGACAGTGTTCCACGTTGCACCACATGAACGGATCAAGTGACAAAAATCCTCAGTAACAGTGAAACTAGAAGCAGGGGTTGTGGAGAGAAGGGGGGCAGCAAATAGTTCAGGAATCCAGCAGATGGATCCAAACCTTTGCTGTACTAACACGAGCCAAGACCAGCAAAGCTCCCCCTCGCCTCCACCTCAGGACTGTTTCCGGAAGGTGAAAATATCCCGGGTTTTGGAGCCTTTCTTGCCCACCGGTGGAGGCGTGGTGGTGGGGTTTGGTGAGGGTGAAGGCGTGGATGACGGGGAAGGTGAGGAGGGCTGGGGCGTGGAGGTGCCTCCATAGGGGCAGCTCTGCGAGTCTGGGTGTTCACCAGAACACTCCACAGTGGGGATGTAGCGGCTGTCCCACATCCCCGGGCCACACAGTTTACAGAGGTCGTGTAGGCTGCATGGGATTCTGGGGAGGAGGCGGAACTGGTAGAGGAGGCTGCGGGCCTGGAAGAGCAGGACGAAAAGTGCCAAGATGAACTAAAATATGTTGCAGATATTAAACATAGTGGATTAAAACATTAAAATAAATCAATACCCCGGACTCCCAGCTAAAACAGAACAAAACTATGTCAAGGTCAGCATTGCGGCGCGTTACCTAAAGCTAAAAAGCCAGAGAGGCCGCTCTGGATGCAAAATCTCGGGCAAACAACAAAAGGAGGTACGCCAGCTGCATGCTAACATGAACTCACTGCCTGTGGTTGCAGCAGTACAAACACAGCATCCATAAACATGAGGACGCAGGCACAGGCTCAGTAGCAGAGATGCAGATCATAAATCCTCTGCATGGCACGGCAGCATCCCATTTAGCACCTCAAGGCCTCTGTGGGCAGTTTACAGTATATCGGAGCTGCTTTGCTGCAGCGTTGGGCAGGGCGGCTTGATGCAAGCACAACACTAGTTTCAATTGAATATAATGCAGCAGTCTTTGCGGATAAACCACTGCCTATTAAGACATACTGAGATTGATGGATACCCATGTTCTTTTGGGTGTGCACAGGTGCAGAGTAACTAAGTGGAGCCACGTAAACACAATCGTTAAACGACACGTTATAGAAGGAAAAAAAACACAGAGCATCTACTTCTACAGACCTTGCGTAGCACCAGTTCTCCATTCATGTGCATGGAGAGGTTGCTGAAGTGGAGCAACATTTGGTCAGTGGCGAGCTGCTGTTCGGTCACATCCTCCCCGTAGAGAACGATGATGGCCACACACAGGAACAGGTGGAAGTAATCCGTCTACGAAGAGCAGGAAAGAGGGTTAGTGCGGGGGTCGCTACTGGGAGACAAATAATATCTGCAAACAATCAGTTTTTTTATTCCAAAATCCACTGACTCTCTGTACTTAGTCATGCTTTTGCTGCAGGGAACAAGTTGAAGGCTACCACAGAACGAGGAGAGACGACGAGCAGATTTCACTGAACGCAAATTTATAAGGAAATCCAGTTCAAGGAAAATGCAAATTATAACATTTGCCACTTTAAGCTTAAAGATATACATTAAAAACATGGACAAGTAACACTTTATACTGTATTTATGTGGAAGTAATACTGTTCATCATATATAAGTGTCTGTTTCAGATGACAAGTGCAGCTAAGATCAGTCTATTGTGACACAACATTAGTCGATTGCCTCGGTTTTCACAGAAACGTCAGATATCAATCAGAAGCTCTTCCTTCTGCTCCATGTGACATTCAACTGTCTAAACCGAGGTTGCGCTCTGCTGTCTCCTCTATCAGCACCTGCAGCTGAAGATCACATCATCTCGCAGGGAGTCTGAAACAGATGGTGCAAAGCAGAGAGGCTGATATTTGACTCTGCCACGGCGAGAAGAGGTGTTAAGCTCTGTGTCAGTGAGCGCAACGACGAGTTTACTGGACAGAGGGGGAACTGATACTGCAACTGACTTCCTGCTACAGCTTCCATCCTTCAGACACTCCTGCAATATACTGCACTGAATATATACACTATACGTGCACTGTACTGTATAGACTGCCGTTTTAATGCATATGTAAAGCTGTTGTGCTTTAGGTAGTATTGAAATGCATCAATTCAAGGAAACTAAATCAAAATGTAGGATTTTATATGTTGAATCTTTAATTCAAGAATCACTAATCCTTGTTGAATTAAACCTTTAAACCATTAAAGCCCTCAAAAACCAAGAAGTAATGTGACATTTTAAAGGGAATTTAGGAGGATTACAATAGTCTGTGGTGACAAGATTTAAAGGAATAACATGGACTCTTCTTATTGCAGACAATGTTAACTGTGCATTTCTTAAAACCCCCTGAAATGTCAGCCAGAATTTAGTGCTGCAGTGAAACAGACTACAGTCATACGCTCATTTATGCAAAATTTTTCTTACAAACTTGCGTATGCAAAGGAGCCGTTCGGACTTTGCCCTGACCTGGTAGTGTGCCCAGCAGGCCTCCCACATTCGCAGAGCCTCGGTGTCGGGGAACTCTCGTTTGAAGCAGAGCAGGATCCAGCGGTGGCAGAAGAGCAGCTGGAGGCCGTCCTCCCCCAGCCTGGTGAGGTGCTGGTGGAAGCGGGGCAGCATGAGACGCAGCAGCTCCCGCAGGTACATCTGGAGGCGGGTCAGAGAGGGTACACGCTGTCTTACAAACACAATCGAACATTTTCCAGTGAGTCTTTAGTTTTCTTAGGCTGGAAGAATGAGCGTTTGGCTTTATTATCCCAAAAGGACGGGACAATGACAAGACGGGTAAAGATATTAATGTAGAATAATTCATTTTCTTATTTTTCTTTATTTTATTTACTCGTTCCATCCTCGCTTGTGAACGGCTGAGCCTTTCCAGGATGCTCCTTTCATACTCAATCATGATGCTATCACCTGTTACCAATCAACCTGTTTACCTGTGGGATGATCCAAACAGATGTTTTTGGATCATTCCACGACTTTGCCAGTCTTTTGTTGCTCCTGTTTTCATATTAAAAGCATAATTCCAGCTTTTTTCTACTTCTGTTCCATTTTGCCTGACTCATACGCACTCACACACGCATCCTACCAGCTGCCTCTCCATGTCTTCATCACGAGGTGAGCTAATGAAGATGGTGTTCTCCATGAGGCCGACGAAGCACCAGAAGGTGTCGCTTTCATCCTGGATCTCAGTGAGCAGGGGAGCCACCAGGTCAGACATGCCCTGGCAGTAGCCCATGTCTGGATTAAACACTGCATAGTTGAGCAGAATCCGCCTGCAGGGAGAAAACGGCCGCAGACATCTTAGTGCCGCTGTTACATCTCAGCAGAAAACAGAATATCTAACAGCAACACAGTCTCATAAAAATTTCAATTTTTAGCTTCTTTTTTTTTTTTGAGTCTCTAATGCAGAAATGTTCACGCCCCTGCAGCCCAGCCAAACCGCTGAAATGTATGGTCCCACCCAAACACTCTGAATGATCCAACATGTGTTTCAGCATTACTGGTAATGCCCAGAAAAACATGACAACTCCTCTGCTAACCAGGGAGCTAATTAATGATCCCTTCCTTTTTGATGTGTGACTGTGAAGTAAACTTCCCGGCCAGGCCTCATGCATTAGCGACGATTGTATAAACAAAGGGAAAACCTTATTGTTATTCGTGCAATATTTTAAACAGTAAAACTGGACGTCATTTGGAAGAACTATAGGGGAAGTAGTGCGATTTTGTGTTTGGAAAATGAAAGATAAAGTAGATGCCAGCATCCTGAGTGACCCAGACAAAGTCCTATCAGTGAAATAGATGTGAGATATCTGAGGAAGCATGAGGTAAGTGCTGGTATCACCCTGCCCCAGACGCAGCAGAGGACATAATACCTACACAAATACCAGGAGCCTCGATGAGAGTCACTAAACTAATATGCTATTTAAATCCTCCTGCTCCTCGTTTAGAAAGCCATTAGCTCTGAGTATGCTTCAAAAGTGCTCAGACGGCTTAGTCAGAGTCAATAAAGCATGAAACTCATTTGCGGCTCCCCCAGGGTTCAGAATATGAAATGAATAAGTGCGCCTGTGCGTTGGGCTGAGGAATGGGAATGATAAGGATGGATCGGAGGCAAGCTGGCAGGAGGAGAGGGTGAAGGAGACGAAGATAGAGATCGAGAGCGGCAAAAAAAAAAAAAAAAAAAGATGATGGAGGGGGAAAATGAGAGGAAGCAATCTGACCTCATGATCTCCACGTTGGGGTTATTCTCTCCTCTGAAGAAGTGGTTGCTGCGGTCCGTCCTCACCACGTCTTTATCCACTGTGAACTGGACCTTTCTCCAGAACTCGCTGTGCTCCTCCGGGCTCATGGACAGCCTGAAAAACGCACACCAACACCAGGCAGAGATAAAAAGTGAGACACATGAAACAGAGAAAAGTGAGACTAGTTTCCAAAGTTGTGACTGTTTAACAAGACGGAAACTTGGAAAAGTTTTTAATGCAGAATCTCTGAGGAAATTAAGGTAATTGGGATAAAAAAATAAAGCTGTATCAAATAATCTTTACCTCAAATGTTACTCTGGTGTAAAGCACTAATTGTTAGCTTTAAATGAGATAAAAATGTGGGGGTGGGCAAGCAGTGGACTGAAGGGGTTTTTCAGCAGGAAGCGCTCCATTGAGGATAATACAACGACCATAAAACCCCCATCTATCCCTCTAAATGTTAGGGACTGTATTAGCAATGCACTCTGTGTATGGCACTAATGTACTCAAGTCCTAACAAGCAGAGGGGATTTAATTAACACTGTTTGTTTTCCATGCGGCCCCACCAGGAATAATGAGCGCACACCTGATGCAACGCCATGCAACTGTTTAGTTTCAGTGCCGAGTGTTTGCGGCGCGGGACCCTCCAGAGCCACCTTTCTGCCTCGCTCTCTCCCTCCTGAGGATGCGACTTCAGTGCATGTTTTCATGGCTTTATATTTCAGAGGTTGGTGTGGTTCAGCAAAAACATAGCTGTGTTTACATTGGAACATTAAACGGGAACATCATCTTACCACAGCCCGGACTTAAAGTTTATTTTTGCTCATTTTATTTAATGTCTGGTCAAGTAAAGCATGGGCCAATGGCACACAGCACAGAGTTTACAGACGAAGCTGTATGACTGACCGGAGTTGGGCCTGTAAAATACACAGATCCCAGCAAGCAAATACACACAAAACGACTAAAGTACAAACAATGATACAGTGAGATCAACGTAAAACTCACTGACAAGCACCGTGAATCAGACTTATTACTTTCGAGCTCAATAATACGAAGCAGGAATGAGATGATGCACGGTCTAAACTAAACCTGAAACAACCAAGTGGTTAATCGATCGACAGGGAATTAATTCCAATCAATCTCCGGCTTCCTCTTCTTAACTGTGACGATTCGCTGTTTTTTGTCTGTTTTATTTAATTTTCAGCCCAGTCGCCAGAATAAAATGTGGGCATTGTACATTTCTGCAGACCAGGGATGAGTTAAATTTGGACGTTTTGTATGTTGTATGTTCAGATTACTTGTACGTGTATATGAGCTGAGTTTCTCATCAGGAGGAGGAGGGGATGCTGGTGGTGTGACGGCCAGGCAAGACAACCGACAAGCAGCAGATCACTTTTCAAGCCATGTTTGTGGTGACAAAACCGATATGATGTTTTCCTAAACCTAAAACTGAAACATAAACATAAAGTTTGAATGTCAAAAAACATAAAGTTCAAACATACCTGTGGTTTGCAGAATCATACAATGCCAACATTTAGTCTGATTGGGTTGTAATTAAATACTGAATATCTTTGGATTTTGAACTGCTGGTTCAGTCAAATCAAGATATTTGAGGGCAGAAACTGAGAGTGAACTAACTGAATGTATATGGCCAGAAGGTATGTGAAGAGACATTTATTACTGACTGAGAGAAGTGAACTTCCTCTTCTCTTCCAAAAACCTAAACCAAAAATAGAGCTCTTTTGAATTTTAGTCACTGTTGCACCAAAAATGAGATATAAGCCCTTCCTCTTTAAGCCAGCCAGAGAGGCCATGAAGCAGGCAGCCTGTTAGACAACAAGTTCAAAATGCAGTTCCTCACCTTGAAAACAGAACCATTCATTTTCCAAACTTTGTACGACCCCTGAAAATGAATCACTGACAAAACCCTGACGTTCAATGAACCATAAATAAAATCTGAAGTGTTTCACTACAAGACAGATTATTTAAAATGTCGGGATGCTTCATGCGTTTCCCTGGAAACTAAGTCACCCAACCATCTTTTTGTGTTCTTATTTATTAGTGAAAAACAATAAAGTCATTCAATACATTCAACTAAAGAAAACAAGTTTGCCATTTGGTGATTTTGTAGCATTTTGTGCCAATATGACAACATCCTAAATGTTCCCTCTTTGTCTGTTTACCTGTGTGTGCAGTAATCCAGTCTCTGCTTAGTCAAAAGCCTGTTTACTCGTTACAGCTGCAGTCACATGCAGCCGCTTCGTTATCCCAGCTCAGGGAAGGACACATGGTTAGGAGACGAGGAGCGAAACCGCAGACGTGTATCCTTGCTCCTAATGATCAACTAGTGGCCCTGGAGGCTGCTCTAGTCAAATGGTCTTTAAAGGAATCCACATCAGAGTCAGAACAAAGGCTCTAATTACCTGACTGCGATAAGACCATCTGATGTTCTCAAAATGTTAATAGGCCATACAGATGAAACCTGTCCAATTATCATATTCATCATAGGCAGAGAGGAAAAACGTGTGAAAATATGAGCACGCTCAACCTTTTGTTCGTGGGGTGAAGACAAATGCACTCAGGGATGCGCTTGTGTGTGTGTCCGTGTGTGTGTTTCTTCCATTCGACCAGAGAGTATTATCTGATAAGCACTGACATGTTTTTTCTCCAGAGACTTTTTATTTCACACCCGACACCTCCCCTTAACACTTCCCTGATTGTGCCTATTGATTGCTCAGCGCCTGCGACGAGCCACCGCAACAGACTCACATATGGTTGGATGTTTGACTGACGGCCCGTTTGGCAGCCGATGCTGCAGCCGTGTAACAGTTTATCTGCCGTTTCGCAGTGTCAAGACTACGGCTGCGTCTTCGTCTGACTTGTTTTTTAATTCATTGATTTCTACGTAATCGGCAGCCAGGAATCTCCCCATATTTCTGTAACACAAACACACATTTATTTCTCCCCGTTGCTCACCTCCTCTGCTGGATGTCATGATAGTGGGTGCGTTTTTGCAGCCTCCAGGCCTCCCTCTCCTGAGAGGTGGAGTCATAGCTGTAGTAGTGCAGCAGGAAGGGCCACACCTCGCCGCGGATGGATGGGTCGATGCCACCGAAGAAGATGGCCTGGCGGAGGGTGAACAAAAACATTGAGAAGAGAGGGCAAACAGGGGTCACCGCGGCGAGGGATCACTTCTGGTGGGTGAGAACAAACTGTGTGCAAACAAGATGTGCAGGCAGAGGTGCACACTGCACAGCCTGCACTCAGTTGTCCTCTGACTGAGCCACAGGGGATGTGTTTTTTCACGACTGTTGCAAAATGCTGCAAAAGAATAACTGCACGTCCAGCGAAAACACTGCTACTCTGTGTGCATGTGTGTGTTTACTGAGGAAATGTCTTGGTCACAGTCTAACTGCCACTGAGTCATTTCAGTAAGATGGTAAACCTTCAACTGAGTCAAACCCAGACAACTCAAATGACTCACAGGGGGACACTGGCCAAGACCAACACATTAATCACGAAGAGACGGGAGGTGCTGATTAAAACTGAAAGCTGTATGTGGCGGGGATGACTTTCAAAATGACTTTCAGTGTGTGATGCGGGGGAAAAATGCAAGAAAAAGTGGCTGTATGGACAGCAGCAGGAGAGACTGATATGTAGACAGACCTTGCGTAGCTTGTACTCCTCTTCCACCTGCCCACTGTGGTTCAGGTGACGCAGCCAGGTGGTGACGTCCAGCCGCCGATAAAGCTTCTCCTCTGGGTGGGTCTCAGCCGACGGCAGGGTGGGCCTCTGGATGGAAAACTGCATGCAGGATTTCTCAACTGACACCTGGCGATAAGAGTGAAAAACGACAGGATGAAAGATTCCTTCGTTTCTCAATAAAAATTAGACGCCAAACAGGCTTCGTTCGTTTGTAGCCGGACCTGGTCTTTGAGCTGAGTTTCCCTGCAGCACTTCCACTGTTGGAAGACCTCGGCCAGCTTGTCCAGGCCAGCATGATGGAAGTGGAGGATCTTATATTGGCTCTCTCTGCTGGCTATCACCAGCTGGCCACTGGTACACGCCTCATCACTGCAGCAGCACAAGAAAGAATGAAAAAGACTCACTAACCTCTTCTCCAACAGGAAATTTGAAGGAATGTGTTAACCCCGGATTAATAAACCACTACACTCTTTATCCACAGTTCATTTTCCACAAATTATCAGACAACAAACCACAAACACAGTACGAGACATCGCACCGTAGCACGACAAGGTGACCCCCTCGTGACCCCCGGCTGACCTGAAGAAGAGTCTCAGCGACCTCATGTGACCCAGGTCCACCCTGAAAACGCCACACAACTGCTCCAGAGCCAGCACCTTCTGCTGCTCCTCCCACCGCGCGCCCTGCGACTGGCCACTGCTCTCGGACGGGGCGTGGCTGTCCAGGCTGGAGGCGGAGCTTGCGGAGTGGGTCATGGACTCCTCGCACAGCTCCCTGGCAGAACAAAAAAAAAACACAAAGGAGTTTCTATGAATTAGAATTTAATTTGGAGCTTAATTGTGCAAAAGCGAACACAGTCATGTTTTCAGTGAAATGAAAAAGGAATGAGGCTTCATGCACAAACCGCCTCACAGTCTGATCACACAGAGCCACTCTTGTCTTCTCTGAACATTAATAATAAACATCATGTAGACGGCCAGCGGTGTTTAGCCCAGCGATAGCTGTGCAGACATGTGGGCTTATCCTGAGCTCAGCTCTGCCCTGTTGTTTTGTGTCTCAATAAGGTTCAGCAAAAAGGCTGAGAATGGGAGGAATGCATGGAGGCTTCTGAGGACACACACACACACACACACACACACACACACATACACAGACACACACACACACACACACGGAAATCTGCACACACACAAATCACACTGTCTGCCATCCACTTTCTCCTGTCATTCCCCCCATGACCAGCATGTTGTTCCCGGCACTGAAACCTGAGCCGAGGGTTCCACTGCTGCAGGAGGAGACACAGTACACTTACATGTACAGAGAAACACACACACACACACACACACACACACACACACACACACACACACACACAAACACACACACATATATACACAACACAAAAAAACAACACAAATACAAATCCTGCACCACAGCAAGCACACACAAGTTTTTTTTAATTTGAAGAATCACTGGCTGCCATGTTCAATGTCTTACACACAAACACAAACACACACACACACACACACACACACACACACACACACACACACAGTGAATGGACCGTAGCTAATGACCATAATGCACTCTCGAACACGTCTCGAGACATGCTAAAGCTGAGAAACAGGCCAACACAGAAATGCATTAAACCCGCTGACATTTGAGAAGCAGACGTCTCAATCAAGATTTCTGCTTACTATCAAACCAACTTATTATCTATTTAGAAAACTAAAACCAGAAGTCATTCATTCAGCTTATTATAGCTCCATTATATATAAAAAAGAACCATGTGAGGATTTCTCCCTCTGGTTTCAGTGAATGTGTGAATTCAAAAGCATCCTTTTACAAAATAACACAGAAATCTATTCTCTCGTTTGAAAAATTTCACAGGTGAAGACAAGTGGCCTGTTGGTTCTTTGAAAAGACGAGGCAGGGAGGCAGGCCAAGCTGAATCTATTACACCCTGGTTCAATCATGTCTGGCTAATCATTTCCCCTGTCAGCAGATGGGAAAATAACAAGGCTGATCAATCCAAGCTGCACAGTTTCCTCTGCTATCTAGTGATTTACTGCTCTCTGCCTCATGTATCATGCCACAAACCAGACTGTGGAGCACAAGGAGACTGGGAGAGAGGCACAGAGGGCTCTGGTAAGGGAGTTAAGCAAGCTGAGAGAAGCTCCGTTAAAAGCGACGACTATACTCGCTTAATGACTGTCAAGCTCGGGGTGTTAACAAGGCCTATGAGTCCATTTACAGCGGACATTTCCTTCATTCCTCTCTATGTTTCAAGTAAAAATGCTTTGGCATATTTTTCAGTGTGGAAATAAAAGTGCAAAAACCATGGAAGAAAGCACATGATTCTTGGTTTATAGCACAGATCGTCCGCTGTGCTGCATCCAAGCGGAAACTGAACGACTGATTAGCAGCTTCTGTCAGCCTGATTCTGCTCATGTACTGCAGGCAGCAGCCAAGCCGTAAACTGTACAGAGAGTACATTATGTAAACAAGCTGTTTTGACGGAGTCAGGCTGCTGTAAGCGGCATGTCCCACCAGGCCAGGGTGAGATCAAACTGCCCCGAGGCCCTTCATAACACCTCTCCCCACATACGCGAGGCTTTGCCCTGGGGGAAGGTGCTGCCAGGTCATCCTGAGAACCAGGACCAAGTGCTACAGGCCTCCAGGGAGTCCCAGGCCCTTCAGCTAATCCCTGGGGGGGGAGAGCAGAGGGATGGGGGAGGCGGGGTGTCGAGGAACTGAGGGGTCCTCAGATTATTACAGTGCTTATAAAAAGTTTTCACCACCTTTTAATGTTTTATTCTTCTACAGCATTTATACCAGATACATACAATCGACTACAACTCGCACAGGTTATTTAACTAAACATGTGACACACCAGTGATGATATATGTGCATTGCGTTAAATAAGGGTTGGAATTCATTTAGATCACTGAGTAAAGATCTGTTTGCATGCTCACACTCAAGGGTCGTTCTCTGTTCATGTGTGAAAAAAAACACACACACATTAAATCTACTTTGATTCAACTGTGTAAAACAATAAGATGTGAAAAGGTTGAAGAAGGGGCACAACAAATGTTTGGCACTATCACAGACAAACAGAAGACATATTTCTGCTTTATAAAGTTATTTTAATGATTTGTTTTGCCTTCTTCAAGCCACTTAAAATGATTTAAATACAGCAAGTAAAAAAAAAAAACGGTGATAAACGGCTTGGAGAAGAAACGGCATCGTTTTAAAGGCATCACAAGCCAAAAATGTAGGAAAACACTTATCTGAGATATAATCACATGTTAAAAATTCTGCAAGTAAAACCTCAAGAAGGCAGCGTGGACACATCGACAGTCAACAGTGGTCTCATAAACTACTGTTAAACTTGAAAGAAACTTGTTAAGGAGCTCGACAGAGATTGCTGTGGATTCCTCTCCCACCGCTCTCCTCTTCCCCCCCCCCCCCCCCCCCCCTTTTCATCCGCTCTAGCTCTCCCATACGCGGTTCTTTCTCTTTGAATGATTCCAAGTGACATGTTTCCAGTTCCTGGCCCCTTAACAGTGTCAATTAAAGCAAGAGAGAGAGAAAGAGAGATTGAGTGGGTTCCAGGGTTTTGGCTGCTGCTCCCCTCTCTTCAGGGCTCTAATCCGGAGAGCTGACATTCAGCCCAGCACAACAACCCCGGGAGCACTGGGAATCAAAGGACTTCACACAGACTTTAGTAAGGGAAGGGGAAGGGGAATGAGGGGGGGCGAGATATTTGAGAGGTGGGCAACACCGAAAGAAACAATATTGAGAAAAACAGAGAGAATGAGCAAGAAGAAAAGATGCAAGATACAGTGGAAAGCATGGACGGATTGGGGGGGGGGGTAGAGGAGGATCCAAGAGAAGGAGGGAAAGAGTGAGATACGAGTGCCAGAGAGACACTAACAACGAGTGGAGCGCAGAGGAGCGGAGGAAGAGGAGGACAGAGTAAAGGTTAGAAGCTGTGAAGCCAAGAGCGCTGCCAAGTCACACACTGACTGCACATACAGCAAGCCGGGGTCTGAGAGTGGTTAAAAAAGGCTTAAACACACACTGACTCGCCCCCCCCCCTCTCTCTCTCTCCCCTCGACACACACTGACACAGGCTCGCTCACACATGCTGGGCAACATGTCAGGCCAAATAGCTGCGTGAGGAAAACGACCACGGGGGGAATCGTAAAGTCAAACGGCCGTGAGGTCCGAACAGCAACACAATCGCTGATGTCCAGATGGCTTGCTTGATTAGAGAGCCGTCTCTGGAAGCACTGAGGTTTTGGGGTTTGTGGGATTTGGGGACTTATTTTGGCCCATCTGTTATATTCTAAAATATTAAAATATTAAGAGCTGCTTTAAGTAAACGAACACATCTTGAGCTTGATGAGGTTGCAGGCGTCCTGCTGAAGTCATCTACCTGCTGTCACTCCCAGGGGACATTCAGTTGTAGAGCAGGAAGCCACCATGTGGCCGCAGAGTGTAAACCAGCCCTTGTGCAATCAATTCTTTTCTTTTTGGCTCCACCTTGTGGTGGTTTACAGCAACTGAAAAAGTAATCTGGGTTAGTGTGCTACAACAGGCTGTTACAGCTCGTCATGCAGAGCTTCTCAGATGAAAACTTCTGGCATTTTCCATCTGGAAGCGTGGAAGCAATGAAACATCCTGTCGTCAGAGGGCGCTGCAGCCGAGGGCACACGTGAATGTGACAGTGTGGTCAGTTCCAGATAAGATCAAATACGAGAAGCTGAGAAACCTCTCTCTTTGCAGTACTCGAGTACATTTGTAATGTAACACGCACACGCTTCCATCACATGTGGGAACATTACATTGACTTAACATTCATTTCCTGGAGACTTGCCCTGATCATAACCATAACCACTACTTTTCAAACTCTAACCTTTCCCTTAACTTTAACCTTAACCTTACCCTTAACCCAGGCCTTAACTCTAAAATGTAACAATTTACATTAAGGGGAATTGCATTTTGTCCCCATAAGGACGGAGAGTCTCCACGATGTGACTGTGTAAACAGATTTATGTCCCCACAACCTTAGTAATACACACCTTCCTTTGCCCTTCACTCTAAACTTAACCATCACAACTAAATGCCAAAGCTCAACCCGAACCCTAATTCTAACCTAACCCTTTAGACCAAGTCTTAGCTGTCAAAAGGCTCTTTGAAGTTCTGAGGACCTGCCAAAATGTCCTCTCTCTGTTGGTTAAAAGCTTGTTCCAGGAAAATTGTACACACACATGCGCGCACACACACATGAACACACACGCACCCTCTTAAACAAACACACACAGCTTCACATTAAAGTACACTCTGAGGATTTATATGTTTTATCCATAATCCCTAAAACTGGCTGACAAAAATAACCCAAAAAACCCTTTTCTGTCAGTAAAATATGTCTCACAAGTCGTAACATTAGAGCAGTTTTCACTAGAGGCCGCTAACACTGTGTGTCTTTGAACTGAGGACATGTCCTCTGAGTATTTGGGCAACTTCACAACCACGTAGATGCAGTGAGTGTTTTGTTTTGATGCTTTTAACGAATATTTTCAACCTAAACTTGACCATTTTTAGACCAACAGAAACAACCACGCAGCTGCTACCAATAAATATGAAATGTCCCTTTTGAGTGTCTGTCAAATCTAACTGAACCTGAACTAAACTGTACTTTTTGTCCTGTACAGAAAATAAGTTTACTTGAACTTTGACAGTTGTCTGACTTTTCAATACAGGTTTGAAAAAAAGAGAATCCTCATGCCTGAGGTGGAGGGGCATTAAGTGGACTGAGAATTTAGTATTTCCAAACTTCTGGCAACAGTCCTGAGTGTGGATGACATTTTTCACATTTGTCCTTATAACTTCACTCAACTTTTCATAATCAACTGTGGCAAATGTGATCCAGTTCCTTTGAAGCTGACATTTCCTGCTGCGTTTATGAAATCTCGTCCACCTCTAGAAGGCTTGGCTGCTGTTGTAACTGTTCACCATCACAATTACAAAAGCAGCCACACAATTAAACCTTATTGAGTCGAACAGCAGGTGTCAGCTTTAACAAAAGGTCTGACAATGACTGTTTTTATTTCTCTTGCAAATGTAAAACCATACCGATCGAATGCTTTCATATCTGACAGAACTTTAAGGTGCTCCTCAGCGGATTGAAGTGGCAGCGAACACATGCCGGCATCACAAAATCCAGGACCGCGACAGCTGACAGCTACTAATGTGCTACTTCAAGGACTTTCCAAGGCAACGTAAAGCAACTTAGAGAGGTACAGCGACACCAGATAGTGCTCTCACAAATACTGCAAAATAACGAGATGCAGTCAAAGGAATTATATTATGAAAAAATAATGGGAGAGTAGACTCACAACACAACCCTAACCCAGCTAAAATGTTACCATATTGATGAATTAACCAGTGAAACCAGGGAAGGACATATGGTGGCATTGCTGCGATGTAATATGCACTGTAACTATTCAGCTACCAGGGTGATCAAAACATCACAATTTTTGATAATATGTGGGACAGTGATGGAGTTAGGAGTGAGGTCAACAGGGGACCTATTTTCTCACCGCTGACTGACAAAACAAAGACTAAACTTAACTCTGCTGTGTAAAAAAAAGTCTGTTTCAACCCTCTCACTGACCTGCTTTCACTGTCCAGGAAGACAGAGCCGCTGCTTTCACACAGGGCCTCGCTGACGGGGGACAAGCAGAAGGGGGAGGAGAAAGTGTCCGAGTCCGAACCCATGGTGCTGTCCCGACTCACTTCGTCCGACAGCTCGCAGGAGCCCTCGTCGCCCTCCTCCCCCGCCGAGGGCAGCTGCTGCTGGTGCGAGGAGGGATCTGCTCCGGCCTCCACCACCAGGCTCTGGCTCTCTGCTGAGGTGCTGCTGGTGATGTTCCTCTCCTCGTCCTCATCTTCCTCCTGGGCTGCTGGGTGACGAGAATGGGGTCTGGAGCAGACGGTTGGTTTAAAACACCATCAGTAACATGTATAATGACGCAGGGCTGCGCACTTCATGATGATAAGAAATGGCTTTCTTACCGTCGGCCTCTGCGGCGGGCGTTCCTGCGTACAGGGGAGCTCTCTGGCGTGATGTAGCGCAACGCCTCCTCATCCTGTCTCTGGATGCGCGAGTTGGGCACCCAGGTCAGAATCAGGGTGGTGCCCAGGCTCTCATCCTTCTCCGTGTGCACACACAGGTAGCCTGCAGGGGGCGACATAAACCACAGTACGGTTGGGAATAATTATGAGATGAAAACTCAGGTAAAATAGGAGGAAACGACAAGGCTTTATTAGTAAGTAGCAGGCAGCTGCGACCCAAAGACAAACATGAAACCAAAGAAGAGATAAAGAACACACCCCGTGCACCAAGGCTGTGTCCTTCCTGCAGCGGCCTGGGTTCAATAACAACCTTCGGCCCTTTGCTGCATGTTGTCCATTCTCTCTTTCCCCACTTTCCTCTGCACTGTTCTGTCTCATG
Organism: Chelmon rostratus; assembly: GCF_017976325.1. Classification (NCBI taxonomy): domain Eukaryota; kingdom Metazoa; phylum Chordata; class Actinopteri; order Chaetodontiformes; family Chaetodontidae; genus Chelmon; species Chelmon rostratus. Next base: position 12,097,434 of record NC_055674.1, on the reverse strand, counting down.
AAGGTTAAAAAGAGCCCAAAAATATTTTTTAAAGGCCACTAACTCCCCTGTTTTTACAACCTCTAGGTCAGAATCACATATCCGTCACATGCATAAACAAGGCCAGTTCAAATATTAGTAGAAGGAGGAATATTTACAGTTAGCCAGTAGCAGAAGTTAAACTGCTAGAAAAAGTCTAAATGATGATGAGAACATGTGTCCTGCAGCTGTAAAGATGTTGCATGCTGTAGACTCATTTTTAATCTTAGCCCTGTGTAATCTCTGTGCACCTTTTATTCTGTATAAAAACAAAATATGTTTGTGGGTGGGAAGCTGCTGAGAGACAGTTCACTCCATTCACGCCGCAAGGAAACACACTTTCTACATCAGCCCCGCCTAACCTGGGTGGTGCTCCGCCAGGCCGGGCAGGTGCTCCGCAGGGTGCACACAAACATTATTCTTGGAGAAGATGACCTCGCCATCCAGGCCCGAGCGCAGCGATGTGCCCCCCGCCCCGGGGTTAAAGGTCAGGAGGTCGGAGGCCTTGGAGGAGGCACGCCGCAGGAGCCGACCCAGAGACATCTCCTCAGGCACCGGGACACTGGGCCCATCCTCTGGATATTTGGGAGTAGAAAAGGGAGTTTTTGGCAGAGGAGGGGAGGACGGCCCGTGATGGGAACAGCATGGGAGTATTAAAGAGCAGTAAAAGACAAGAGAAAAAAGGGAAGACGACAAAGTTAAGCATCTTAAGGACAGTGTGACGAGGCTTGGCACGACAGGACTGCACAGACGCTCACCTACACTTCATCTCCTCTGCAGCACGTGTGCCTGTATTCACTGCAGTGTCCTTACTGCAGAATCCCCTCTGTACTTGTTCAGCATTTCACTGAGCCACACTTTCTTTGCCGCCACCTGCACCCACTAACACAAGCACATTCGCAGGATCTGTGGATACTGTACCAGCGTGTCACTAACAGCGTCCCGCCTTCTGTAAACAACACACACTCACACACATACACCGGTGTGTACACACACAGAGAGACATGTGCAAACACACTCCATCCGTGTGAAATTCCAAGCCATTATCAGTAGCCGACAGATGTCGTGAACATCAGTGCTGTGCCGGGATCAGTATGTGCTGGCACCGGTGTTTAACTTGCCTGCTGCAGAAAGAAAGTCTGCTGCGATGAGACAAACTTCAAATGACATGAAAAGTAAAGCAGCTCTTCTGATGTGGCAGCATGACGTGTTGCTGAGGGCTTTCTTCTTTGAAAAGGGAATCTTGCTTTTCAGGCTCAAAGTGAAACTTTTGTTTAATGCTCCTGTACAGATCTACTTTTTTTCGCTTCCTTTATCGTGGGTGTCTGCGGACCCGCTTCATGTGTGCAGCCTTATTTTCCTGTTGGCTGTGCGCCGACACGTACTCCCCACTCCATCTGAGGAATGTTCCCTCCTTTTTCTTCACAGGGCATGTTTACCTCTGCCTGATTAAGCAGGCACCCCACTTCCTGATGCCAGGCCCCAGACAGGAAGTCTGCTGGCACGGCATCCCGCCATGACCTCGGAGGAGAGACTTACCGTAGGCCATCATTTGGCTCACATTTAAAATGGTGGGAGTTTTTTTGGCAAGAGTTTCACGCCTCACACGGTACATCTTGTAAAAAGGGGCTGCTGGTTCTTGTAGATGTCAATAATCTTGGGCAGCAAGTTATTTTAGTGTTTAGTCTATCAAATGTCAGAAAATTGTGAAAAATGTCCTTCGTGAGGTCTGAGAGCCCAAGGAGGTATTTTTACGTTTTGTTTTTACCCACAAACAGTCCTGCAGTTGTTCCTAACTGCTCCTCTAGCCACATTAAACTACAAGTGAAATTAGCGGCTACTGGGCAACTTGCATGCTAACTGCTTCAAAATAACCCTGGACTAACAGACTTCTGACTCGCACAGCATCCACATTAGAGCTGCAACGATTAATCAGTTAGTTGGCAATTTAATCTAAAATTATATTATAGATTATTTTGTAGTTCTTTATTCTGTGACAGTGATCTGAACATCTTTAAGTTGTGGACAAAACAAGACATTTGAGGACATCATCTTGGTCCTTGGGGAATACTGATGGACATTTTTCACCATTTCTTGACATTGTATAGACCAAACAACCAATCGATTGATAGAGAAAATAATCATCAGTGTAATCGACAGTGAAAATAACGGTTAGTTGCAGCCCACTGTGACAAACATGCCACCTGAACATGATCTCAAACATGACGCACATCTGTTTTCCAGTAGCCTCGTAACAGTAATAACACATCCGCTGCTGTGCTACTGTGCAGCAGTTATTTTGGTCTGCGTGTGATTACAGGGCCGCTCGGGTCAGTTTGATAGGATGGGCCAGAACAGGCCGGCTGTTAAAGGACATTCATCTTTTATGCTGTCAACACCTCAGTGTGCTCACACTCTGCCTCTCCTCTCTGACCTTTTATCAAAAGACTCACATCCCTAAACTCAGTCCAGTCTCACTCTGGCCTGCAGAATACTTCACTTTTTTTGCCTGCCAAAGAGAGAACGTTTAATAAGAACCTGAAACCTACATCACGGAAATTTAACTGCAGCTATGGAAGCCACAAACTTCCATGGTCTCAGCTTCTCACCTCTGGGCTACATTAATTAAGCTGTCACGCTGACATCTGAATAGAGGAGCCAATCCAGAACTGCAGTTCACAGTGACTTGCCTGGGGCAGCTGAAAGGAGACCAGCCACAATGAAGCCTGAAAAACAAGGTTCTTGTGGACTCTGCAAACGGCGGGTAAGTCATTAGGAAACTTTATGAGAGTGGGAGGAGTGTGTGTGGACTTTGCTACAACGGAAGACACATATCAAAGCATGTAAAACATATTTCTCCTGCAGGACAAGTGTTGTGTTGAGCTTTATGTCATAACGTTATATACAGTGTGGCCTAAATACATTATCTGAACAGGAGGTTCAAAATAAGCTGTTAAATACGCAGTATAACCCCTGCAACCACCAGCTGGTACTGAGTGATGTAACTTTCATCTGTGTTTAAACGATCAAAGAAGAAATAGTGATATAAATTGTCTACCAGAATGCTGACATGTTTATTTTTCAGCTATGAAATGTCCCACTCAGTACGGACAGAATGGTTTAATAATAAAATTCAAGGGATCCCTGTTATAACGGTTTGTGGTTGGTGTTCATGTAAAATAAAATCATTTTTTAAACTCTCAAATATCAATGTATCCACCTCCACCTCTTTTGAGTGGAGAGAAGTAGTAAAACACACACACACACACAGCGTGCAATCCAATAGAAAAACACCACAAACTACAGCCTGAAGAATCCTGATCAGTTGTATTGAACTGAAGTACGATGCACAGGTGTGCATTTCACTGCTCTGTCAGTGTGTCCTGTGCATTTAGGCGAAAGGTGGGAGACCATGAAGTGGGTCAACTCTTGCAAAATAAAAGCGTTGACTGGAGGTGGACTTCCCCTGCTGGTCACAGTGGAGCCTGGGGGACAGAGGCGTGCTATAATGTCGGGGGCTCCATCAGCCTGACATGCAGCATCCGCCTGACAGGAGGAGAGGGGAGGATGGGACAAGGCTTTTGCCACCACAGCACTATTCATCCACAGGCCCGCACTAATATACGACGTGTTTTTGGCCCGAGCGGGGACTCGTGTCTGTACCACATACAGCATAAATATTTTAGTTTAGCTGCCGAGACCATGGCCGAAACCCTTAGCTAGTTACATCTGAGGGTGTCCGCGTTCACAGGCAACTTTAAAGTTTGTTTTAATGCGAAAGGCAACGTTACATTAGTGGCTCGTACCGGAGGAATGTGTCGTTGTTGACTGTCGGCGTACACACCTGTTCCAGCAGGACAAATGAATGAATAGCAGAGCAGCATGTAGAGAGAAACGGGGCCAAGCGACTCACCTTCAGTCCCGCCGCAGAAGTCTACAGCCCATGTCGGACATCCATCTCAGCGGGCAGCCGGGGACCGAGCAGCGTGAACCGGCGTCGTTTAACCGCCTTTCTCCCTTATTTAGCTCAGCTGTTAGGAGCTGTAGTCTTGTTTGTATCCCTGTGTTTTCCGACAGTGACACCACACGTTTGACTGCTGCTCTCGCTACAACAAAAAATCACGCTTCCGGTTCTGGCTTTCAAAATAAAACAAATCGTCCATTAGAGAACGCGGAGTTGACGCTTTAATTTGTGCGTCTGACTCATCTTATTTCCTGTGACTGCTTGGTCGTCTGTGTCTAACTTGACTGACCAGCTCACCCACAGACCAATCCCCCAAATCTCGCTGCTTCCGGAATGTCAAAGACAATTTCTATCACACAAACCGGGAATTTTAGATTTTACATCGAAAAAACGGAGGGACATCAGAGCAAGACTGCACGTTAAAATAAATCTACAAACATTTTTTATTAACCAAGTCATCATCCGACCCGGCCTACCTTTATGATCTGACCCTTTTTCATCATAAGTGACGTTTTAAAGGTCACTGGCAAATGCTTGAATGCAGTTGGTCCATCATCAGGACCAGAGCTGGAGTCAGAGCATCCTGCCACACAGCTGCCAGGAGCTTTACCTGTCTGTTTTAGTTTAGGCAATAAATAATTTCTCTCCTCACTACATTAAAAACTCACAATTTACTGTCTACAACCTACAGATTGGGGTGTTATTTTTTCCTTATAACTCAGAATTCTACATTAAATGTAAATTTGGCAAGACAATCAATAATTTCTATATTTATTCAACATATGCTGCACAATGACGGTGTTACTCAAAAAGTCTGTCAAACTATTATATTGATAAAAGTAATGATATAAGTTGGTACAATGGATCTCATTTCAGAGAAAAATGAATGAAGACAGCATGAGACAGTATATGCAACATCTTCTTTGCAATGCACTTCTGTAATTAAGATGTATAAACAGGATTTTAAAAACACAGTTTTATTGATTCAGTGTAGCAGTTAGAAGCAAAAATGACCCAGCAAGAATAAACAGATACAAGATGATGGCGCCCTTGCTTTGATGTCACATTTTTAAAAAACCTGCTGCTTACGAAGCACTACTTTCCAATTTAGACAAAGAGGAAGAGCAAGCGTTGAGTGCATCTTGAGCTCTGGGATGATCGGTACGGCTCAAGGAAATGAAGTGGCGATTTCAGCCAGCAGTGAAAAAAGGCTTCATTCAGTGCATCAGAGGGCCCATTGGACTGTAAACACCTCTGACATGGGCAAAGCCAGGCTGGTCACTGTCAAAACCTGTGGGAACAGAAAGACCCAGGGTTGGACTGACAGAGCGGTTTGAGGAACGGCCGACATGATGAGTGAAAAGGGAGAAACACACTGACACTTCTGCATGTCATCTGCAGAATGACATCATTATCCTCCTGAGGAAGACAAACACCAAAGGAAGTAGTGCTGAGTCACAAGAGCTCACCTTGGTGTCACTGCGGTACGTGAAATCCCTGACTTTGTCCCCATTGGCTAGTACATAGAGGGGTGGTGAGGGCACCCCGAACACCTGCAGCCCTCCCAGCACCAGACCGGCCAGGGCCCCGTTCAGCTTGAGAGGATCACTCACCACCTGAGACTGAAGAAGACATTTACGGACCATTATTTTCTTTTGTCTAAAGGTAGCAAACAAAAGAACAGTAAGCAGTGAAACTTAATTGTGTCATTCAGTAAAGGGACTTGCAGTAACATGCAAAACATTGCTTTATCTGCTTTCCCAATGCAAATATCTCTCGTCTTTGCTTTACCTGTCCAGCAATGAAGATGACGTAACAATAACTTCCCATTTCGAAGGTGTCAAGACTGTCCCCGTCATCCCAGAACAAGTCGCCGTGGGCCCAGCCTCCTGCTGATAGCGCCACCGTCAGGAAGAAAGGGTTTCTGCGCGTGGCTGTGGTTGTCAAAGCAGGCTCCTTAACAAGTAAAGACGAGTCAAAGAAACTTTGTTTAACGTCATTTTAAATTTTGAGACGTGAGTCAGGATGTCATGGTAGTTACACTTCAACACAACCCAGTACAACACCTGATGAAACAGCCGTTTCACTGAAAACTGAGGTTAATGCTCAAATAAAGTGGTAACAATTCTGTTTATAAGATGCAAATGTCCAATGAAAAACGTCCACTAGAAATTATTCAACAATATATATCAACTGGGCCTAAATTTCCGTCTTCTGCCAAGAAACTGGATCTATTACCAGACCAAACAGTGTGAACAGGTCCGCACTGAGGACCGCAAACTGTAATATTTGTTTGATTTACACAGTCACTGGTGATCACTGCCTGTTTAAATCACCAGCTTCAAACATGATTCAGCTAAATTGAGGTAGAAATCGTAAGTAGGACTTCTAAGTACTTTTATCACCTGTTTCAATTATGTATTGTGGGTTTTTCTCATCCTCAAACATTGTATCAATAATTCATCTACCACATTCTCTCACTTAGTGAACCAAAAATGACACAGAACGTGCCAAGCGCACAAAATGAGCCGCATACGGGCAGGTTCCCCACCTGCCGGGGGATGATGTGTCCCTCCCTCACATGGATGTTGATGGTGTCCAGAGGAGCTGCCAAGAGCAGGTATTGACCCTTACTGTAGAAAGGCTGACCCTAGAAAGCAAAACACAAACAACCAGGTGACCACGTTACCACAGAGACACAAAGAAAAAACGATTATAACTTAAATGATGAATTTTGGCTTCAGGCTCATGTGCCAGTTTTATTGCGAGATTGTGGTGTAGGGTCACGACTCACATTGTGCAGGCTGTACCAAGTGCCAGGGGGCAGGTAAGTGGCCAGCTCTGCTGCCCCTTGCTCTAAGACTGGGCTAATGAGAAGCGAACTCCCCCACAGGAACTGTCTGTCTATGGTCTGGCTGTTCGGGTCAGTGGGAAACCTAAGCGGGACAGGAAAAGAAGATAGTTATAGAAAGTGGAGCATGTGGTCAGAATCGCTTCATTTACATTGAACAATAGTAGGACACACACTCCATGAAGAGAGGCCGGGCCACGGTGTCAGCAGAGGTGTGTGCATGATGGAAGAGTGTGTAGAGGAACGGGAGAAGGGAGTAACGAAGGTTCAACACACTCCTCATGGCTGCCTGGGCCTTCTGCCCAAATACATAGGGCTCCTGAGGCTGTGGGACACACACACACATAGAAACACACAGACAGTGAGAAGATATAGAGTTACCTCTATTCATTATACATGAAACAGATGGACTGCTCTAGACACAATGAAAAAAACATACAGTGCAGACCCCTACATCCTTAAAAACAAAACAAAACACAGTGTCTTGGTCTCACAGCATTTGCCCGGTCATTGTGGTTTCTCATAAATGGGTAGAAGGCCCCAAGCTGCATCCATCGCACACACAGCTCCTCCGTGGTGTTGCCTCCAAAGCCACAGATGTCCGCCCCCACAAGGGCAACCCCAAACAGGCTGAACTGCAGCACTGCTGGAAGGGGGGCACAGGTGGTCACAGGTGTGGTCACTTCAGAAAAGGTCTCACCACTAAGGAACCACGTGCATTCAAGTATCCGTGAAAATGTAATAACGACACAGTTTTATGACCCCTGAGAAACTACGTCTCCTCACCAGGGATGGAGTATCGAAGCTGCTCCCAGTCGCTCCTGACGTCACCTGTCCACACCCCAGAGAAGCGTCCGATGCCAGGGTAGGAGGAGCGAGACAGGACGAAGGGTCTCTTCCCTCGAACCTTCATAAGAGCGCTGCGGATGGCAGCCCACCATGGGGTGAATACAGTGTACAGTACAAACAAAAGCCAAAGAACAGCTTGGTCCATATATTCTGTGGCGCCTATAGTAGACTCATTTTTAACCAATAAACACACACTAGAAAGAGCAATTCAAACTTCCACGAGCTGTAACCATGACTTCCACTATGTTTTGCTCACACAACACATTGAGCTGTATGACAAGGTGGTAAAAACATGTTATAGCTGTCCTATACAGATACTGGCTTGTATAAAATGGTCATTTTGCTTATTGCTGCTATTAACTTAGCTCTTATTCATTTCATTGTGCTTCACGGAAATGTTACAATTGAAATAAACTCTATATCCTGTTTGCTCTCTCTATGTATGCATTTACACAGAGAGTTGAGAAGAGTTTGGCTGTAGTGTCAAACAGCGAAATGACTCAGCTCTGTGCAAACTGCATCTGATGGCTGCATGGTCTAACCTGTGCGTGGCATAGGCTTCTGTCAGTCCGTACATGTTGTGCAGGTTGTAGTGAGTGGACAGCTTCTGCAGAGCCGACATACAAATGGTTCCTGAGTTCAACTGGCCTCCGACCACCCCTGCATGTGTAGCGGCCAGAGAGACACACAGGCTACAAATAAGTGCATCACAACATACAAGTGAAGTATGTTATGTAAACATAACATACTTCAATATATAAACTGACTAGAAATGTAAAATCAATAATGTTTGCATGCCTTAAAATGCTACTAAGGTGCGACTCTGATCCAGGACACTCACTGGGTGTGTAGGGTGGGTTCTCGAGATCACTGTCAGGACAGCCCTCCACTGAGCCCTGCACAAAACTGGCTGGTTCATTCATATCCTGGGCGGAGCGTTGGGAGAGAAACAACAGAGGATAAAACACTCTTTATGTGATTCTAAGGCGACAAACAAACTAAACACAAAACCACAAAACCATGTACATGTTTCAGAAATGAAAAACTGACACGCCTGATGTCTTAATGATGGGATCAGAGGCTGTTCAAGTTGCTAGAAAATGACGTATGACATTATATTGTCCATTTTAGAGCAGGTTAAGTCTTTGAAAATTAAAAGTCTAATGTCATTTTCATTTCAATTTTAATATGGTCATGAAAATGAGAAGGCATATTGGATTATTGCATTTTCATTTTGACCCAAAAAACACATAAGTAAATGGAAAATTGTGGAATGACATTATCATTTTAATTAAGTCCCCTATGGGCTTCCATACTGCGTGTGTGTGTGTGCGTGTGTGTGTAAATACTCACAATCCACAGACCATCCACAGGCACTTTAGAATGAAAATCTCTGATGCAGTCCTCCCACCAGCGTCTGGTCTCTGGGTTGGTGAAGTCGGGGAAGGCTGTCAGGCCCGGCCAAACCTGGATACACAATATGGGAATGTGCAAAACATACAGAAGATCACAATGAGAAAGAAAAGCATACGCCACTCCCCAAAAAAGAAGTCTAACCTTCCCTATGAGGATGTGTCCTGTGGCATTTTTAATGAAGACGTCTCGTTTGAGTCCATCATCAAAGGGCGAGTATGTTCCAGGGGGGCTGGTGCTGCTGATCCCAGGGTCCTGAGGCAAAAAACTCACACTCAGGCACAAGTTAGGAACGTTTTGTCGCCATCTACTGGAAAAACATTGTTCATGATTACATATGATCATTTAGAGAATTACATAATACTACAAGGAGTTTAAACCAATGAATTTTGTGCATGTGTTTTTTCTATTTTGGATTAAATGCTTAAACATTTAGTTTAGTTTAATCAGCATCAGCAGTTGGCGAGGTTTTATAAAGTTAAAGATGGCACACCAAGATCAGGATGTACTTCATGCCTCGATTGTGGAACTCCTCCACCATCTCTGGGAGGTCCCCGAATCGCCAGGGGTCAAAGGTGAATACCCTGCGCTTATCTGCATAGTCCAGATCATTCCACTGCACATCCTGGGGTTGGAAAAACAGTAAGTAATTCAATGAGGAGTGCAACTGGATGTCAGCATCATCCAGTGCTGATGTGTTCAAATTAAGTTTTCACACATTCAAATTTGCACGTAATAAATGGACATATATACGAAAAATGTCCCATGTGCCTCAATCATTATTTCCATTTCAGAGAGCTCTGTGAGTGCTTTATTTACCATGGGAAAGTTTGCATTGTGCATGCGTTGCGCCACATGCCGGGTTGTATTAGTGGTGGTGTAACCCCAGCGACACAGATGAAAGCCCAGTGACCAATAGGGAGGCATCATAGGAGACCCTAGGGATAGATATAATACATCCTTTCTATTCCAGGTTTCCTCAGGGATCCTTCAAATAAATATAAATAACCTGTAAAAATTTTACAGGTTTTCCACTTAAAACTACACATTTCTTTTTTTGGCATGCACATACAATATGCCTGTTGCTCTTGCTACGTACCAATGACCTGGAGGTATTGCCGTATAACACTTTGAGGGTCAGGCCCCAAGAAAACGTACAGGTCCAGGATTCCTCCGACAGCCACCCAGGTGAGGGCGGGGGTTGGCTGCAACATCACCTCTACACAGACATTTGGAAAGATATTTGGCAAAAATAAGCATAGAAAAAAATTATTCCATGCAGAAACTGAGGGCCAAAAAGGGAAAAAAAAAATAAGTCAGCGGGATGCTGTGTGTGTCTTATTGGAACAGACAGCTCTGTACCGATTGCATTGCTGTTGAGAAGGAAAACTCCATGTGCAAAGCCGTCCTCCTCCTGTACTATGTAGAATGGGTGGGAGCCATAGAGGTTAGCATCAGCCTGCAGAGAGATAAGTGTCAATATTTCCATTAACAACAGGAAAGACGTAGTTAATGACAAAAGCTTAATGAGGACTGTAATGGAAATTTCTGGACCTCATTCATTTTTGTACATTTTGTCAGAGTGGCCAAGCAGTAAATGTGAGGAAGCCTTATGTTTCACTCCTCTTCAAATACATTTTATATCTCTGCAAACAGCAAACTGTGGGCATAAGACAAGACACGATCGGATGGGCTGAATTGCTCTGACTGTCTTGCGAGAAGCTGTTTTTGTACCAGTTAAGATATTGTACAGCTCACCTGCTCTCTGTGACCTTGCAGTCGTCAGTGTGTATTAAACACTGACAAGTCAGGTGTTCTTTGCTCACTCGCTCAGCTCATTCATTTGACTGCTGTGAGACCATCAGCAGATGCTGAAGATTTGTTTTTGTGCTCTATTGAACAGAAATTGCCACCACAGGACTTATCTGTAGGGACTGCTTGATAGACTTAAGTATGTCTCATAGATACTAACCTTTAAAGCAAGGAAATGACTACTTGCAATCCCTTGTCAAAGGTTATATTTCTTTGAATTGTGAGCAGGTGAGCCACAGAACAATGTTCCCTCTTCACACTGAGTTTTGTTTTATTTAGGTTTTTGAAAAAAAATATTAAAAAACAATTTATGCAGTAGGATTGTTTTTTTTATTTTCCTTGTGACCCCTGGAGGGGTCCCGACCCTCAGGCTGGGAACCACTGCAACAGACTCACATGAGGCGCCATGTCTCTGTTCCAGAGAGTCAGAGAAGTCCAGTTAAGGTCCAGGAGGAGGGAAGTGTAGTGCTCCCCGAGGCCAGACACCAGGGAAGAGGCCAGAGCAGTGGACAGCTGCAGGTACTGGTCAGCAAACAGCAGAGGAGCGACTGTGGTGTTCACGCTGGACAGAAGAGACATGGAGGACAGACAAACATGCACAACACGATGATCGTGAGGAAGAAAACCATCACAGCATGTTGTGTTATCCAAGACTCGTATTATAAAATAAGAGGACTTTTTGTGCCAAAAGATGCTCAATATCAAAAGTGAAGTTAATACACTCCTTGGCCACTTTATTAGGAACACCTGTATAATATAATGCAATCCAGTTCAACAGCTCTGCCACATATTGTTCCTTTATGAAGCTTATCATGGCACGTCTTCATTAAAACGTTCTGATAGTAGTTTATTTGTCTATATGTCTATTACTGAGGTCACAGTGCCCCCCTCACTAAACGAGGCGAAACATTCAAAATACATTTCTATCTGATGCAGTCCAGCTCAACACACCTGCAAACTACAACCTCAACAACAAAGATAAAGTTACACTAAGACCTCTCTGACAGTGTCAGTCAAAACTGTACCTTATAAAGTGGCCACTGACCCTATACACATTGTGAATATATACTGTGTGTGCAAATCGTAAAAATAAAATCTACAAATGTACTAAAATGAATACACAAAAGTAGAACAACCACTCCACACCTCCACCACTGACATTTGTAGTCCTACATTACAACTGTCAGAAATTACATTCAAATATACATTATGAATGTCAAAGGAAAATAAAACACTACTTTAACTGTATTAACTGAACTGTATGTATGCATGCAGATGGTACTGTAACAGTGTGAATAAGTACAAACTTAGCAAAAATAAGTAAGTTGTTGATGATGACAGACGTAGGTCAGGTTATACATGTTGCTATGGTGCCATTTATAAAATGGATCATATATAGATTAAAACAGAAAAGAAGAACTCACATCACCCTTCCACTGGATTTTCGCCGCACTATGAAGCCAAATGGGTCAGGCTGGTATTCAGTGGTGTAGAGAGCATCTCTGGGATCAGCTTTGCCCTGAGGAACACCAGCTGGGAGCTTAACTTCATATCGCTGAGATGATAAATCCTTTAACTTGAGAGAAAACAAACGTCAGTTCATTTGTTCCACCTGCACATCCCAAAGAACAACGTGTATAGAACAGTAGAGGGTCTAATCTCTCGAAGTTTCATTATTGCATCTTTCACACAACTTTATTTGAACACACCACAAATTCAGAGCGCTGCGTATACATTTTCAACCACCACTGCAACTTTGACTTGGAAAATAACTCTCTGAAATAATCATGTGTGATACAAAAAACAATGGAAAAACACCTTCACACAATCTGTTTTCCTCCTGAATCTGCCAATCTTCATCATAAATGATTGCAGTTGACACAGAGTATTGGGTACTCACAGTGAGGTGTAAGCAGCCTGCAGTCTCTTCTATGACCTCCAGATGCAGAGTGGGGATATCCCTGGGGAGATAGGAGGAGGTGGTGCGGGTCAGGGTGGCAGCCTGGCCTCGCGTGGTGGGAGTGAAGGGACCCATTTTATAGCCAGGGTACAACGTGGGGTAGAAGCACCACGGTGGTCCTGCAGAGTCGGGCAGAGGGGCGTAGCAGCATCCCCTCTCCTCACACTGCCTCTGGCTGAGGACCCTGTCCCTGCCACAGTCAAACCGACTCTCTGGGGCCGTGGTGCATTTGCTGTCTCTAGGAATATCAGGCTCCCGGGAGCCTCCTGGGCGCCCTCCCCCAGTCTCATCTGAACTGTTCTGTGCTTTTGCTGGATTATTAAAAACAAGCATTTCACGTGCTTTGGTCTTACTTTGCGTTGCATAGACTGATCTAACCAGTCTGCCTCCATGGGTAGACAAATACAAACAAGTTGACAAGGCAGAGGCGAGGAGCAGCACAGCGACAGTAAAGTTAGCCAGCAGACCCATATCCCCATCAGACGTCAAAGGGCACTTTAGGTGAGGGCTGCAGTGACTTACTTGTGCTTCGTATCGTGCAAATATTCAGCAGCAGTGTGAGTTGTATCTATTACAAAAAGCCAATATGGACATGTAGCTAATGGAGAAGCATTCACACTCGCAGTTTTATTCATTTTGTGGACGTCGTACCGCTTTTCATTGGCGTAGCGACAGCTGGATTGGTTAGACGTGAGCTAGCAGTTAGCCAACGAGTAGCTCAGTGTCAGAGCTATCATGTAGCATTTCCTACAAAAAAAACGAGCACGCGAGCAGCGGCAGAAAGTAAGTTAAAGAGACGGGACCAAACTGAATCTGAGTAACATTAGAGTCTGCGTTAAAATGAGATAGTAGCGTGGCTACAGCAACAGAAACAAGTGCATGACCCTATGGCATAAAACTATGGCAAGCGTACTAGGACAAAAGTGCTCACAATCAAATGCTGCTTTGTTGTTATTGTCACCAATGCTGTTGTCATTAATTTACAAAAAATTTCAACTTCATGATAATTTCAGTCATAAAACATTACAGTTTCAAGCGAGGACAGAAAATATATAGCATAGAACAACAAACGCTATGGAAGTTATTTAAATCAACATCCATAATATGATGTTTGGTTTCCTGATAGACTGACCACACTAATGCAGTTATCATTCCAGACTTAAATATTTATCAATTTTATTTGTGTGTTGTACTTAAATTATGTAATACTTAAATCCTGAGTTATCTCCACTAAGTTCTTATTGCCAGCAATCACATCCACATATGTGTACTTGAAGGGTCAAGGAGAAAAAAACTCACTAGAAAAACAGTTTATTGCATTTGGTGACATGTTTTACATTTATTAAGGAACAGTAATGTTTACACGGTCAAATATTTCTTTATGTTACTATCAAAAACAAGTCCCCTTTCAATATAAGTTTAGAAAACAATAATAAGAATAAAAAAAATTAAAGTACAGCAATAAAAGTACATGTAGGCTCTGTAGCCTGACTGGCTTCATTTGTTGTTTCATCATAAGGATAAGTAGGTTTTCATAGTTTGTAGAAAGTATATTTAATATACAACCATTACATTCTCTACTTTACTACACACGTTGTTTTGTTGCATATCAATATGTATACACGTTCTTCTTCAACTGCATTTAATGTTGCTGTTAACTCTTAATTCATTTATTTTTTAAAACACAAATATAATATCCATGAAAATACTTTTTCTTTAATACATAGTTGGACTAAACTATCTACATTGTAACATAGAAAATAGCAAAAAATTGAAGAAAATATCAAGTGCATAAATGTGAATGACAGTCCATCTGAACTGGATCTACAAACAATCTGAAAATAACATGATACTATATATGAGTATAAACAGAGACTTAAGTTTCTTTTGGAGAAGCACTTCAGTGGTAGAGTAGCAAATTTAGTTTACATTGTTATTACTCTGGGTATCCAGAGTCAATCATAGTCCACATTCATTTATGCGCAAAAACTATCTTGCAATTTTTCTGGCACTTCAGTTTTATTTTTTAGTACACTTACATACATAGATACACAAGTATAAGAGGGGAAATGTAAATATCAAACTCTGTCACATCTTACAAAACAAAACAATACTCATGTCACGTGCTTCAACATTTTTTGTTTCGTCTTTTACAAATATTACCTACTTGACAAACTTTTACAAGAAGGCTTGTGTGAACTGATCTTTTAATGAGCCGTTCTTGCTCTTGGTAATGATACTAGTCCAGTGCTTCAGGAGGCTGACATACAGCCATATGTGGCTTGAGGATCAACTATTTTTGCACAACAATGTTGCAGGCGACAGGGCCTCTAAAGGTAAACCCCAGGTAGAATGTGATGTTCTCATTACCGTGAGGCATCGAAAGTACATGAAGAGGCTTCAAACTGAACCTCTTTTTCTGAGGGCCCTCAAGGTACACCACTCCATCTTCAGTCCATCCAGACACACATTTCAGCATCTCGGCAATCTCTGGCTTTTTCCAGGCCTCACCCCTAAACCACTTCATGCGTTTCTCAGAGACTGAGAACCCTTTTGTGACACTTTCAAACTTTGTCTTGTGGACAAACTTATCCAACCCATTCCCACTGCCCAGAAAAAACAGGGTGTAAATCCTTCTTTTCCGCTGAGGAACGTCCTTCCGCTTGGTCCAGTAGCTTTTTTCCAGGTGTTCAACAGCAGACTGCACAATTTCATATTTTCTTTCTTTCTCAAGGTCTGTGTCATGATCCTCTGGCCAGAATAGCAAGGTAAGCAAGAACAGGGCACTTGGTAAACATTTCCTTTTGTCACATGGGAACTGACGACAAAGTGCCTGAAGATCGTTCAATAGAGCTTCCTGTCGAGGCTGTGGTGACAGACAATTCAGAGTAATGTGGGTTACTATGTAATTGACAATATCCTTTTGGCCAAATTTGGCATTTTTGGGATTGCTGGGGTAGTAAGACAGGATGGTCTTCAGAAGAGATACTGTATCCCTCTTGTCATTTAGCTTGGAGAGGATGGATGTTATGTTCCCCCCGCCAAGGTGGTAGATGATCATGCGTTTTTGGAAAGAAGTTAAATTGACTGATTTCCCCTGGTTTAAAAATGCAGTTGAATAACCTTCGCTGAAGTACTTCCCATACTCTGAAGATTTTTTTGCCAGCCAGGTCAGTGGATGACTGATCTTCTCTTCAGGACTTTCAGGGGTACCTTCTTCATCCAGACCAAAGTCTGTCTGGAAGTAACTGAGATCTTCTGAAATCCATTCCAAGGCATCTTCCATTGTCTTGTGAAGTTTTTTCAAACGGTCATGAAATGGTTCCCAGGGACCTTTAACCTCCTCCGGTATGTATTCTGTTAACAGGTACTTCATGCACTCTGAATGGCCACTGGTTTTGTTTGCAAACACGTGTGATGAAGAGATCAGTTTGAGCAAGCTGCATCCAACCTCAACTTCAGCAAAAAATCCGGAACTGTTGACATTTTCCATTTCTGCATCAGCTGCTTTCTCACATTGTTGAAAACACTCCAGAGCTTTCAGCGCAGTCTCCACAGCATCTGCTACATTTTGAGCTGTCATTGGTACATTGTCATTTTCAATAGCCTTGCATTTTGCTTGGAACCATTTTTTGTACACCTGCCCTTTTGTGTCAAGTATATACGAGTTGTTGGGCAGCTGTTTGGCTGCTGTCTCTGCCCATTGTTTTGCCTCTTCAAACTTTTCATAAGTATAATGAAGGCGAGCAAGTTGTTGTGCAATGAATGGATCTTGATGGAAACGCTGGAATGCTTCTTTGAGTAACTCAAATGCTTTGACTGGCGTCTTCTCGTTTTCACGCACATGCTCAATCAGAGGAGAGAAAAAACTTTTGACAAATTTGTTTCCCTTGCTTATTATGGATCGCGTTATGAAAAGGGCTCTCAGAAATGACAGATATTCCTCCCTTCCAAATCTGTGCTCGAAAAACACATTCTCACAGAGCAATTTCATTGCCAAACTGCTCTGGGTCTGTTGGCTTCCCAAAAGTTGTTGGAGAATTTCTTTTGCAACGAGTGGGTGGATGATTCTGATTGATTCAATGTGCGTCTTTTCATCTCTGAGGTGCAGGAAGACTAGTTTAGCCTGAGGGCTGAGTGATTTCTCAAACTCATGATGGCGAAACCTTTCCAAGTGAAAGATTAAGGCAAGGAAAGCTTCACAATGGGACTGTGAGATGAAAGAGTTTTGAACGTAAGTGTTCAGCAGTGCTACGTAGAGAATGAGCTGAGTGACACGAGATCCAGGGTCAATGTCTTCGAGCAAATGTGTCACAAACTGTTGAATGTAATCCTCTTTGAATCCTTCACTCATTAAAACAAATGTGAGGATGAATTCAGGCTCATAGCATTTCTCAAGCACTTTTCGTTTTCCAGAGAACTCTCTCTTCTCTTGAGGAGACAGTTTGTGAGTGACAGACACATTCTGTAATGGAGACTCCTTGCATTTCCCCTCTGGATCATGGGATCGTCTGCAGCTCAACAAAATGAAACAAAGAGTTCCATTCTTGATTTGTTTGGTGATAGCGGCAACCTCTAGTTCATTCCTCAGATCATCTAGGTATTCTTTGTCTGAATCTTCAATGAGGAGCAGCACCGGTAGACACCTCTGTGGGTCTTCTTCATATTCTCTTAGTTCAACAGCATGTTGTGCAACGACAGCAGCCGGGTATGAAATCTTCACAACTGCACATCTTAGATCTTTCCTGTGGTCCCACAGCACTTTTCTTGCCACAGTGCTTCCACCGCTTCCTGGATGATGGTAGATGTTTATACTACTCACTGGAGCATCATCTGCATTGCCTTTCGACGCGTCATGGAGAAGTTTGGAAGCTTCATGATAAGCATCTCTTTTAATTATCTCTCCAACATACTTACGATCAGCAAGCCAGAAATTCAGCCAGTTCACTCTCCCACCATGATAGAACTGGCTTTCAATGTTTGCTTTCTCCTCATTGATGAAGTCTTCACTTGTTTCATCACAATGATTAACTGTCAGAATTTCCAGAGAATACATCTGCTCCTCTTTTTTTGTTTCAAGACAACATGTCCCTTTCACAAAGACTGGCAAGTGTTTGCTGGTACATGATTTGACGAGTTGTATTTGCTGCAGAGTTGCATTAACGTGACTCATTTTCATCCCAACAATACTGGACTTTTTCACAGTTTCTGTTCCACATGACCCCTCTGCAAAGCTTTGCCACTTCTGGAAGTTTCTCTCTGATTCGCAGATGCAAATGATGTCTTCATGGCCTTCCATGTCTGTGAAAAACTCATTAAAGGTGTGCAAGAGTGGTTTCTCAACTGGTGATGTGAGAAGAAAAATTACCTGGAGAGTCCCCTTTGGTAAGATTTGTTTACTGATCAAAGACACAGATTCCCGAAGGAAAGTCATTTTTGTCTTGATCCAAGTCATTTCATCACATGGAGTTTCATTTCCTTTGAAGTCACTACGGCCATTACAAAAGATCCAGCTGGTTTGCTCAAACAGATGCAAGTTGCTTGTGAATTCTTTGATGGTCGTGTCACCAGACATCCTATAGCTCTGCAGAGAATGCATGTTTGCAACATGATGCTGGCGGTACTTATTGCAAAGACCCGATTTGTTTGAGTCTGGGTCAAAGTCAAACACGCAGAATATCTTCATGTTAAGCAGCCAGTCAATGTTGCAAAGGTCATCAGGTGTGAGTTTGTTTGTGATTACTATGAACCATTTTTCCTTTTCAATGAATTTCTTCCCACTCGTCAGTAGCATTGTGAGTTTCCTTCCGAGGTCTTGGCAGGAGTTTGGAGCATTGAGGAACTGACTTTTCTCAGCTTCTTCTCTTTGAGCATCCCGATCTTTGACTCGCTGGTAAAAATCACTCAGCTCTTTGTCAGTCACTGGCTCAGTTTTTGAACCCACCCTCCGCAGGATACTTTCTTTCTCAAATTCTATTTTGTTAGTCGTCTCCTTGAAGTTTGGCAGACGAACCACATAAACCTTGCCCTTAACAATACTCATTGAAGGCACAATGTCAACCTCTATCACAAACCTCTTTTCTGTACTTTCTCGATCCATAACCTCAATGAACCTTGGTGGCCGCACACACTGGCGTACATGCTCCTTGTCAGAGGGGATACACCTTTCGATGTAGTCCAAAGCATCTACATAAATGTCTCTCTCTCTTACAGGGACACCAATTATCTCACCATGCACGTATCCTGCATCCTCCTTACTGTCCATCACACCAAAGTGTATTGTGCCATTTGATCTGATATTCATACAGCCAGTTCCAAATTTAAGAACCTCTTTGGCAAACTTAGCCTGGAGTCTTGTGCGATCCAATGTAGCAGCTTGAGCAAAAGACTTGAATTCATGGCATGGAGATGTCAGATTAAAAGCACCTGATTCAGGTTGCAGGACTCTGTGCTTTACATATATGAAGTCAATCCCTTCTTGA
Organism: Chelmon rostratus; assembly: GCF_017976325.1. Classification (NCBI taxonomy): domain Eukaryota; kingdom Metazoa; phylum Chordata; class Actinopteri; order Chaetodontiformes; family Chaetodontidae; genus Chelmon; species Chelmon rostratus. Next base: position 12,078,085 of record NC_055674.1, on the reverse strand, counting down.
TCAAATGGCCGTGGTCTGCAGTCTTCCTTTGAAGTCAACACACATTGTTCCTGAGCAGTTTGTCTCTCCTTTAAGATACTGTGATCTTGCTGAGTCTGTGCCAGAGGACCTTCACTTGTTGTAGAAAGAGGTTGGGCTGATTTTTTATTAATGTCTTTCTGCTCCAACTCAGTTTTCTTGCCACTGGTGGGCTTTTTCTTCTCTTGAGTTTTTTGCTTGGTGTTGATGAGCTCATCTCGCTTTTGAATGATCAAATGAGCAGGCCCTGGTTTCATGCAAATATCTCTCTTCAGAAAGTCCTCATTCAGTGCAAGAAGGACTTTTCCATCTACCTCGTACTCATAGAGCTTGTCTATGTACTGGTCTTTCACTCCAATAGATCGAAGCCACGTGCTTACTTGAGACTCTGTCCAACTCTTGGGTGATTGGTCAAGTTCATCAGCTGTATTGGGGTGGGGGGCAGAAAAAAGCAATACATTTTAGTATACCGACATAAACAGATAAATAAATAACAGAATCAGAGAAGCACTTCAGTTCTCTTCTACTCTTCAGGGATATTTGTGGATTGCAAAGTTAGAGATGTTCGATGATAGTAGCACGTATTCTAAATGTGGACAATATTCAAAATGTTCTATTTTGTCAGCAGATCCCATTAAAAAAAGTCCAAAATGAACAATGTGTTAGTCCATATTTCAATATTTTCCGACTTCTCTGCACGGCCTATGGCACTTGGCCCCAGGCATATTAATTCCTAGCGAAGACTTAAAATCTATTAAGGTGTGACTGTTTTTTCTTTTTTGGTAGCCAAACAAGCTGTAAACATCACCTTAAAAAAATGATATGGTAATCAGTTTTAGCAAATGTAGAGTTTAGTTTCCAGTAGGGGTGCATGATAATTATCGGGCCGATAACAGGAAATTTTGACGTCATTCCGATAAATCCGATATCATGACGAATAGCCCTGATAACATATATTTTTTTGTCAGCACGTGCCTCACTCCCACCATGAGACCCGAATGGCCTACAGTGAATGCTGTGTTCATGTGACATCAGCATGAACAGAAAAACTCTTGGAAAAATTAAAGAATACCACCTCATGCCAGAAAACAACTTGTTAACTCGGTCATAATTTTGGTAGTTGCTGACTTCAATTGATATTCACCGTATTTTTTGACATGCTATACATAAAAAATAGAAACATGAACTTAAAAAGGCTGAAAGAACGACTAGCAAATGAGGGAAATTTACGTGACACCTTGAATGCAGCATGCGGCACAGCGTGCTTACGATAGCAGAGTTAGGACTTATTCAAAGTTTCCGAAGAAGACAGTTCGCTGGTTATTTGCAACAAATGTCCAAGCGAGTTCCACAAGGAGGGAGAAATAGCACAAGCTTTAATACTTCAAATGTGATCAGCCACCTGAAACATAACCACCACTTCATTGGAGTTTGGAAAGCGTATGAGGACACCCGGGCGGCTAAAGATGCAAAGGAGCCAGCTTGTGTCAGTTCAATATGCACTGCGCATTATTTTTTATTATCATTGAGGAATGGACTTTTTCCAGTTTGTTTACATAGAAATGTTTGAATCTATCAGTTCAAGTGGCCTTTATTTTTTATATCAGTAAGTAATGCACCTTTTTTAAATTGATGTATCAAATAGGTTTGTTTGATAGCTTTAAGAACATGTTTGAGAGGCTTGCCAATAGTTTTTCATTGGAAAAAATAAACTCTTCATTTAAAGAGTCAAAACTGTTTGTTAATAGTATTGATGCCACGATCTTAGGTATATGTGTGTGTTATCGGTTATCAGTATCAGCCTTTAGGAGCTGAAAGTTATCGGTATTGCTTTTAAAAAAGAGTTATCGTGCATCCCTAGTTGCTAGCCCTGGTTAGTTTCCATCCTCCACCAACTCCTGAGGGAAATATCTGACTCTTTAGCTGCTAAATGTTTCATCTAAGTCACCAGATATTTGCAGAAGAGTAATGTTGTGGTGTTTAAAGCCAAAACAATGCTGAACAATGCTACAATGCTCCATATAGTTGAGGGGAAGTGCAAGGTTGGGTGGGTTTGTCACCTTTCAGCCATTACACACAATAATAGGACTCATTTTTAATATAAAAGTACTGATTGGTGCAGCTTTAAAAACAGGTCACAAATATAAAGTGTAATTTTTTTCTTAAAGAAGTAATTTTTTTATGTTTGTGTGTTTTTCTACATTTGTCGGGGTCCTGACACCAGAGGCCCACTCATGGTGTTGGATCCACCAGCTTTGTGGGGACCAAAATGCTGGACCCCTTAATCATTAACTTTTAGAGTGAAGACTTGTGTTAAGGTTGAGGTTAGGGTCAGAGTAAGGGTTAGGCAATTAGTCGCCATAGTTAGGCTAAGTTTACGTAATGTTCCCACAAGTGATGGAAACAATGGCACTGCACTGCATCAAGTGTTTTTCTATAATATTACACAGATCAAATCTCATATAGAGAACCAAAATACAATTCATAATACAGTGTTGGTAGAGCTAAACCTGCGGTGTAAATAGGTATATTTTAGGTATTAGCACTTTAAAAAGAGAGAAAAAAAATCAAATATAACAAATTTCAATGCACAATACTCAAGGCACTACACTCTATTGCAAGTACTGAAAAAACTGACTTGTACTCACCCATGACTTTCTTTGTCTTTTTGTCACATTAGCAATTTTATTGTTTACTTATCACCACCTTCCACCTGCAAATGAAAAGATTATACAGTTACATTCAGTCTATTATCATCTATGTAATACCCATCCCACCCACTGCCTGTTCACCCTGCCGCCATCTGGCAAGCACTTGCCACTTATCTGTATACGGCATTCAGTAATACTCAATTTCCAACCCTGTGTCCAAAAAAGTTGGGACACTGTGTAAAATGCAAATAGAAACAGAATATGATGATTTGCAAAACACTGAAATCCCATATATAGTTGAAAATAGAACCAAGAAAACAAATGCAACATGAAATTATCACCTACTGTTATTGCACCATTACTTTTAGCCTTGGTGGCCCAATATATTTGCAATTGTTCAAGACCAAAATGGCCTTGCCCTAAAAATGACTTAATTCCAGGCCTGAAAATGCCTCTTCGATATGACCGGCTTCTGAGGAGCATTTGTAATATTTTAAATGCTGTTTTTGTGCTGTGTTGAATATTGTAAATAATTTTGATCCCTGAACCTTGATCTTGGACACAGAATATGTGGTAAAATGGCTCACAAGCAGATTGATCTTGTCAAACTTTGTGAGGAAACTTTCAAACTCTCACTTCACAATAAATCATGGTGAGAGACTACCCTGCCAAGCTCCAAGCAAAACACGGTTTAATTACCGTCTTCCTGATGTAATGTCACAGGTTAGCCTACCTCTGGTTTCTCGCAGTTTTATTTGTGTCACGATTTAAAACACACCCCCTGCGTCTTTTATGGCAAGATGGCATACAGTTACACTGGTTAGACCACTAAAACAGGGAAATAGGTTTTCAGGTTTTAACAGACACCCCGTTCAAACCCGCTTGAAACATCAACGGGAAAACAAATTCAACAATCCGAACACATAACATACACACTTTAAACACTTACCGGTTTTGTCCCTAGAAGCTGCAACCCGGGCGGTCCTTCAGGAGTCTTCACGGTTCGCCTATAAACTCAAAGAAAAAAACAGTCAGTCTTCCGCACAGTTCACTGACAAGCCCACATAACATAGTTCAAGTTTACCGTTTCATGCAGCCTCAGCTCCTCACTGCCCCAGGGAGGAAAGAAGCACCTCCCGCACCGAGGACACGACTTCCTACTTCCCCCCTGCCGGCGCAGCACTCCCTTAAACCAGCAGCAACCGCGCGCGGGTATCGCACCCCGGACATGTGTAACTCGTTTGGTTTGACGTCAAGGCTGTTTCTTCGCTGTGATTGGATGAGCAACACGACTCTCCGCCCCACGCAGCTCAGCCCTGCATGCCATCACAGTCGTACACAGGGCGGCTTTATGCTCCTCATCGAAATTATTCAAGCTCAGGCACTGATTTTTAGGCCAGTATGGATATCAAGATTTGAGAGTTGTAAGAAAAATAAACAGATCCTTGCTGGACAAACTCTGTAATGGTGACAATTTCTAAATGATCAATTCCTGTCACTACTGTAATTCCATGTTACTTATTGCCTTACTTTTATTCTGAGAACGATACTTATAATATCAGTCAACCGTGTTAATGAACTTATGACTGTTTTTCAACACACTGACTTCTAATTGTTGATTGTATATCGTTTCATCTTCATAATATCAAATTATCACTTACTGTTACTGCGTCATTATTTTTAGTCTTGGTGCCCCACAACATTTGTACTTGTCAAAGGCCAAAGTCGCCTTGCCCTAAAAATGACTTCAATATGACTGTTTTCTGAGGAGCAACTGTGACATTTAAAATGGTATTTTTTTTTTTAAAGAGTCCGACAAAATATATACAAGACAATCCTGCGTTGTATATTGAAAATAAAGTTGATCCTTGAACCTTGAGCTTGACCACAGAATATGTGGTAAAGTGGCTCACAGTCAGGTTTATCTCTTCAAACTTGCTGTGGAAACTTCCACACTTTCACTTTCATTTCACCTCACTTCACTTGCACTTAACTTTCACTTCACAAAAAGTGCTACTGAGAGACAGCCATGCCAGACTCCATATAAAACACTGTTTAATTATCATTTTATGTTGACTGATATCAGTCCAACTGACAGCTTCAATTGATTTGACTTTATTGAAATAAATTAACAGAAAGAGATTAATGAAAAAAAAATTGGGAAGGAAAAAAAGAAAATAGCTTTGTGACCTTATAGTTGAAGACATTCAACACAACATACACAAACAGTTGTCACAGTAATACATCTAATTGAAATAAATATCTGAAGTACATACGGTCCAGTGCCACCTCCAGCGGATACCACACAGCCAAGATAAACTGAACTTCACTAAACTTTTAATGCTGCAGGCAAGTTATGCAGAATTATGCAAAACGGCACAACAAGCTCACTTTTATTTTTTAGTGTCTGTGCCGCCAAAGGAAATCATTCAAATTTACTTATCAGTGACTAGCAAGACAACTGTAGTGTTAATCATATTCTCTTTAAAAGCCTTGCACTTATTATGGGCTGCTGTTGAAGGCAAACACATCAGGTGAGCATGAAAGCAGTTACACAACAGGGTGGACGCCCACAGAGCCTTTGAAGCGAAGTAAAAGAAGAAGGGCAGTGAATGTGCAGAGATGAAACTGATATTGATCTTCTCATCTAGAGCATATTTCCCACGATGTTGGATCTTTGATTGTTACCATCTGGCTAAATTGCATTTTAAGTTCACTCGTATTCATCGGTTTATATTCTGATGTGCGAGTCTGTTTTTTGATATATTAACATGTATGTCAGGTCCTTGGAGAGGGCATAATGACTCACACACTGGCTCTGTGTTACCTTGCTGAGTCTTTGTGGCAGAGGCCTGCTTCATTCGCTTGTATTAAAACTCCTGCTTTTGTTTGGAAATGCTCCAAAACCCAGAGAAAGGTTTCACTGTAGGCTACTCTAGCCTTAGCTGTAGCAATAGCTAAGACAGTCATAGACATAGACAACCAGGGCATACCAGCTGCTTCGAGCACCTGTAAAAAAATATTTATTAAATGTAAGTTGTTTCTTTTAGGCACTGACTGTAGTTAAATATTCCAGATGCAGCAATCTCAATCAACACTCAAAATCTTAGTATTAAAAAAAAAAGAAAGAATTTAATGTGAAAGTCATTAACTTCACGGTGACACCCATGAAAAGTTACCATACATGAGAGTTTTGCAGCCTGACCTCTAAACGCATCTTTGACTACATAATCACATGAGAATAAAATTACCTACAGTATTCAGATGCCACCCTGAACACCCTTTGGAACAGTCCACTTTCACCAAGTCAGCACAATAGTCTTGATTGACAAAAGAGAAGCAGTCTAGCAGCATTAACTGGAATCAAGCACATTTAGCATAGTCAATTTTAAAGATCTGTACCCATTCAGCACAGTGATATATTTTAAAAAAAAGGCACATCAGCCACATTAAATGATTTATCATCAATGATCCAAATTCTGAATCAGTCTATACAAAAATATACATATAGTATCTGTGCAGTGAACAGGCTCACTGAGAAATACAACATTGCACAATAAAACTACCCAAGTGTTCAACAACATCCAGACATGTTTCCCACAATAGAGGCCAAATATTTTTGGGACAAACACGTTTTTGGGCATGCTGTTATAAAATAAAATAAAAAAATCTCTTTACTCAGTCCAGCTACAAGAGAATGTCCAACAACACCCTCTTGGCTGTCCGACTTCCTCGAGGCAGAGACGGACTTGTGGACGGGTCTGTTGGGGAACATTTTAACCCAGGTGAGCAGAAGGCACTTAACTCAGGGTGCAGCTGTTGCACCTGGCAGTGGATCCCAGGCACTGCAGGCCTGGTCCTCACCAGCTCAGGGCGCAACAACCGAGTCCCACTTGGTGCCCACTCTTGAAGGCAATGCTCCCGTCTGTGCTGGGTCCACCTGACTCTGGTCCAGTTCACACTGGTTCATTGTCCAGTGTAGAGGGATCTGGCAGAGTGTGTATCTCAGGCTGACTGGACTCTCCTTGTCTGAGGAGATCTGTATGGGATTCTGAGGCAAATGTGGGGTTCACTGTTTGACTGTGTAAGTCAGTCTGTGTGGGCAGTGCTGGCGCTGCTGGCTGCACTGTCTGAACTGGCAAATGTGAGGATACAGGCTCAGGTGGTGATGCAGAGGGCACTGATTCAGCAGGTGTTGTGTGAGAGACCTGCACAGGCTGTGAAGAACAGGTAGGTTCCTGGGGTTGTGAGGAGGGTGATGATGTGTTTGTTGGCAGCTGTTGAGTGTATGGCTCATTTTGTCTTTGTGGCCCGAGATATGTGTACTGGGCCTGTGTTTTTGCGAGCTGCTCTGCAGTGGAGTAATAAGGCAGGAATGGCCTCTCAGATGCACAGGTCCGCATGGCCAGGTACGTGTGCATCAGCAGGTGGGGAAAGCGGGAAGTGAAGTAGGAGACAAAGTCATCAGGGATGGAGCCTAGAGTCTCCTGTACCTCAGCAGGCAACTCTCGGTAATGGTGTTTCTGTTGAAGGAAGGTCAAACGTTTAGTCAAACAGTAGAGACCAGTTTCTTTTAAACACAAAAAAATGAGAATTCATTCCTACCTTGTTTCTCATTGCACGCAGCAGGTCCCTGACTGACCCACCCTTGTAGGAGCGAAATTTCCGCAGATCTGCCAAAGAAAGGGAGAAACATAAAATCCAATGCATCAGCCACGGAGCGATCCACAAGGAAGCAGTAAACAGGAAATCCTGAAATGATGTTGCTGTTTTTTGTTAATCTTACCAGTGCAATTTTAGAAATACAAGGACAAATAAGTGAGGGCAAAACAACAACTAGAGCCAGATGTATGAACCATGTATATGCCATTTCCCAAACATAAACAGTCATTTATAAAAGAAGAATGTAAGAATGTGTCACCTCACACAGAATACAGACCAGGCATACACACAGTTTTTAGAAATAGCTGCAGGTGGTGAGTTATGATACAATTATTTCAGTGAAGAATTTTATCTTTTTATTTGCATTTGAGGATAAAAGCCATTAAAGTTAGACTGGAAGGAGCAGGCTTATTTTACCAACCACTGCAATATTTTGTGGTGACAGGATACATCATTCAGTGTAATTATGAAGATATGACGTGCATTTCTCCAACTACCTCTCTAACTTGAATAATCTCAGTCAGTTTGTGGAGTGCTACACTTCAACCATCAGTTTGACGCAAAACAAGAAACAAGACTAGAGGTTGTATTTGACATGAAATGTTAGCCAGTCAAATACCTGTCTGCAGTGGCACTGTGATGTGTTCTCTCCAGTCACCCTTGACAACAGCCCTCCCTCCTCTCTCCAGCTGCCTCACGATTGGTCCGTCCAGCGGTTCCTTTTCTATTCTGTCGCTCACATCCTGCAAGCAACCACAAAAAACTTCCGTGAATTTCAACTAATGTGCCAGGCAGCCTGCAGTGTTACTCTCTCTCAGAACATTAGTATATGCAAAAAACTCTTTATTTGCAAAAGTGAGTGGGTCCAATTTGCTTATGACTGACAAATCCATTATACATTAATAAAGTTCTACTCTTTGAAAGTAAAGACGATGGTTTACATACATACAACCATTTAGAGTAGACATTGTAAATAATCAGCTCTTTATACAGTCCAGTACAGACAACCTGGCACTACTGCCAAAAGCACAATAAGATTTGCCTGTATTAGCTGCACTTATAAAAAAGTTTATTAATGAAAAATAAAACATAGATGAGGATTTTTCCAAATTTCAAAATCACTTGAGTGTGTGTGCACAAACTGGTCTGTCACAGCACAGTACACTTGCTGTCTGCACTGTGCTAAGATGTGGTTTGAGTAAGCAGAGGTTTAAACCACATCGGGGGCAGCCTACAACATGTGATACAATAAGCAGCGAAACTGTCAGATCGGTAAAAAAAAGCTGACCTGAAAGAACTGCAGCTCCTTCTCCAGGCTCCAGAAGAAAGGGTGTTTGAGAACACTCTCGGCTGAAGGCCTCCTATGTGGCTCCACGCTCAGCATCTGCTCTATTAGATCTCTGGCTACAATGTCCCCTGTTAAATGACAGACATGCTAGTTTTGACAATGTGCTCACAGGGTATGATAACACAGCATACACAGTTAAAAAATACTTTTTTTAACTTAATACAAAAAAAACTGTAAATCATTTCAAAATCCATGTGAACATAGAAAACAAAAGTTTAGTCCTCACTGTGTTTATCAGTCTGCAGATGGTCGAGGCTGTATGTGCCCAGTAGGATGTTTGCTTGCCTCTGCAGAGACTTGCCAAAAGGGTGACTTCCCTCAGACACCACGTAGTAGAACACACAGCCAGCAGAGAAGATATCCACAGTGCAGGTCTACAAGGCACAAGAGAAAGTGAGGATGGAGGAGGTCACAGTGTGGCATACAATGAAACACACATTTTAACAGCAGTAATGTGTGTATACAGTGGGGGTGTAACAGTATGTGTATTCATTCAAGGATGTTCCGTTCAGTATGTAACTTTTCTTCCTTTACAATTACTGTCAAAATAGACTATTTAACAGTTTTACTAGGAAAGTTTTCAGCTATAGTATACTAGTTGGCTTCGTCCAGGTTAGCCAAGCTCATGTAATGTCACTGCCATCCGAATGGCATACATGGAGAGACCAAAGCTGGAGGATCCTCCCATGACATGTAGATCCACTGTATTGGAGGATTACGGTTTCCTGGTTAGTTGCGGCAAAAATGGACTAAAATTATTGTATCGGATGAAAACTGTACACTGACATTGTTCAACTGAAGTAGAGTACGTTAGTGGAAACACTTAAAACGCGTGAGGTCATTTGTGACGGCATCAACCGAATGTGTTGATTAGCGGAACAAGACACAGAACAGGCTAGAGGGCAAGTCCTTCTCTCCACAGCCTTCAGGCAACCTCTCACTGCAGATTCAGACTGAAGCAACAACTGCTGCTGTAGGAGTGTTCATCACTGCAGATGTGTGAGCGTACTCGGCTTCAGAGAATACAGGATTTAAGCATGTGGTGAAAGTGCTTGAGTTGTGTTATAATGCGCCTTCTTGTGTGCATTTTAGTCAATCTGTTCAGCTGCCCAGTATGAACAAGCACGAGCTGCAGCTGTTAATTATTATCAACAGGTCAGAGTCTTACAGTGCAGCATTGCTGACATTTGTCTTATGTGTCTTAACTCACCGGGTTGTCTTTGCAGTCCTCACTGAGAACCTCGGGGGCGATCCAGCCCTCAGTGCCCGGCACCCCAGACCTTCTACTGAAACTGTGGCGGCCCACTGCTAGCTTCTTACACAACCCAAAGTCGGAGATCATGGCCCGGACCCGACCGTGGGCATTGGGCATGGAGACCAGGATGTTGTGGGGTTTCAGGTCCCTGTGGACTGAAGGACAAGCATGAAGGTGAGAAGAGAAAAAATAAGCTGTCCATTACTTTAGGGGTGTCTGTAGTATTTGAAAAATACAGAAAAGCAGACAATAATGAGAATGAGAAAGTGATTTTGTACTCAGTGATGGATACCTATGTTGAGAGAGTGCAGATGGGCCAGTCCTGACATGGTCTGCTGAAGAAGGATAACCGGCTCTAGTCCATGACGGTCAAAATCCTTCCTCTCCACATACTAGAAAGATGAAAGACAGTGTAGTCCAATAATTACAATAGGATGTGTCATTTTCATAGTTTGAGGAGGTGGATCATATTCGTTTTAACATGGGGTGTCCTTTTTTTGCAGTTTTGTGCTCAATGACACAATCACGACGAATCCTTTAAAAATGGCATGGTGCACTCACACTCATAGTACAACTGCATCATTAACGCAACATCAATTAAAACAGGGCTGCTATCAGCAAAGTACTTGAGTTTTGCAAATAGCAGAACCACACAACATTGATTCTACTTTTCCCAGACTCCAAACAGGTGCTTCAGGGATCTATTAAGGCATTCATTACCTCCTGAAGTGAGGCAGCACACAGCTCAATGGCGATGTACTGGAACTGACGGTCCCTCTCGGTGCAGAAGTAGCGGATGACGTTTGGGTGCTCGTCTGACTCCCTCAGCAGCTGGACTTCGCGGTCTGCAAAGCTGAAGCACTCCGGGAGAATCCTCTTCACTGCCACTGGACGGTTGTCAAACTGACCCCTTGTGGAGAATCAATGGAAATACAACTTTGTTAAATTTCTTCAGTATTTTACAAATTAAACATCATGAATACATGTTGACTGGTTGTTCAGACTTACCTGTACACAATGGTGCCCTCAGCACCATGACCCAAGACCTCTTTGGGACGGAAAGCTATGTTGCCCACTCTGACAGTATTAGAGTCCTCCTCTGAAAAAAGACAATATTCAAATACATAATTTCAGACAGTGAAAACTGGGCTAAAACTGTTACTCAAGTGTTGACCAAGCACCAACAAAGTAGCATGTAATCTTTAATGGCTCCATCCTTACCACCATCTTCGTGCTCATTGGCAGAGCTTCCCAGCTCAGACACGGACAAGTTGGAGTGGTTGGAGGCACGGGGGGTGATGTTGGGGCTGCTGTGGTCTGAGCATTCAGAGCGAGTGCGGGCCACCTCCAGATAGTCGCTTTCTGGGACTAAGCCAAGGCCCACGTCTGCAGGGGGGAACGGCTGCTGTCTCTGGAGGAGCTCCAGCCTCTCCTCCATCTGCCTCTGGAACTCCTGGTGCTGCAGCTGCTGCTGTTTGTGAACACTCTGTGGTGAGTGAGGAAACTCTGTATAAGTCCCACACTTGGATACCACAGAGTGTTCTGTGAGCACTCTACCGAATCCACTAGCAAATTTGACATTAATAGTCTTGTTTCGGCATATGAATGATTTTCTGTCATCACTCAGTAGTTGCAGGCACTCAACAGTCCACTAGGTGGTGTTGTTTGACTTACTTTTGGGTAGGTAATTACAAAGGCCACCCAGCCAGCCAGGAGGAAAGTGGAGAATATGATGGTGGCCATGTCTTTGAGCATAGTGTCCACAGGGGCCTCTGGACGCACAGTGCGAGCACTGGTACCAGGTTCTTCGATAGATGTTTCTTGCAAAGGAGGTGGGCCATCGTCCATACCACTATCATTCACCTTCTACAGCATGGTGGGAAAAACAGAGTGAGGAAAGCTGCACAGATGATTTGATACCTGAAAAATCCTCTAAACAAAATATGTCATACAGCACACACCTCCTCAACTTTCTTGTCCGTAGTAGGCGGGATGACGTTGCCCTGATTGCGAGGGAAGCTGTCTGGGAACTTCGCCAGGATCTTGGTGTGAGCTTCAGGGGGCGTCTCATGATGACCTTAAATGCAGAAATTAGTGAACCTTTTAATCATCAACATTATCATCAAAATCACAGCAAGTAACTGAAAGCAAACACAGATTTCAGCTGTGACATGCAGATGCTGTATAATGCAGATAAATCTATATTCACATGATTCATTTTATCATCCAGCAGAGGGCAGTCTCAGCACAACAGTCGCTCAAAGCGCAGTGGACAAGTCAAGGCCCTGGACTTCAAAATGTGGTGAACAGTACTGAGTGGCCCTGCGCATGAACCCTTTGTGAAACAGACTTCTTCATTTTTTGGTGGTGGCCCTGAAACCCTCTCCCTCACTGTACCAAGAAAGGTCACACTAATCAGAGTGAGTAGTTTAGACCAGATATTACTTTGTGTATTATATACTGATGTAGTACCTATGAGGAGCAGGTAGTTCCTCATGAAGTTGATACGGTTTCGCTCTCGGAGCGCGGCATTGAACTTGACACTGGTGCTGGGTGTGATGACACACTCCTTGTCCTCTTCAGTCTCCTTGCTGTCAGGACCCTCCAGCATGGGGAAGGTGCTACCACGAGGCTGTTTGTACACACATGAACACACACAAACGTTTAAGAAATTCAGATGAATTTCCTGTCAGATGCCTCACAGGAGTACATCAGAAAAAACTCTGATGATTTTCTTGTAACAGTGAATTACAACCCCGATTTAATAAAAAGGTGGGTTGCTGTGTAAAACATAAAAACAGAATGCAATCATTTGCAAATGTTCCTAACAGGTGTTTTTGGAGCGTTCCACAACTTTCCCAGTCTTTTGTTGCTCCTGTACCAACTTGTTTGAAGGGTGTTGATACATCAACTTCAGAATAGGGAGATACTTACAAAAATCAATGGGGCTAATGAGGTAAAACATGAAATATATTGTCTTTGTACTGTAATTGAATAGATGTCAAAAACGATTAGCAAAGTTATCACACTCAGTTTTATTTATGTTTTACACAGCATCCCAACTTTTTTGAATTTGGGATTGTACTATTTGATGGAGACGGGCCAGTGAGGCAAAGTGACTTAAGCCGGGGCAAGCTAAGACAAAACTGGGACAGGATGTCTTCATGCAATCTCACTGGCATACATGTAACAGCCACTCACCACCACAGTGACTCCATCATGCACCAGGGAGGGAGAGGCATACAGGCTGGTGGAGTATTTGCCCACATACAAAGTGGCCCTGAAAAAGGAAAAAAAAGGACAGTAAAACAACTGCCTGCTTACTTTTAGAAGTACACTACACCGTCCACATTTCATGCTAAATATAAGTGTGACAGAATACAATCTTGAGATCACATCTGGAGTGCGTATATCATTACACATTCAAAATGTAGAGTTCTCAGTAATCTCTATAAATATGTGAACAGAAATCAACCACTGAAAGACCCATTTGTCCTTTCCAGCAAAGCAGGTGTGAACACAATATATAAAAATAAATCAAGTACTGCAGTGTGAAACCAGTGCTGAAACCAGGCTTGCTGGCAGCCACATGTTAGTTATTACATGTCTAGACTCCATCCCAACATTAAGCAATCTCACATCTTACAAAACTTTATGCTGATTTCACCTTTACAGTAATTTAGGCCCCCATGATTAATAGGCAGAAGGTTCCAACATGTTTAAAAGAGTGTTTGGCCAATGTTTGTTCTCTGAATGGTGTTATGACAGAATTCAAAAACCAAATTAATCATTTTTTAAAACTGTAGTTGTAACAATAATACAAGTAAAAGGCTACGAAAGTGGACAAAAAGTCGAGATCAGTCAGTCATTTCACTCAGTCTGCTTACATGAACTTGTTTTGAGGCTTCTCTTTGGGAAATGGATATTTCCACTGGGTGATGCGGCCAGCCTCTCCAGACATGAAGGTGAGGTAACGCAGGGTTTCCACGGCCACATTAGTGTGGGCAACTTTGCGGAGGCCCTCGCGTTGCCAGATATACATGGCCACCACCGGTGAGTTATAGTTCTGCACCCACTGAACGTCCCCTGATTCGCTGTCCACAGTCACCACAAGGCCGTCACCGTTGGACACAAAATGACCCATCTCTGTGGGGAACCAAAGAGCAGACAAGTGACTGGATCTTGAATCTAAACAAAACTAAAGAACAGACATGTCCAAGAGTCTTACTGTATTTGGTGTCGTCATCAGGAAGAGTGGAGGCGTAGTCAGAATAGGTGGCATTCCAGCGCAGTTCCCTGCTTTTGGTGTCATACATTGTGATGGTATACTCTAACAGGGAGAAGGACAAGAAGGGAATATTCACACAGGAAAAAAAAATCCTTTCCTTATGTAACATACACAAAAGCCAGGCACTGAGTATCCATTTCTGGGTGTAAGTGCAAAGCAGTGTTGAATTTCCTTTGCTTCAAAAAATGGGATTCACAGGGTGGAAAATGTAGAGACATGGTGAAGCAACATCCAGCACATATGATGTTGGATGACAAAGTGAGTGCTGACTTGACACCAAGTTAAGGATTTATAGTATTCTATTTGGAGGGCTCTTATACATTATGTCCTTGTCTACAATTACCACCCCAGCCTTAAAAACTGCAGGGACAGACTAGGGGCTGATCTTGTTAAGGCGAGGGCGGGGATAGCAGTAGAGATGAGCAGTAGGTAAATAAGGGTTCGCCAACACCTTTTGGTAAGAACATGCAAAACAAATAGGCCTGTTGATTAGCCAGATTAAATCAGTAATTGATTGCTGCAATGCTGATGCGACTAGGATAAGGCTCCCCAGGTTAGGACTGGTTGTGTTTTTACCTGTGCGTCCCAGATAGAGAAGAGATGAAGAGGGACACAGCATCTCAGCAAAGGAGGAAGTCAGGGTCTGCTGTTTCTCACCAGTCAACAGGTCCACCACATACCACAAGTCCTGCTTCTTGCCTGTACACAAGCACATACCCAAACACACACAGGCAAAATTATCTACCTCTGCCAGCATTCACGTTGCCCGAGGAAAATGCACAACACAGGCTCCGTAAATGGGCTTTCTGTGGTGTGTTTCTTTTATGAAATCGAGGGTCTAAAGGTTAATGAGGCAAATTTGTGATTTTGGCCTATCTAAAGACAACTGAGTTGACAATTGACATGAAATTGTAAAAATGACCAGAAGGTGCACTGGTGGAAGGCTAGTCAAGCAGAATAACATGCAGCCATTTAATCTTGACAGTGATGTGTGTTACCATTTATCACTGAACTACCAACCCATCACGCCTCTTTGTACCGGCATTTTGTCTTTGCGGGGAGTGGCAGTAAAAACCTAACCACGGGTTATTATAGAATAATGCAGAACTGATGACTAAGAAAATAACCTCTTCAATTCAGAGAATCTAGATGTTGAAGGAGGACAGTTTTACCTGATAATTCCTGCAAACTCTTCTTGGCCAAAAAAAAAAAGTTACACATACGAACAGATTTAGAGAGTGAGAATTCAAGTCTGTGGTACTTTCAGACCTTTGCAACTCCAACATGCTTTGTGCCAGCAGCAGCTTCAGTTGAATGAAAACAAAAGCTTTGCTGATAATGACTATGGGGCGGCAAATGTCACCTGCTTCCCTTTAAACAAAGACAAAGACAGTTGCTACCTCTCGTCTGTTAACTGTTGTAAATTCAAAAGAGCACAGGCTGTGACCGCAGGTTGAGTGGAGCTGAAAGGTACTGTAAGATATTTGGTTTAAGCCAGATAAGACCAGCTCATTTATGTGAGCAGACACACGGGGACATGGACTGAACGTGTGAGTGGAAAAGGGAACTACAGAACAATGTGTTTATTGAAAAGGCATATTATAATCTCTATTTGAGAGTTAGCCTTACCCATGTAAAGGACTCCATCAGAGCTGCGACAGGGAGAAGCTTGGACCAACTCAGGGATAGTGAACGGTAATTTCTGTTTGAGCAAAATGAATGAATGAACATTAGATTAGCATAACATGCTCTGTGCTGGGACAGCATATGTGCAACATGTTGCACTACCACAGCTGCAACTTCAGAGTGACGGGGTATTTTTTTTTAGAGAACAGGTGTCTTTGCGGTATTTCTTACGGGGAGATTACGGTTTGTGATAAAATGATTTCCTCTTACTGTGAGGCCTTCGTTGTTCTTTCCTCCCAGAGAGTATAGGCTGCCGTCATTGGGGTCAGGCAGAAAGGCTGGTCTATAGTAAAGATTTAAGAAGATTTGTTACATCTCTAGACCATTTCCATTCACCATCTTTTGTTACAGACAGGCACAGTACACAAGGATGTATACACATACACCCATGCAGAAAAACAACTCAAAGGTACGTACTCTGCCACATGTGTGGGGACCTGAAGAACTGGATCTGTGAGGAGGAAAAGGGAGACAAGATGCAATTCAGGACTGACAAGAATATTAACCAACAATGGAACGCATGGCCAGTAGCTATTGAGTAAGAGAATGACATGAACATCGGTGACATTCAACCACACAGAACACAAAGTCCAAATGAAAACGAATTCCCCTTGGGCAAACAGGCAAGGCAAACAATCATGTCTGCAAACAGTTTTCCATGAAGAAGTCAAGCACGTTAAACCAGTGATGGGAACAAAAAAGAAATAAAAAGTTGTGTCTATTAAATTTTAAATATTTTCTTACTGAATTGTTAAAATTGTATTAATCCACAACATGATTAGTCACTCTTTCTGATTACAAATGTGTTTAAGTCATAAAACATGGAAAATTTAAAACGGTCAAAAAGGAAAACATAAAGAAGAATCTGGAGAAAAATGAAACAGATTTTGTAGAACTGTATTTTTGCATGTTGTGATGCAGTCTGTGTGCTGAATGATAGAGACCATTATGCTGCTAATTAGTGTAGTAGAGGGCACTTCATCATTGCTGCCTAGGAGATGCAGTACAGTGTGCTGCTCAGCTCAAAATTAACTGGTTAGTTACTAGTTAATGGATGTTGGACAATTAAAAGGCAAAATTAACTGAAAATGACATTCCTTGTAGGTGTTTAAGACACTGCAATAGCTCTTTAAGACAAGAGCACAAGAGTGAAGCCCAAACCTCAACTGCTACTAGACAAACACACACCTCTCTACAGTGTGAACATACAGGGCGTGGACCAGGTGGTGCTGATCTCTGTGGAGGTGCCTGAAGGGGTCGACAATAGCAGGGGGGAGGCGTAGGATTACCTGGAGCTGGTCAATGACACTTGCTCAAGAAACAACTTCATTCATTATGTGTAATTCCAGATTGGGGATGAGAAAACAACGGTACTGTGTGTTGCACAGAAAGACAGCAACTCTGGCTGGCTGGCATACAAATACATGTTCACAATGTCAACGGTGACAAGCAAACAGTGAGAGGGTATACATATGGGCCGAGTAGTCTTCAGGGAAAAAGATTTCTGCTTCCCCCTCATTACGTGGGTGTACGGTTGCCTGACTGGAGCACAACAGGTGTGTGCAGAGCCTGGTACAGAACTGGTCAAATTTATATTCAACAGCTCTTCCAGAAAAACAGATGAAGCGGAGGAAGCAGCCTCTGGTTATTAATGACATTGGTATTAGGTGGACCTAACCAGGACTCGTAGGTTCAAACCACAGTAGTTTTACTATCTAATAAAATCTTGTGACAAAATACAAATGAGAGGAAATATGTTTAGAACAGGAAAAGTCTTCAACTGTCATACTACTGGTATAACTCTTATTCTAAGAAAGATAAAAAAACAACAATGTCTTTTTTTTCAAGACATGTTTTCCAATAACCCTACACGTGCTTACATTACCATGTTAATCATAGTACATGCTGTGTGTGCAGGTGATACTACAGCAAAGTTGCTTACCCTTGCCCACTCTGACCTTGATTGCAGGCTATATTTGCCCCTCTCTCAGTTAATAATTACCCAGTTTCCATGCCTAACAGAACATCTCACAGCATTTTCTTTGGCTTAATCCCAGAAAACACTTCCTACATATCAATAATAACATTAAAAAAATCCCAATCAGTATTCTTTGACCAAATTAATTACAGATAAAGTTGTAGATTAAAAAAATGGTTATAATTGACACTACTGGCCTGTTTTATTGCCATGCTCACAAAAATTATTCAGGTAAACATACAAACATGATTAGACTTCTTGTCTACTATTAGGAGTGGCAATGCACTCAGATCCTTTTGTTTAAACCAGGGGTGGGGAACCTCTCACCTCCAGGCCACATACAAAACTGTCTGATCTGGCTCTGGAGGCAATTCATGACATCATGGCAACTGTTAAGAACACAAAAGTAGAAGTACATATTCTGTCACACTTTCCAAGAGAAACAGACAAAAGATTATTTTCTGTAGATGTACAAGGCAAGCCAACATGATTAAATAAGTAAATTTAAGTGTCAAATATGCTAAACTGGGTGAGCTGCATGGACAGATGCACTTTGATAAACTTAGTACTCTTCAGCAGAGTTAGGGTGCTCAACAAGCAACTCACAAGACCACAGTCTGACAGAGGCAGTGTCATGCAGGCAAGTTCTGCATTGAGCGAGCTAATAGCTAAGAAACTGACACGTCATTCAGAAGAAGAATTTATGAAGGAGTGCTTCATTCCTGCTGTGGAGCTGCTTGCACCAGACCAAGTTCAAATCGTTCCAAAATGTGAGTTTGCCTGGAATAACACATAGAGATCAAGGGAAAACCTGATATGGAAACTCAGTGACAGCAAGTAGCTCTTAGAGCTGAGCCTATAGCTCTAGCCAGCTTCTCAGCTCTCTGCTTTCAAACGAAAAAAAAAACAAAAGCCTGCTGCAACGTCTGAATATGCTGGTGAGTGTAAAAACCCCTTCAGGTGTTTGATGGGAGGTTTCAGCACATGAAAAGTAAACAAAAGGAACTGAACATATTTGCTATACTGTTTAATGTGGAACCAGCTGACGTGCAAGACAACCTACAACATGAAATTATTCAACAGCAAAGCAACGACCTACTACCGCGAGCAGTTCTTTTCAAATCTGACTCTTGCAAAGACTTGGTTCATCTCAAGACTGACTGACCCAAACCTGGAGAACCAGCTGCAAGTAGCATCATCATCATCAACATTCGCCAATGAAAAGCAGTTCCAGCCATGCATACTCAAAGTTTATGAGATATGGCATCAAAGTATCACACTCATCCTGCGACCACTTTGTTAAATTCTTCTGTTAATTACAGTCTTATTGTTGTGTTCTACTATACCCTTCATGATATAAATTAACACTGAAAAGACCAAAAGCAAAAATCACTTCATAGTGGTCCAAAACACAACACTGTGATTTCTGTGGCAACGCACAAAAGCACTGTTTTTGTAAATGTAACCCGAATAAGGAATTGTGCCTTGAGAAACAGGCTTACAAACCAAAACTTTACTTGAATTTGTTCCTCTCTTCTTACCTTCTTTCAGAGTCCATTTTATAGAGCCTGACTTCTTGCTAACAGCGTGGAGGTTTCCATCCAAGGTGGACACAAAGAGCAGGCTTTCAGGAAGGGAAACTGTGCTTGCACTGCAAAACCCCTATGGAAACAAAACACAAAAAATGAAGGTAATTAACACCTCTACTCAGGACTAAAATATCACATTTATAATGCATGTGAATAAAAGTGATAGCATACTAAACTCAGAAATTAGCAGGCAGGCATGTGTCAGCATGCATGTTCCTACTTAAGTCCACGGGTTAGGTCAAAATGTTGTGCTCCTGCATTGAGGCTGTGAATAATGACTTCAGCCACTAACCACTCAAACATTTCTTGTTCCTCACACACACCTGGACCAAACATTAGCAACATAATGAAATTACACCATGCTAATTAAATTATTTAAACCATGAAATCCGGCAGAAGATGATCTTTTGTCTAGTAGAAAAGAGAGGCCTGTTTTCATCATCACTCCGGTACCCCTTTACTGGAAGGGGGTGGGGATGGAGGGTTGCATGATTACAAATCAGCTGACTTAAAATCAATAAGTTAGAATGACAGCTGTAGGAGGGGACTGATTGGCTTGGGTTGCTATGTTCTAGATGGTAAACAAACTGGGCATTGGGCTGAGCATGCGTGCATGGTCTAAACTTTAGCATGACACTTATGCTACCACCCAGCACACCTTATAAGGTCGGTTTTGCTCTTTTTAATAGATTTCATAATGAACTGAGTGAAGACAGTGCTTCAGTTCCTCTCTGGCCAGATGAATAGTGGGCAGACAGGCCATATGAGAGCCCTCCTTTCCAGAACCTTTCACTCCCACTCAGAAGTACGGGGGACATGAACAAACAAGGGAACACTTGGATTGGTTCATAATATGACAGACAGTGTATAACAAATGGGCAGTACAATGACAGTCATCAGTGATATAACAAAGGAAAATCAAGAGAAGGGAAAAGCAAAAGAAGATGCATCAAATCCAGTGGAAACATCTGAACCCTAAACCACAACAGCAGCGAAATGACCCAGCCTCATGACTTGGCTTATGCCAGAATTAACAACACTGTGGGTGATGTGTTCTCCACTCACCCACTATGGAATTCTAAAAACGCTGCTCCTGATAACCAAGCTGTGGGCTTCTTATGGTTTTTGGCACCAATGTGCAGGAAGAGGGCCAGTGGGGGTGTTCAAGAACTCTGACTTCCTACCAAACCCGAGAGGACTGTATGAACTCAGCCTGACCAGCCTGTACACTTTGGTAGAAACGGTTCTTCAACATTATATGCAACTCGGACCCGTGCGCTTTCTGAACCGAAAGAGTTGAGGAGGGCATCAGCACTTTTCAGTGGCCCAGTATCAGTAGGAATGAAAACCTGGGAATGCCACCAAGTCTCCCATCTTTACCAGAGGTGGCCTGAAAAGCGGAGCAGCTGAGATGGACCTCATTCTCCTGCTGAACCACAGTGGTATTGATCAACATCCCTGACTAATCCCCCTGAACAGCTCCCTGGGGGCAGTGCAAATAGCTCCTACATATAATGCATATTACCAGTGTAGAATTACTACCACGGTCTCCTGAGCATTTAGCTACTAGGAGATAAGGAAGATGGGGGGTGAAGTGCTCTTAAGTCAGACTTGAACAAACCATCAGAGCTAGTAAGTCAGGCCTGGGTATGGGGTATAGAGAGCCAATGAAACCATGCTCAGTCACTCAGCTTGCATTTCCTTACAAAGACAAAGTCATATGAAAAAAAACCCAGTGCACAACAATCTGAGAGTGACAAGCTGTTATTTTACAACTCTCATCATTTTCTCCGTGTTCTTCTGCTTAAACTTAAAATGGGAAAATACTATCTGGTTATAACTGACCAAACAGAAACCAATGCCAAAACAACCCCACAAACTGAAAGTTTCACAGTTGCCTACAGGTCCCCGGCTGTAGTCTCACATCCTATATAAGCATTGTGTCAATATTATGCACCTGTGACTGTTCCCACTGGGCTGTAAACTCATGAGCAGCAGAATCATAACCAACTTGTTTTTGCACCCCCCCCTGTAACCTCTATCTGGGTTCTTGGTTTCACAAGCAAATAACTTTAACATCTGTTAGCCTCCTAGTTTGGGATGGATGCTGTTGTTCAGCAACTGCTGAATGTTCGACAGTCAGGTTTAAAATGTATGGCTGTAATAAAGCCTTTTTTCTCGTAGACTTGCTCAATGTCGGGACATTCCCTCTCATTTCCTCATTCTGTGTAACACAGAAATGTGTCGTTGTTGCGTAAGCAAGTTACATAATACTAGAGAACTAGGAGAAACCAGGGTCTTGGCAAGTTCTGAGGTCTTCACTTTCTTGTCTGCAATGAGGCCAGACATGCTTAAAGGGACACTGACTACAATGCTCATGAGATCACTGGTAATGGTAAGCCTGGAGTCTTGCATACCAGACCAACCTGCACACAGGACAGGCTGTAATTGGCAGCTTCCCCGCTGAGTGTATACAAGCAATTTAGTAGTACACCTGCATTATAATCCCTTTGTTCGATACTCTCATCTCTTATAGATAGTGAAGTATTGCATCACCAACCAATAGCTGGAGATGTTATGGCTTAAACTAGAGGACCTGGGCCAAGTTTGTAAAAAAGCAATCACTTGTCTTCAAAGAAAGAGGATTACTAGGGTACAGACAGAAGTAGACAGGGGGCCTCTTTATATGAGAAAAACTGGACACATATGGGGGGGGGGGACCACAGGGAGGAGAGGAAGGTAAGATGTAGAGATGCTGCAACATCAGAAAGTAGATGAGGCATACGAATGTACGACACCCAGCCACTCTGTGAAGGCTGCCCTGCATCCTGAAAGAAAATAAACTTTTGAGTGTAACTTTTATGATGCATCAACATCATATGACAATGTGGTAACACGTCAGAAGCAGACACTGGGCAGCCGGTTACTGCTGCACAGCCTCTCATAAAGGTTTGTGACTGCAACAGACAACAGACAGACAACGTTAATGGTAGGCCAGATGAATTGGTGGTGTCACCTGAAACACTGATTCAGTGTTCTGTTTGGCTGTCTTACTGAGTGTGTGAAAGGCGCACACAGATTTTCATCATTCATCATCTGACCTTTAAAGGCTGGTACGTGGTCATTTAGAAATGCATGCAGGAGAGAGAGGCAAACACAGAATTTGAAGATAAGTACATGGTTCTATGAGAGGGTTCATCACCGACACTTTACTATAAATGCAATTCAGAACTATTGTTCAATTACACTGGTTCCCTGAAAACTGCATGGGAAACAGATATCAGAATTGCATTTAGAGAAAAAGAATGGGTCAGTATCCTACATAATTTAAAGTACATGTCACGTGATATTCACAATAAGTTTAAGACAACATTTAAGAATGTATTGAACACACTCTAGATTCAATAGGGTTAAGAATAAAAGTGGGAAGTGCCCTGATGAACGTACGTTAACTCATGTCCTGTGGTATTGTGTGAAAGTACAGGACTTTTGGACATCAGTTCATGATTGCATCCAGAGAATTATTGGTCAGGATATCTCCTTTTGCATTTGTTTATTTCTGTTGGGGGACACATCCACCTTGAAGGGCACAATTTCCTTTACCTATACTGAATTGGGTAGGAGTCAACTCGTCCAACATTAGTAAGTCAGCTCACTCACAGAGTGGCATAACCTGCTTGCTAGGGTGGCAGCATATAAACAGGTTTGGTATTGGTGTTATTTGAAACGGGTAAGATTTCTTCACTACATTGCATTTGTTTATATTCCTATGACTTTCTAAAGTTCAATCACCAAAACAAGGTAAGTACATGGCAATCAAATGTAATGAAACGGCTAATGTAATGACTCATTTTTGAAATTTGTGATGAATCTGACTAAGTCTTTCATGGATAAAAGACGTATTGTAGCTTTAGCAGGGTCACTCGAGCAAGAAGTTTCTGTGACAATGTTTAAAAAAAGAGGAAACATTCAATTGGTGATTTTTATCAGAAATTCTAATGACAGCAAGAGTCATCACACTAAGAGGCCTCACTACAGTGTGTCTTTAACAGACAGAAAACTATTCTTCTATGTGAGACTTCTACTACAAGATATCTTCCGGCCTGAACTCTCCCATGTATTAATTGGGCCTAAACCAAATGTTCCCGTGTTCTGTTGAAAAGTAGAACACCCTCCTTCCACGAAACTGTCTGCAGCAATAAGCAGCCTGTTTGCACCTTGCTTGGGTGCAAACAAAAAACCAACACAGGAACCAAGAAATACTTATCTAACACTTTGTAGCCTGTCATGGGAAGTGTGGTGAAGCAACAGCTTCAAGCCATCAAAAATGTTTTTAAAGTCAATTAAGAAATCCCTTTATATACTGTACATAAGGAAGTGTCAGCAACATATAATTAAGAAGAGCCGAATTATCAATCAGTCTTTAAGTCCGACATGAAAGCAGTCTTTATAGGTTTCCCTGTAAAAATGACAGGCTTGGGGATGTTTTATTTTCTTCACAGTCTTAGACACCAATGGGAGAGTTGAATTATAATGTATTTCACATTTTAAAATTTACATAAACATCTGAGCAACCTTCCTAGTCAACACTGTCTATCAGCTGCACTCTGTGTGGTCTTGCTTCAGTGGGGAGAATGTCACGTGTTGGCCCTCGTTCAGGCACACTCAGTCAAAGCATATCTACTCTCAAGATAAGATACTTTAAGATCACAACTTTTTCATTTTTGCTAATCAGCCTGTCTTAGTTCAATCTGAATGTGTACACAGGCACAACTTTAAAGAAACAAAATATGGTCATAGTGACAGAGCAGTAGAACAAACTACACCTGATAAAGCAAATATTAAATCTTACAAGGAATATTAATGTTGTGATAAAGTGCTGGTAAACTGTGTGAAGAAGCATCAGTAAACAAACAGTAATGGCTGCTAAAACAAATAGTTAGATTTTAGTAACCGACACATGCTCCTTACAATGGAAAATCAGCTGTCCTTAAAAATAGTCCAACTGTGAAGAAGAGCGTGAAAAGAGATTAGTCTTCTTTTCTGTCACTCTTTTATTTGTCTCTCTCTCTCACACACAACACACAACACACACACACACAACACACACTCTATAGATAGCCTATCATCATTTGTCACACCCGCTGCACCAGCAGACTGTAACAGGCTAGGAGAAGAACCTGAGACATGATAGGGGATTAAAAGTCTACTTTAATCTGCTGCTTAGCCTTAGTGGTTTACTAGCTTGGTAGCTAATGTCTCTGCCTGGAGATTTTCTGGGGATCTGGCTCAGTTAAAGCAAGTCCACTAGCTCCCTTTTGTGACAAACACTAATACTATCCATTCTCTGTTTACAAGTTGCTTTAGTAAACAATACATCACAACCATATTTATTTTTATTCCAGCCTTCCCTTGTGAAGTAACTGGTACTTTACAGTCATTATGTTTGTATACCACATTATGTTGTATGTCGATGTGCACAAAAACATTGATGTTTGTGTGGTCATCTTGTACTGGCCTGCCACAGGTTGTGGATGATTTAATCAGCCTAACCACAAACATTCATCGTGCGTAACAATGCCATGCTCTGGTGTGGAACTTTTTAAATTAGAGACTACAGATAGAGCACACATACCGTCTCTGTCCAGCTAACTTCAGACAGCTGTAGAGATCCAACCAAATGAAGGGGGTGGCTTTCATAAAGTCGAAAGCAAGTGTGGATGAGAGATACTGGTGAAAATTGTCCTTTAGCTTCTATTCTTACAGTTTGATCTAAACGTGTTATCTGTTTGAAACACCAATTTAAAAAGTATTAATGTCTACGGTCATCTATTGGTGAGCCAAATGTCAAAGACCCCAATTTCACCAACACATCAACCCATCACATTTGCACCACACACTGTGCAGGGCCAAGTAATATTAAATGATTAAAGGCTGATCTGATGCTAATGTGTAAGCAAATGACTTGTGTTCAGTCTTGCCAAATCATGGCCTCTCATGGTCTCCTAATAGAGATATTTGTTAAAATTCCCCTGATGCTAAAGTTCCTCAGAAAGAAGATGGAAATCCTATTTTCATGACCTAACAGAGTAAGTTTCCTTAAACACTGGTCTGATAGATCAGAAGTGTCCTACGGTGTTAACTGAATGTTGGTTAAGTTAATAATAGGGTTTCTAAAGCACATATTACTTAAAAACGAGTGCTTTTAGCCAGCAAGCTAACATTAATGTTAGCTTACTTCTGTCATGTCGGGACAACACGCAGCATTCAGACAGAAATCAACGTTTACTGAATCACAAGCATTTTCGTTTGGATTTACAACGTTTGTGGGACTGAAGGGAGAAAATCACTAACGTTGAGTGAAAAGCGTAGTTTAGCGGGTCACTCCGAGCTAATGTCATATAACTTAAGCTAGCTTATTCAGTTAGCCCCTCTTACCTTTTGTGGGTGACCAGCGCAGCAAAGCAACGCCAAAATGCACCACAGCCGGGTCCGACTGCTCACTGTCCAGTCCATATTTTCTGGTCTCAAACCGGGATAGACAGCTGGTCCGGACGGCCGTTGACTACATAGAAAACGTGATTTTTGTCAACAGCCAGATGTTTGATTTTTTTTTAACAACGCTGCTACGTTAAAGGCGTTGAGCGTGCTGTGGTGGATCCGACGTTAGATGCGCCTCTTCCTGAAATGAAACTCGTAGGGGCTGGACTTTGGGATAGAGATATGCACAGGAGTGGAGGAGGGGAGATATGGAGTCAGTGTGAGCCAATGAGAAATGGCCCACAGACACCGGATGTGGTATAAACTGCTTCCGGGGTACAATCTCTGCACAAGTACATCCCTTGAAAGCATGCTCTCTCTAGCCAGACTAGCCCGACTCGAAATACTTGGGTTTAACATGAAAAGTGTAATAGCTGTATGTTTTCGACTATGTATTATGATACATGACATGGGTTTGCAGAAGAAAGTACTACTAATTTGATAAAGCATTAAGATCATATTGTCTTTGTGTGACTAGGCCGCATCGGCGTGGAAATGCGGAGGTAAGTTTATCATTATTATGTTTTAAATAAATTAAAATGATAAATACAAAAAGTTAATTTCCTCTTACTAGCATTATGCTGTGCTGTCCACAGGAAAAAACACTGCTCGATGCAGTGTTTTTTGAGGTATTGCACAGCCACACGTGGCCAGAAGGGTGGTGCACTTTCAGATTAAGGTCGGACAGGACTCGTTTGATTTTATGACTGTGAGTACTTAATAGAAAAATCTTTTAATCTTTTTTTTTTGGTTCATGAATGATGATTTTCGTGCGTTAGACTTCTGATGTGCAAATGAAGTCAACATATTCAATCTGACTTGACCCAGAGACACCAGTTTGTTCTGTGTTTCAATGATCAAATTCACTCAGACATTTTTTCTTTGCAGGATTGCAGGAAATAGGTTGTGGCGTGCACGGATACCTGGGTTAGCAATATATGATAGTAAGTATCTTAAGTGAGCAGGAACTGTATTATAGTGGTTATGAATGATGATCATGATGCGTTAGACTTCTGATTAATATTGAAGACTATTTAAATCTGACATAACCCACATCCAGTGGATTAATGGATTGAATCAATGCATAACTGAGCTCAATCAAGGTTGTTTTCTTCCGCAGACATTTGACCGATAATGAAGGAACGGACATGCTGGACTGGTAAAATACAAGGTGACGCCATGCTTCTTATGGGTTTGCTGTTTATGTACCTTTGAACCAGGAGATTCACAAATAGATTTATTTTTACACTTTAGGATGCAACAAATGTCCTGAATGAATAAAGCATTTGTCAGCAAACACTATTGTTCATTTCATTCTTTACCTCATTATGCATGTTTTGGTGAATTGATATTTAGGCACTGTGCTTTGAACCTGAACAGCCTTTTCCTTGGCTGTTCACACAGGTCAAGAGTAGTGCAAGATCATGTCATGTCCTGTCATAACTGGAGTTTCTTGGCAATCTCACCAAGTCTCTCTTTTAAAGCAAGACACAGAAGACCCAGAATTTCCCCAGCTGGTGATTAATAAAGTCTTATCCATCTATCTAGAATCTAAATGCAGTTCACATCAACATCTGCAGATTATGATCAATTATGAAAAAAAGCATTGCAGCCACAAACATGATTTACAAAAGTAAAGAAATGTGACCTGCATGAACGGATGCCTTTTAATGAGAACTTGG
The DNA here is from genome assembly GCF_017976325.1 of Chelmon rostratus. NCBI lineage: Eukaryota > Metazoa > Chordata > Actinopteri > Chaetodontiformes > Chaetodontidae > Chelmon > Chelmon rostratus. The sequence goes on along the minus strand of NC_055674.1, from coordinate 12,050,388 downwards.
CTATGTCTTCTAAGATTCCTCCTTTTGTTATAGATGGATGGATAGAGTACTTAATTGATCCCCTGTGGGAAATTGCATGCAGCCACAAAGATGCACACCTTCTTTCCAAGCAAAAGGTTTTATTGATCCACAACGATCAGAACCAGAACATTCTGTGACATCACTGAACACAACAGCAATGTTTCCATGTTTTCAACACTGTGCAAATGAACAACACCGAAAACCTGTGAAAACGAAACAGCATGTCTGAACAGACAGTAATGGCACAAAGACATTTTTCTCTCCATCTCCGACTGATGCAACAAATGTGGCGGCTCACTAAGGAGGAATGTTTGATTACTTTAAAGGCACTTTCTGCCTCGTACACTTTGCCAACACACACAATGAACGTAAAACATGAAATAATAGTTGCCTCTAAAGCAGCTGTTTGTCTTGGCAGATTACAGAGTTACTGTTCTAGTTTTGGTGTTACTCCTCAAATGTGTACAGTACAGAAAGAACAGCAAATCAATAAATAATTCAACAAAAAAAGAGCATTCATAAGCTGGATGTCTGCTGATGACATTAAATAATATGGCTAATATCCAGTATGTTCTTTATTCACATAAACCAGGAAGAGCGGGTATGTTTCCCACTCTTTTCATCTAAAACATGTGTTACCATGGTCACAAAGGGCCCCTGTCTCCTGCTGCCCCCCCCCCCCCCCCCCCAAAAAAAAAAAAAAAATTCCCTCTCTGCAGATTATACCTCTGTCTAATGAATGTCCAGCTACAATTATCCAAACTTCTGCTGTGCATCGCTGCAGTGGCCTCAAATCGGAACACAAGATAATTAACCGATTGCTTATTTGTTCACATCATACAGTAGCCTTCATAGAGGACTGAGAGATTGCTTTGGCAATAAAAACAGAAAATTATTACTTTTGCTCAACTCTTGAGTATAACATGAAAAGAAGTGTTGGAGCATGTTGCGTAGAAGCACGTTGTCAGTGAATGAGCTGTTCCTTGCACAGTTAGGGAGCTGCATTCCTATTTATACATTCATCAGACCTAGGCAATGTTCAGCTGCTGTGTTTGCAGATATGTTTTAATTCACCCCCCCCCCCCATGAAGTCAGTTGTAGCTCTAATCCCTATAAACACGGTTAAAAGCACATGGGCTGTGTTATGACAGTGTCCAGGGAGGATTTAAACTGTCCCAGCATCTTCGATGGACACAGTGCCATTGATCTGTTTGCATATAAGTGCCACGCGATTGGCACAGGCTGAAGTGTGGATGGGTGGTAAATGAGTCTCAGTATCCCTGTGTATTAATGGACGCAGGGGCTTTCAGCAAAATCATCTCCAAATTTTTAAGATTTTTCCCTCATACGTTTGCTCACTTGGACAAACACTCTTCAAAGTTCTCTCAGAGTTATAGCAAACAATAAACCGCTGGATTAGAAAGGTCGCACAAAAAAAGTTCACACTGTACATCTATCGTGTTTGCTGCGGCTGTACATCACAGGTATTATGGTTCTTCTGGTTGAATCGGATGGCTATTTGTCAATCCACGTTCGCACATATGTGAAACAGTCTTGACGTGCACCATTTCTTGTGTTTCATCAGAGAATTACACTGTTTAAATGTTTGACGTCACACAAATGAAACTGTGATTGGATGACAATCTATGAGTCACAACTCTTCCGTTTTTCCTGTTTTTAGTTGCCACGGATGATCACAAGCTCACCCAGTGCTTCCAGTTTTGGGAGTGCTCTTCATGAGCGGCGCAACAATGGGACTGGGGCATGGGTAAAAATATTGGAGTGTTGGCCTGGCCCACTGCTGCACCCATGGGTGTCTGAGGCGGGGCGGGGCCTTGTCGTATTGCCATGGTGATAAAATGTCCATCGTTATAGGCTTTGAACTGCAGTCTTCACATGTCCAAGACCTCAGACTCCTCAGGCTCTGGGTCCTTCAAGGCATCATTTGTCACAGTAACCAAGTTGGCATTTGAACGTGTGTCCATGGCAGAGTGCATTATGGGTAGCCATACATCATCCATGTTTGGCATCACAAATATTTTCTGTGGGAGGACAAGCACAGTAACAAGCAGAGTCATCTTTATTTTACAATAAAAGGAGGAAGAGGACACTGAAATATGCCTGTTCAAAAGCTATTGTGAAGGGAATGGAGCTGAAACAACGGATTAATATGCTTAACTAAAAATATATACTGAACAAAGACAGTGGCATGAGATTATATCTGTTAACCAGAATTAGTGAAAAAACCCCTGTGTGTATCAAACCCTGCACAAGAGTTTGGCATTTGTTGAAAGCCAGATATACACACTCACAAGTGACAACAGTGTGCACTGCAGCACTGTATTTTACTGGAGGCATGGTTGGGGGGGGGGTGGTACATAATAATAACCCCCAGAGGAGCCAGGCAGGGATAAATGTAGACGTGTGGCAGAGCTGACAGGGACACAGTGGTTTGCAGGTGTGCCTCAGGGCAGTCATCCAGCAGCAGGAGTATCATTACTTTAGATATATATATATGAGGGGTGGGACCGCCACAGGCACAATGCTTTGAAGTGCATGTAGGTGGGCAGCTGTAAATCAGTCCTCTTTTACCACCTAAATTCTCATCCTAAAACATCTGGGGGAGAGTTTCTTTGTCGAGGAAACATTTAGCTCCTCAGTGGGATATCACTTCACTTGTGAACCGTACCGACAATGTATATGAATTGCATTTAGGAGCATTTGCATGCACAGTTGCCGTTTTTTCTCAGTGTATACCTGGAACTCCTGGTCCAGTTTCTTCTCAATCCAGTCTGTCACATGAACTAAAGTGACCTCCCTCTCACCCAGCTTAGGCCGTGCTTTTAGCTCCAGGTGAGGCGGACTCCGGAAACCATACCTGGCAGCCAAGAGGAAGCAGCAAGGGGAAGAAAATTACATAATTTCATGCAAGATGAATTGTAGTCTGTAGGAATGAGTTCTCATTAAACAATCCTGTTTATTCTATGAAATCTAATGCATATTCTTATTTTGCAACATGAGGCTCATTGTGCTACGCAAACTGAGATCACAGTGATCCCAGCCTTGGTTGGCTTGTGACCCCTCATCATAGATCATGGAGTCAGTATGTACATGAATTTTGAGCAGTTCAGACCATGAGTGGTTTTTCGTACTAGGATTGTTTCATTTTAAGAGTTCTGATGCCTAAAGAGATGAAAGTATGCAGTATTCACCAGACAAAACTATTAAAGAATCAGATTGTTCTTGGTACTTACTCACTGCTGTAGATGCTGATGTAGGTGATCATTATTATTATTACTCAGATATTAATTATAATTAACCTTATAAGACACACAGTGTGTACTTAAGAATTTAATATTCAACATCTTTAATGCAAATACATATCTTTGTACCCTCATTTTCTTTAAACGTTAGGTATATTAAGTCATTTAGTTAAACATTTTCATTTACTGGGTCTGTATTTGCCCAGCAGAGGGCAGTAAGTTACATTCTCAAGCCAGAAATCTCATACATTCACTGTCTACATCCCACAGTCTTCAATGCACTCCTCCCTGGAAGTGAACATACCATATCCTGTCTGTGGGGGGAGGAGGGATGTTGACAGCCAGCGTCCCGCGGCACTCTTGCACCTCCACGGTGAGCAGCAGGGGCGTGTTTGACACCTCCTCCATCTTCTTCTTAATGAATTCCGTCTCTGTGGCTTTCTGGAAGTACTTCGACTTGGCTATCTTGTCCACAAAGCGCATGATCTTGCTGGGCCTGTGGCCTCCCACATAGCTACGTGAGCAGAGGATGGAAATGGAGGAGGAGGAGGAGGAGGAGGAGGGGAGGCAAGGAGTGAGTCAGGTTTATGATTTATTCATAACAGCATCTCTTGCTACTCGGCACCCACGATGGAGGGGAGTGGCCGCGTGCTACATTAAATAAGCAGCAAGCTTTCAAACGTGTGGGACTGAGTGAGTGGGTGGACTGAAAGGACAGAATATTCTGCTTCAACACATCAGTGCGAATCGGTTTCTGCCCATTCTCAATTTAGATACTTGATGCTGCTCCTGCAAAGAGACGATTGCTCACCCCTCGGCTCCAGGTGGAATGGCTTTGTCACTGAGGAGTTCTGGGGGGTCCTCCTCATCTGATGAGCCAGCACTAGACGATTCTTCATCGCTGTCTGCCAGGCAGTATGTGCGTGGCCTGGGCCTGTCACACACACACATCAACACACACACTCACTGCTGTGAAGTCAGCCTTTAGTGGCTTTACACAGAACTATTACCAATTAAAACTAAATCCCATTAAATACATCTCTACTGATATAAATCACAGGAAATCAATCTCCAATGATTCACTAAAGAAACTACAAGCAAGGACAAAAATGTGTTATTTTTTTGGTGACAGGTGTCTATTCCCCAACTCACCAGTCATTGGACAAATCCACAGCGGTAAGCGTCCAGAGAGAGGATTAGTATATTAAGAGAAAGGAGCAAGAGTCAACAGAAAAGGGGTAAAAGGGGTAGGGAAAAAACAGATGTGACAACTAACATGGTTCTAAAGGCAAATGTACCCAATTAACATCAAGTTCAGAGCTGTAAGTTTAGCATGAAAATCAATCCATCAAACATCCTATTTTTGACTATTCACTGTGTTATAGGAGCATAACAACAACAAACATGGAGGAGGAAGGACAAGCTGTGCAGGATCACTCTCAAAATCTGTAAGACATTTAAAAATCAGACTCAGCCTCATGACAAGCTGTAAAAGAGGAAATGACTGAGTGTAACTGAAAGCCTCACCACTCTTTTCCATGCTCCCCGAGCCCCTCACCCTCCTTGCCCAGACGGGCCAGGTTCATCTTGGTCTCTAGTGTCATGAGGAAGGAGCCCGTGTAGGAGACCTCCAGATCAAACCACAGACCTGCAAACAGACACGTTATGCTTCAATAATAAAAGTACTCTATTTTTCATCCCCGTCGACACCAGAACAGCATCAGAAAGGATCAACTCTGAATGGTGCTTGTGTGAATAAACAAGAACCTCCTGCCTGGTGTCTAATTGCTGAGAGGTCCCCTGCAGAGCTGCCAGGAAGATGACCTATCCTCTAGTAAACACTGACAGCTAAAAAGGGCAGCTCTAGGGCAGCGTCGCCTCCTTATTGGCTGACTTCATCAGACTACTTCCTGTTTACACATCACACTTCTCAGGTGGCAACGTGAGAACGACGTGGATTTCGATCCCTGTGCTGTTTGCTCATTGAACGCTAACCCAACAGACGCTCATTGATTTGTATGTGTGCTGCAGCAGAGTCAAACAGAAGCTTAATGACAGCATTAAGTCAGGACACCTTTGACAGTGTCTCAATGTCTCTGTTTGTAGACACACAGGAGAGAGTCTGGAGTCCCTGATTCATTATTGAGTCAATGTCTTAGATTCTAACTAGATTTTGTTAACATCTATCTGTAACATCAGTCATATCACGTATCTCTACGAGCACAGCTAGAGGAGCCACATTGCCAGCGGCTGCGTCACTCTACTTGTTGTGTACATGACAATGAAAGAACTTGAACTGTACTTTGTGCTAATTAGCAAATGCTAGCATGCTAGCACGATGAAAACAATGATGAAAACAATAATGATGTTTAAACTGTACGAAATTGGATTGAAAAACCATTACTATACATATTATAAACACTTCATGAGGACAATACAGGCTCAATGTCTAGGGACTGAGTAAAAAATGTAAAAGAATTGCAAAGTTCTGCTCTACACAAGCTTGTGTGCATTTAGCAGCTCTTGGAGCACAGCGTGAATATTATAAATCAAATCATGTCTTCCCAGCATTAAGGAGTCAGGAAGCACTCTCACCCTCCTTATCATCATCACAAGAGCAATGAACTATCTACATGTGATATTCTGTGCGTTTCAGTTCAAAGCAAATACATCCTGTTTGGTTCATGCACAGCACAGCGCCATTAGAGATGCTATTTGCCCAGGACTAATTAGGCGCTGGGATGCTTTGTGAGTGAATTTCTGTGGGTGTATAGGTTCATACAGAACACATTAATGAGTGCTGCAGACTCAGACGTGGAAATGCTGCTGACAGGAGAATGAGTCATGTGTGACTCATTCTCCTGTCGACTGAATAGAAAAAGGTGATGTATTGTCGATGCTTGTGTATCTTTAGATGCACGATCACGTAAGACCAGACTGTCTTTGGACAAAACCTGAATAATTACGTAAATTAGGACAGATTCTGCTCATCCCTCATTCTATTCTCTCCTTAAAAGCACCACTAATGATGGAAACACGCCTCCCACAACCTGTTTCCTTCTTTCCCCCCTCTTAAGCTTCTCTTTTGTCGTTTTCTCCCGACACCAGCCAGGAATTAATAAGCCCCAAATGCCTGTATTGTCTCTATCTGTCAAACCAGTCCCTTCGCTGGGGCTGAAGGCAGGCGGCAGACAGGGTGAGTCAGTAATGGAAGAGGGGGACCCGAGACGTGAAGTTTAATTACTGTGCTAGCTTAATAGAGCGAGGCGAACAGAGGGGCTGGACTCCAGAGGAGAGTGGGTTGAAGGGAAGGGAAATGTCTTAATCCAGAGAGAGGAAGAGCAAAGCTTCGGGAAGATGGAGGAACGGTAGGAAAGGGAGATGAAGGAGATGGATAGATTGAGGGGAAGAGAAAAGTAAGGGTACGTCTTACTATTGTGTCAGAAAGGCAAGAGGGTAAACTGATAAACAGCCTGGGTTATGATGAAGGACAGCAGAGGAACAGGAAGAAGACTGATGGCAGGACAGTAATAAATCTCGATTGCAGCAGACCATCCAGAGCACTGTGTGAGAAACACGGCACAGCTACTGTAGCTTCTCTTCCTACCTTGATGGTCCACAGAGGGTGCGGAGGCATGGAGGATCTTGGGAATGGAAAAGCCCATGTCTAGCTCTGTCAAAGTCAGCTCATTCATTACATATGGCAGCTGCAGACGATAAAGACATGAAATGCAGCCATTAGAGACACAGAATTGTCTCTTGAGCTGATCACACTGAGAAACATTCTGATTTGTTAGTTACACTGCAGGTGCATATTTGTGCAAGCAAGCGCCAGTACCCACCCTGATCTTACTGAGCTTCATTTGGATCTTTTTGGACACTACATTGGCCCAATACTTCTCTCCCAGGAAGTCCCAGAATATCCTTCCCAGAAAAGCGTTGACCCAGGCCTCAGGTTCCACAGCCTCCTCTGAACTGCTGCGTATCTAAAGGATGCACATACAGGTATGCATGTAGCTTACCTTCAAGGGAGAGTTCACCCCAAAATCAAAAATACAGATTCTTCCTCTCACCCGCAGTGCTATTTATCCATCTAGATTGTTTTGCTGTGAGTTGCCAAGTTTTAGCTATAGAGATGTCTGCCTTCTCTTGAATATAATTGAACTAGGTGGCACTCGCTTGTAGTGCTCAAAGAGCCAAAAAAAACATCATGACCGGGTTACTCAACATAATCCTCAATGATGCGGTTCGGTAAATCACGAAACTGTACAAGAAACAAGGTCGCTTGTTTATTTTGTTTTTGCCAATTAATTTGTCAATTAGACGAAAAAGCTACGAGCGCTTGTACCTCTTGAGCTACAAAGTGATATGATGACACAAGACAGGTAGCAGCTAGCTGGTTAGACATACTTTCAGAACTGTTACTTCTTCATATTGTTTTATTCCCCAAATACCCACACTTTGCCTGATTGGCTGTCCACCTCTTTGGTCCCTCTGTTTCCTACCTTTTTGGTAGTTTTGGGGCTGCTCTCGGGGCTGTGCCCAGGGCTGTCGGTGGCGGTCGGGCTTCTCTGTGGTGGCTGGGGGTTGACAAATTTGGCCATGTAGACATTATAGTCCAACAGCATCTTCTGCTTCATCCCTCCAGTCGAGCCACAGGAGGGGGCAGAGGAGGTCTCTCTATGGCGAGACTGAGACAGCTCCTCCAGGCTTCCCCGGCTGCTGCTCCTGCTTTCAGCCTCCAGGCCTCCAACGGACTGGGTGCTGCTACTGCGGCTGTGAGAGGGCAAGAAGGCTGCGAGTGGAGGGGTGGGGGTTGCAGTGAGTGGAGGGTAATGTGACACAATTATGCATCAGCAACATTTTCAGTGATTCCAATCGATGCATCATATTTCACATACATAATGCATGCTCAATGACAGCATCTATTTTTCATTAAATTTTCACAACATATTGCAACACTCTGAATCAGCATGCTTTACACCAGATGACACACTGAATCATCTCCCTGACTCATATTAGCACCGGAGTAGTCATTTTGAATATAATTGCTATGTATATCCACACAACAGCTTGATATTTAAATAATCTTTCCAGTAATCCTATTCACCCTGCACTGCCTTTATCACTGGACCGACACAGTGCTGGTGTTTCCCTTTGAATTGGGCCTTATCCTTACAGGCTTATATCCCACAGTGGAGACCAATGCTATAATATGCTGCTTCTCTGTGCATGTAATCCTGCTGACCCATTCACACTCATCTGTTCGCTCAGTTGAGGGGATTGGCAGTCCCTAAGCTGGGGCTTTTGCACAGATCTGATGGCTGTGCAGTTACATACTCAAGAGAATGACTGTTCTGACTGTGTGGAGTAATGTGTATGTGTGTGTGTGCAAATACAGTACATGTGTGGAAAGTGTGAGAGAGACAATTAAACCTGTCTACTGTCCATGGCTGTTTGCATTTCGGTGTGCGAAACTGTACATGGCTCAGTCTCACACTCACCACTCTTGCAGATGCCAGGCAGACCGCCACCTCTCCCATCTGACTTCATTCGTGACGCCAGGAGAAATCTCCGGAACCACTCTTCCTTTTCCCGACCTGTCCTCCCGAACAGGTAGATTGTCAGGTCCCCTCCTCCAGAGGTTGGTCTTCTGGGTTCCTCTGCTGATCCCGATACTTCAACTTTCTCGCATTTGTCCGTTCGTTCCAGCTTCTCACCGAGACCTGATAACTTGTCCTCCCCACCTTCAGGCTTCTCTCCCTGGGCCCTGGACATGAAGTCCTCCTGCTTGGCCAGCTCAATGCAAATGGGGTACTTCTTGTTCCAAACTCTCTTCCTAGCCAAGCTTTGGGGAACCAGTTGGATCTACGGGGGCACATAGACCAAGTTCATATAATCAAAAGCATGACAATAGTGGTGTTATTATGTTGTTGTTTTGGGGGCAGTAGAATTCCCACTTTGACATGAGGGCAAACAAATAAAAAATGAGTAGCGCACACTGACATGACAAAAAGTATGTGGTAGTACGCAGGCCGAAATACAAGCGCACCCAAAGCTCACTCTGTCTTTGACCAGCAGTTTAAGAACACATCCTTTGTTTTGTTAATGCTGAAAGTATCTAGCATAGTTGCTAGCATTTGCCATTATTCAGTGCTGTACTGTGTGTTGTAATGGTACATGCAATATTGTTTACATCCATCCATGCATAAATTCTTCCTCCAGCCTACTGGCACTGACATCTCTCTGGAGGTGTGTAAAACAATCAGACCTTGGCTGCATGTCTGGGGACACTACTGCGACTGATCCGGCGTCTATAAATGCCGGCAACATTCAGGACTGACTACACATCCACAATAATGGTGGTGAACTGACGCTTTAGGGAGCCATTCAATTTCAGAGGAAGGAGAGCAGGGTAGTTCTATGATGTGGATAACCACAACAACCCCTTTGCTCCATGATACGCCGACATGAGGAATGTCTTCTTGCTGTCCTGCCTTCAGATATGCAAAACCATTGAGTCAGCACACTGATACAGAGGACACACAGTTGTGTGTGCAGGGTCAGTGACCTGTGATATTCACTCCATGTTTACACACAGTATTTGACTCTGAGTAGCTTTGTCACTGAACATGACCTATTAGCAAGCATGCACTCAGGCAAAGGCAAATCTGAGGGGACGTGTGCTTGATGTCACTATCTGTTAAGTGCACACAAACACTGGGGAGCCAGCGGAGACACACACTTAACACATTAATGCCCCCCCTCATTTTGTCCCTCTCTCACCCGCTCATATTTCACAAGCAGGCACAGAAACGCATGACAAAGCATTTCAGCACCTCTCTTTCATTTAGCACTACCCACACACACACACACCCGCAAACTACCGCACCTTGCTGTCAGTCAGGTCGTAGATCTTCTGGCTGATGTAGATGACGTCAGGTTTAGGCTCGTTGTGGGTGGCACGGCGGGAGATGTTGCGATTGGGCTTGGACAGACGCAGGACGGAGCCCTCTAGACGGACATAAACGGAGTGGGTAAGGGTGGCGTGGTACATCTCCGGGTCATAGCTGTGGATCTCATTCATCCAGCCCTGAGAGATTGAGGGGGTGGAGAAGAGAATACATCAATACACACATCAGACTCCCAGTCAAACACCAAGGATTTTGGGGTGTAGGTTTACTCACTAGTTGAGTTTCCTTGTGGTTGCTGGTGAGTCAATATTTATACTGTACAAATATATACTGTCTTTGTTATTTTTACAACAAGCATCTTTACCCATGTACCCATGTTATGTTTGAAATTTTCCTCTGTCAAATATTGTGCATATGCTTTTTATTGTTTGATATTCTTTTTTTTATTCATTTTAATAACTTTTTATAAGGACCCTGTAAATTTGGCTATTAAAGAAAAACTAAACTGAAGTTCCCCCTAGTAAACAAACACAAACAACATATCTTTATCTGTTCTGCAACTTCTTGTTACTTATCAGCCAACATATTTGCCTGCAACCAATATATCTATGATTATACTACATCATGATGTATTGTCATGCTCTGCTAGTAAAGAGAATTGCTGAAACCGATGAAAGACCAACAGCAAGTCCGGTTGCCTTTAACTTACTACTGCTATATCATGAAAAAAAAGGTGTAAGGATGCAAAAATTTTGTCTGCCAACAAACCTCACTGTCTAGAATCCTAGACACATAGTCACTAGTCACATACCGATATATTTCGAGACAAATTTCTTAAAACTCAAAGGTGCAATGCCACAAAATTAATACAACACAGCAAAAGGTAAAGTGGTGCACCTGAAACACAAACTCTCAGATCCTCAGAGCAAAGCAAACGATGAGGAGAAAGAAGACAGTTTGTCCCCACTGCTGTTGCCCTGCACTTGTGTGCTGCAGGGCCCTTCATCCACATGTGTGTGTATCATGTTCTGCACAACCACACAGCTCCTCTTTTGGAACAGCTGTGCCCTCGAGTCATAAGGCTCTCCTGTGCAACAGCTTGGTACCCACTAAGACACACACACACAAGCAAGTACACATACTTACATAACTCCCTTAAACTACTGAAGGTTTCTGTTCAAGGAGAGCTTCTACAGCAATGGGTGAGGTTAACCAAGAACAAGGGGCAAATGTCCTGGCGCTCTCATTCAAATGCTTGGTTCAAAGCTAAAATGCAGCTGGAGAAAAGTGTAATATAACCCCAGTATGTCGCTGTTGGTCCCCATGAGGCTGCATTGAGTTTAATTTTCATCCAAACTCCCACCTTGTCAGTCCCAAAGGAGGCTGTGAGAGCAAAGCCAATTCAATTGAAGCAACAGGGGAAATTTCAGTGCTTGGCTAGTACAAAAAGATGCAAAAATGAGCAAAGCACATACAGTCTTTAGATACAAAACAAAAGCCATTGGCAGACAGCGATGTTACCTACAACAATTTAACTTATGCTTGATAGTAAACAAAAAAAACTGGCATTCTGTGCACTGTATGGCATTCTCACTTTGGATGGTTCCTCTGAGGTATGGTAAGATAAATACAGTGCCCTAGCCATATATCATACTGTTGCTATAAACTAAACGTGGCAAACATGTAAGGCTAAAATTTAATGTAGGTTATCTTGACTCCTGGAAATATAGAACAAGCTCTTTGTTGGACACTTGCATTAAATTCTCTGACTTTCCTGTAACTACCAAGAATGTGGAAATCTGAGCAAAACATGCATCTTAGATGTGCAATTGATAATGTTGCAGCAAAGCAAGACCTTAATAGTAGTCCTACAGCCAAGCAACAGTTAGAACACCTGTTAGCCCAAGTCCAAGCCCAAAAGGAAGGACAGGCCTAAACTGAGCCATCCACGGCATGCTTTGTCTCACCTTGAAGATTCCTGGTTCTTTGATATCCAGCTGAGCCACATTCCAGTGCTCTATCCTTCGCCTCCCTCTTCTCATCCCTGATGAGGAGCGTTGAGGAGAGGACAGCCAAAGGACCAGCAAGGCCAACATGAACCCAGCAACTATCCCCTGCACCACTGCACATACATACGGTGGCAGTGGAAGGACTAAATACCAGTACACCAACTGTGTCAGGAAGATTAGGCCAGTCACAGGCACAGTCTCCAACTCCTCCTCCATTTTCTCCTCCTCCTCTGTGTCAAGTTCACTGCACAATCCAGTGCTACCAGTATGGGGCTGCTGGGACCCGGGACGATCCCCATCTGGTGTTTCTGTATCGGTACATAACTCAAAGTCTTCACTGTACAGTTCACAGAATTCCTCGTCTTCCTGTCGAGCTACCAAGGCCGACATAGAGCAGCGGCCCAGAGTGAGAGAGGGAGACTTGGGGAAAACAGATGTGGAGGCCTGGGCGAGGCCTGGGGCTGGTGCCAGTGATGGGAAGGAGAAATAAACAGAGTCAGGACCCTTGCCTGTAGGGGTTTCTTCCTCTTCTTCCCCTTCTGCCCCTTCCTCCTCCTTGATGCTGTAGTTGTTGTTACCTTCAGCATGTCCGTTTACTGCTGTCACTCCACTGAGCTCTGAAGCGCTAGAGGACAGAGACTTGGCACGATGAGTGGAACTTCCAACAGCTCCCACACCAGACTCGTCCCCCATGATCTTACTGAAAAGCTGCAGGGGGTCTGACATCACCTCTGACAGCCGCCTCTTGGTATCTTCTATCCTGGCCTCCACCTCTTGGACCTTGAAGAAAGACCTACCATCTGGGGACATGATTGGGGAAGAGGGAGCTGTCTTGGAGTCTCCACCTGTGTGAGTGACAATAACTGGACAGGAGGATAAGCGAGGCTGGGAGAACTGTTTGAAGAGCTGCATGTTGCGAGGTGGAGGCCTCTGAGATGGCTGTACTTGCTGTTGCTGATGAGGAGGGTGATGAAGATAGTGATGAAGAGGACTTTCCTGATGATCGGTCTTTGAAGTGTCCGTGGAAAGAGACTTAACAAAAGATTTCATTAAGTGGCGGTGACGTGCGTGTGACGGTGCAACATTGGTGGGTGCAGGAGTCGTCTCTCGAGACTCAATGTCATTGGACAAGGACCTGACCAGGCTGAGGAAAGGTTTGGAGGAGGGCAACGCTGCAGACTTGCAAGGAGAGGAGGTGCTGGAGCTAGTGGGTGGGGGATTGCCTAAGGGTCGGTCAGAAGGCCAGGAGGAGCTAGCAGGAGGGCTGAAGCTTAGATGGGATTGGGTGGAGGTGGGGATAATAGTCATGGCTGGGGAGGGTGTATGTGGGTGAGGGTATGACTGCTCAACAGATAGGGTTGTGGAGGAAACAGGGAGTACAGCAGCCCCAGAGGAGGTCTCCACACCAGCAGATTCAAACAGCAGCTCCTCTTTTGCTTCCAAGCCTGTGGCCACAGACTGGTCATCAGCGCCTGAAGCTTCTAGACCTTGAAGTCCTCCTCCACCATCAAGTTCAGATTGAGCTCCAGCGGATCCAACAGGTACCCCATAGAGCTCCTCTTCCTCATCGTCTTCCTCCTTCCCCAGAGCAGAGAAGTGGATAGTGATGGTGTCACGAGAGAGGGAGCGCTGCACCTGCAGCTTGGGTCCGGGGGCCTGACGAGGGGGAGGAGTGTCAGCATGCTGCCCACTTCCCCTGCTGCTGCCGCCCTGACTGCTCATCACCACCCTGCACAGGGCTCACAGCCTGGAAGAGACAGACAGAGAGAGAAGCAACACTGAAACATTGGTGTGAAACAAAGGAGGTTGAGAAGTTGCGATGCAAATCAGGAAGGTGATTAAATGACTTCAGAGGTCCCCACATGCTTTGCACTCTCTCCCCAAATGCACACTTGCATAGAACACAAGAGAACAGCCCCACAGCTCTTTATTCATCCTAATGTGAGTAGACTGGACAGGTATGTCCACGCTCCCCCATCCATTAGCCCTCATTATGCAAGGCTGTGGCTGACAGACTGAGTTGCTCTCAGGCCTGGCCTCTCTCTGTCGTACCAGCATCCTACTCACTCCTTCACCCCGACTATGGCAACGTGATTAATGGGTTACTTCAGAGCACATGAGCCTTGAGAATCAAGGCTGTACTTACTCCACGCTCCACTTTATTGCGTGGAAATTATTATTTGAAATTATTTTGATCATTTTAAGCTTAAACCTGCATTAGCTGATTATTTTGTCCACTTGGGGGCAGCACAACAAGCTGAAAACACAGCACTGACATATTAACACCTTATGAGGTTGATATGGCACAATGTGGCTTATTTGCACATCAGCAGATACAAAGCAACACTAGCGTTATGTTTCTGGCTACCTGGTGAATGTAAGTCCAATACTCACTTTCATTTAAGTCTGTTTTGGTTACCAGCACTTAACTGGATCTTTAGCAACGAAATACTACTAAAATGTTCACCAGCTAGTCGGTAACTTTGTCTTTTTTCGGCTGTGGAAGTAGTTGTTAGCGTTCATCGCTGCTTTTTCATTGAGTGCTACTGATGGAAATGGTGCTAATTACACTGAACCAAAACATTTGTGGACCATTAAACCAAAACAATGAGCTGAAAGATGCTACAATGCTCTCTCTAACTGAGGGCGTCTACAGAATCGGGTGATAAATCTCTGTGGGTTTTTCACTATGAGAAAATCCTTCACATTTCACATATTCATTTAGACTAGTGTTTTTTTTTTTTTTTTAATTGTAATTTATGCAGCTTTAAAATGACGTGGTTAGAAAAGGTGGAGACCTTTGTTTCAAATCATAAAACTCAAAATGAACGACTTTCAGTGAACAAAAACGCCCTCTGGCCAGTATTCCTAATTACTCTTTTTACTCATTTATATTTATAGTTCAGATATTGTTTTGATACTGCTCATTACATTTGTTGTGTTTGTCATTTTGTTATTCTTGTCATGTGTTGCATTATTTCTGTACTTTATGGGATCCTAAAAGCATAAACATATGCATGAATACAACGAACCCTCCTTCCCCCACCCAATCGTAACAATGTGCAGGACATAATCACAAAACAAAGAAGCCGTTATGCTCCAGTGATCACAGGAACAAGGCGTCTATTGTATAGTCTCAACGCAGCGGAACCAAAGTCATTCATCACGCCGTGATTTCGCTGAATGAGGCCTCAACTTGTTATTGAGTTATTGTGCCTGCTTATTCTTCCACATCGTATCGAGACCATCATCCCTGGTTAGCATTATCAACAGGCACAACAAATCAAGCACACACACACACCCATGCACAGAAGGGCACGCACTGACATGCTGTTTGCGCACACGCAGAGTCACTCAGGCTGCTCGATGAAAATGGCCTGTAATGGAAGAAGGAGGGACGAAGGTAAACAACAGAGCAGTTAGCTTGTGCGATTTCTGAGAAAGCCCCGGCGCCCCTTGGGGCTCTCTGGTTGGCACCACATCTCCAGAGATTGTATTCGTTGGGATGAAATAACAGAGCATTTGACTTTCCCAGCCAGCCATTCACTTGGCTGTGCTACAATGGGTTTTGTGTGTGTCATTTTGAGTGTGTGTGTGTGTGTGCACGATGCCTCTGCCATGGCTGTGCTAGGGGCACGGCGGATCGAATAAAAACAAGAGACAGGCAGAAAAAAAGAGCAACAAAAAGACGAAAGATGAGGAGCCGCGGGGGGTCTGTAGAGGCTGCAGACGACCTTTCAGAGACAAGCTTTTGAAGTGGAATTCACTTAAAGACAGCGGCGAGGCAGAGATGGAGAGAGAAAATGGGGAAGATGGCACAGACGAGAGAAAGTGACGGAGAGGAGGGAGGAGGGAGGAGACAAATGAGCAGGGAGACAGAGCCATGGAGATGGAAGTGGTTGTTGTTGTCATCAAGGCCTGAAGGACGGGCTAAAACATCGCAGAGGTCGACAAGGGCAACAGAGAGGGATGGTTCCAAGCTTTCCAGGCGTCTGGTTTGAGGAGGACGCAGACAAAAGACAAAGACAAAGCATCTCACCCTCATATTCCAACGCTGCTGTGTTAAATGTGTGTTACTGTTACTATTTTGATAATCAATTCCTCAATTTCAAGCACGACTGCCAAACCTTTCCTGGCGCCAGTTTCTCATATCTGAGGATTTGCTGCTTTTCTTTGCCGTGAAAGAGATCGACTAAATTATATTTGGGTTTTGGACTGTTTGTCAGACAACACAAGCAATTTAAAAGGCATCATTTTGGGCTGCAGGGAGGCTGTGATAGAAGTTTTCAACGTTTTTATACACCAAATCAGTCAATCGAGAAAATTATTGGTGGATTAATTGGCAATGAAAACAATTATTAGTCGCAGTCCGTCAGAGTTTTTTCATTGAACCACACCCATCTTCAAAGTGAGCCTTTCTGATCTCAAATACACGCCTGCAAAGTTTCATTAATGCATCTTGCACGGTCGTCACGCTGTACATTCCTTCTATTGAACAAGGGAATAATTCAGCAAAACACACATATGTCAATACTAACGTAGGTTAAATGCTGACTATGTGAGGATGTTTGGGCATACTGAACAAATCTGGCACAGTTCACCTGTAAGCTCACTCGTCTCATGTCATGCGTATAGAGCATATATGTAAAGTACTTAAAACCGCTTCTGTGGTAGTTCCTGCCACAATAGGTGACACATTTTACCATCATTAATACTGTCACGGCTGGCAAACACACATAAAATGAAGTATGGGCTGGTATGAATGGCTCGTACACAGCACAAAAGACCCTAGGCTTTATGCAAGCTGAAATATAGATGCCACACTGGAAACACGTCTAGTGCTTCTTCTCAGACCTGCACACTGTTTGCTGACACACCCACAGATTCAGCCACTTCCTCTCACCAATGCGCCGCTGCCATTGAACGCACTGTGTTTGTTTTAGCTGCTTCTGGATGAGGAGGAGGTGGAGTGGAGAGTCTGGCGTGGAGACAGGACTCATCCAATTAATCAAAGCAAGCAGTGCCACTCTAATCAGCTAAAGCCAGCACCCTGGGAGAAGAGAGAGGAGGGAGGGGAGGTTAAAAGCAGCAGGGTAAAAGAATAAGAAGAGGGTGGACGGAGGGTAGAAAGGGAGAGGGGGTGCAAAGCAAAAACACAAGACAGGAGAGAAAAGCAAAAAATGGCAAAGAACTGTGCATGAACTACTTCTACATAAATGTTTCTGTGATGTTAGATATCCAGAATTAGATACATTTGCAAACCCTTCCCACCCTAAAACCCTGCTTCAACTTGAAATACATCCACACAGAAGGATAAAAACACGAGAACGTGTGGTGAGGAGGAGGGAGGGACAGATTGGGTGTCGAACGAGAGATGGAGATGTATTTATGGTCAGTCTGTGCCGCCTTCAGCATATCGTGTCTCTCTTTTTCCAGCTGAATGATCCACTGAAAACCACCAATTTGCCCAAATTCTTAAGAGCCGAGAAGCACTCTTAATTGATTTAACACCTCCAGCTGCGCTTCAAAAAACAACATTTGCCACAGTTTTTCATTATTTTCTGCTCGGTTCACTCCGGCTAAAACACGCAGCTGATACACCGAGCCTGACAGATGCTGCAGCAGATTCCATATGCGTCTACTCTTCAGCCTCTTTTTCCCCATTTTTTTTTGACAGAGGCTCACCTGGTCTCCCTCTCCTCTCTCTGCATGTGATGGATGGGTAGACAGTCCTCGACTGTCACACACCCTGATAAATATCGGGCCCCGAGGAGACGTGTGTGTGGTGGGACGGCTGAATGTGTGGACCCACTGTCCTTATACAAGAGTCACACAGACTGGGCTACACGTTCACATTTCGAGATCATCGTTGTTGTTAAGGTTGGAGTTAAGATTGACAGGACGTCAGGTAGCATGTCTGCACAAGTGTAGTAAAGCAACAGTTACCTTAGCTTAGTATAAAGACTGGAAACAGCCTGGCCTGGCTCTGTCCAAAGGTAAAAAAAATCCACCTTCCAGAGCCTCTAAAGAGAAAGATAAAATAAGATTATCCTTTATTAATCCCACATCAGGGATGTTTGCAGGGTTACAGCAGCAAAAGGGACATTGAGTTCACACTATTGTACAAAGGAAGCATCAATATAGCCCAGTGTTGTATGCAGCAGTGTTGATTGTAAGGTCTAACAGCAGCAGGAAGGAAGGACCGGCAGTATCTCTCCTTCACACACCGCGGGTGAAGCAACCTCTCACTGTAGGAGCTGCCCAGTGCTGTCAGAGTGTCCTGCAGGGGGTGAGACATGTTCTTCATCAGGCGTGACAGCTTAGCCATCATCCTCCTTTCTCCCGCCACCCCCACTGGGTCGTGGGAGCATCCTAGGAGAGAGCTGACCTTCTTCAAGCCCTGGTTGAGAGAGGGGTCTATGCAGGTGGTAGATGACAGTGTCATCCACCTCAATACCAGGTTAATAGTCAAAGTGCCCACTGATGAGCTCACCAGCGGGTGGAGATGGACAAGGACCAGCCTCTCCAGGGCCTTCATCAGGTGTGATGTTGTGCCACCGGCCTGTAGCTGTTGAGGTGCTTGGGGTGCGGAGTCTGTGGCACTGGTGCCACGCAGGATGACTTCCACAGCTGTGGCACTCAGATGTGTGTCCGCACCACTGGTCTGCACAGGACTTGAGGAACCGGTGGCATCCAGACCTGCAGCCTGTTTCACCTTTATCATCCTGAGTTCTTACCTTAGCTGTTTTTTTGTGAGGGACATATTGCAGCAGAGGTGCTGTGAGCTGGAAGCTGTGGGATGAGGGGTGTAGGTGGGGGTGAAGTACAGTTTTAAGGCCCCTCCAGACTCCGCTGATGATGTTATGCTCCCACTGATCCTCCATCTTCCTCCCGTAGCTGTTTTCTCTCTCCCCGATTCTCCTCGTCAGCTCCCTCAGTGCACTCTTCAGATCCTCTTCCTGACCTTGAGGAGAGCCTTTATGTCAGGAGTAATCCAGGGTTTGTTGTCGGAAAAGACTCTACAGTCCTGAGGGGTACTACATTTTTCACACAGAAGTGTGAGACTCCCCATCACCATTGCAAGAGCTTCCCCCGCCTCATCAGCCTCATTGTACCATCTTGTCACTGCGTGAGTGACAGCCAGTGTATCAGAGGTTTGTACAGGTGCAGGAGGTGCTCCAGGTTGTGATAAGGTCCTCCCAGGGGAGGGAGAGGTGATGAGTTATATGGCTCCTTGGTGTTCATCCAGTATTTCATTGTCTTTGTTGTAGCATGTGACATATTGAGTGAATGTGGGCAGAATGGAGGACAGAGGGGCATGATTTAAGTCACCAGAAATACAGCACAAAAAAATAGAATTCGCAGTTTTATGGGAGATTATGTGCGGGACTATTTCTTGCTTGGGACCAGTTGCCAGGCAACCAGCAGAGACTTCAAGAAGTTTAAGACTGGCACATGACCCCCTGTAAAACAGGGAACGGTCATTTTTACTCTTTCATTTACTGCCGGATTAAACAAAGAAGATATGAAGTGTTAAATAGTGAGATTTAGAGGGGATGGTAGGTGGGTCTGGTTACCTACATAACACCGGCATGAGAGCTGTAGGCTACAAGTCATAACCAGGCTGACCTCGCCGAATCAAAAGAGGTGGGACCTTGTCTTTAAATAATGGGAATCAATGATTTGGCCTAACAATGTGCAGCCAGAGGAGCAAATAACAGAGAGAAGAAAAGAAAAAGATAAAAATCAATGCAAAAAATATTGTCTTTTCAATCCCATGTATTTTTCTTCTCTGTCAAAACATGGCACATGCATTACCCACAATGCACTCCGACTGGCTGGTCAGAGAGCTTGGGTGTGTTATGATACTAACTAAAGTAGCCTTGAGCGTCTGGCCTCAAGCAGAGATGGAGAGCTACAGAGGTCTGGTGAGCTCACTTCTCTCTAACTCCACGCCCCCAGATTTTGTTTTCATTTTTAAACTTGTAGTCTTCAGCACCGACTGATTCAAGTGACAACCCCTGAAGCGGTTTATCAGACTGATGCAGCGCCCTCTGGAGCCGCAACAGGCATCTTTGTTCTCATGTGCAGTCGTACTCTCCAACACCTGTGAACATCCTTTAATCAGTGCAGTACCGCTTTAAGACTTTTATAGTCCCTTAGCACAAAATGGCCACGATATATCTGTATTCGTGGGAGTTATTTTAAGGCATGGATCAATACCAATGACTCAACTGTTACTTCAGCAGGTGCTGAGATTTTTGCCTTTTAAAAAACAACTTTCAAGCCTGCGCTCCAATTTAGAGATGACAAATGCACGCATGCAATGATGAGGACGACGTGGGCTGAGCAAACCTTGTCATCATTGCGTCATGATGTATTTAGTGGGTAAATCTGTTGGATTTTTGCTGGCTGTGTTTATTCAATTGAGAACTTCTCCGTTCTGTCTACCTCAGGCCTCCAGAATCTGTGCCAGAATCAGTGTTGTTCCTGGGTTGCGCCCGATAAAAAAATCCCAAACTACTGAATACTTCTCTTTAAATAACGGTGCGCTGATGTGATTGGATGCGTCAGCAGGTGTCGAGGACAGGACTGACACGACCTCTGCTGAAGGATGTTAAGTTAGCATGCCAAATTCCCACAGAGGGAAGATCAAGCAGAAAAGTTCAAAGAGGAAAAAGAAATTTAGGCTGGCGTCTGGAGCCCACCGAGTGAATGACGCCGTGAAAAATGGGGCAGGAGGGAAAGTAAGAAACAAGTCGGCGAGGCATTAAAAAGGGGAGGGTGACGGCGGGAAGATAGATCGGGTGAGACGGAGAGATGGGGGATGAACACGGGGCGCACAGAAAGAGAGAGGGAGAGGCTGAGTGGATTGACAGCCCCGCAAGAGATGAGCTCCTCGGTCACATGTTGTTTGCAGAGAGCAGGTAAACACTGCACAGGCCTTTTTTTTTTCCACGCTCACACTGGTCCCAGTCATCACTAGCACCCTGGTTACGTCACATGCAGATACTGTACAGTTCCATACATGTAGACTTACTGTACACTTATATAAAGGCATGCAGCGAGGGAGCGAGGAAAATAAAAAAGAGATGAGAAGGTTCACCATCACATCATCTTGAAAAGGCGGCACACAGGCCGAACTACACCCTCTATTACTTACCACAGAAAACTCTGACCTGACTCTGACAGCGAGGAAGCAACACAAGCAGCAGCTCTTAAAATAGCTCAGGGGTGGGCGGGGGGTGCTGTCGAGGTGTTGGTCCCATAACGCCGAGGCCGGCCACTTAAAGCACTCGCCGGAGGACAGATTGATGGAGGGATAAAGGGGTGCGCATGGAGGAGGGGAAAGGGGACAGAGGCCCAAGGGAGACGACTGACTTTCCAGGAAAAGATGAAGAAGTGACGCAAGCTCAAAGTTTGAGGCTCAACTGCTCTCCCTGCAGCGAGATCTGCCGCGCACGAGCCAGCGCATCAATGTTTGATCAAAACCGGTTTGTATGTAAGCTGCAAGCGTTATTTTCATGCCTAAATGCAATGTTAGGGCTGCAGCACACAACTCCTCCAGTCATCAATCGAAGTGAGAAATGTCTTTCCATTAATCAATCAATTGACTGTGCTATAAAATGTCACATTCTTGCTTTATCTAATGGACTAAAACTCAAAAATATTAATTTCATGAACATAAAAGACTCAAAAAACTGAAAACATTTACATTTGAGGGGTTGGAACCAGTGAATTTTTGGCACTTTTGCTATAAAAAAAATGATAGAAGCAATAAATTGATTTATTAAATTGCTGCCAATTAATTTTCTAATTTATTCTCTGTTGATGGACAAGTCAGTTGACTGATCTGGATGCCAGGATGAAATGTTGGCACTGTATGTCTCTGCAAACCAGGGATACATTACATTTGCATTTCATATATATCAATAGGTATCAAAGTGACGTGGTACAGATTACAGGTAAATGACAACTGTCTCATCAGGAGGAGGACGAGGTGATGGTGCTGGTGTGACAGCAAGTGAGATAAATGCCAAGCAGCAAACTGTTTGTGCTGACAAAACCGGGTATTTTAAGCCCAAATGTGATCTTTCCCGAACCCAACAGCATTCTCATGACATAAAATTAAAAATTTAAAGGTGATGTGTGCAACATTTCCTCCCAACAGCATGTATGACATACAGTACAGCTCAAAAAGCCTGTTGTAGCTCACCTATTCCATGAAATTAAGTGGACATGAATCTCTGCTGTTCATGGTTGACCTTTGATAAAAAGAGATTTACATAAAACACAATAAAAACAGCCCACTTAAAGAAATAAAAATGGCAAAGAGAATCTGATTTCACAGCAGGCTTTACAGACTGTTCTGATGTAGCTGCTCCAGCAGGAGACCGTAATCACATTGACAGTGAACAACACTCACTGCCTGATACTCAATATTAATATGTGGTGTGTCAATATGCCTGTCAGACCAACAGCAACACGCACGCACATGTGAACACACAAACCGCGCACAGAGGCGCTCCGCGCTCTGAGCACATCGACCGGCAGCATTATGAGCCCCGGCAGCATCAGAGGAAGCGCTGAGCAGAGGTTTGATGGCGAGCATCGCTGCTCTGAATCACGCAGCCCTCTCTTAATGAAAGGAGGAGAGAGCGCAAAACAACAATAAAACAACAGAGCACTCACGCAGCCGCGCTGGATCAAACCGGTTTCCTCCACCTTTCTGTCTCTAACCCAGAATCCGCCGTCAACACGTCAAACATCAGAGCTCGCCATGCAGATCATCGGGTGGTTGCCATGCCAACAGTGAAGCTTTCATCTTGTTCCGCACTTATCCCCACATCCCATTGTTTGGCAAGGCAGCTCCTCCTCACTGTATAGCCTTGGTCTCCTAGGAGTGTGTTTGTTAACCCAAGATCTTCTGTGAAGGGTTGTCTTTCTGTGTGTGTGTGTGTGTATGTGTAGGATGCAGCGTAGGCACTACACCAAGGCACAAAAAAAGAACGGAAAAAGCTTAGATCTCCCTCTTTGAGATGGGTGAAAGTGTGTTTGTACATCATTTAGCTGCATCAGGGAGCACCTTCTCCAAGATGACAGAGCGCCTGATCAATTAATAACTTCTAATCAGGGTTGTCAACATCAATACACTTTCTCCTGACAACTTCGACTGCTGACTCTTCTCCGTGAGCGCAGAGACATAAGTGTGCTCGTTTTCATCATTACAAGCTGTTGATTTGCTCAAGTAGCGCCATATGGGTTTAATGCTCCACTTCGATAAATATCAATGTCTGGCGCAGCCTAAACCGATTTGTCAGTTTAGAGATCAAAAGGTGGATGAATGCGCAGCCCTGACTGAACGCACACAAACAAACAGCCATCCAAATATATTAAGCAATTTATAATCTGTGTAAAAGCTGCTTGACAGCCCCCAAACAGCTGGAGGGTTCGGTATTAGTCATAATCCACCCAATTACATGATGAATGGAGTGATGGAGGGAGACGTGGGGGGCAGAGACAGAGAAAAACAGAAAAACATCAGCTGGGAGTATATTTACAGAGAGAGATTAATATTAAAAATGTTCTGTTTTCATCTTGTGTGACCACCACTACTTTTAGTAGTGCTGTTTTGCAGGATTATGCGGGCGCAGGGCATAAAGTACAGACTGTCTGGAGCTAATAACCTGTGGCTAATGAGAGAAGAAACAGAAGACTCTTAAATATAATATTTGAAATTAGTGTTCATGGATCAGTGCGTGACAACACACTCACAGGGCGTCTCAGGGTACGCCGCATTTACCCCGAGTACCTCCTGCTAGACTTGGAGAAGCAACGCCGGCAGCCAGGCCGACATCATTAGAAAATTCTAGGCCACTGAAAGCAGCTCAACATATCTAATCCATTTACTCCCCCCCCCCCCCCCGATTTCTGACAGTGATGTGCCGCACAATAGAGCCATCAGCACAAACACTGAGCGGAATTAGCATATTAGTTACATGATCACACAAAGTCAGCAGTGCTGGCAGTAAGTGAGAGGCGGTCAACACTTTTCTGAACCGACACTGGCAGAAAAATTATAACGCTCATGGAGCTGTTACCAGGCAGAAGCATCTCGGACGATTTACGATGAGAATCTCACAGAAATCCACCTTAAATAGCCGAGTGTCACACTTAGAGCGAGGGTAGGTTGTTTATTAGAGGAGCATTTCTTGTTATATTTGTTAAAATTCTCTTTACGTCCCAGCAGCGAATGAATCAAACACTCTGACAAAAAGAAAAGAATTCAGCTGTGGCTGTTGCAGACCCGTCATATGCTCATCCAATCATTTCATTTAGCCCACATTAAACGGCTGGATGGCCCACCTGTGCGCACTCACTGAGCATGACTGGAGCCTCCCAGAAGGCTAGGCAGATATATTGCTAAAGCTACAGCGAGCTAGTTGCACAGGAATGGCAGAATGAACGGCAGTTCCTCGTCTACCTGCAACAGCTGGCACTGCTAACAGAGGCGAGCAACCAAAGACAGAAGCGGAAAAGGTTACGACCAAAAAAGAGGTTGGATAAAGCAACAATGGTGAGAACGGAGGAGGTTGAAGGGCCTGAAAAGTGACAACTCTTGCTGGTTTCTTCAGCGTAACCAATCCCAACTTTAAATAGATTGAACATTATTGCGTTAGCATCCACTTCAACTTTTGAAGCAATGTCCCAAAACAGCTGGGCACCGTAGTTTTTAGCAAACGTTATTCAGACCGGAGAAAATAGTGCATTTGTTGGGGACTACTTTCAGCGGTGGATTAATACACATTTAGTGCTGGTTCTGGTTTGGGTGCAGAGGGTGAAGTGCAGACGTCTGTCTGCACTTAAACTGCACTGCACTTGCCTCACACATATAACTGGCTTGCGTGCTGAGTGCGGTGTGTGCATACAGAGTGTGTGTTCAGTGTGTATGTCAAATCTCTGTGTGCGATCTGGTAAACAAAGACTTCCTCCTTCCTCCCTAACGTTAACTTCCTGTTTGGTGAGATAGCCGCAATTAGGGGAAAGCACTTCCCATTACTCGCTCTCTCTTTCTCTTCAGTACGAGCTCAAACAGATGTGTCTTCAGCAGCTGTGTGATGTGCTTTTATGGTGTGCTTTTATTCAGTTCCAATCCTGGTAAATAGCGGGTCAATGAGTGCGCGCACACACATACAGACACACACACACACCCATGTAGTTATGGCAGCATCAGAAGCCATTAGCTGTGACACTTGTGGCTGCTCGTCGCTGCGCCAATGGCTGCCCCACTGGCTTTAGCATTTAAACAGCGAGGGTTGTGTAGGACGTGTGTGAATGCGTTCATGCATGTGTGCGTGTCCTTCCACGTTAAAATAACGCTGCATGTCTGTCATCTTACAAACACAATCCACAAGCAAAGTGACACTTTCTGCAGCACTTCGCGTCACCATCTTCTTTTTCAGATCACATTTGCATTTCCGCGCCGCGCGGACAAAAGTGTACGGACACGCATTCGTGACGGTTGAACTAATAATGTCTGAAGCCGGGCTGCAGGAATCTTCCCATTCAGCCACAAGAGGATCGATGAAGTCGTGCTCCGATGCGGGATGGGGTTGAGGTCAGGGTTCTGTGCAGGTCAGTCAAGTTCTTCCACAGCAAACCACCATTACTTCATGAATCTTTGCTTTGGGTAAAGGGGCACTGTCATGCTGAAACACTTGTACTTATGACTACAAACACTGGCCACGTCACCAATTTTTCTTATTGCCCAATCTCCTGCTATGGCACAGCATCATTGTAGTCTAAGTATATATGACTTTTATCATATATATGAAGTCATCATTATCTTTTCTCGCTTCTCAAAAGTTTAGACTTACAACTGTTTGCTAGAATGAAATAAGTCCGACAACAATACACACACACACCCAACATGTACACAGTCCTGACCTTGACCAGCACGGGGTGCATCCATGTGAGTTTAAAGTTAACACTTCCCATCCGCTGACGCCGGTTCAAACCGCAAAGAGGGGGATGTCAGGGTCGACCGCTGACTCAGGCAAGATGGCCTCAAGCTGAATTATTTTAACTCTGAGCAACTTGAAAGCTCTCAGCCTGCAGCACAACACACGTGTCAACACACACACACAGAATGAACATCCAATCACGTCTTCAGCCTTACACTCTACACACACTCAGATGTTTTCTTAGTTCATATTGTATTTTGGGCTTTTAGTCTCCAGTGTGGCATCAAGCCCCCATTTGTTATCCGCAAACAACAGCTTATTCAGACGGTTCAGCTGCCACTGTTTGCTTTTAGCCTCACAGCAATTTGTCTAATTAGACTTAAGAAAGATATTCCCTTCAGACTTGCTGACACAAGCCCCTCTTGCATCTAGAACCGCGCCTCAGCGTGGGACGTAGACGTCGGCGTAAAGGATGAAATGTAAAAATGTACACAAACACACGTCTTTCCATTTGGACGGATGGCGTGAGTGAGATGTTGAGTGAGGAAAAGAAAGAGAGATAATGAAGAGTGACGGGGCACAGCCGTTCAAGGCCATGGATCAATTTCAGCCCCCCTCCCACACACACACACACACACACACACACACACACACACACACACACACACACACAAGGTCAAAGGAGAAGTCTTACCTTGAGATTTTAGAGGCATTCAATCTCCTCTTGCGACACAGTCTGCACTGACACTCCGAACACCACAGCCATGGATCATGGTGCTAACATGCCTAAACACACAGTGACAGGGAGACACGTTCGTTTAATGGGCAACTTACAACTGTCATCACCGCATGTAACATCTCATGCTGTGAGCTTGCGTCTTGCATGAGAACATCTTGAACGGCCACGACTTCAGATCTGAGTGGAACCACGAGGGTGGGTGAGTGGGCACGGGGCGTCACGCAACATCTCACCTCCACAGAAAGTGCGCTGGACCAGTTTTCAGACGTATTTGCACACACCTGTATCAGAAGCCACCTCGCAGTTCTTTGAGGAACCAGTTCACATGAGGACACTGGGCAGAAACTCCCTCTAAATGACCTGATGTCCCTGGAATAAAGGGTCGGCGTAATGAGTCGACACAGAGATGAAAGTCTGAGTGATCAGTGTCTTGTATGGCTGTGATGCTGTGGGCCTGCTGCTAGAGGGAGAGGCGAGAGGCGAGGAGAGAGCAGCTCATGTCCAGTTCACAGCAGGCTGCATGGAGAGTACCACCTCCTAGAATAAAGCCATTTCACATGGCAGCAGCTCTGCAAGGCATTATGATCCAAACACTGAGGCTTTTAAACCTGAAACAGCCACAGGGATGTGCTTTAATAGGAAGGTGCACCACAGTAGGCTGGACTAGCCACAGCTTTATTTAATGTGTTTGCTGTTAAAGGAAGGACACATCTCTGCTCATGCTCTTCTTTTCTATTAACACCAATAATATCATCTAAAATAGTCAAAGCTGCGGCTGCTCTCGCTCCATCCGCCCCTTTGTCCTCCTCACATCTTTCGCCCTGCGCTGGTTTCTGTCTGAGTGAAGCCGGACTGTCATACGTCCATGGACCCAACAGCTGATACTCAAAGCAAAAAGGGACAAAAAGCAAATGCACCTCCAGTCTTACCATAGCTATCGCATCTTCATGCGCAGGCCACTGCTTCGCTCCGCATCCAGACTCTGAATCTGCGTGATGCGATGAGGATCCCTGCGCGGAGCGCCTTTTATTCGCAGCCCGGAGCCTGCGGAGGGACGGAGGCACGGCGGGCTGCCGAGGGGCGGGCTGGCTGTCTGGCTGTCTGGCCTGTGCACCCAGTGAGAGCCGGAGAGCAGACAGTGATCAGATCTGATCCCCCGGCGCGGCTTTTTACGCCCCAAATGCGCGAGTTGTCCGGACGCGTATTGATTTTGGTGAATGGGAGCTGCTGAGCGCCACACCCCCTCCTCACCATTTAAATGTTATTTACATCCAAGGATCCCACCGTCGGCACTCTGGTGATTCATATTTTATGGTGTTGCAGCAGCAGAGTGTGAGTTGCGTCATGGCGCTGCGGTGTGCCTGTCAGACGCGGGTTCCCCTCCACAAACGGCCCCGACTCGCTTCAAAAAAAGGCTGCAACTGGACAAGTGATCAGCTGCTGAAAACACTGCAGCTCAGAAAGAAAATAAATGTTTGTCGTTTTTTAGATGCCGCCGTTTCTTCTTTGATAGAAACTCTAAAGTAACACATCCTACCCCTGGATCAGACCCACCAGGTGCGCGGTGTTTCTGGTGGCCGGCAGAAAGGTCCGAAATTCGGCTCCTTTAATCTGTTTATATTCGCTTGGACAGGCTGCCACCTACCGGGCTGGCGTGCCTACGTCAGGGGAAACTGTCCACGTGAGTGTTGCGCCTCCATGGAGAGCTCAGAGGCGTCCGCTTCCTGTCTCTCACCTGTCCTCACCTGTAGCGCATTATTTGCAGATCCTCCGTTTTGATTGATGTGGAAGTGTTGCCTCTGAGCTGATTCCCAGCAGAAGTCCCGCTGAGCGCTGAAGGGATCCATCTGGTGGACACGGATGCTGCATTCAAGGGCTACAGTAAATCTCACATATTCTGGCAGGAAATCAAATTCCTTTTTTAAATTAATTTTCTTCTTAATCTGCGTTTAAACCACCTTGCGTTTACCGCATTCATAGAATGTGCTACAAATAAAGCCATCAGCACCCTAAAATTCAGATAACTGGTAATCAATATATTTTAAAGACATTATCTATTCTTATTACATTTCAATTGTTCGTTTGTTTTTAGCATTTCCATGTCTTACTGTTGCAGGTGATGTGTTGGTTAGGTGAATCATATTTGAGGTCACAGTGATGAGTATGACGCATATTGTATTAATGGTTATCAGTGTACTCGCATAGGATGCTCAAAAATACAAGCCAGAGACTGAACAATAAGTTAACTAGTGCAAAAATAGAAAATAAACACCATGATGAGGCAATGAACAATATATACAATGAAACTTACAATGTGCAGGGACTTTTGTTGACAGAGACAGTAAATGAGGAATGCACATGTTAAAAGCTGTGTATTAATGGATGACAAATCGTCAGTGGGTGTTTTGCTGTCAGAGGTTTAGTGACACTGTATGACTGCTAACTTGTTCATCAGGCCTGTGGGGAGGAAGTGTTTTTGTGGCTGTTTGTTTTGGCATTCAGAGCTCAGTAGCGCCTACCAGAGGGCAGGCGCTGGAACAGGTTGTGTCCAGGATGTGAGGGGTCTGCAGTGATGCTTCCAACCCGTTTCATTGGTCTGGAGGTGTGCAAGTCCTGAACGGAGGCCAGGTTGGCACCAGTTATTGTCTCAGAGGCCCTTATAGTCCGTTGCAGTCTGTTCTGGTCTGGATTATTCCCACGTAGAATCTGAATCAGCAGTTGCAGAGGCAGGTTGAACTTCCTCAGCTGGATGTGCATCCTCTGCTGAGCCTTCTCTTTAAGATTAAATAACATCTGTAATAATGATGAAACTTATATTATAACCAAAACAGCAAATATCCACTCCACACTCAATTTACTTCAAAGCTTTGGTTACAAAGCACACCAGGTCTTCAAAGCAGATTCAAATTACCAATCCAAAATCTATTTAACAAATACATGATGTAATATTATTATAGATTAAACTGTGTAAAGTCATTAAAATGAGCTCCACTTTTAAAGTGATGAACACTTGAATGCAACGATTATTATAATCCAACAGTTTAATGCATTATTCTGAAATGGGTCATGATTCTGCATAATAGTACTTTTACTTTTTGATGCTAATGCTTTTGTAGTTTTACTCCAATGACATTTTGAATTTCACCTGTCGCACAGTAGTTCTACACTGTGGTATTAGAACTTTTACTTGAGCAAAAGATCTGAGTACTTCTTCCACCACTGGTTAATATAAATCAGGTCTAAAGGTTTAAATGAATGTAAATAAAAATGAATCAATTCATAAATGATGTGTCGTGTTAGAATCAAATGATTTGATCAATTTAAAAGCAGTTATGCAAACCAAGTCCATCATAATCCACTGCAAAGCACCTGAATACTTTCTCTCTAGCGTTATTTGACTGATGGATTAAGTCTGTGGTTTTCTACCAGAGGCTCATACTGAGGAGGACATTGGTAACTGGTAGGTGGAATAGCAGCGCCACCTTCAGGCCATTGTGAGTTACGTTTTAGACTTGATATATAAAACCATAGAAAGGCAGAGTAAATATCAAGAAGGTCTTTTTTCCTGTAATTAAAGGAGAGAAACCGTTGAATCTTTCACATCATTTGTCTGTGTCTGACCTGTGTGTTGCCCTGATCCCATCAAAATTAAACTAGTCACACTAATCAAACACGAGTGAAAGAAGAAAAAAAAAAACATGCGATGAGTTGTATTTTATTTTCTGGGTTGTGCTTACATAAGTGTGTGTCTTTTCAGCATCTTTAGGCACTGTTATCCTTTATTACAGACAGTAGAGGAGATCTGACAAGAAACGAACAGGCAGCTGTAACAAAGATGATGTTGCAGTTCATAGAGACCCCTCAAAGCTACGGTGTCACCCTGCTGCTCTCAAAATTTGAAAAGGCTGTAGTTTAAACTCTTCCCTCCCCTACCTGGAGGGTGACGATACCCAAAGCACCTTGTGTGTTTGAGTCTCTGTCTCCACCAGTAACACCACGATGGAGAAAAACAAACCAAAGATCGAATACGGCTGCATTATTCACACATCACCTTCTATTGATTTTTCATTCTTGACCTTATAAAACTGCAGCTGACTGCATTTTCATGATAGTATCACGGCACCTGGGCAAACACCATCTGTTGATGAAGATCATGTCATGTCATCAATCACTCCACAACAGCTACTAAATGCACCTGCTGCACATGCTGCCTCCAAGGTGAAGGGGCAACTTTGAATCTCAGCTCACAAGCCAACAAGTCCTTAACTGAAAATGTGATGATTTACAAAGTCATGACATTTGTGCGCATCGCATCTGCTGATGAAGGTCATGTGATACGATCGAAAGCCCCAGAAGTCCTGCTAAATGGACCTTGTGGCAGTTTTTGCAACTATGAGAAAGAGAGAGAGCGATGTTTTGTTGATTTTGGAAGAATATGAGCTATATGTAGCTTCATGTCAGGGATGTGGAGTCCAGTTTCACAGTGCACACAAGGAGCTCTACCTGATTGGTACCTTTATTCCTGTGTTGTTGTTGCTGAAGTGTACTCAAGGTGTAAAAGGAAATGAAGAAAAAGAACTGGGTCAATTATCACTTATATAACAGGGTCTTGGCCCCTTTGTAAGGTTTCAGTAGCTCCCTCTACCTTTCAAAAGTTATTTAACAGTGTGATTCACATCAAAGCACTCAGGACCCCTGCTGCTAAACTCAAAGGCCAGACAGCCCATCTCCACTCTGATGCTCTAATAACCATCCCTTTATGAAGTTCATAAAACCCACTCCTCACTAGATCACTGCAGATGGTGGGCCAGGCTAATAGCTGGAAAAGTAGCACAGACTGCCACCTCGCTTGGACTCCTTTGAACTGAACCGTGCATAGATTGAACAGGGGGGCAACCATATGCATGTTTCTGTGTGTATATGAAAGGACTCAATCTCTCGGTGTATGCATGTGTGTGTGTGTGTGTGTACTTGTGTGTCCTCGTCCTTATCCTGTCACAGCGGGGGAGAGACATGAAAGCCTTTCTACAGCGTTTGGTAATTGCAAAGACCTCCGTTCTGCCTAAACAGCATAAGAGACGACAACCTCATCAGGACACGGTCAAATCTAGACACACACACACACGCACACACACACACACACACACATGTATTGTACAGATGTGCACACACCTTTGGGACAGCTGACCAATCAATAGTCTTGACTGTGTAAAAGTGCACAGAAGAGTGTACAGGGTGCTTTTTCTTTTCCACACAGGCCTTTCTTTGTTGTGTGTAACCTTTTGATCTAAATGAGAAAAAAAGGGGTGGGGGTGGGGGGGGGGGGTCTAGGTAGGCCAATGTGTTTGAGAGGGGAGGTTATGCGAAAAGGAGAAGAGGGGGGTGAGTTGCCACCTTTTCATCTTACCTCTCCTCTGTTCAGCTTTATAACGAATGTCAACGCTGATAACAAAGCCTCATTTGCATATCATAATCCCCATCTCTCGACCTTCTGATCAGGTGTACTTGGAAGCACGGCTGTGTTCTTTCAAAAAGAGAAAAAGATAGAGAGCAAGAGAGGAAAAAACTCGGCTCACTCTGAAAGCTGTTTGAAGTTCTCTGCCAGAGTTCAAATAACACTAAAACATGTGCATGGCATTGAGTGGCTGATTTGTATTAAAAAGAAGAAAGGTGGAGGGATGTGGGATGAAAGGGGGTCAGGGAGGGGAGACTGAGGGAACTTTCTGGAGCTCGTGAGGCCAAAATCCTCTGGATCTCATGTCACTACACATACAGATGAGCGGATCCTTTTGCAGTCAGCCTTTGAACTTAAACATGATGTGTTAAGCACTCTGACCCCAACAAAATTACTTTTCCCCCAAATGTTGTTTTCCTGTTCCTTTTGCATGCAAAAATCTGGGCTCTTATTGAACGGTGGGGAACTGGCAGCTGAAATGTTATCTGGAGCATTGCAGCAGCTCCTTTCCCCTTTTTGTCCCCTTCAGGCTTCACACGAACCGAACAGCTGAGCAGGACTCCTCCGCCAGGCTGCAGAGGAGCCGCTGCTGCTGCTGCTGGGTGATGGCAGGGCGAGAGAAAGAGGCGTAGACTTGTGGCGCGGCTTACTGCGGAGGTCAAGGTGTGTGTCTGTGTGTGTGTTATTAGCAACTCTGCATGTCATAGCAACAGATCCAAAGGTCACGGACCACCCCGACTGTGTGTTCACACGCTTCATCATCTACCGCCGCACTGATCAATAGTGGCTGGACTGTTCATGCAGGGCAGAAGGTTTGGATGGCTACCAACACCTATGCTTCTGTCCTCTCCCTGTCAGATACTCCTTGGCTTGAGCACACTGTTCTCAGAGGCCCACGGTTTCTGAATCCCGGTTGTGAAGACCAGACGTCCTTTCCCATGAGTGAAGAGGGCCTCCAGCAGAGCTGCCTCAGCTCCTCCACATTCTCATAGTCCTCCGTTTGGCCGGAGTTGTAAAGCTGGGCCCTGGGAGTCGCCCGCCTCCGCTCTGATCCACTCAGCCCAGCTCTGCAGCAGAGGCTGTCCTGCCAGCTCCTTTATCCCAGCTACCGCACACCCAGGGCGGGCAAAGCCAGACTGACAGTCCCCCGCTGCCTCCAGAGCCTCCGTCTCATTTCCCCCTGTAGCCGCCCACCACCCCTCTCGGCTTTTCAATCTTCGAAGCAATTAGAAGGAGATCCCTTTCTTTTGTCGTCTATCCGTGGAAAGAAGAAAAGCGAGAGAATGAGGAAAAAAAGAAGAAGGAGGGCCAAGTTGTTGGTGGTGGTGGAGCTCAGGCCTAGCCAGGAGCCACTTGTGAAGCCCTGGGTATTAGGACTCACATGGTTTGTTTGGAAAGGCTTCTCCAGGGGCCAAAGTGGGATTACGTTGCAGATTGCAAGTTCCCATGGAAGGGGCCTATACCAGCGAGGGCTTTGGTGGGTGGGTTTCAGGTTGGGGGCCATAGAAGAGGTCTTTATGAGTTTGGGGTCTGTCTGAATGGAAAGGGCCAACTCCCAGCATGCTAGCCCTCCATATTAGATGGACACAGAGAGGCTATTGAAGTTACCCAGACATCCCCCCTTTATTTCTATCCTTTTCTCTCCCTCTCTCTCTGCTCTTGAAGGCTTAGCTGTTTGCCAGTCAAGAAGAGAGTGAAAGACTGTTCTGAGGTCTGAAATGATTCTTGTGTTCATTTTTAGGATGAAAATACCATCTGTGATTCTGAGCAAACATAATATGATATGACCGTTTCAACTGCAGCGTCTGACATTAAAGCCGCGGCTCAGGGGATCACCTTGAATTATCGCGGCTGAATTTAGCCGAGATTTATTGTCTGAAATCATCTTAAAATAATCTTTTTACAAATATGTGAGTGAAGACCACCTTTGAAAAGTGGAAGAGAGTTCAAGGAACTTTTATTCTCAAACTATAAATCGACAGTGGAGAATCTATTAGTTAGATTTGACCGGTCAATTTCAAGAGTGCTGTCGTTCCAAAGGATTTATCAAGCAAACAGCGATCATTTTTCAACAAGTCAATTAAAAAAAGGAAGTGCTGGATCACAACATTTCAGCTGAAATAATCAGCTAAAAGAACCAAAAGCAAAGGAAACAAGAACAACAGATAATCGTATGAAGATGGAAAGAAGATGAGAAGGACCCGAGGGACCCTGGCAAGGCCTTTGAAGCTGCGTCACACTGTTATTTTTTTCTAATGTGTGATCAGATGCTGGAGAACATCATTTAATATTGTCAAGGAAAAAGCAGAACCCCAACAGAGAGCCTTTAATGTGATAATTTAAACACAAATCCTCAATCTGAGCGCTAAAGCTCCGCGTTTAGAAAGAAGCCGACAGTGTCCCGGTGAAGTGGCACGGAAGACTCGCACCTCTGGAACAACATCTGGACCTGTGGTGGACTTGGACCAAAATAACATCAAGTTTTCATTCCTGTGTTAAAAGGACACATCCAGCTTGGTGGCTCACTTTTGTTGACATTTCAAGATATAACAAAGTGAACGTCAAAATACCAGCGTCACCACGGAAAGAAGCCTTTAATTAACCAATGTGCAGCTCAGTCTGAGTCAGTGTGGCAGCTCCACTCCAGACTCTCCGCTCCCTTACAGCCCTTATTTCTTAACATGAGAACTCAGTAAATAAAGAAAATGTAATGTGATGTAACATGTAAGGATCAAAAACGGCCTCATTCCTGCACATCAGCTCTTCAAAATCAGTGTCAAACTGATGTGAGCTCACTAGGATTCGCACATCCCTCAAAAATCCTCATTTACACATTTTTATCCCTTCAAACAGTTTGGTTTGTTTGTTTCTTATCAATCAGTCAATCAATGTTCACACAGGTGAGCACAATTTAAGGTATTTTACAAGTGACAGATAAGCTTATAGTAAGACATTACGACTATAAACAAGTTCGGCCCCATAAAAATACAACGCCAAGCTTTAATTCACTTCCCCTCAACAGTGTGTCATCAGTGTAATGTGTCCTCAGTGGAGGCAGATACCTCCTCCCTCTAGTGTTCAGCTTTTGTTACTACACTCAGCTGCTGAACTACAGTTACATGTTTGAGTTTCTGTCAAAACAAAACAGCTGAATTTTCACACACAGGCTGTGGTGGAACATAACCGAGAACATTTACTCAAGTACTGAACTTCAGTACAAATCTGACATACTTGTACTTCAGTAGAGTATTTCCATGTTATGCAACTTTATACTTCTACTCCACTCAAAGGGAAATACTGTAGTTTTTACTCCACCTCATTTGTCTGACAGCTTTAGTCATGAGTTAGTCTGCAGATTCAGATTAGTGATACAAAATGTTTTTCATACACCTCATCTTTCAAGTGTAAACCATGTATCTCCAAATTTGGTTTGGATTTTGAATGTGAAAGTTTCAGACAAACTGAAGGATTAAGTGTTCCTTTGCAGGCTGAGAAAACTCTCCCTCTTCTTCAGCCCTCAGATTATCTGGAAAATGCGTTGTCACAAAGCTGCAAACAGCTTTGTTTTTCTGAGCTTCTGAAAAGTTGACTGTGAAGAGATACATGGTTGTCACGGACAGCAACTCTACAAACACATTATGATCCTATAGAACTGATGCATTGCTGCAGTTTA
Source organism: Chelmon rostratus (assembly GCF_017976325.1). Classification (NCBI taxonomy): domain Eukaryota; kingdom Metazoa; phylum Chordata; class Actinopteri; order Chaetodontiformes; family Chaetodontidae; genus Chelmon; species Chelmon rostratus. The sequence goes on along the minus strand of NC_055674.1, from coordinate 12,014,350 downwards.
AAACTGTTCAGTAGTATATAAAGTAGTTCAAATTAGCTCAGCCATAAACATCTAAAGCGGTAAAAAGCAACGTTCACATTCGATGCAACAGTAATATTCATCCACAAACATCAGATATAGTAAAACACTGACACAGACTATTTTTTTCTTTTGCTACCTGAAGTAAATTCTGCTGATAATACTTACATACTTTTACTTGAGTGCAGTTTTGAATGCAGGATTTTTACATTTAATGGACTCTTTTCACAGTGTGGTATTACTACTTTTACTTAAAGGTCCAGTATGTCGGATTTAGTGACATGGTGCTTTAAGCAGTGTATAGTGACTTGTTCTTAACAAAATAACAAAAATGAACCTAAGCCACTGAGGGGCTGCTGCTACCTGCGGGAACTTGTAGTTGACGCGTCCGTCGTCTTGCGGGTCCAATGAATCCAACACTCGTTTGCAATTATCAACATTTATTTATAGATTTACGTTCTTGCCACTATGCGCCGATACTGAACTGTGCATACAAACAAATAGGCTCACATAAATTGTCACAACGTACAAACAAAGTCGACAAACACAATGTGGCGTGACCTGGCGTGGCGTGACGTGACGGTCAAAAAACTGTTTGCTCTCTCTCTCATTCAGCAGCACACCTGCTGAGTAATTACCTCTTACTCTATTTAATAATTTCTGCCCCCAACAGTGCAGAGCGCCCCCTACTGTGGCTTCCAGACAATAAACAAAAAATAAACACAAATACACATTACCCAAAAAATGGCTCTAACACAGTGTGTCTGCTTTGGGCTTCTGTAGAAACATGGCGGTGCAACATGGCAGACTTCATGGAACAGGACCTGCTCCCTCTGTAGATATAAAGGGTTCATTCTAGGGAAACAAAAACAAGCTATTCTTATTTTCGGGGGAGTATATGCTTTAATTAAAGCAGCTGAATACTTCTAACACTGAATAGGAGTTTAGGATATTTAGGATATTATTAGGATATTTTTCATGAAATTTAGATATTTTCAGTGGCAGCAACAGAAGCATACTATCCCACAAATCCCTAGAACAACCTTTATTTTTTTTACAGCACAACTTCAGCTAGAGCCAAAATCCCAACCTGACTGCATGAACTTCGCTATAGCTGCAAGGAATGAGAAATGCCAAGTTCATTGCCTGTGACCTGTCTGCTGAGAACAGCCTCATGGAAGTGATATATGACAATTCATTGTTTAAAGGAATGAATTTTGATAAAACTAATCATTTGGTGCGTTCAAAGTCATTCTAATGAGCTGAAATAGACTCCATAAAGAGTTTCTATTCTGGTTCATGTGTCCTGGAAGATTTTAATGCCTCAGACAAGTGGGAGAATCTGTCAAATCTGTTTATGGACCCAATTTTAACATGTTTTTCTGTCTAAGTGACTAATGGTTTTTGAAATTGGTACAGTACTGAGCCGGCAGATGATCCTTTGGGTACGTCCACTAAAAGTGTTTGTTTTTGCCACTGACAGGCTCAGATTGTTATTCTAAGTGTCCAACAGCATTATGGAAAGGATCTACACAGACGCAGACCTCCCTTTTAAACAAAAATAGCCGCTATGTCGCTCTTGCCAAAGCCACCAAACTCCATTTACAGAAACAGTAATTTTATCATTGTAAAACACACTTCATTCAACAACTCGACAGACACAAAATAAAACTTCGTAATTGTCTAATTGTCAACCCTTTATTCACTGAGTTGGATGTGAAGATATTGGCCGAGGTGTGAGAGAGAGAGGGCGGACATCAGAGAAACAGTGAGGGAAAACACCATGTAGAGCCAGAATGTTTTCACATCTAACTTGGGAATTAATTTCACCAGACACGATGACCGGAGAGATTTAAATATGTCGGACTCAAACTAATTACCGGATAACGGAAACCCTGATCCCACATTCTGTTAGCATTCAGAGGCTGCTGGCGCGAGCCTTCTGTAATAGCCCAGCAATGGTGGATATAGTAATAAAAATCAATGATCACTCAAAGTTAAAAAGCTCTCACTCACACAAGTGCAGTTCTCCGCAATGTGGAATGTGTTTATTAGTCGCAAGCTCTCAGTGTTTCAGCATGCACACCCGAGCTGTTGCATATGTTTAAAGAAAGCAAACTTTAGGCCTTGGTTACTTATTCTCTGCATATATTTCAGTATGTTCCAAATGTTTTCTGTTTTCCCATTATTTTAGTTCTCTGGAAATGGAAAATTGTTTGGTGGGTTTTCCCAGAACTACCATTTCCTGGGATTAAACCCGAGCATGCAGAGTATCACCTCATAGATGTGATGCACAACAGAATAAATATGGGTTTAAAATGCAGGGCCACAGCCTGCTTTTCAAAATGCTGAACGGTGATCTAATACGCTGATGTTGCTGCTGCGCTCCACACACACAGCTTCTTCACTGTAATTATGATCATAGCTTACGAGAGCAAAACAGCTTCAGTGCAAAATGAAAAACCCTCATGAAATTGTGATGAGAGCTTTCATTTCACTTAACCTTCCTCAATAATTTGAGTTTTTGTGAGAAGTGCTCTCGTTCAGGCGGAGTAGGTGGAGGCCTTCACCACCACAACTTGTGAATCAGCATCATCATCGCTCTGCAGATGTCTGCCACCCCTTACCCTCCTCTCCCTCCTGCCCTTCAATCTCTCCTGTCACCTATAGACCACCCCCCCAACTCCCAGCACCCCATCAGTCTCTGTCTGCAGACCAAACGGCCTCTCTCCCCCTCTACTCTCCCCCAACCCCCTCCAGCCGTATCCCTTTGAGCTGTGCCGCCGCAGTGCATAAATACATAAATCTGCTGTCAGTGTATGCATGTGTGTGTGCGTGTGTTAATGCGTGTGTGTGCGGTGGGGGATGTCGACATATAGACGACAGGCCGGCAACCCCACAGGCAGACCCCCTTTCATGTGTCACCAGATCACAGACATTCAGTGTTTACACACCAGACTCATCCAGACCCACAACCAGACCCCTCCCAACTCTACCCCTGCCGTGTCCCCCAGAACCTGTCACCCTGGCTGGGGAAGCTCGGGGACAAAGGCTGGGAGTCAACCTGGAGGCGGCGGTGCCAGACCGGCTCTCTGATCTGACTGACTGCCGCAGACCTGATGGGAGATACGACCGCAGGTCAGAGGTCAAAGGTGCCATAAAAAAAGTAAGATGACCTCCTCTAGCTCGGCTCCATCATCAACTGCCCTGCCCCCCCACACACGCCGCTGAACCTCCATCTGACAGAAGTCACACGACCGAAAAGTTATTCCAGCGCCAGCGTGTGATTTCATGGGTGAGAGATTCATCGTTCGCAAAACACTTTCATATCATCGCCATCCTCAAATTACAAACTTCTCACCGCGTCACACAGGAAACTAATGCTGATGGAAGAGCGGAGCATGATGCGGATTTGAGCGATGACTTTTAAAAAAAACTGCTATCACACGAGAAGCCGTCAGCGCGTTCAAAAAGTGATGACGGAGAACCCAAGAGGGAAGGATCAAATCAAATCACGGCAGCGTGAAGATAACATCTCCACAGGTTCATTTTTGCTTTCCATAAAACAGCTGAACTCCACTTAAAGCTGCGCTGTAACGAGCGCCAATCCTTTTCTTCCCTCCTGAAACAACAAGAAAGGTGAAAGAAAACGCGACGAAAGGAAAAAGAGCAGAAAACAACAAAGCTAAAGGAAGCATTTTATCCTGCTGTGTTAAATTGGGTGTGACTATGAGCGATTCGGAGGCCCTGAAAAGGATGAGAAAATACGCCCACTCACACACACACACACAGACACACACACACACACACACACAACAAAAACAAATTAACATCTAAAATGCTCTGGTTCGTTTCAACTCTTCACTTCAAACCGTCATCAGGCCTCTAATGGGGGCCAAGTTCAAAGCTCCACTAGACTCCCGCTGCTCTGCAGAGATGGAGGAACAACACTTCCGCCTCCCTCTCCCTCCCTCTGTTTGTTTATCCTTTGCCTTCCTCTCTTTCCACCCTCCCGCTCCCTGCTTCCATCTCTCTCACTGCTTCACTCCTTCATTCTTTCTTTCACTTCCTCTTCTTTTTCTTCGCCCTCTCCTTCCCCGATCTAAACATCTGATCCTGCAGTTCGCTCGTTCCTCTGCAGACCCCCTCGTTCTTGCGTTCTTCCTCTTTGTATCTCAATCCGGCTTTCATCACGTATGCCAGTCTTTCAAATCTGACAGACATTGATCAGCACGCGGCAGCGGGGATGCTGTCCTGGTGCAAGTTTGTTCAGAGAGCCCACATCTAACCCTGGATATCCAAACAGAGCCTTGAACAGCGAGCTCTCGAAAGACAATCGCTGGTCCGAGATAGACAGTTGCTCAGCGCTGCCCTGCAGATATCTGCCAGGATCAAAAACCCTTCCCAGCTCCCCCTCTTTCTCTCCTCTCGCCTCTTCCTCTCGCCTCTTTTCTCTTTCGAAGATGGCACTTCCACAAATGTTTAACTCCAGCTATCTGCTCATTAAGAGGTCTTCAAAGGCTTCCATTGATGTAAAAGCATCCATTTGAATTTGTAATCACCCTTCGCTGTACGGCTGCTGCGCTCAGCGTAATTTCCCCCGGATTTTCTGATAGCCGGCTCAAAGAGCTAACAACCCGTTTTCTCTTCTCTGTGCTGCGGCGGAAAGAAAGAAAAGGGACTTTTATCGAACTTTTGGAAGCAGGGAGGTGCGTATTTGTGAAGGCCTTGGGTTTGTTTATATATGCTGACAAAGAAAGTAAGAATATATAGAAATTCACTCTGCCGACAACGCTCGCAAGAAGATAAGAGTGCTGAGAAAAACCCACTAGAGCTGGATAAGGTTTGTTTGAAGATTAAAGTTCTGTCGTCGTCATAGAAAAGGCTATTTTCTTGAAAAGCGCTTAAATAGCCCAGAAATTGGTTGGTCTATAGGGAGCGCCTTTAACTGATATTGCCTTTAATGGTAGGTGTTTTTTTTTTATATATTCCACTGCACAAACTTTAAGGTGTCTGAGGCTGTGAGGAAACGCACTTTGCCCACATGATGCATTTTGAAAGAATGCCGAGCAACACATTCGGCTGCGACCTGCATGCATATTTAGCTCAAACATCCTCTGTGTGTTGAGATGATGGAGAGCCAAACTCTGTCACTCCATCACGGCGCCAAGAAGAAGAAAATATCGAGAGAGAGAGAGAGGGGAAAAAAAAGAAATCTGTCAGATCCTTGAGGCAGAAGAACATACCTTTACATCTGGATTCCTCACAGGAAGGAAGCGTTTGAAATCTAATACATAAACATTATTCCCCCGACTCGCCAGTTTTCTCTTCACCTGCGGAAAAACAGGCTCTTCTTCTGAGCCACTTTGGGGAACTTTTCCACAACACAGTCCTCCTTCAGTAGGTTCAATAAGAGGGCTGCCTGGGATTTGGCTCCTGCCATGTTTCATCAAACACACTTGTCTTCAGCCATCGCAGGCCTGTCTGTCAGTCAAACAGCTGCTCTCCCCTCAGGTTTCCACTGCTGTCTTCTGAAATGTGGATATTACGTCAAAGTTAAAAAGAATTTACAGTCGAATTCTCAGGACTCTGCGCTAAAGACAGCTGGGAAATACAGCGTGCAGCCTGCTAATGCTAATACAGACCCACTAATGCTAATGCTAATACTCGTGCAATACTAATACTAGAGGATCACACCTGCTGTGACGCCTGTCAGCATGTTGACGTTGCGACCCATGACTACTCAGTAGTCATTATTACATTACTACATGAGTACTCGGTACTCTTGGGTGGGACCACAACCATCTTCAAACCCAGCCCTGATCTCAGCTGCACACCTGTAAAGTTCGGTGCATCTCGCAACGCTCTCGTGTTGACAAAAGTTGTCCTCAGACATATAAACACTTGGAAAAGTACTCAAAAGTGCTTCTATGGGAGTTCCCGCTGCAATAGGTGTCTGCAGGACCACAATGTGCCATGATGACACACACACACACACGCACACACACACTGACTCACAAGGTGAAAGCAATGCCGGCCATGCTGTCACGGCTGGTAATACAACTAACATTAAAGGGAACAGCTTTGGTTTTCTTTTTGCTCGCTATGGTAACGTTGTACTCGTCAAACTAACTGCTGAGGTCAGACGATCATTAAGGCTTTAAACAAACCTCGGAGCTGGTAAAACGTATTTGGAGGAGAAAACAAAGGTGAGCGTTCAGATTACAACCCAGACTGTCCTCAGTAAACATCCATCACGGTTTATGGGAGACTCTTGACAGCCAAATCCAAGGTCAAGCGACTGACGAGGGTGGCCGAGCTAGCATTACCACTACCTAGCTAATTTACTAGCATGTGCAACCGGCTGGCTACATTGACTGTGAGTTATTTTAGTTTTTTTTTTTCTGTAAGAACATGGAACATTATATTTAGCTTCATTACAGTAATTCTATTACAAACCCCAGAGATAAAACTCAGAATAATGCTAATATCTATGTGCATGTGTGTGCTAATGCTAATGGTCTGTTTCAAATTAATGTACTCGTTTTAATGCTAAAATGTCCGGACCAACTCAAACTAATGCTTAACAAAATACGAATATTAAAACTGAGCTAATGCTAATGCTAACAGCAGTGTAAATACCAATGTTCTTTTGGTTGATTTGAAAGAGGGTCATAAAGCTCTGTGATTTGTGTATTTATTTGTGTGTGTATGTGTGTGTGTGAGTAGTGAACTGATGGCAGACGTGTCACCAGGACCATTGACTCCAGCCTAATCCCATCCTGATGGCCTTTTCTTCAGGCGCAGATGGAGACTAGGGGCTCTTGACCTTTGACCCGCGCCACTGAATCACTTCAGTTGTTGGCTGTGAGGACCACAGGGCCCCGGGACTCCACCCGGCAGATGGGCAGCTGCCCCCACACACGCGCACACACATACACAACTACACACAATTGAGCTCCACACTGACACAAACACTGAGAAGTTTAACAGAAATGCTTTCATGCGTCATCTGTACACGGCCATGTTTTCACATATATGACACACAATAAAACACACACAGGTCAATACGCTTTCATGCACTTGCAGGGACACACAGATCGATGTGTACACACATACACACACACACACCACCACCACCACCACTAAATAATGTTCTTTTTTCTTTTTTTAAAGTATTCTCTGTCATCTGTGTCCTTTTACTCAGCCACATCACACACTCTCTCAAGCTCTCTCCTACACTTTGTTATAAACTTCTTTTCTCTTCTCTTCTTTTCTCCTCTCTTCTCTTCCGTCCTCCTTTTCAAAACCCTTCTGGTCTCCCTGTGATGTGGCTTCTCTGTTTCTGCTGAATAAAACACAGACTAGGAGAGAGACGGAGGGAGATGAAGAGAAACATAGACAGCAGAGAGACAGAAAGACGAAGAAAGGCAGAGAGAGGTAGAGGGTGAAAGAAACAGACAAAACAAGAAAAAGAAAGCCAAGACTTCTTCTGTCTCGCTTTTTCATGCGGTAAAACCAACATCACAGCCCACCCTGCTATTATTTGTCACAAAAATGTGCCACAGCCATGTCAGATGAGGTCATGTCATTTACAGTAAGTTTCAGTTATAAGCAGGACGTTCTCTGTGGTAAATATGCTTATCTTTCTGCATGAATTTGCATTGTAAATAAATACTTCAGGTGGGTTTCTATAAAGCTGGATAATCAGTGCACATTTCATTTTTCCCTCAGCCGTTTCGGGCCTGCTGTCACGCAGCATCTTGAGGAGCCTCACACGGTGACAAACATACCTTTGAAACTCAACTTTGAACAACTGCTTTGCATGAGAAGCAGGCGAGCAGAGTTGAAATGTGGGCTGGGCTCCCTCACACCGACGTGCTGCTTGCCCACGCTGCGCTCCTATGGAGGTCCTCCTCACTTTGTTGTCCTCACAGCAGGTACCTGCATTCCTGGCATAGCTGTCTCCCAAGTTTCAAGAGCAGCTCACTATCTCTCTGTCTGCCGGTCTCCGTCTCTCGCGCTCTCTCTCTCTCTGCTCAGACCTCCATTGCCTTGTTGCCTGGAGACGAAAAGGAGCGAGAATGAGGACAAGGGAGAGACAGGAAGAGGGGGCCCTACCAGAGGAGGATGAAAGAGGAGAGAGATCAGAGGGGAGGACAGGCCAGCAGGGGAGTGATGAAGTTTGTTTGGGATAGTTTGGATTTTTACGGCCATTGTGTGGTGCCAGTATCCTCTCTTTACTCCCTGGCTCCCGGCTCAAGGCAACAAAGAAGGTTTCTGCAGGTGCTGGTTTACATGTTTCCAAACAGAAAAGGAAAAACATGGTTTAGATGGCTGATGGTGTTCGGTTTTCAGTAAGGGTAGGTCGACAGGTATCGTTCTGATCAGATAGATGTTGTTGTGTGTTTGTGCCCGGAGCGGAAGATATCACATCACAAGGAAAACATGCGAAAGCATATGGGTGATGAGCATGGAGGCTCATTATTGGCCTTGGGAGCACACGTCTGCTAAATCATCAAGTATTCTCAGCTCAAGCTCGAGTTCCTGAGGTTTTCACTAGCTTTCAGCCATATTTCATGGCCTTCGTGCCATCCAGAAGCAGACAACATCAGCTGTCTAAGAATAACTTGTTATCACCAAGTGGTCATATGACCAAAGCATCAGACATCAAACATCAGAACTGCTTGTTGCAGGGTCAAACAGCCTTGAAACCCCCTCCCCCAGTCCTCTCCAATGCTGTAATAAGGGAGCTGTGTCTAACAATTACGGCAACTTTCTGAAACCGACAGTCCAGCGTTCATAACCAGTCCACACTCTGATTGGACAGCTATGTGCAGGTGAGAGCGTAAGATGGGTTTGAACTGCATCTTTACAAAATCTCCAGGTACCATATTGTAGAGGTGATTTGTTGGAAATAGGGAAAATAGGAAAGATCATAAAATATCACCTTCAAGGCAACGTTCACATCACGTAAGCTGTAGGATAATGTAAGATTCTGTCACATGGTAAAAAGCATTGATTTTGCTGAAAGTTACAACCAAGCCTTGCTATGAAAGCGAGGTTACTGAGAGATGTACCGTGTGGCCAGATCTTTTGCCGTTAGAACATTTTTTACTCCGAGGCAACAGAGTCATGATGTAAAACATACGCTCTCTGCTGGCACGCAGCAGTGGAAGGGAGTTGTTGTGAAAGCCTGTCATTTTGAAAACAAATCCATAACAAACTTCTAAAACTCATGTTCCATGGTTACAAAACACGCACGCACACACACACACACACGTGTCTGTTTACCACTTTGCTCCATCAGTACCCCTGTGTGTGTGTGTGTGTGTGTGTGTGTGTGTGAGCGACACAGATTTTCCTTTAGGAATCTCAACATTCCCGTTTCCTCCTCGCCTCTCTTTGTGCAGTCGTCCTGGCTTATTTATCTTTCCCTCCTATCCCAAACACGGGAACGCTCCCCGTGGCTCTGATCTCGCCTGCCACCCTGATGTGTTCACACGCCGACCCCCGTGAACCCTGCTGCTCTCTGTTTTTCCCTCTCTTCCTCATTAAACCTCAACCCTCTTCTGCATCTTTGTTTTCCCTCTCCTTCTGGGCTCTGCAAATCGCTTCGGGCCAGCGAGGAGGTTCGGTTAAATGTCCTGTGCCCTCCGTGACGTCATCAGCTGTTGTTCTCTGTCACAGCGCCTGAGGTTTCCTTTGAAGCCAAAGGCTGCTCGTGAAGACGCATCTGATGGCTTTTGCCCTCTCTTTCATTCGCCCGCTTTCATCCCTCTGTGCAGCAACAGACATCAAGGGAGATTCCTAACAAGCATGTTATTTAAGACAGTGATGTCATGGCCACGGGGATGTTGTGTTATGTCTGAGGCCGAGCAGCACCGGAAGGGAGAAAACACAGTATTTAGACGTGGTTAAATCTGGCTTTAGCATCCAGAATATAATGACAGTAGACGGTTATATCATGAAGTGCTCAGTTCAGCTTTTTTCGCCCGATCTCTTCCCATGAGTGTGCTGCAGAAAACCATCTCTACATGCTGTAACCCTCTCTTGATATTATCCTTGTTTTGGCTGATGAGATCATTGTTAAAGCCGCAGATAGAAGCAAAACATCTCATGCTGCTCCGACTGCTCTTACTTTTAAGTAACTCTCTGCAGCACTGTGGTCTTTGCATGGCAGCCGCCCATGTCCAGATCACAGTCCTTGATAGAGGGCCGGCTGGATCAGCAGTGTGCCCACCCTGAATAAGGCCTCTATTGTTGGCTGCAGGTGTGTGTTTGTGCATATCAGCGGTACTTGGCAGAGGGGGAGGGAGCAAAGCGAGGGGGGTAAGTGAACACCTTGAGTCAGCATGTGCAGGTGAGGGGTCAGGAGGGCAGTGATGGAGACAACCTTCAGAAAACAGCAGAAGATGGGAAGATGGAAGGATAATACTGATGTGCAAAGGTGATGGAGAATCAGAATCAGCTACAGTGTGGGCAATGATCTTTCAAGAAAACAGAGCGTTAAGGGCTGCGTGACAAGCTGGACTCAAAATGCAGGATACATATTCAGATGGACTAGGTTGAAAAAACGATTATTGCAACAAAAAGGTAAATTGATCCGTGCAGATCCAGGAAGGAGCGGGCAGGCAGGTGAGCTGAGTCAGCAGGAGTTCAGGTGGGGGACTGGAACTGGGCAAACTGAGCTGGCAGACACGCGAGGAGGATGATCCTGACACTCAAGGAGAGCACGGTTCAGTCACTGGGAAAGCCAACGCAAAACCAGAGCAAAGAACAAAGACTCCAGGAGGCTAGTGAGCACAACAACCTGGCAAAGACTGGTGAGGAGAACCAGGTTTTTATCCTGTGGCTGCTGATTCGTGGATTGGCTGCAGCTGTGGGGGCTGATTGGCATGAGGATCAGGTGTAGGTGAGGCGTGACACACACACAAGTCAGGCATCACGAGGGGACTCACAAGACACAAAGAGATAACGATAAAACCCAGAAAAATACAAGGAAGGTGAGGACGAGGCATCCTAACACTGTGGAACCAAAGGTACTTCTGGTCCGCCATCTTGCTAGCCTTCCCAAAGCTCTTATTTCTGCTCTGAGGAGCGAGGAGGGATCTCGGAGGAGCCATTAGCAGGATACATGAGTGCATCCTTCTTGGAAAAAAGACGCAAGTGAGGGAAGCGTGGATGCAATTTAAGAGAATTGGGATGTACCCTGTGTCTGCAAAGTGTGGTACAGGTCAGAGTTCAACCAGGAGGTTAGGCTGTATCAGGTTTTATCTTAATCTTCAAAATAGCTTCGGCAAACCTGAGGGTTTATCTAAAACCTGTATGATCATCTGACTGCTCCTGACCAAACAAAAAAAAAAGATTCTTATAAACCAGAATCATCCTTTTAAGATCACCTCCCAGTGTTTTTCGCTGTAATGTAATCACTCAAGATAATGTGCGCTTTAAATTGCCCTGACTGACTGCTCAGAAAATGTTCCTTTAAGCCCTTTGTGTGCATACGTTTGCTGTAAGGTAAGATCTGCACGAGAAGCTCCTGGACACACAGAATAAAAAGGGACTGATGAGTCAGATTTGGAAAAATATTAGCTGCTGAATTTCAGATTCAGAGTGTGCAAAAGAAAGAAGAGACAATGACAAGGAGTAGTGGGAACAAGGAGTGCAAATGATTCCTCAGTGCAAGAGTCCCTTTGCTCTCAAACCTGAGACAAGACTTTAAAAACAGCACACGCCGCTGGACCGTAAGCACGCGCTGTGAGATACGAAGCATGAAAACAGGTCTCGGGAACAGATTAAGAAGATAAAGAGGATATGTTTACAATCCTGCAGAGAAAAAAAAATCTCGGCCAAATATCTCTGTGTAAGCGACACCGAAACGTGTTGAAAAGTGTGCTGCTGAAACTTGGTATGGGCTGGCCCAGAGGAGGAGGAGGAGGAGAGGGGGACTCATTTGAGAAGATGAGAGGTGACAGTCATCCTATCTGGCCAACGAGGTCTGGCACTGCACCAACACACACACACACACACACACACGCACAAACAGGTAATTAAAGTGTTGGGTGACAGAGTGTCGCTTCCTTTGGCATCCTAAAGTCGGAGCCGCCATCGGACACTCTCTCTGGTCTTGCTTGTCTTTTCAGTTCTGTTTTCCAGTCGGAGGGTCTGGTTTGCTGGTCTGGCTCACTGGCTGGTTGGCTGATCAGCTGGTTTGACCGACAAGCAGGCCGACTATCCGGTCGCCCGCTTTCTGCGTCTGCCGCTGCGGCGATCATTGTTATTAATGTGCGTTCATCTCACCTCCGCTGACGGTTTCGAGAGCTGACAGCAGATTGTGCGCTTCCTTAAAGGCTTAAGAAAAAGTAGATTTTTTAAAGGCGGAGGTTGTGCCAAGCCCCAACCTGAGCCAAGCCCTCGAGCCAGTGTGTTCTCACATTTCAGCCACCAGGAATGGGCAAAGGTGAGACAAGAGGTAGATTCACTACAAAGAGTTGTGTGTGTGTGTGTGTGAGTGAGAGAGAGAGTGTGTGTGTGTGTGTGTGAGTGTTCAGTTTGTAATCCAACCCTGCCAGATAGCTCCAGGGAGAAGGACATTCTCTGTTGTTGTTTCCCCTTTCCTGCATTCCTGCCTCCTCTTGACGTGTGGCACCAGAAAAAGTGAAGGAGGAGGAGGAGGAGGAGGAGGAGGAGGAGGAGGGAGGAAGAGATGTAACAGGTTGTTTCATGCCAAACCGATCGCCTCCGTGCTCCCTCCCAGCGACGAATCACATTCATTCCAGCAGGCACCTGCTCTCATCAGGGCTGAAAAAAAACACACACACACGGACGCGTGCGCACACACTTGGTCTGCACTGCCTCCTTTGAGCCACCTTCCAACCACACTGTCAGGACTCGGAGCAAACAAGAGCGCGCCCCGCTCTGAAGCGAGAGCAATGCTCTATTTTTGAGTACAGTAGACGATGATGAGGCCACACAGAAGCTTTGTGCCAAGCGCTCAGGGCTGGGGAAGCCAAGAATATACGGAATAAAAGCCGAGCGTGACAGCAGGAAAAGACGGCGTGCTCAGGTATTGTTTGGAGTGGAGCCTACTGTGTGTGCAGCGGATTCAGAAGTTTGTTACAAAGAGCAAAGTAACTCTGCTCCTGAGGGAAGCTCGACATCGGCCTGCCTGCACAGAATTCTAATATCTGCCACTTAAAGTATGTAAATACTCTACATGAGACTGTACACAGTCTTCAAGCTGTGTGCTGCGTTAAACTGTGTAACCGATGTGAGAAGATACGAGCAATGACATTAGCCTTTATAAGTGGGGCCGGAGCCAGGGCCTAGAGTTACAGAGGTCGTTAATCCAGCGTGCTGCCTGAGAAATAAAACTTCCTTAATTTAATTGGTATCCCATCTTTTGTACATTTCTTCCCAGAATCCCTGCGAATATGTATATACTGGACGATTCTACGGTACAGGATTTACACCCAGTGCCAACATTTGCTGCCGATGTAGGACCCTTCATGCTGTTGTTTCCCAACCTTTTCAGCCGGTGACTCCTTAAAACAAAGAAATGTCTACCCCTCCTGTGACCACTTCAACCAAAGCAGAAATATGGAAACATCATCTTGTGATTGTCTTGTGAGATGCAACAAAATACAGAAACATTAGTGAGGACATGACGTCAGTGTCCTCCAGGATCATGAATATTCATGGGAAGACTTTTAATCAGTTTTATATTAAAATAAAGTTCTTTTACAGCAACATTATTCTCTTCAATCAGGAACCACAGTGTGATTCTTCACTGAGAGCGAGATGTTTGTGGAGGTGAGTGTTGGCGGGCGGCCATAACTTTGTGTAGTCGTGTTGTTGTTCCGAGTCAGACAGGACCTCAGCATGTGTCCCGAACACACACACACACACACACACACACACACACACACTCACTCTTCCTCCTCTCTCAATCCTCCTCTCTCTCTCTCTTTCAAGTGTCACTGCTTTGCTGTCAGGAGGAAAAAAGTCATCAGAAGCTTGCGAGATGAAATCATGGCGAAGGATTCTGCTCTCTCTCGCACGCACTTGCATCCATTTGCGCACACACACACTGAACATGTATGTTACAGTAATTAAGTCACACATTAGACAGCTTGAGAGATCCGCAGCTTGATGCCTATCTGAAGCCACTCGAGGAGAGGATGTAATATGTGTGTGTGCAGCACACGCTCTCCTGCGTTAGCTAATTAAAGCGGAGGGCGCTGCAGGGGGTCAGCAGACCTGTGTGTCGCATCCCTGACATGATTGATTGTGACTGTCAGGGCTCTCAGCTGGGTGTCTCCCTGCGTCGGGCCTCGAATAAAGGATTACACAGGCCCTCGGTAACCTTGGCTGGCTTTGTGCGCCTGGGTCCCGCATCAAAGACACGGCGGGAGACATTAGCATTTTTAATGAGCAGGCCGGGCCCCGTGCTGGCGCAGGATGCCTGATCACTTTCATCAGAGCGGAGACGGGAGGGTGGCACAAACGGAGGCCAGTGCAAGAGACTACATACATGCAGGCAGCCAGACACGTACTGTAGATTTAAACTTAAAGCACATGTCACAAGTCACACTGCGCACTTCTTTAAAAACTGTGCACCAGCAGCGGCATCTGTCTGACTCGTCTTCACGCACAATGTCCCTCTCTTTTCCCAAAGAGATGAATAGAGACGTAAAGCTTCACATCTCCCTGTGACTCAGTCCTCTCCCCCTCCTCTCCTCCTTGGAACCATGCTATTAAAGCCTCTTCTAGCAGACGTAAAGGCAGGATGAGGCCCATTTTGTTTAAGAAAGTGCTCCATTTTCAATTAAAGCGAGACCTCCGCGTGGCCTTCAGAAAAGTTCTCAAAGACGGAGGATGAGATCGCCCGATCTGCACGCACTTAACTCTTTAATGCAGTTTGTGGAGCTGTCTAAAACAAACGCAATAAGCATGAAGCACACAGAAAAGCCTGGCAGACAAGAAAAGTGAGAAAACTCGGCGGCGAAGAAAGAGGAACATTAAGAGGGAAAGAAGTGCCATATCGCCCTGGGTGGAGGATTTATGTTCAAAAACAGGGCGAAGCAC
This sequence comes from Chelmon rostratus, assembly GCF_017976325.1. Lineage (NCBI taxonomy): Eukaryota > Metazoa > Chordata > Actinopteri > Chaetodontiformes > Chaetodontidae > Chelmon > Chelmon rostratus. The sequence goes on along the minus strand of NC_055674.1, from coordinate 11,999,242 downwards.
ACAATAACAACCCTGAAAACATTTCCAACATGGTGCCCAACTGTATTTTGTTCATTTGCTCCAGACACCAGCACCAGCACCTCTAGGAAACGACAAATAAATGCATGTCTCCTATCTTCTCTCTGGCTGAAAATTGAGGAAGCAGCAACAGGGGCGAACGTGTGCCTTTTGGGTCATGTGACAAGCACATTACAGGAAAAAAGCCTCTTTATTGGCCGCTGCAGTTTCAACACGGTGCCAAGAAGAGCTGGAGGACAAAACAATGGAGGAAAATAAGAGAAGAAGTAAAACATCATCAACAAAAGCCACAAAACTGATCGTAACGGCAGCAGCTACAAGGAAACAGGAAGTGGAATATGAAGAAGAGGAACAGTGGATCAAACTCAAATCCAGTTAGGTAACATCATTGGTATATCAGTCTTTGATGTTTCCTTTCTGCTCTCTGTGGCGCACTATCAGCACAGGCTCCTCACAAGCCCGAGACAGCTTGGAATAAACCCTAAACTGCGAAAACAGTTGCTACAAAGCCTGAGATGCAAATGTGCCACAATAGCGAGGATAGCTGGTAAATCTCTGCCCGTGAATAGCACGGCGAGAGACTTCCAAGACTTAATATCCCTTTAGAAGTCTATTATCTCTGCCTGGCAACTCGCATCGCGACAAAACACACAATCCCGAACGCACAGAACTTTAAAGTAAACTGCAATCCTTGCATCTGGCACTTTTAAATGAGTAAACCTTATCAACAGCAGTAAAACAAAGAGGGCTGTTTATGTGTCTTTTTTCTTTTCTTTTTTGGTATATCTTCCCCAACACACACACACACACACACACACACACACACACACACACACACACACACACCTCCCCCAGTTTTGCCTTTGAGGATGACGTTTAGATATGGACATCGTTTGATGTGACTCATCAAAGCAGAGATCGGGGTGTGACAGGAGCGTCTCCCGATGTTTGCCTCGCTCTCCCGCTGTCAGCCGAGCGGACACGCAGTCAGGAGCCGGGAGGTGACCACTGGAAACTTTTTATTTGATCAACTGATAGGCATACACGGGGCCTCTCTTCAGCTCAGTTCAAAACAGAAGTCACGGATACGGACGTGGCAGGATGCATATGCAGAGAAAGGTTCCCTGATGGGCTCCACTCTGTATGTGGAACATGAAGGTGCAAAGGACATGAAGGTGTGTCAGAGCTGTGGTCTTTTCACAACATCTGCGCTGGCCTGGACTCTCCTGAGAGAAGATAGAGGGAGATGAAATGAGAACAAACAAGTGCAGGAGAAGAGAGGCAGCGCTCAGCAGTATCCTGCCCGTTGGACTTTAAAGAGCAGGAAAGAGGCTGCTCGGCCTTTTCTCGCCCGCTAGCTCCAACAGATAAGGAGGGACGCACCAAAAGGAACATGAGGGACGGAAAGAGGGAGGAAAATAAACTGACAGGCCTGTGCAAGATGATAATATTAAAAAAAAACAAAAAAAACAAAACAGACCCATTAATCTGTCAAGAATCCGTGATGGTAATTAATGTTTGTTCAATCAGTGTGAGAAATCAAAGATGACGCAGGTGCAATGAGCACCATCATAGTTTGGTGTGTTCGCATGCTAACATGTCATTTCATGTCAAAAATCTGTGTTTTTTGCAACTTGGCGCCCCCTGCAGTTCTGGGGTGTAATTCACTCTCTCTGCAAGGACTGAAAGTGAGTCCAAGATTTATGGGCGGCTCGTGATCTGCAGCAGTTGTTTCAGCATCTGTTCTATTTTGTCAGTGCACCACCACCTAATCCGACAAAAACCCGCCCGGATAATCTATTTTAAGCCATATAAATGATTTATGATATAAATTATTGTGATGAAATATGCATCTCATGATTACCAACCCTTTTGATTTTCCTGCTTCGCGTTAGCTTCATCCATCGACGGCCTCCTCTGTCTCTTTGCCTCCGCCATGACGGCCACGCTGAGACGCAGAGCTAGCTTCCTTTGAGCTTCTTCTTTGCTGGCTGAAACCCCGCAGGCACAGTGCTGGAAAGCATACTTCACTTCTCATGGGAGATCGTACGAGTTCAACCCATGTTACAACTGCAAGAACCATCAAGATGATGTTTTAAGGTAAACAGTTGCATAATGTGGCTTGAAATGAACGCGCCCTCTTCAATCCATTCTGGAGGTTGTTTACGACATGCCAAACATCAGATCAGCTGTCTTTTTTCCGAAGGGAAAAAGTTGAGCTGAGCGACATCATGTTCAGACCAGTTGTCTGTTTTGCCACATCAAAGAGAGATCCCTGCTTTATTAAACGGCGCTGCGCGCCTTCGCCCGCTGCTATGCAGTTAATGTGGCTGGTGTGATGGTTTGCAATGGCGGCAGTGATAGGGTGACAGGCAGCGCAAGGGCAACTTTAGCTAGTTGAGCTAAAGTGGTGAAATGACTGCAGAGTCTACAGCTGCAGTTCAAAGCCTATCAGCGTTTGAATCTTAACAAGAAGGAAAAAAGGCCCCTGTGCACAGGGAGAGAGGGCAGAGCCTGACTTAGATCTTCAACCTCAGCGCACACACGCAAAATCACGGCTCAGGCAAACACACACACGCTGACATCAAAACGCAAACATTAAAGGGCACACAAACAATCACATCAAGACACACAGCAAGAGCCACAAGAGTGCTGACACACAAATATACAAAAAGCAAACAAGTTCATACGCACACATCAAGACATCACCAACACACACACACACACACACGGCATGAGCTCTGTGTTCCTGGCTGGCCAGCTGTGGGAGGTCACACAGACATGACAGTTCTGCTATCAGGCCAGCATTAAGGCCTGCCGCTTTAAACACAGCCTTTTGAAGTCACACCAAAGTCAGACACTAGGATCTCTCATCTCCCATCTCCCTTTTAACACTGCAGTGCCAACATTTCATTCTGCCACCCCTTTCATGCTCCCAGCTTTGAATTCTGCCTTTTAAAAGACTAATTTTAACTTCTTCAAGGCTGGAAAAACAGGCAAAGGCGTGTCGTTAAGATTCTTCCGCCTGACGTGCTTCTTTTTCAGCCAAGTAACGAGTGTTCAAAGGTAGCCAGGGTCCACCAAAGTAACGCCGCCTCCTCTGATGTTCAGTGTGAGCGGGCTGATAAACGGTGCATTATGCCTTTGACGGGTTTTGCATGTCAGCTTTTATCTTGAGGGTATCACATCAGGATTATTGTGAAAATAATCATGATTGCCAAGAATCACCAGAAGTTATCCTCGCAGAATGTCTGATGAATGGATGTGAACGTGTTCATTATACCAACATTTCAGGATCATTACTGGAGCTGCCATGATCAGTGGGTTTGTTTGCATATGCTAAGCTAGTCTGTGCATAGAGTTAAACTTGGTGCTACTGACCTTTGGTGGGATGAAGAGCCAGATACTGCAATACAGAAATGCTATAAAACTAGCTGTTTCGCTACACCTGATTTTCTTTAACCTTCCTGGAATAGTAACTGCTTCACAGTGGAGATGCAGCATGGATTTAACTATTCGTGACAGAGCAGTCAGTGCAAATGCACCTCTTGAATGAGCTGGTAGAGCCACATGTAGTCACTATATAAGCCCTTTTCAGCAGAGCAGGGGTTTGCATGTCCATCAAAACAGGGCAAAAGAGGCGCGCTTTGACCGGACTTGCAACTCGGCACAACTTGGCACGTTTAAAGTGGTAATGGTATCAGAAATCAGCATGGTGTGGTTTGACGAGGCACGGGCTGAGGTGCCAGTGGAAAAGCCGTTTAAGTCACCAAGCTATCAGCACCGTCTGTATCAGGAGACCGAATGAATCTCAGTCACACTATCTGGTCTGAACGAGGCTTAAGACTTGAATGAAATGAAATGATTTTATCTTCCTGCTCAAAAGAGCCCAAAGTTGGCTGCTGTTAGGCGACAAGGCCGCAGTCTACGGATGAGACGGGAGTGCCCGAAGGCTGGATGATGCTCAAACCGAGCAAGTTTATAACTGTTCCAAATGGCCGGTCAAAGGTGGGCTAAACAGCCAGCCATCACGGAGATAGGCGAGACAGGATGAGTCATACAAACAAGGGATAACAGCAAGCTCTTTTGGACAGCGTCTCTTTGAAGGTGCTGCAGTCGCTTTTGCAAACAGAAAGTGACAGCGGAAGAAAAAAGCTTGAGAGAGAGGTTCAACACCTTGCTAGCTGCTGTGACAAGCGCATGCGTTTCGGAAAAAGTTCAGAAAAAGAAGAGGATTTCAGACGCTGTTGGACCAGCTGACAGGCACACAGGCTGACACAGTCTGACGCTCATTCATCTTCTCGTAGGAGAATGTCCTGTTAACGTGCTTCCTGTCGTTGTAAGATGTTCGAATCGGTGACTGACGCTGCAGTTTTCCTGGCGAGGGCCGCCCCCGCGAAGAGATCATGGAGGAAACACACCGTGTATAATGTAATTACAGGAATCAGCTCCTTCCTCGTCGAGCTCAGAAGCCACTTTGTTCAAATGCGCCACATTTCATCGAAACTCAAAATAAGTGATGACAGGCTGAGTTTGAGGTGCTGAAAAGTGGTCTTCACAGACCGAGGTGAGAACCCTCGTCCGTTTGCTTTTGGGTTGGAACAGCTAACGTGCCCCTGCACCCCCCCCACAGCCAAACACACACACACGCACACTCGTACACCCCTCCACAGCCCTCCTCTGTAGCTGACCCAGTCTAATTTTTCTGTTTACTCCACTCAGTGTTTCGCAGTTGAACAGATCAAACGCGCTGCTAAGCTGTGGGTTTGTTTACTCCGGCTCTGACCCACGCCCAGCCAGGGACGCGCGAGCACTGCAGCTCTTTTTCCACATTTGGCATTTTTTGCTTTTCATCTGGATCACAGCCTTCTCCTCCCTCCCCTCCCTCATTCCTACTTCTGATGACTCCCCCTGCCCTCTTTGCCCCTGAAAAGTTTTGTTCAGCAGATACTCAAGGCTTTCGCACGTCTCCGTTTTCTGCACACATCCGAATGTAATCGATCCCCCGTTTTGCTTCTTCTCTTCTGCACCTGCGAAGCCTTCATCCGCAGTCACACTTCTCCTGACTTCTTTCATCACGGTTATGAAGCGTTTTTCTACCCACACACACCCCCTGCTTGATTTCTCTCTGCCTCCTCACACGTTCCCTGTTATCCTTTCTAATTCTCTGCTTTGAAACAATTCTCCCCTCTTTGTGCGCTCTCCCAGTCACGCACAAGCGTACACGCTCCCTCGCAAGCAAATGCACTCACGTGCGTGCTCACACGTATGCCGATGGAGGCCGTGTGTGATGTGAAGCCAGGTCCGCTGCTTTCCCAGGCAGACCAGCAGGAGTGAAGACCCTCAGCTCAGAGTTCACCTACCTCCCTGGCTCATTCTTTCTCCTTCCTCCCTTTCTTCTTTTTCCTTTCCAACAAGGTAAAGGCAGAGGACGGACATCACTGACGGGGAGTCCAGGAGGATGTAGAACTGTAACACAATGAGAGCCAATGAGTGATGATTGCATGACGTCATGTGTTCTTCATCTTTAACGCTTAGCAGCATGGATCTTTTTCATTTGTAGTCTAATCCTTGGATACAGAATTAGGACGGTAGACCGGATAAAACATGGACAGTCTCTGTGACTTCACCCTCAGGCCTCTGAACAGCCATTGTGGAGCTCACAGTGACAGTGGCGCCATCTTGGCAGTGCCTGACTCCACCAAGCTCAAAAATGGACAAAGAGGTGGAGCATGGGTGGAGATGAGGTGGGCCGAATGAAGCCTGGTTGCTGAAACCTAGCAGCTAGCTGCTTGTCAAAGCAGCCATGCCCATAATTAAGCATAACTTCAAGCCTTGATATAATTTAAACGAGTGAGATAAATTCACCCTTGTACAGTTACCAGGGTTTAAGCATGTTTAATTCTGCTGTATGGTTTATTTTAATATGGGTTTCTATGGGGATTGACTCACTTTTGGAGCCAGCGTCAAGTGGCTGTTTGAGAAACTGCAGTTTTTTACACTTTCATTGTTCAGCCCTGCAGTTTACTTCTTCAGACAGGTGCGTCTACAGCTCAGGAGATGGAGTTGTTTTTCAGGAAGTTAATTCTAATGTGTGTGTGTGCTTTACTCACTCAGGTCGCTGTCTTGCTTCTCATGAGCAGCTCACTCGGACCAGGTGATCTTCTTCCCTCCATTGGGCCGCTCGGCCAATCAGCTGTTCACTTCACTAAGTCTACGCACAGCTTGCAGCGGTGGGTGAAACAAATTCGGTTTTCTCAATCCCTTTTATTTCCTCTTTTTATTCATGTCTTTCCTTCAGCATGTCTCCTTGTGGCGTGTTCAAAATATCTCTGCCACAGGTGAAACTCCTGGCGGCTAATGAGTCAGAGCCACAGGTGTGACGTCAGAATGACCCGCCTGCCCACCTACATCCTGCTCTGTGCCGCTAAAAGACTGATTGATGGGTTGAAGTCATGATTTTATTGGTTGAAACTGCTTGATTAAAGCGTATGGAAGCACAAGTCTTATTTTGATTCAGAGGAACAAAACATGATTGGATTTTGCTTAAAGAATGCAAAGAAATACTTTTTTCCCCCTACAGGATGTGATCTAAAAGGGTTAAATTTTTCATTCCATCTCGACGCAGTTGAGAAGAATCACAGTGGATATCATGGTAACCTACAGAAATAATTGGTAATGCTTTATTTTACGGGTCTGTAATTTACTGATAATTTCCCAAGACGGTTCCAAGACAGAAATATATAATTTGCAACTAATCATATTCCTTAAAAGAACTTTAGTTCTCCATATATATTGAATTGTATTCTTGCCTGGAGATAAATTTCAGCTATACTCTAACTTAAAGGCGCTTCAGGTTACATGAGCTGTTCATAGTAATTAAATAGAAGTGTGTGAAAGTGACGAACAAGTGACATCCAAGGAAGTTATTAAAAAATTACAAAAACCTATAAAATAAAGGATTATTAAGATGATCTTTCCTGATAAAATGCTTCTTAATGTACTTTTTGTCATGGATAATTTCACCCAAGATTATATCATTAAATCATTGCCCTAGCGTCGTGGCCTTTGAGTGTTTTTGGGGGTGTGTGAACATGTAAAACAGCTCATTACCCAGAGGGCTTCACAGCTATGTGGGTGTTTCTTGTATCTAAGAGACTGAAGGGGGGCTGTGGTTTGGTGACTTTACTACATACTGTAGTGAATTCACATAGCCCACAGGCATCATGCTAATACGCTCCCACACAGCTGCAACCAACAAGAAACCTGATCCAGAACATTGGCGATATACAGTAGTATAAAGGAGATGTGATAGATTAGAACGTGTGTCTGTACTTTGCCTTTTAATTTGAAATTAAAGAGGCTGATTTGCTGCGATCCCCCTGTGTTTATCAAGGGGGCATGAGAGCATCCTTATTGTTTAAAAATCAGTGGGATGTTTGCAGGTTGGAGCAAAGAGAAGCCAGACCCACCATCTCTGCATGCAGCGCCCCAAACCAGAACCACATGTCCCAGTCCTGGTTCTTTAATTCTCTCTCTCTCATACCCCGACTTCCCTCTCTCCGCCCCATCCTCATGCTGCAACTCTCCCCAGCCCCTCACCCTGGGAAAAAAAAAAACGTGGAAGCTCAAAGATTCGAAAACACATGTGGTTAGCCATAAAACTTCACATGCACTCTGTGTACCCTAACCCCCCTCCAACCCCCAGCCCCACGCTCCCATCCCCTCCAACCGCTCAGCCGGCCGACACACACATCGACCTACAAGCAGGAGAAAAGTCATACACAAGAGGAGACGTGGAAACAATGGGATGAGGAGGAAGCAACATCAGGCAACAATCTGAGCTGTCTGTGGCGGGGAGCAAAAACAAAGAAGTTGAGGTGGGGGGGGGTGGGTGCTGGTGGTGGGACAATGGTGACAGTCAGAAAGAAGGTGACTGCAGGCTACCATTCCTGCACGGGCGCAGAACAATGCCTATCCTGTGGCCTGGTGGGGCTGCGCTGTGCACTCGGTGAAATCCAAGACAAACGTAAACACCGAGGGAGGACAATGGCGCTCACTCTCTTTACAAAAGATGCTTTTCCTTCAGCTACAGGGAGGATGCACACAGGGTCCCCCGGCGCGGCGCGGCCCGCGATCATACCTCACGTCCTCGGCGGCCTTTTAGCAGCGCAGCATCCGATACCGCCACGCTGCACCGGCGGCGGATTGGGTTTCTGCCCCTCAACGTCAAATCTCTGTCTTCTTCGTTTCCCAAAGCATTTCGCAAGATACATAATCTCTTCAGACGCTCGCCGTGTGATCAGGGAGGGAAATATAATGCCTTTTTTTCTGTCGGGAAAAAAAACTTTGCAAGATTTGTTTCAACCTTCGAATATTTTGGTCACATATGTTGGTCGTTAAGTTACCAGGCGCTTGTCTTCCATAAACAGGAGCAGTCCAGTGCATTGTTGCAAGCTTATAGACATCGGATAGCCTCTCGAACGGTGTCCTGTATGACCCCGCTCTCCTATAACATATATCTAAGTGATGCCTTTCTTTCAGTAATGTTAAATTTAAACTCTTTATAAGCTACAATAATAACTGTTAATTTCTTTTTGATAGATACGTTCTCAAGCAGCTGTCATCTAAACATGTCAGCGAATGTGGCATTGGTTGATACTGAAGGCACGGGAGTCTGCCATTGGAGTCAGTGGAGTTTCAGTTTAGAGTCACGTGACTGGTCACATGGTAGGGGGATCAGCCACCGCAGTGGCGCCTGGCCAGGTTCCAGACGAGGCCCCCGGGTTGACCACAGTCCCATGGCTGTCTGGGTTGGTGCCTGTGTGGAACAATTGGCATGGCTGATCCAGGTTCCAAATGAGGGGGTTCAGGACCCAAAATTGGGGGTCTCACTCTCTCATATCCGTCTATGGTGGAATGATTGGAGTGTATTTAAATGAGGTTGAGGTTCGCGGTGACAGACAGTGAGCAGAGCCTTTTCCCATGTCTTCTGTGTTCAGCTGTGCTCTGCTTTGATGCTGTTGACTCGACATTAACCTACATTGTGTTTGAATCCATTTTGCCGTGTTTTTTTACAGGCTTCAGACTATTTGCACCGACAGAAAAAAGCATCTCCGCTGCTTTGTAACGGATTGTCTTTGAAGGTGGTCAAGGTCACGTCTTTTGTATTACAGCCACCCGTTTGGAAAGTGACTTGCACAGTAATGACTGCATATGGACGTCAAAGACTCGCCTCCACCAATCAAAGCGCATCTGTGTGATCCTGGTTCCACTTCCTGTTTTCCCGTTCCTGTGTGCTGTTGTTCACAGTCACAGCCTTTGATCTCGCCTCATGTGGGCGGGACAGGTAACAGACGTTGGATATCATCGGGGGGAAACAATAGCAGGCAGAGATGTGGACATGGGGGGGCCGAGGTGGCGTGTTGGCACAAAGTCGTGCCAATTCATTATCAACCACAGCTGATTTTCTTTAAAGCGGTGAACAGACAGCGGCCAGATCGCTGTCAGTACTCATCGTGTGAGACGAGCGTCTCATGAGGGCATGACGGGGAAAACATTGTACGTTCATGGTGATCTCGGGACTGATGACTGAAAATCTGACTGAAGTGCTCAAAAAGTTAATTTCTCTGGAAAAATCTCAAGCTAAGCTCAATTTACTGTTTTTTTTTTTTTTCCTGAGCTTTCAATGGAACCTGATGGTTTTTATCAATGAATGGAGCATGGCTGGATTACCAATGAGCAATGTGAGAATCTGCCCCGTGGCCCCAGACCTCCAGGGACTTCAAAAGTGCCCGGTTGACAATGTGTCTGTGTATTTGTTTGGGAATTAGCACCACTGAAGTACAATATGTACAGCCTGCATAAATAGGAAATCTTGTAGCGCTAAAATGTAAAAGGGCCCATGTAAAAATGGTCTAGGGCTCCCAAATAGCATTATATGCATGCATTACATGACATAATTATTTAACCGGTGGTGGGTAGACTGTTGAAGAGATAAGAAGACGCCTTGTTAAAAGCTGAGATCTCAGTGTTTTTCAGGAGGCACAGCTTAGATTTTGGAATAAAAAGAGTGGTCAGATGCGTTCAGGGACTGTTGCTGGAAGCTGTGTCTTGTTCTGGGTTTTGCTCTGTCATCACTGTATTGTGGTCAGACGACAGGTGGTGCTTCTTTTTCCTCCAGCCAGCTGCTAATTTGGCATCTTTAGACCCCTACGCTCAATCCCTGCATTTAGAGCAGACTAGTTGTCTCAAACCGGCTCAAAAATATACTCGAGTTAAGAGGAGAAATGAGGTTTAAAGCTCTGGAGAAATGATAGTAAGTGGACCTTGAGTTTAGCTTATTTTGTCAGACCGATTTTTGTCACATCTTTCCTGAAGAAAAACAGAGATGCTGGCAGTGAATCACAAGTCTGAAAACTTTACAAACACTGCTTCCGCTTGACTCATTGGTGATATCCGACACAAAAGTGAGCACACGACCGGCTAAATAATGTTCTGTAACCTTATCAAAAGACTGAAGTCATACAAATATACACAAATAAACTCTTTTTAGCAATCCACAAAAGCCCCCAAATCTTAATACGCACCCAGAAAGCACCTGCACGTTTGAATAGCATCCTGGAGTCGGCCTAACCCGGAGCACTCTTCAAAAAGATGACCCCATCTAAAATAGCCCTCTATACAAAGATGGGTTCACAAGGTCTTCTGACAGTGGAGCGCCGCTGAGTGAGAGCCTCTTAGTTCTAAAGAGTCCAAAGGATGGCCTTCAAGTGTATGCACTGACCTTTGCTGATGAAAGGACCGAAAATGGTATTTTAACAATATCATGATGCCCTTTCAATATGAAAGGCGGCATAAGCAACACTCTTAGCCAATGAAACTTGAAAGGAGGGAGGGTGGCAGAGGAGCGCGGTGTGGCAAACTAAGATATCAGCGTGCATGTGTGTGAAGCTATAAGCTGTTACACATTTAAATGAAATAAGGTATCATGTAAGGCAGCCTGGTGCACACTATGATCCAAGCTTCCTTTACATCTCACACAAGTGTGGGTCTCAGCTGATACTGGAGGAGCCTGACAAAGGCTGGGTACAATCAGTTTTACCATGTGCGTCTGGTATTAAAGTACGATGCTGGTGATTCTACTTTTCTATTGTCAACAAATCAAATGAAAGACCGGCAATAAAAAGGATCTGATCCCTTTAACAAGTATTGTCTGTGCAGCCAAAGCTGGTTCAGATTATTCCTCTGCAGTGTGGGAAGTGATGCGTTGCAAAAGTCCAGTGAACTTCATGCAAAAGAGGTGTGTGTGTGTGTGTGTGGCTGGCTGTGTCCAGAGCAACGCACCACACACCAACACACAAAACCAGTTACAGGGTAAGCACTGCAATTTCCCAGCTTGGGATAAATAAAGTATATCTATCTATCTATCTATCTATCTAACATTGATCAGTTATGCTGAGGCAACAGCAGCGATATCGTTATTACTACAACCCATAATATAACCGTAACATAGCCAGATATAATGTTAGTTGAACATCTGTGGTGAAAGTAACGCCAAAGTAGTGTAATCAGTAACTGATTTGTTTACACTGTAATATTGCTCATTAACTGAAAACTTTTGAGTGAAAGTAACAAGTGATATGTAATAAAGTACATTGTGACACATGAAAACAGTGATCCTCTGTGTCAGCAGGTTACGTCTTCATCCAAAAACTGTTAAAAACATAACAGTGAGCCACACCGTTGCTGCTTATGAATGCACTAAATGTGTATTAATCCGCAGCTGAAAATAGTCCCCAGCAAATGCAGCATTTACTCCTGCTTGAGTCACTTTTGCTAAATCCCAGAGTGCCCAGCAGCTCAGGAAATTACTGAGCCATAAAGGTTAGCTTAGCGCTGAGCGCCACAGTCAGAGAGCGCTGAGAGGTGGACTAACACATTGTTTATTTTCATCTTTTCATGGGATTTGGTGACAATAACAAAAATGTGGAAAAACACCAGCCTGTAAAGGGTTGGATTTTTCCTCACCCAGACTAGAAATGATCAACAACTCACATGAACTTTGTCGCTTTATATGATGACAAAGTTCAAATCTCATACCTGAGATTTGAACTTTGTCTTAAAACAGTTGCCCAAATGAACATTTATGCAGCGTTGTAATGATTCCTACTGTTCACTTCCATTAAAAACACATTATAAAGGGTCTTTTAATGGCCAGTTTGAACAAGAGGAATGATTACAGCAAGCAAAACCTGTTCCAGTGTTCACATGGGCACCTGGCTGTCACATCTGAAAAACTGTCAGCCTGTCGTTTAAAGACGGACTTCAACCGGAACACATTTCACTCCTCAGGCTGCCTGATTGTCTCGACCTGTAACTCACATACATGAAGCGGCTGGTTTTCATCTGAGAGAGAGCTAAAGCTCACATGACACTCCCACTTCTGTGTAAAGAGCTGGGTAAAATAGACTTATGGCAATTATTCACCAAGTGTCTCATTAACACACACACTTACATACTCTCCCTCTCTCACTGAAACACACACAGAGGCTCTGGTGGCCAAATTAATGCATGTTTTAATTTCCAACAGGGAGTAAACTAAGAGCTGATAATGGATGCAAATCTGCCGGAGATTCCTCTCTGGATCCAACGAGTTGCACTCTCCACAGCGGGGTGTGTGTGGTGAAGTTTGCTCTACACACACCACCGTTCAAACATCCCAATTAGAGGTAGGAAAATCCATAGAACACCCCATCACACACACACACACACACACACACACACACACACACACACACACACACACACACACACACACACACACACACACACACACACACACACACACACACACACACACAGAAAACCATAGGAAACCATTTGCTAATTTGAAAAATAGAACATTTTAATAAAGGCTACATCTCTTCATAATTACAATAATTAAAGTACCGAGGCATCTTTTCAACTGAGCTCTATAGAACGCATAATTTACAGTTTACAAGTGGAGCCAAGGAAGCCATGAAAAATATTATAAAACATAAACATGATGAAACGGATACTAAAAGGCATAAAAATATCTTTTCAACATAAGGCCCCTTGTAAAAACCAAGGGAGTAATAGGACCCTGAAAACTGGGTAAAACACGGCAAGAATCCATGTAGGCACAGCTACTGTACTCAATTAAAACACTATGGACATAGTGTATATCACCACCATCATTATCATCTGCAGCTCATAGTGCAGGCTTCAAATGCACACAGAGTAACCCTACTCAAAGCAACTCAGTCACACAATCACATAGGTAAGCACGTTGGGGAGCACATAATAGAGCTTTGCGTTGGTAAATATTAATATGGGTGTAAACACATTTTGGGGACTCAAGGACCTGTTCAGGGCAGTTTCCTCTTAGTAAATACGTAGGCTATTTGTGCGATGCCTGCGCCACTGAAACAAAGGCACTAAGACGCAACAGATCAAGGCTAGCTGGGCAGAGTCCCAGAGTAGGGAATTAAACATTAATAGCATTTTTGCTCCTTTTTCATAGCACACTCAGGGCCCGTCAGAGCAGATTGGGACACAGCCACAAATAGCACTGCAGTAGTAAATATATTATCAAACTTTTAAGTGATAGAGAGCCATTCTCAAAGCTTCAGCAGTAAGCTCTCCAGCCAAGAGATCAGAGATGTCCCACTAAATCTCCAGGAACAGGAGTGAAGTTTTTGAAGAGGTATTTTTGAAGTTTACAGTTCAATATGAGGGGCAGAAAATGAATAAAACCCATTTCCTTTGCTTGAGAACTGATGCTCAGACAGGGAAAAAAAAAAAAAAAAAAAAAAAATCACGGATGTGGAAAATTGGAGAAGTTTCTCCAACTCCAAGCAGCTTGTCCATGGAAGAATAATAGGGTTGGGGCAGGGATATTTCCAATAAATAGCAATAGAAATTTTAACACAGCAATACGAGCATCACAATACAATGCAATGTACATGTATATCTGCATATACATATTAGGCAGGGTCAGGTAGGCTGTCAAGTCTCAGATTTGAACCCACCGCCCCGCTTCTTTGAGGAGTGGTCATTCACCTAGAGTCTCTAGAGTTTTCTCTTCTGGAAACGCCGAGATGTTTCAGTCCAGCATCACACAACCCTTTATTTTCTTCACTTCAAGGCGGACTGTTCACGTGATAGTCCTGTAATAGCGACAACTTGTCCTCCTTCTTTTTTCCTCTCCATCTTTCATCCGGCCCCTCAGCCCAAACCTCGTCAACATTCCTTCAACAACATCTCCAGTCCTGCAGTCTTTTAGCTTAAAAGACACATACTTTGTGTGTGTGTGCGTGTGTGTGTGTGTGTGTGTGTGTGTGTGAGCGTATGAAGGAGTACATCCATGGTGGTGCGAAGCGTCTGTAGGAGTGTAATCCACAACATGGGCAGGTCCTCACTCCATCCTCTCCACCTTGCCCAGGATCTTGCCCTCGTAGGTGGGCAGCAAGGAGCCGTCGTCTGACACCTCCTCGAACACCGCGCCACACTCGAACTCATCACTGGCCTTCTTGAAGTAGTACCTGCAACAGAGAGACAAGAGTTAACACCCGAAGAAAGTCTTTTTCATACACAACATGCACGATTCAAGATGCGGCTTATTAATCCATAAAAGTCAAAAGAAAGACCCTAAAAGTCAAACAGCTTGTTGCCACCCTCTTTGTTTAAAGCATCAAGCCTCATTTCTGCCACCCATGAAAAGCCACTCAGTGCACAATCAACCAAGCCTGCTGAGCCTGCAGGCTCTGGTTTCTCCGGGTGGGGTGGAACCTGCTGCTGAAACGTCTTGGTCTAAAATAAGAGGCTTCATCCCTCCCTCCGCTCCTTTTCTCTTCTACGTCTCCCTTTCCTTTTTCTGCATCGTGTTGTTGTGAGTTCGCCCCGACTAACAGGGGCCAATTAGGCCAGCGTGCAAATGAAGGGGTCCTTTGACAAAGGCTGAAATTTTGGGTGCCTGCAAGTCTGCCTGTCATTACCCCCCCCCCCCCACTCCTACACGGCCGCTCGCGCACATGTTACAAGACACACGTGCACAGGCTTTCACCCGCTCCTCATCCCCGTTTCATCATTACAGGGACAAAGAAAAGAGCAGAGACAAAGTGGAGGAGGAGGAGGAAGTACACGGCGTCCTTCCTCACCCCTGTTGATAGCACGAGCCCTCGCTGAGTGCTATAGGAAGGCCAGCCGACTGACAACTTTCTGTGCGCGCCCCTCGACGAAAAAATAAAAACCTAAGGAGGGGCTTCTCGTCAGCCATGACTTCACTGGGCCATTAATGATGCAAACCCCCCCAAATCCTCATTTTAGAGGAAGAGAAAGCAGCAGGGGTGGATTGGTTTGAGGGGGGGGTTCAGAATTCACTCATTAACTATGTAATGGAAAAATGCCTCGGTTTGCTCCATGTGTGGGGTGACTGGAATGTGGGTATGTTTGTGAGCATTTTGTTTTTAATGAGACGGGAGGCTGACAAAGTCGAACATGCAATACTTTTAAAGCGAAAAAAAAAAAAAAAGGTGCCTGAGTGCACATGCGCCAATCAGGATGAGGGTGGTCACTAATGAAAAGCAGCTCCATTTGAAATACAGGAAGGCTTCAACTACACGGAGTATAGGTCTCTCCTGTGAGTAAATAAGACAAAGTAGATAATTAAGAGGACGTAAAAAGAGCGTGGGACGTGTCTAATAACTGTGTCCTCCTTTCCTATCTGCAGGAGGAAAAAGAGTCGAGCTGTTGGACTGTTAAAAAAAATCTTCAAAGAGTCATGATCTTTTTTGCTGAGAGAGACAGAGACAGAGAGAGAGCCTGAATTTCCACTGGAACATGTTTTATGTGGCTAGATCTGCCCCCCTCCTCCTCCCCTTCTCTCTCTCTCCCTCCGTTTGCACTGACATCTGGCACCAATATCGTCTGGCAGGGCCCAGCAGTACTGTTCTTTGTTGAACCGCTGCCATGTTGAAATGACCCAACTCCACACATTCTCTGGCTGCTATTAAAGCGCCGTGCAGGTCTCTTTCCAAAAAATGTGGATGGTATGACACAGGAACTGAGACAGCGAGCCAGAGAGAAAAGAAGAGCGCGAGAGAGGGGGGGGGGGGGGGGGGGCAGACAGATGTGGAGGACTCGAGCTAAGTGCTTGTCACATTTGTTGATCCAGAAACGCTGCACACATCTGGACAGGAGGAAGTTTCGATCAGGTCTTTTGCTTTTTTTCCCTCCAGAAACAGTTTGATACCTGTAATTATTAACACAATACCTGACCCGTGCTTATCCTGGAGACCGTGGCAGCCTAAACAATAAATGTTTGATCTTTTCCCTTTAATGCCCACTGGAAGGGAGCAATCAATGCAAAATCTCCCTCCGCAAACACACACCGAAGCTGCGCGGCCTCAGTCGGGGCCCTGAAGTACAGCAAACAAGCGAATCTGGCATTTAACAATCAGCCTTTCAAAAATATCCATAAAATGATTACAACATGTGTAAACATTGTGCGTGTTCCACACAAGCGCATTCATGTGTACACACACACACACACACACCAGGGCAGGAAAAAAGAGGCCCTGATAGCATCAGTGAAGAATTTGCACGCTGGCCATTTGTGTGAGTCTTTGTTGGTTGAAATGAAAGGGGCCGGGGCTTCAAAGCTATGTGTATTAAGTGTGCCTTAGCATGGAAATCAATACCAGATGGGACCCAAATCACTGCAGTTCAAACTCTTCCACTAACCCCCGCACCACCCACCCTCCCTCGCTCTTGTCCTTTCCTTTTCATTGCACCCCCCTCAACACACACACACAAAAAAAACCACAGAGGCCTGTATCTGACTGCACACACACGCAGAAACAAATACTGATAGCAGCGCTCCACATTGACGCGGATAAACTAATAAATGTGGAGAAAACAGATGAGGTCATGAAGGCGCGGAGCACGATTCAAAGACATAAATTCACCAGGAGACAGTGCAGCCGCTCGGCGAGCTAACATTAGACGTTCTCCCTTCAGTTTGTGGTTGGCTCTGTTTTGACTGCTCACGACGGCTGACATGTCAAATGTTACGCTGAGACTCCAACGATCGCATATTGCAAATTCAGTTCCACTGAAGTTCCACTTTCAGACTGCACCCTGAATGTTTCAGTTTTCATTCTCAAGCGCTGTTTTACATTGAGGTCGATGGACGGACGGCGTTTTACTGCCAGCATTCATAATATCGCAGACTCCGATGGCAAAATTCACGTTACGTCACCAAAAAATCACTTTTGTAAAACCTTATACGACACTTTGTGTATTCCAGCTTCCATCTACACACCTGTAGTTGCCCTTCTTGCGGAGCTGCTCCTTGAAGTGGCCCAGGGTGAGACTGTGGCTCTTCATGGTCCTCCGGTAGGGGATCTCCTCGCCACAGAAGAAGTACGTCACCACCGTCTCGCCACTGCACGCCCCGTGGCTTCCTACGGCCTTTTTACACTCCTTCATCCTGAGAGCAGACAAGGAGGGAGACGATGAGCAGACGCCTTCGTGATGCTCGACAAGATAATGATCAAAAAGAGGAATCGGAAACAGAGCGAAGCTTCTAACGGACTCCGACAATCTACTCCTTTGAGTGTACAGAAGACAGTGCAGGACTAGAAGTACAGTAACAGCACAGAAGAGTAACATTAGTGAGTGAGTGACCCAGTGCCATCAGTAAGTGTGTACTTGTGTGTTGTGTGTGCATGGAGAGGGGGCACAGTATTATCAATTCCCCTTCAGCTATGTCCAAGGCTTTGTAGGCCCACTTCAGAGGAGCTCTCTCTCTGCTAAGCTCTGCTCACCCCAGCCGACTGCCAGCTCACTGAAGGACAGCCAATAAAAATGATACATATATATGAAAGGGATGTCTCAGTCAGGTGGTGCAGTGACTACACACTCCCCACACACAGCACAAATACACAAGATTCATGCAAACAGAGGCAGAGCCAGGCATCTGTGTACAAAGCTTAAAATAAGCTTTGCAAAGGGGGTCACCTTCTCTTTTGAGTGACTGCATGTGGGCGTGTACACGTGTGTGATCTGTGTAGGTTTGCACGTGACTACTCGTCTGTCTCCCTACATGTGCGGTGAGCAGCGCAGGTGTCAAGCGGGAAGAGTTAAAAGGGTAGAAGTACACTGCAAGGTGGAGGCTATGGCTGAGAGGAGGAGGAAGAGGAGCAGAGAGGAGGAGAGGAGGGGGAGGGCAGGACGCTAGAGGCATCGTACTCTTCTGATTGGAGACCGGGGCTGCCTGTCAGGAGGCCAGCAGGGTTGGGATTGGCTAGAGACGGAGGGACAGAGCCCTCACCCTGGACAGGCACTAGGTGGCTCTTCTCTTGCTGGAGACTGGACGTGGAATGCCTGGGAAGAGATCAGGCAGACACTTTAATACAAAAAAATACACATATTTCATTTCTAAAAGAAAATCTGGGTTGGAATAAGCAAGTACAAAGCTAAGAGCAACATTCAACAACTACTGGCTAGTTTCTGTGTACCTCTGCTTGGTGGTCTTGGTGGAGACCTCCTCCAGTCTGCGGCAGGCCTCCTCCAGCTGGGCCAAAGTGTTGGGAGGGGGCAGGGGAGGCATGGCTGGGTCCTGGATGAATGGCTGGGCTGGCTGGTGGCTACGTAGGTGGCCGCAGCTTCCACCACCACCCCACGTGTGTGTCTGGGTAGAAGAGCCTCCAAAGGATTTCTTGGTGCTCTGGTTACTGTAGGGGAGACAGAAAATAAGACTACACGCATTAACAACATGCAATGGTGGGACATAAATTAGGACATTTTGGACTAAAATAGAGCTTACAACTCATGTAAAAACCCATGAATGAGTTGCTCACCTGTGAGGCTTGTGCCTGCCCTGCCGTTTACTTTCCAGGATCCACTGCAACACATTCTGGGTGGGGTCTGTTGTGTCGCTGGGCAGCTGTAAGGGTCCACAGTCCTCCATACACCTCTCTGCTACGCCGTCCTCAGCCCCTGAACGACACACACGCCTGGACAGAGAGCTGGAACGCCTGGGAGGAAGAGAGAGAGAGTCAGTAATGATAATTTCTATGCAACCAACACAAGGAAATAGGAAATAAACAAGACAGGAACTGTGCCTGGAACTGACCCCATGCTGCTGTCTGCCGAGACAGCCCCACACATCTCTCTACCCAGGCTGCGGCTGCGCTGGTAAGGCTGGCAGGGCGGGCACTCGCCGCTGCTGGAGCACAGGCCGTGCACCCTGAGGGCTGCCTCCCTTTCAATCTGCTCCTTAGTCTTGGGACTGGCATGGTGGTGGATGTAGTGGTGGTGGATGTGTTTCGTGCTCTGCCTGCTTATGAGGGTCCTGCTGGGGCCCAAGGCCAGAGTGATGGCCCCTTGGTCAGGACTGGAGACAGAGGAACTGGAGGGCCCCGTCCTTACCAGGGCCTTGAACCCAAAGCTTGCCCGTGCGAAGGGCTTGTGCTCTGGGGAGCTGGAGCGAGGTGAGTGGCGGATGACGGCGGGGGACTGGCAGCCGGGGGTCTTCAGGACGCGAGAGAGGTGATCGTCCAGGATCGCCTGGGGGTCCTCGTCGGATGAGGCAGGGAGGAGGGTCAAGGGGTGGGGAGAGAGCTGGGGAGCACTTGCTATGATCTCTGTGTCTTCTCTTTCCTCCTCCTGGTAACAAAGTACACAAAATTATCAAGTGAGGAATAGAAAAAACAAAACACACACCTTCTGATTGACTTTTCTAGTAAAACACACACAAACCTCCTGAATCAGCTGCAGCCTCTCCTCCAAAGAGTTGATGGTGTCCTGCTTTCTCTTCAGGTTCTCCAGACGGGAGATGAGCTGGGCTGCAAACTCTGCCGGCTCCATCGGGACCATCTCCTTGGGAGGGCGGCGAGTACGCTTTGGGGAGAAGGAGATACATTAACTGCTGTCATCCCTCCAAAACCAAACCCCTGCCCCCCCCCAACTTCTACAAAGATACCCACACTCCTCTCCCCTCATCTATCTACACGTATGCTTTGTTCTCCACCAGCTCCATCACTGGTGGCACTGATCGGGGCACGTTCACAGGCACCCAGGGCTACGGGGTTGTTTGGAGGGGTGGCAGGCCTGGTGTATGGTCATTCTGAGCTAGGCCTCGGCTGGTTCCCCCTGTCATCATCAGCAGGCCTCTTTAAAGTCAGCTCACTTCAAAGGCTTCCTCGTCAAATATCAAACACTCAGTGGGGGGAGAATAGGACGGCGGAGGGAGGGACGGAGGGATAGATAGATGGGAAGCAGTGGCTTTACATCTTGGAATAAAAGCCACATATCGACAGGGGGTGGAAGAGAACTCCAGGGAGGAAAGGATGAGGGATTAAAAAAAAATGGGGAGAAGTTGAGATGCAGAGATGTGTGCTCGCAGGAGGGCAGAGAACGAGAAAATGAAGAGAAGGAAGGAGTGGAGGAAAGAGATAAAGGTGCCAAAAAGGATGGGAGATCAGTCAGGTTGAGGTAATTTATTCCCCCCTTGTCACACACTGGGCAACTTTGAGGTACAGTATAGTGACAGTAGGAGAATGTGTGTGTGTGTGTGTGTGCGTGCGCAGATCTTAAATTATTTGCATTTTTGCACTAGGGCTTTCTTGATTTTTCTTCTTTTTTGTTTCTATCATCCCTTTGTAGTAGGGATGAAGGGGAGAAAAAGAGTGAGAAAAAGAGGCGCTGTCTGATGGAGCCTAGGGCTGCGGCACCATGGGAATGGCAGCCATCGCCAAAAATCAGACGGGAAACAAAAACAAGAATAAAAGCGAAAATAAAGCAAAAGGGGGACAGTGAGAGAAGAGTGTCGAGAAGCAATCTGTGGAGCTTTTCCTTACACAAGTAACACTTGCTGCATGTCTCACGGTGTTGAAATAAAAACGATGGTTACGTCAAGTTGCTTCTGTTGTTACGACTTGTGCAAGATGCTTCCCTGCATGTGCTCCGGACCCCTTCCCTGAACCTGGAGCCTCTCTAAAGCCTTAAGCTACCAACTCCCCTCTGACCCACTGAGAGCTCACATGACACACTCAAACTCTTCCCTAAGATCCTTCACTTTTAGCAAAGGGGGGGCTGGCTGAGTGAGTGTGTGTGTGTATGTAGGGGGGTGGGGTTGCAGCGGAAAAAAAGGGGGCCAGCTCTGTTGGAAGTTGTCACTTCCCTGCGCGTTTGCTCCATTCATCCTTGGATCAAAGTGCTGCGTGTGCGTGCGCGTGAATGCGTCTGCAGATCTTTGTGTTTTTGTTGGGAACCGGGCTGATTTCAGAGCCCTCGGGATAGAGCGGCAGAGATCTTCCTCATTTCTCCCTATTCTCCATATTTACGGCGTCGGTAGGGAAGAAAAACCCCGGCGCGTTCCGAGCGCTGCGGCGATAAACAGCTTAGAGACCTCACCGTCTCCCGCAGACTTCAAGGAACCCTAATGGGGGTGTAGGTGACACCAAAGGTAGCGAGGGGGGCTCGTGTTTGTATGTGTGTATGTGCGCTTCTGTGCGTGTGTGTGTGAGTGGGAGGCTGGATCTTTGACGCTACTCTTCAGATCTTTGCTGGTGTTGTTGAATTGAGAATGCCGAATACAGTTTGCACGGTACTATTCATAGAACCAAGAGAGACCCGGAACAGAGGGTGGTATGGAAATTACACTGTGGGACCCAGGTTCAGAAAGACTTCTGAGTGTGTGTCTGTGTGTGTGTGTGTGTACTTACAGGGAAAGCAGGCAGAGAAACTTGGCTGTTCATCCTCATGTTGCGCTGCATCTCTCTCTGTAGATGTTTCTTGGAGCCCAGTTTATACGGAGGGATGCCATCTCTGGGGGCGTACAGAGAGAACATAAAGGTCAATTACACAATCAGATAAATCATTGAAGACCAAACAGACGTTCAGGAAGGAGCTTGATAGCCAAATGGGTAGATCAAATGCAGTTCAGGCAAGAATAAATCTCATTTATTTACTCTCCCATCCATTTTGGTTCTCATCTTTTAGACTCAATTTGAGAACAGAAAAGGTGCTCAGAGGTAAATCACGCCAGCGTTTCCGGGTCGTGTCGCTGTGACGGAGCAGACCAGGATACATGGATCGGAGTGAGGTGGTGGGAGGCTGTGTTTGCCCTAGAAACGACACTCATTTTCAGCTGTGGCTCCAGCGCAGCACTGGGAACCCTGCTGGCCATTTCCTTTTAACAGGACACACACACACACACACACACACACACACACACACACACACACACACACACACACACACACACACACACACACACACACACACACACACACACACACACACACACACACACACACACACACACTCGGCAGTCACACGGCACGCTGCTCTACTGGCCAGAAGTAGCGTCGGCATTAGCATTCCCCTACCGGCTTTTACACCGAGTCGAGGACACTGTTAGCATTAGCTACTCATTATACTTCAAAGATTTACTGCAGGACGGGACCCAGGGGTGTAGCTAACCTGGTTAAATCTATCTGAGGGACTGAAAGGCTGACTGGCTGAAAAAATGAAATCAAACAACAAACAGCAAAGCTCGAGCTTCAAACCGAAGCACTTGACAGTGCAGAACAGTGTCTTTTCTCCATGCTAAACAGCAGCTTCCTGGTGACCTAGCCTAACTGAGGAGCACTTTTCCACTTTTGCTTTGAAATGCCACAGTCATGCGCATAAGCAACCCCCCCACCTCCCCACCCTCCCAATCTTCATTTGGCAAGCGCTGCCGCAGCCAGCCTCTGATCTCCGCACATCAAAAGGCTGGTTTGTAAGATAAGGTAATGTTTGAAGTCTGCGCAGCTGCATTCCCCAGCGTCCAAGCAAATCCATAAATAAGATATAAGCAAAAATCCCCCCTCCACCACTCTCTTTCTCTTCCCACCCAGCCGCCTCCTCCCCCGTCGCTTTTTTTCCTTTTCAATTCTTTTCTTTATCTGCAAATGAGATTCAAATGTTTATGGGTCCTTACAACTGACCTAAAGGGAGGCATATATTCTGATCAAGAGCAGAGCGAGGCAGGAACTGAAAGGGGGGGGGGGGTTGTGTCCCTGTGTCCAGGGCTTTGTCACTGCACTGGGCAAAGTACAGCAGAACAGGACTATATGGGCTCCGGCCACTTTGAAGCAGAGATAGGCCAGAGCAGAGGACTCACTATTGTTAAAAAAAAAAAAAAAAAAAAAAAAAAAAACTGTTTACAGCCGCCCGTGTCTTTAGCTCAGTCATGGCGAACCTTGCCGCTTCAGTGACATCATCCACGCAGGGCTTCACGCCTCCCGTGTGACATGAGGCAAAGAAGAAGATTGTTCTGCTTTCTGTCCAACAGCCAGCTTGACTCGAGTGCCGCTGGCCTTGAGCCCTGCACCACGAACTGACTTCATAGCGCCGAGTCACTTGAGAGACACGTGATTGCGCCATTGTAATCCTCCAGAAGAACGAGGCCAGAGGCACGTACACAGATAAGCACAAACCACATGCGGACAGAGACATAACACTTGAGCGCTACTTTTAAGATGAAACGATCAGCAGATTCCTCGATTAGTCAGTCCACAGGCGGCTAATTGACGACACTTTTGATGATAGACCAATCATTTGAGTCATTTAGCAAACAAAAACCAGTTGTTGGTCAGACAAAACAAGTTAACGTGTTCTCAGATATTTTGATTAGCGATGTTCACAATTTCCTGACATTTTATTGACCAAATTAATCATCAGTTAATTAGAAAAATTATTCAAACTTTTTATAGACCAAACAACTAATCGATTAATTGAGCAAATGACAGAATAATCACCAATGAATATCGTTGCAGCCGCACAATATCAAATTGAACCATTAACTGCAACCATAGAGTACTTTGAGAAACCATCTTCCAGCAGGGCCCATGTAAAGCCCCTGTACTCATCCCCACGTATCAGCTCACAAAGTCTCTCCAGCATTTACATGATGTGTAAAAGAGTTTGAGAACAGAAGGATGGGGCTTGGCGCTGACCCACGCCACATCCTGGCTGCACCGCCGTTTTCGAGAGGTCACCATTCACCAGTATTTCCACTACAGCAGACCATTCTTCCAGTCTGGCTTCGACTCCCAGCTGAGGGAACGTGTCACTCTGTTTTTTTTTTTCATTTCCACTGCACCACACCACACTCCTGAAACACCCTCATGAGCTGACACACACACACTTGCATGTTTGGTTAATATTCACTTACACGCTGCTGTCAGTCACGGACATGGCATCGTCGGTCAAGGCGTCACTGGACACCTCGCTGTCATTGGTGCTGCTGACGGGGGCAAAGGAGCCGAAATGGCAGGGGTTGAGTGGCTCTCCTCTCTTGTACGATCTGGGGAGGTTACAGCACAAATCAGATTAAGCAGTGTCCAACAGGTGGGTGACATTTCATTTCCACTTGGCAAGAAAGCAGGTGAGTGTGTTTCACTTGTTGAAGATCAAGACAGGCTGTGTCTTCAGAGGTTGGTGACACTGATTGAATGAGTGAGTGTGCGTGTGTGAATGTGAACTTGTCTGCTACCAGCAGCAACTAGACCCTGTGATGAATGAATGTGAGTGGCCAGCCTGAGGCCCAACAACCTCCTTCCCTCCAACACGAGTTCATCTCCGCTGGGAAAGTTGCGGTTTTCTCCTTATGGCCCATTTATGGCTCCTTAAATCGCCTAAAATGTCCCTCTTTCCATTTCTCTCATTCACGCTCACTCTTTCCTCAGCGTCCACCCCCCCGCTGTGCATGCATTCTTGCCGTGGTACAGCAGGAGGAGAAAAGGGGGGAGTGACCAGAAGAAAACAGTATAGAGCGGAAGCATGAGAGTGTGTCAGAGAAGGGAAGAAAAGGGAGAGGGGAAAAAAGGGGGGTCTTCGTGAGGAGGGAGAGACCCAGCAGGACTAAATCTGTAGGCCCCCCAACTCCAGGCTGACCTTCAGAGGGGCTTGCAAAGAGTCAGGTATTTAACACAGCTGGCCTTGCATTCTTTCCTCCCTGCCTCTCTCTCACCCCCTCATTTATCCTTTCTCCTCCCTCCCTTTCTTTCATGAGGTGTACCCCCCCCCCCTTCTGTCCTTCCTTTCCGCTCTCTTTCCCCTCACTTTCGCTCCAAAAGCATGCCTCGTAGTCCCCATCCCGAACATTTCAAAAGGAAAAAGATAAAAGTGGAGGAGGCGCAGGGGGGGGGCAAAGGGGGGAATCAGAGGAGAATTGACGCCAACAAGAAAAGAGGGAAGAGGAGAGTGAGAGGGTTTGGCTGGGGGGGGGCGTGTTGATTCTGTACTGTAGCTGCTGCCGTTCAAGGGTTTGTTTTTAAAAAAGAAAGTCAGATGAGAGGAGGTGAGGAGAGGGAAGCGGAAAGGGGAGAAATGGGTTCCACATGTTTTGAATCTGCAGGGTGACAATGGGCGGGGGGAGAGAAAGGCACCGGGGCTTCATGTCATCTCTCATTGGGCAGCGAGACTCACACTACAGGAGAGAGAACCACCAACACACACAAGCTGTCAATCCATGCTGTCCAAAGCAGGTAGCTGTCAGTGCGCTTATCCTGTCACACTCAGTGTAGAAGTTAAGATCTATGTGCAGCCTGGATTCAGCGTCCCACCAGCAGTGGCGGCAGCATCAGGGGGTGTCCCAATGCTGCCACAGGTTTTTACATACAGCTACTCCTCAAGAAAGCCTTTCATTTGACTGGGAAGCAGGCTGATTTACTCCTTTAAAAACTGACATAACAAGTATCTGAAAGAAGCCACAGAACATCTATTTCAAAGTGCCATCAATAGACCTGCTACAGGTTTCTATCCCTGCCAAAAGGCTCGAGGACAGTGTGGTACAGGAGGAGGCATAGCATAGCAATGTCATCATCTATTATTTGCCGGCTGGGGCCGGAGCCAGCCGTGCTCTGTGAACTTTTCCCGTGGAAGACGATCCCTCATTCTGCTGAACTATTTCAAAGGGCCGGAAATCCAGGCGAGCGCCAGCGGAGGGCTGCTGCTGGAGCTGCTGAGAGGGGCCAGAGAGCCAGGGAGGGAAAGGCAGACAGAGCTCTCTGCAAACTTAAAAGAAACCCTGAACTGATTTGGAGAAAAGCATGTGTTGCACTTTTACGCACGGGCTTTCCAGCCGCCTGTCTGCATGCAGCGTGGGTCTAAACCTTAATGCAGTTGAAAAAAAGGTGTTGCAGACGTACCTGTATCCCCTTTCGATCACCTCCACCGCCCTCATGGACACGGTGGCCCTCTGCGCCTTCGCCGACAGTCCAACCAGCGCTCTGGCTTTGAAATCACAACTCCACTCCTCCTCTTCGTTGAGCGTGGGCAGGTATCCACACACCACCTTCAGGTCGCCCAGCCCGTTCGAGGTGACGTGATTCGGGTTCTCTCCCCCGGTCCTCACGTACTCGAGGTAAATGTCAGAGGTCAGAAACATCTGGTACGCGTTCTCCTCCATGTTGGTCTGGATCTCCGTCTGCGCCTGGTCGAACATGGCAGAGTCGATGTGCTGCTTCTTGATATTATCCCGTATGAAGGTTTTAGTCGCGGGCTTGAGCTGCTTGGCGACAATGCTGTTGTTCTCGATGTAGCGCTTGTAAATTGCTTTGGCGACTCTCTGCGTTTTGGTATCCTTGAGGTCCATTTGCCTGAAGCCATTGCAGGCAAACCAAAAGTCTAAAGTATCGACGCATTTCTCTCGCTCCAGGAATGTCCTAAAAAGATGAGCACCGTCCTGGTCCCCGAGGAGCGAGTGCAAAGACTTTGTCCACCGGGAGAGCGGCGAATCCGGGGAGGCACTCCCCTCTGGCTCCCCGAGACCATCCTCGTTCCTCCTCGCCGAGGAGCCCGGAGAGCCGAGCACAACCGATTTGGGAGGCTCCAAGGGTTTCATCATTGCGAGTTTGCCGGGGTAGCAGGGCGCCTCGCCCTCCTCCCCCGGCACCGGGGGTCGAGGAGCATCTTCTCTGAAACTACTGGCAATATGGTCCATAAGCGCCCGGCTCATGGCTCTGAAGGCAGCAGGAGAGAGCCTGTGTTGTTCGCCTCCTCTGAGCTTCTACTGTAATCTCCTCACTCTCTTATGTCAGCGGGGGAGCTTCTCTCGGGCTGCCCGTCTTCTCTCTGAAACACAAAGTATTGATCTAATCAAAACCAGATCCGCCCCAACTTCAAAGGGGGAAAGACGCAGTAAGAGTCTTTTCAGACCCTCGCTGACTTTTACAGAAGAAGACAGGCTAGTTCACAGAGAGAGGGGGAGAGAGAGAGGGAGGAAGAAAATCAGAGAAAACGCTGCAGCAGCATTACATAAACAGCATTTCTTCATATCTCGACCTGGAATGTGATCTCTGCCGAGCCGCCGTTGGACCGGACGCAAGTTGACTAGAATTTCCCAGTGATTTCGCACATGCACTGAAAAACCACCTGAGCGATGCCTGAACTCAACCTACACCATCCTCCTATTCGATAACAACACGAGAAGTAGTAATCACACGTATGTCAAGCTTGGCTGTGACCCGAACGCCATTAATAAGTCATTAATCCTTCAAAATGACAGAGCATTACGCACGGACACAGCTTCATTAGCGCTTCCGGATCCATCACGCCTGATGTCAGGGTTGTAGCCTGGATGCCTGCTGCAGATCGCAAGCACATGTCCCTCTACCATCCCTGCCACTTTCTCATTTTCTGGCCAGTCATTTCTCTACATCTCATCACAGGCGGCCAAATCACGTCAAATTGAGCCCCTCTGCGAGTACCTGTAGGACACCGATGTGGGACAAACTGGAAGAAGATCGAAAAACGTGACCGACATAGTTAATAGAGTTCACTGGCGGCTGCTGCTGCGTTTAGAGTCCTAGCTGCTACCGGAGCTTTAACACGTTCAAGTGTTTAAATCATCCAGTTATCTGCTGCTCCATTATCGCAGAGGTGACGAGCACTTTGTTACAGATGATCGTCTCTGCGCCCCAGAGCATCAATGCCACAACGCATCAGCGGCTGATGCGCAACATTACAGATGTCACTTTGGATCACTGACGCACGGTTACACCGCTCAAGTGTTTAACTTGTCCGAGACAGGAGAGAAACAGAGCCGGGCACAGCAACAACTCAAAATCTTTCTATCCAGACACCACAGCCTACTTCTAAAATAATAATGCTAATAATGAGAATAAAAGATAAGCAGATCTTCAGAATCATATTCCACCAGATTACATTACAACCCCATTCACGTTAATGCTGTCGCGCAGTCCGGAGTCTGTTAAAGTTACTTTAATGTTGCATTTAAGGCGGAAAAAACAAGCCCCGTTTAACGTCCAATCCCAAGTACGCGAAAGTCTCAGATCTTGTGGGGGAGGAATTCCACAAAAACAAACGAGCGACTTCTCACAATCAGCTGCTTAAATATAAAAATCGCACAAATGCCGAAAAAGAAAAGTGAAAGACACAGAGACGCTCCGACGCGTTTTTCTGCTCTTTGGACGCGAGAAAAGCGGTTCGCTTCCCCCAGAACATTACTTCAAAGGCGAGTCAACAGCACATCAAAGGGAGCTCCAGTGGGGGCCGGTTTGAGGAGGCACACACACACACACACACACACACACACACACACACACACACACACACACACACATACACACACTCTGCTAACTTACCATCGATCCACGAGTTCTCCCCTCAAATTAAACTCCAGTTGTCGGGGCGGTTTTTTATCCACAAAAAGCGCGTATAATCCACAGTGCTCGTCTCCGCGACGCGTCCAAATACAGTCCGTTCAGGTTTGAGTCGGTTTACGGAGAGAAAAACGCACTCGAGAGGAAAAAAAATACCGCTTTTCTCCCTCCTCCTTTTCTCCTCCCTCCGGTTTCAGGCTGCCATGCCGCACGGTAGGTCTCTCCTGCAGGCGACTCCAACACCAACTGAGCCGACAGGCTGGAGCAGCGCACTTCAAAGTCAGGAACCGACTGCCGGGTCCCGACAGCTGCATAAAAAACAATTGCAGCTTGATGCCTCCGAAAAAAAGGAAAACAAGCGGCGGAGCTTCCCGGATGCGTCGCAGTCACTCCGGATGAAACGCATTTTAAAGGCTGCTCGGTTTATTCCCCGACCCGCGAGCTTTTTGCCACGTTTTACCAACCTTTCCCCAGATCGCCAAGTTTTAACTACATAGCGAGGACCTTATCAAAGACAAGCAATCTTGAGCCAACTCCCCGAGGCTTTGGAGCGTCAGAAGTAACTGATCTGCCGCCCCAATAGCATTATCGCTACAATCCCTCTGTTGCTACATAAACTTTAAAGACGCAGGGATCTTTTCTTTTCAAGACCCGCATAGTTTTTTTTTTAGATTAATCCGCTGGAGTCCCGGGGATGCACAATGCATGCACCGGCGTGTATCAAATGGCACGTTCACTACCTCATATGAATTTTTTTGGTCACATAACAAGAAGACAATGGCCCGGTCGAATAATGAAACTATGATTTTTAATCCCCTTAAGGCGCTGTTTGGAAAGGAGAGAGGCACAGATGTGTCCCTCCTGCAGGATTCAAAGGCTTTTCAAAAGTTTTCTTCATTATGCTTAAAGCGTCTATTTTAAATGAAAGTCACTTAAACTACCCACAGACATCATTTAGATACATGTTGCAATAGGAAATCACAATGCTGTTATCACTCCACAGCTCCTACCAGTGGCTGCAGGGGCACATACAGGCGCCTGCCAGATTAAAACGTCTGTTCAGTGAGGATAACTTCCCTGAAGGATGTTATCATATCATTTTAAGCAACAGAAGAAGAAGGAGTCCTCCTCTGTGCAGCCCTGACAGCACAGCTCTCTGCTTTGTGCGTGCCCTTTAAGTGCAGTGCAGATAACACGGAAAGGAGTGAAAAGCCCACAGACAGATCAGCCATTCAATAAACATCCATTCACGGGTCAGACTGTGAGGAGTCGTTTGGATGCAGACGGCGGCTGGTCATTTTGGACGTGGCGCGTCCTTTATTCACGCTGCTCTGGCTACAGGCACTGATGTTAATAGTGTTTATAGAACAGTGTCAATAGTGTTGTGGACAGGTCTTCAGTGGCCAAATGAACAGCCACAGGAGATCCCCTGTACAAGAGGACTGTAGGTGTCTGTGTGTCCTTGTTCTCTCAGTGGACAGCAATTCAAAAAGTACAGCACAAAGACGGCAAACACTTTGATCAGCCCGTCTGCTAAAGGTGCCGTGAAACTTTCTCTCTTGATGCCTCGCTTCCCATCAACGTTAATAAAAGAGGAGATTGCTCTTGAAGAGGCCGTGATGACTAAGGGATTACTCATCGTTCAGAGGCCACTTTATCGCGCTCACATCCTGCACAAAAACATTCCCAGTGTGTGTGCATCACACTCACTGTCCCAGCAGAAGATGGAGTGCGCTGATTGCCATCAGGGGTATTCACACCCCTGGGGGCGGCTGCAGTTGCTCAGGGGTGAGTGGAAGGCTTGTGTGAAAGCACGGCTAATTTGCAAAACAGAAATCAATCCACTTATTGAGTTTGCTGTTACACCTGACCACCATGTGCGAGCCAGCCATGAAAACTAGTTAGCAAGTGAGCAGAGAAGCTGAATCCGTTAGCTGAAAGTGACGGATAAGGGTGGATAAAAAAGATGGATGAATGGCTGAAATTGGTAAAAGTGATGGATGAACAGTCGAACGTGTTGGATAAAATGTTAAAAAAAAGGCACAGGAGGGGAAGCCTACTACAGAGCTGTGTGGGTACATCTGACAAGCAAGGTTGGAAAGCCCTGATATACAGTAGATCTGACATCTGGAAGAACGCCAGATGTGACACACTCATGACTCAGAGTTAAAACGAGTTTGCACAAACACAGTTTCTGGTCTCATAAAAGCTCATCCACACAGTCCAGGTCTTTCCATGGGTATACAGGTCATCTGGCTAATATACCGAGTGCTACCCCGACAATGTCAGCCTTTGTTAACTTTGGAGGGCTGAGGCTGACCTCTGACAGTAAACACACCAGGGTGGAAACCATCACCATGGCGATGGTGTGGACCCCCTGCCAGCACCAGGGGCCAGTTGAGCCCTCATGTCCTGCCTCGTCAACCCCCTCCACGGCTCATGGGAGGTCCCCATAGGTCGGGTCTTCCCTGCTGCCCCTCAGGAGCTGACCTCAGGTCTGTGACTGGCCTGAGACCAGGGGTGTCCTTGGCTCCTGGCCCTATAAAAAGACCCTTGAAAGAGGGCTTCAGGGGGAGAGGTTATGGGGTGTAACTGTCTGTCGGTTTGGGAAGATATTATTACCGGGACAGGTCAAATTCAGCCGGACTACAAAGAGCCCTATGAATAGAGACGGTCGGGCACATAAATCACTTGTGAGCCCAATCGATTCTTTAATGTTGACTGCTGCTTTTTTGCGTGTGCACAAAACACACAAAGCAGCTAAATTTTCCACAGCATCTAAAGTCATATTTGATGAAAAACACCATCTAACAACCAAAGAGGACTACAGAGGTTTTTTACGACTGTGTTATATGGTCTCCTGAGCAGCCTTGGCCTGTCGTAACTGCTACTGGCCACCTCAGTTGCAGTCATAAACACTCCGAGTGTGTGTGTGTGTGTGTGTGTGTGTGTATGTGTGTGTGTGTGTGTGCGTCTGCCGGTGCTGTCCTCTCTGTGCTGCAGCTCTGTGATCAGTAACTGCTCTCAATTACAGTATTGTGTGCTGTTCCTTTCGGCTTGGGGTTAAACTCTTTGCAGACCCCTTTGAAGTACTCATCCCTTTATCTCAAGCCAGAGCCAAGAATTTGGGGGAGGACAATGGAAAATGAAACCAAGAGGGAAGCTTATGGCAATTATCAACCAGGGCCATGAGGAGGAAGTCAGCTCACGCAGTCACAGAGAGAGAGGGAGAGCAGATAAAGAGAGCAGGAGACGGCCAATGTAGGACAGGGGGTTACTGTTTCAAGTTTGTTTGGTATGTACACACCCCAGGCAACAACCGACTGCCGGGAGAGGAAATGGAGGCTACCTCTTCAAAGTAGGTGACAACAGGGGGACAATGGCCTCTGAAGGGAGCAAGGAGCTGATGAGAGGAGCCGCGGTGGAGGTGGGGGTGCAGGGGGTCAAAACACAACACAAGCGAGGACCAAAGAGGACGGGAGGAGAAGGACGGAGGAGAACGGAGGGAGAAGTGCCGTTGTCAGCAGAATCAAATGGCACGCAGAGAGCTGGGGAAGATACAATTAAAGTGTGGAGTTAAGACAGGCTTTGAAGTTGGACATGGTGCATAATACCCTTAAAAGTTAAGGAAGGGCAACAATTCGGCAGTTTGTTATGGGGCTGTTTTGAAAGAGGAGGGGAGGGGGGTGTAGTGCAAGTGGTGGGAGGGTTTGTTTTTGAAAGGGTTCAGTTTGAGGGGAATGAAGTTGGATTTCAAGCGCCAATTGGCCCCAGAAGGAAGTTTTTTTTTTTTTTTGCATAACAGAGAATTTAAAGTGCGAGTGGGAGTCGGCGCCTACCTGTGCATTTTGATGATGGGGATGAGTGTGTGAAAGATGGAAGAAGAGGAAAGAGAGATGTGTTGGAGAGAGTGGAATGGGGGAGCGAGGCAGGTGAAAGAGAAAAAGACTATGAAGAAAGAATGAGACAAACAGGTGGGGAATTGGTAGCGAAGGAAGGCAGAGAGGAAATAAAAGAGAGGCGAAAAGGGGGGGGGGCACTGTTGAAGGTTATTTATTGGTTTTTTTCCCTCATTTTAATCCCATTTTGCGCTTGACTTTTAAGTCTACCAATGTATAGAAACAATGTCGGATGCACTGTCTAATCCCGTTTGGGCCATGAAGCTCACTCCACACTGACAGTAATGACTTTCATTTCCTCTGCTGCTCGCACTGCAGCACCATGCAGACACTTCACAGGCCGGACGCCACTGCTCCGCCATGCTTGACAGGACAGCGATCCGTCTCCGAATCAGTCTTAACCTGAACCCTGGGCTCCCTCACTCATCCTTAATCCATCGCTTTAACCCCATCTTCCTCTTTCCTGACTCGGGAGCGCAGGGTGCCCAGACTGGTAAGGTGATTAACTCGCTCGTCCATTCAACAGATGCCAGACTTTTTTTCTTTTTTTTTTTATCTCTTTCCCCGCTTCCTGTTCCTCCATTACACGGGTGTGACGCGTCAACGGCGCGAGCAACATGGCAACAGATCTGATGTCTACACGAAAGCAGATAAATGTGAAATGCCATTCACGTGTCGGATGCTTGTCATTAACACTGAATCACCAAATCAAGAGAACAACATGAATCTCTTCCTTCTGCGAGCGCAGACAATTTGAGCCAGCAGGTGAAGATTCTTCAGAGATCATGTAACAGTCATGCACATAATTGAGACCACCTCCAGGGCAGAAGCTACAACCCCAAGTCCAAAAACAGTTGGGACGCTGTGTAAACAAATAAAACATGTGACAACTCGCCAATCCTTTTTGACATATAGTCAATTAAAAACAGTACAAAGACAATATATTTAATGTTTCACCTCATCAGCTTCATTGATTTCTGTAAATATCTGCTTATTCTGAATTTAATGCAGCAACAAGTTTCAAACAAGTTGGGACAGGAGCAACAAAAGACTGGGAAAGTAGTGGAACGCTCCAAAAACACCTGTTTGGAACATTCCACAGGTAAAAAGGGTTGATTGGTAACAGGTGATAGTATTGTGATTGGGTATGAAAAGAGCATCCTGGAAAGACTCAGTTGTTCACAAGCGAGGATGAAGCGAGGTTCACCACTTTGTGAACACATGATTGGATAAAGGATGCTACTACATGGGCTCAGGAACACTTTGTCAGTAAATACAGTTCTGTTTTAGTCATGTTTTACACAGTGTCCAAACTTTTTTTTGATCCAGGGTTGTAAGATTTGACTGTTTTTAGGCATAAGTTTGATCAAACAAAGGGAATTCAGTTTTCTCCACCAAAGTTGTGAAGGTATCAACGTGGAGAAGACTCTCAAAGATCATTTAGACCATAATGTTGGAAGATAAAAATGTAAAGCGTCACATGTGAAAAGTTAAATGTATGAATAATAATATGTTATTTGGTGTGTTTAGAGTAAGTGCAAAGTGAATTTAAATGCTGGTGCGACTGTATAAAGTCAATGCAAAGACTAAACTGTGCACAAATAGACCGAGACAGTCGAGTGTCAGCAGGTTGAAGACTCAAGCAATGAAAATATGCACCTGTCCCAAAGGACCGAAGACAAAAGGAAAAATGAGGGACCTTAAACTCACTCAGTTAGATTTGATCACATTTCAAATGAGCTACTTTGCAGAATGAATGAATGGAAGATCAAAAAGGAGAAAAGAAAACAACTTCAACATCAGCTTCATCTGCATTAGTGTGGCTGTGACCACAGTCTTCTTACCCATTACCACTTCTGGTGCGAGAGTTTTTGTATATGAATAAAAGAGATAAATGGAAAGAGTGAGACAGATATACCAGACAGAGACATAGGCCAAGCAATACAGACAAACCTCCCACACTGTCTTGAGTGCAGGGTCTTCTGTCCCTCTGTTCAGCCCACACTATCAGCCCAGACGGCAGATTTATGCCACAATCGCACAAACACATCCTGCTGTGCCTCCTTCACTGAGGCTCTATAGCTTCTAACCCACTTGTTCTCAAATCACGCAGCTGCATATCCTTTTCATAGCTCTTGTTGCGTTTGAGTGACAGGGCCGGGGAAAAAAAGGAAAGCATCACTGCCATAAATACCGTACCAACAAAGAGGCGAACGATACAAGCTAGGAAGAGAGACAAAGGCAGAGAAGGCAGAAAACATGATGGAAGACATCAGTGTGTGTGAGAAGTCTTGGCGATAAACAGGTTTATTTATGCAAGCAGCGTACAGCAGCCAAACGCAGGCCTCCTAGGGTCTGACTCAGAATACAGCGCTATAAAAAGCTCCGGTGGCACACGCAAACACACACGTACAATGACTTTGTCAATCACATGCTGATGTACAGTCAATCCCAGAGGCCCGTCACAAGCACACACAGTCACATGTGTGAACGTAGTACGAGGGGGCACTGAGTGACTTCAAGTCACCCTCTTCTGCGACTGATTAGAAACGACTGCCGGGCTTTAAATTCACGCCCTTGAATAACCTCTCTGACATCCTGCACGAATAAAATGCTTCAAAACAAAAACTGGTTCAGCTGTACAGCGACTTAAAGAGGATACGCAGTTGCTCTACGTCTCTGACTCATGAGGGTGCTTTTTAACCGTGCATTTTGAGCGTGTGCAGCGATTTTTAAATGGGCCTTTGTGCACTCATGTCATGAAAACTAAATTCCACATTAACAAGCATGATACAGTACAGCAGCTGTGAGCACGAGCACGAAGCGAGAACATGGTGGAAGCCTTCGGAGCTCCCCGGCTGCCCTTTGCTGTTGTCACACAACAGTCCACTGTCTGATGTGGAGATAACTGAGAGGAAGCGAGGGCTTTGATCCTTAATGGGGCAATGTGGGCCGTGTGGAAATGACATTCATGCCTTGTATTTACACAAGCGCAATTACGGAGGTTTATTTTGGTGGTAGACAATCAATTAGGGTGAAACTATGTCAGAGTAATAACACAGATTAAAGGAAAGGTCGTAGCTGGAGCCGGTTTGGGTGTAAATTTGCAAAATAGGGGCCTGCTTAAAGGTATAATACGTAACAAATATTTCCAATAATGTTCAAACCAAGAGAAATTTCATTTGGTCGCCTGTGAATGGCGACACAGGAAACACCAGATGATACGTCAAAGAGTGAGGAAGGAAGTTGGCGAACTTTTCAACAGACAATCCGACAACCACGTCAGTCGCTATCTTACGTAGCGATCAATGAGCTGTGTGAAAGCAGACCGGCTTCAAACTCCCTCCTCCAGTGCTCATTTTTGCTCGTCACTTTTCGTGTGTATAAGTGAACACAACACCATGAATG
Source organism: Chelmon rostratus (assembly GCF_017976325.1). NCBI lineage: Eukaryota > Metazoa > Chordata > Actinopteri > Chaetodontiformes > Chaetodontidae > Chelmon > Chelmon rostratus. The sequence continues at coordinate 11,963,211 of NC_055674.1, read as the reverse complement.
CCTTCGAGGGGAGACCGTCCAAGAGTTTCTGCCATTTAACCCCAGAGATTTAACCGATAATGTAGATCCCGTATAAAGTAGAGTTGCTCCAAAAAAAGAACAGACGTATTTGTTGTTTCATGCTTTCTGTTTTACTTTAAAGTCCGTATCAGGAGCAGGTAGAGGTATCAGGAAACAATACCTGATAAATACCAGGTGTGACAGCTGATTGTAGGCCTAAACTGGAGGATAACAGCTAAACATGCCAACACCCAAAGCTGTCAATATCAGGTAAAGTACTTTTATACCATGGCTGAATAACAGTGTAAATCTCTGTGTTTTTGTATATTGTTCTTACATTATTGTCTTTTTCACGAACATCTTGGTTCCAGATTGAACACTTCTGTTCATCTAGAGATGTAAATGAGCAATCTGGTATTTATTAGCTGACGCCTCTACCTGCTCCTGTAGATCAAGTAACACAGAACCCTTGAAACAGAAAGGACACACTTATTGGAGGATGATCAGGCTTTTCACACCACCTCTGAGTGTTCAGAATACTTTTACCTTTTGACACAGTTGGACGACATGTACTTTGTTTGCTTTAAGCATGAAATGCTTAAATGACACATACAGTACATGCAAAAAATGTCACACATACTTCCTTGCATATACACAAGTGCGCATGTACTTATGATGCTATGTTGCAATAGTTATGAATCCTCGGTGCACTTCTTCCAGAAACAACAGACTCTACAAAGGCTTCGTGCTGAAAGACTAAATTCCTGTTTCTCAGATGTCGGTCTGACAGTCCTCTCTCCTTTCGTCTCTCTTTTTTTGTTTCTTCTTTCTCTCTCTCCCTCTCCCTGCCTGGGCAGCAGAATCAGCACATCAAATAAACACAGAGAGGGGTATAGTGTTTCGCTTGGAGACAGCGGGACAGGTCACGGACAATGGGAACACATGGAAATGCGTGAACTGCGGGTGTAAAAAGAAAAGCAATTCCAATGCAAATAAGTGTGGGGGCCTCTTTGAAATCAAATCTGATTTTGGAATTTAATAATTCCTCCAAACTGTTTTCCAGGAAAAAACTGGATTCTTTTGAAATGATCAGTATTCAAGCCTGTGCATTCCTCACCTACCAGAGACACAAAACACCAACGGATGGGGGCTCATTCTGAAGCCCATCCTTGGTCCACCAAATGTTATTATCATCATAAAACCTCCACGCTCTGGAGACACTGGAGGAGACACGGCGGCCGTTCCATGGACTCCAGTGTCTGAGTCATTCCGCTTGGGTTTGAGTGGAGCCGTCGGTAAAACACAAAGTGGTGGCGGAGGCAGAAACAGTGAGTCCAAGGACTGTAGCGTTTGGCCTGAGGTTCAAACAATCGACTCGCAGCACTCTTTATCTGAACCAACCACAAACCCCCAGCTACTCTTTACAGTTCAAATGGGGGCTTGAGCAGAAAGGCAACGCTTAGAAGTGATGGGGGAGATGGGAATTCAAGGTCTTTGACTTTAGTGTAAAGTTACAGAGCTAATCTTGGTTAACATGCATGTTGTCGTCATGTTAAAAAGAGGGGCCCCTAATTGAGGAAATAATTATGAGGGATTTGAAGAAGATGAAAAAAAAGCATGACAACAGAAAGTACGAAAATCCTTTTTATTAAAAACGATGGATTTCTGTAAGAATGCGACAATTGATATCATATATCAATAGCAATAATGCTAAGTTAATGATATCAAAAATAAAAAAATAACAATGCAACTAGCTGTGAACATAAAAATAGGCATTTTTTCCAACAAGACAGAGCAAAACTAAAATCTGACAATGAATAAATAGTTCATATGTTAATAAAACCATGAGAGGCCACAGCACTTCAAACTAAAAGATGACTGGTCCAGTGGGATAACAGGTGTGTAAAATACTTAGAACAGTTAGTAATGCTCACATCTGATGGACGTCTTATCCTTCATATCCCGTTGGAGGGTGCGGCTGTGGTTCTTCCCTGGTTACCTGTACAGAAAGAGTTGGCTTAATTCAGCGTTAAACCATGAAACTGACAACATAACACATGTGCACTGACACTAAAGAACATCACAGGGGAAACAAATTTAAACTAACTCTCTCTGATTGACTGTTCCTTGAGATCCTCAACATCTCTGTCACTTTAAGTTGCGAGGCAGAGTACAGTGAAATTACTGTTATTTACTGTGATGTGTGTGACTGACAGTCCTGAGAGATGTTTGCAGAGATGTGAGCGTCAGCGTCGTTTTGACGAGGCCTCTTATCACTGCGAATGTATAGATGCTTTTCATAAAGACATAAATGGTTCTTACAGTATGATGGATGGGAGGCAAATGAAAACCCTCAGGACTGGAAGCTGTCATAGTCAAAGACAAGATCTGCACCATTAATAGTGCGCTACAAAGTACACTGCAATCCAATGAATAATTCTGAATGTGCATACTTTACTACACTCACCACCTGAAGCACACTAAGGCACATACACACATGCATTGTACTCTACAGAGGTATAAACTCCCATGTGAACTATGTGCAGGCACGTATGCACACACATTTCTATACAAGATAAACAATCATGCTAACCTCCTGCTGCGACAGGCATCCAGGTCTTCCTGTAGCAAAGAGGCTCTCTTCTGAAGGAAGTTAACCTGCAACACAGACACACAATGCAACATTTGGCACAGACTAATCTTCAAAACAGACTCACTCTGATCAGTGGTGTAGTCAGAAACTTGCCAGAAACTTGAAGTGGAGAGGGTATGATGGCTTTGGGTCAATTGTGCTTTTGGGCGGAGGGGGTTAGCTAAGTGGAAGAAAGGCTCGGTTGTTGAGTCCTGGGGTCAGGACAGCAGGGGTTGGGGGTCAGGAGATTAGGGCAGCGCGGTTAAGGCGCATGGGGACAGAGGGAAGATTATGAGCCAGGTTAGTTGAGGTTAGGACGCTGCGAGAGGAGGCAGCGCCATTCTTTTGTTTGGCTACAAAGTGTGAGTTTATTTATGAAGTGTCTTTGGCTGAAGAGAAAATAAATCCCATCTACATTTACACGGCATCTAGAGCCTGGCAGAATAATCACGGCTCCAAAAGAATCCTTATTGTTCTGGGACTACCGTACTGGAGCCGAGGGTACATTCCTTTCTGTGGGGGAGACCTCAGGAAAGTTCTAGCATTTCATTTGGCACTTCACAGTGGTGAAGTATATGCAAAACCCCACCGAAATGTGGTCGGATGCCTCCAGAGACATGAAAACTCTCCCCACCTTTTTTTCACTATGTAAAAATAATGCACTTTAATGTGCAAAACCCTAGACATCGTCAATGAGAGGAGAGACCATTCTGGTCACGAATTACATCTTATAAACATATCCGAACACAGAGCTGTGGTCTGTGCGCTGAAATGGGATCTTGGTCGACCTATTTGAACAAGGCAGGAGTTTATGATGAGCTCCTTTTACAAACACTGTAGGGTGCTATCATCATTACAGAAAATCCTATTTTGTTCACATTGCAAAAGCTAAGAAAATGAATGATTCACTGTCATTCAGTGATATTAGTAAGAGACACGGCTCAGAGGAACAACGTGGTTATATGAATGTGGCTATGCAAGGGCTGATTGTGTGATCTGATGGAGAGACGAGAAGAGATTACGGTTTATAAAGAGGACTGGTAGACAGCAATGTCTGATGGACCATCTTCAGTGCTTGGGCATGTTACTTGGGGTTGTGTTTCTGATAGCTTAGAAAGATCAGTCTAATTGTCTAATTTGGTCTTTAGTCCAAATTCCTTCAATGAAATAAGAATGGTTTCATTAGCTGAGCATGCTCAGAGCGGATTCAGACTGCAAAGTCTTGCGTTAAAACAGCACAGGAGGCTGCGTTGGAGCCGGTGTGCAGTTTATGGTACTGGTGAGACATTCCAGGAAGTCCAGTTTAAATAACAGATTAATATGTTCAGGCTTATAAGACGGAAAACACTGCACAGCGGTTTGTAACACTCACATATGGGATTTTATGACTCTGGAACATCATCACAGCAGTGACAATTTTATCTTTTGCCACAAACATTGTGAGTAAAAGTACGTCCTTGTTATGTGTGCTTGCATGTATGTGATTGGCCACACAGAGCTTTGCTGGATGACATCACGTTGCAATTCAGTAACTGTTGAGCAAGATTAAACTTTTTTTGCCGGATGACCCTACGCTGTTTTGCTGGAGCCCCCTGAGTTAGCACCTCCACTGGGCCGACGGGCGGCGTTTTGTCATGCAGGGCTATTGCTTGGTTTGGTGGTTTCATTAAAAATAACTTAAAAAACACAAAAACAAAAACAAACATTTGTGGAAATGTAGAGGATTAAAAGGATATGTATGAATGAAAGAGAAAAAGACAGAATGAGCATTTTTCAGGTTGAAAGTGAGCACATTAGCCCCCCAGACAATTTCTAACATGCTTGAAACTAAAGTCACCAGATTGAATATGTCAGCATGTTTGTTCTCGTCCTGTCTGTATCTGATCTGCATCTGGCAAACAGTCAATTCTCACCTGAGCTTTCAGAGAGGTGATGGTGTCCTCTAGTTCCTGTCTGAGCTCTGCTGGCATCAAACCTTTGATCTTCTCCTCGTACTCCTGACGCACCACAGTCACCTGAGAAGACAGACGCAGGACAACCAAACAGTGTCACTTCATTTAGAAGGAACACCTGAACAAATTCATATTACACATTAGTTATTCAACCATCTATGCACACACAAAAACACCTGCATCGCCAGTAAACCCTTAAAACGCGTGATCGTCGTCAGGATTCTTAATTTAAAATATTTTTCTTGATGTTGACACAATTAAAGACTGTTCAATCATGAGGAAAAAGGCTCAGTATCAAGCAAACTAATATTAATCATTGTTGAGTAAGTGCTTCCTCTACCCATTCACATACACACTCACATGTATGCACTTACAGACGTGGCGCCCGAGTGAACAGCCTCCCAGGAGGCACACACACACACACACACACACACACACACACACACACACACACACACAGACAGACAGACAGACAGACAGTGGGTATCCCCTCTTTATTCATGGCTCAGAGTATTCCCTTGCTCTTCACAGCTCCTTCACATCTCCACAGGGGGTCCGCAGACTGGCATGACTCGCTCTGCACAACACCCCCTACTGGCTGCTGATGACTACAGCCAGATCTAACACAATGCATTTACGGGCCTGTTACACAGCTGGGTTTGGAAGAGGACAGGGCCACGGTGGAGGGCAGAACACATCAAACGCAGCAGCAGCTCAATAGCTTGCTAGCTAGCTAGCTCCACTGGGGAGGACTGGAGGAAGTCTGTCTGGGGCTAAATTACACTCCACTAAACCAGAGTCTGATTATAGAAGTTGAAAAGGGTTTGGTTAGCGCAACCCCCCTCCGTTTACCCACAAACACACATGAATGGACGCGCGCGCACGCACACACACACACATACGCAGACATGTGCACACACAAACACACATGCATGCACAAAGACAGAGCTTTTACAGTACTGTAAAAGCATTTACAGCATTTTGAAAAGAGTCGCTGAATCAATTAATCCAGAGCTCGATGAATAGTTTAACAGAGCTCAAGGAATCAACGGGGGCTGTGAAAAGCAACAGTTTTCGCCCACATACTTCAAGGTGTAACCAGGGGAGAGTCTGAGCATTTCAAGCGACCATAATGTCTTTGACAGAGCCAAAGTCCAGCGAACATTAAGAATATCCCCACGCACCCCAACCTTGCCTCTCACCAGTCCGGTCTTTCAAGTGAAGGGAGCGTGAATGAGGTGAGGTGAGGGGGAGGGAAAAAGATTGGTTTTCCTAAAATAATTTTCCTGTTGTGGATTTAACTGATTGTTCTGGCTTTGGCTAATTAATCTTCCTGGGCACAATGAAAGGGATTGGGAAGCACTTCAAAGCAACCTCCAGTATAAATGATCCCAACATGAAGCAGCTCACTTTGTCTCAGCACAGTGTGCAGTAGATTAGTCTGCCACAACTTTGCCAAATTTTTCAGGCTCCTTCTGCCCTATTCATTTTAAAGTGTTGGGACACTTAATATTGGGTCGAGAGTCCATCAGTTTACAGGAATATGTCTTTTTCCTCTCCGTGTGAGAATGAAGTCGAGGATAATTTGAGAGTGACGGGTTCCAGAAGCTTTAATTTGAATGTTCAAGAGTTAAAAAATCAGCTGAAGCGACGGGATTGCAGATTTTCAAAAAAAGTCTATCTATCTATAGCAACTTCTGTAGTCATAACAAAATGGCAAGCCAAGACAAAACACACTCCACTACCTCAGACCGAAGCAATAAACAATGGCTGAATAAACACATCCCTTACCAACCACTCTGAATATAAGTCTAGATTCTTCAAAAGCCACGCTCCTTAGTTTTGCATTCTTGGTTCATGTATGGTGCAGTCACCACAGCAATGAGAGATCCGCTCTGCCTAAATTACAAGCTCCTTTGTGGCAAAGCTGTCTCCATTTTCCTTCCCATACATTAGAATGGGCAAGGCTACAACAGCGTATTCACCGGGACTCACAGGGAGCAACGAGGACGACTGGATACTGTACATACAGTCGTACGGCTGATCAGACTAGACAAGCCACGAATGTTTGCTTTAGAAACGACGACAGACTAGAACTAATCTATTATGTGGTACAATAAGGTTGAGTGTCTGGCATCTGTCCTAATGACTTTGTGGTCGACTGCGCTGAATGTCTGGTGTGGCCGTTGGTGTGAGACAGAAAAGCACAATAAAATAGCATGTATCATTATATTTTATGGTTGCATTATAAAAGTTGTATTGTTCTTATCATAAAACAAGCTTTGCTTTGGTGTTATTGCATCATAGATACATAAGGCATGTACATTAGTTGAGTACTTGCTGTATATCTACGTTAGTGAAAAGTAGCAGCCAGCTCAAGATCAGTGTATTGGCAGGGATCAAAATAAACAGAACACCAGCACAACACATGAATAGTATTGTGGGCAAACAATAAATAACAATAAATGTATTGCCCACAATAAATCAGAGGACTACTTGTGTGTGAGTACCAGTGTTCTGTTTGTTTTGTACTGTAAACCTACATGAATCTGAATGCATACGATACAGATTTCTGCTCTTGTTACACAGCAGCAGACCAAAGCATTTGCAATCACGTCTCTACACAGCATGTCTAACTAAAGCTAAGCCATAGTTTACTATGCAATGTGTGTGGGTGGAATCAGCAGCCTTTTTTATAGCAACATCTCTGTTGTGGAAACGTATGCTAGGCTAACAGATACAGAAAAAAGTACCAATTCAAATCTCTGGCTTCACTGAGTCTCTCAATGGCATTAAAATTCAAAACAGGAGCATCTCTCAAACTCCCCAAAGATGTCTGACTACTGAGAGACATTGTTCCTTCAGCGTTGCATCCTCTCGCCTCTTCCAAGTTCCCTCCTCTCACATCTCTATTTTTCTTCACGAAAACATTTTTCTCCTCTTTCAACATCTTTTTAGAGCAAAGGCATGTTTGTTTTTCTGACAGGTGGCAGGAGGCATGTGATGGCATCTCGGGAGGGGAAAAAAAAAAAAAAGCCTTCTCACCATTAGGACAGATGTCGGGTGCCTTTGAACGATACTGTTGATCAAACCTTCCATGAGGTTTTGGTCATTGACGGACTCCAGATGACAGTGAGCAGGAAAGCAAAGAGAGGGAGGGAAACACGGGGGAAAAAAGTGAGCCACTGCTTCCCAAAGCAATGAAAAGGGACTTTGACTTTCTGGAGAAAAATCAGGTTTTATCTCCACAGCTCTTTTTAAAAAGAGATTTTGTTTGTTCCTGATGAAGCGTGATTCTCTGGTTTTGAAGACTGCGAGGAGCGGCAGTCGTTTTCCCCTCCCAGTCATCTTAAAATGACAACATTTCATCTATATATAGTCTTTAGATTGTGGTTTTGACTTTCCCTTGCGTTTGGTACTGTCACATGGCGTGGTTTTTGACAGCTGCCAGCAGAAAGGAACAAGCCCTCAACACTTTCAACGTTCAAATGAAGTTTGTCACATCGTTGGGAAGCTTGATGTATGCTAATGAAGTTGAGGGGTGTGTGTGTGTGTGTGTGTGTACAGGTTTGCGTGGGACGAGCTGGGGGAGGGGTGTGTAGCTGCTGGAAATACATTTTTGATAAACCCCCCTTGTTCCACAGTGACAAAAACCTTGTCAGGAACAAGGGGGTACATCAAAAATGACGCCACTTACAAAGTTTGCACCTCCACATCCACTGAATTGGCAGTCAGAGAGTTCACCAAGGAACGATTTGAATTCCAAAACGCTTTGCTGCGAGAGGGAAAAAAGAAAGCCCTTCACAAAAGTGAAAAAAGGAGGAAAAAGGCAGGAGGAGATTAGAAGTGGCTACAGATCTTAGTGAAGTTGTTACAACTATGGGATGGATTGGTACCTGCTGATGTAATGTGCCTCAACAAAAAGCACACAGGAACATGACTGAGCCTACAGAGCTGAAGTTCAACTCCTCTGCATTTTTACGTATGCACCAACACTGAAAACAACCACAGAAATGATTTATTTTTTATTTTACCAAGTTCCCATGATGCAGGAGAATACATCTCTGAAACTTGTTCAGTTCACCAAGCCCACTGTCTCATTATGTATTTATCCAAAGGGCTGTACTCTTCAACATTCTGCTCCTCTCTTCAAGGAGAATCGAACCACACACTGAGCTGCTGATCCACCATTTTAGAGTGGGGGAGCCTGCGAGGGCCCTGCAAGTGTAAGGCAAGCAACATCTGTGTGAAGTCTGGGCAGAAAGGCTGTTTTTGCATGTGAGGGATCAGATTACAAAGACAAGTCTTGGCAGATAAACGAGGGCAATATTAGTATGAGGAGACGGAGTGGAGGTTTTCTTATCATACGCAAAGAACAATGCATGCATGAACCAGTGTGCACACATGAATGCAGTTACACATACGATGTGCACCAATGCAAACAGTCACACTGTTACACAAATACCACTGAAAAACACACGGCAGAAGGGCGGTTTGTCTGCTGACACCATGCACACACCTGACCTTAGGTGAGCGCAGGGTAGGAGGCAGAAGTAAATAAGTGATTCAGACAGAACTGTGACTTGTTGGCAAAAGAAAAGGGGTGTTCACCTCAACCAAGGGACAGTGACCAGCAGATTCAGTGACCAAGAAAACAAGCACCAGTTAGAGTTCACTGCACACATTTACAGTGAGGAGTCGTCTACCCACTGAGCACCTTTGATGATTGATTACTGAAGACTAAAGAGCACTGAGTAGATACGGCTCACCTGGGACAAACTGATGTGCAGGGAAAGCTACTGGGCATATAAATTAAACAGAATTTAACCACACGGACTAAATGAAGAACTTTATTTAATACATTTTTCTATAATGTTTGAAGAGATAATTCTATCTTGTTGATGTTCCTTTGTTGTTTTCTAGGCAATGTGATGATTTATAATGTGTTTTTAAATATATGCTATGGCTATTTGTCATCAGCTAGAACCTGTGCATCCTATGAGAGACAGCTATTAGCTGGGTGCAGGCATTTTAAATGTCTACGCTGCCTCTTCTTACTCTGATGAAGACCTTATGTTTATGTTTACATTGAAACAGTTGCTGTCCCTTACTGGAAAGCTCTGACTACAACTGTGTGCTTCAGATGTCATCTTTCCAGATCCTGCCTCAGCTGTCCAATCTGTTGAGGCATCGCTTTTAGCTCAGAGTTGGCCGATGTGGCGAGATTCCTTCATTCTTATGCGACTATGGCACACTTCCTGTTTGTGTCTTTGCTGCCAACTTTGACATTGCAGCACAATCTGCGATAAATTAGTGAAATGTGTTTGTGGCAGAGAATCAAGAACTCCAGTACCTAAAATTGATACCAAATGCTTAGTCAGATTCTTAGTCTTGTTTACTCATTCTTTGCTTCAACATATTGCCTGATTTAAATCATAATGTTGCTGATTTTATACCAGAATGCAGCACGTTTGGTATCAGTGCCAGTGTTTCTATTTGGTGCCAATACCATAAAACCATTCAACCACACAAGACTAAGCTATAAGTGATTTTAAGTGTTTTAATGTGTGAAATAAAAGCATAAATAATCAACGGAAACACCATCAAGAAAAATGAGGTTTGTAGATGTTGAAATGTGATGAAAAATGTAATGAAACTTGTGAATATGTGTCGCGACTTCAAAGCAGAGGGCAAACATTTGATTGAACCACCATTATCTATCTGAGGTAGAGCTCATGGCTTGAGTAACTGTAACAGGTAATAACATATTAGTGGTCGCCCAGTATTTTCAAGGGCCGGTGCCAATATTTAGAGAACAGGGTGGCCTTTTGCCACATGCATCTGATAAAATACAGCAATTTAATAATAATAACAGATCAGACACATTTGCTGAACTTCAATGTACATTTATATGAATGTCATTGGCAACATGGTCTCTGCTCATGAATTCTTAAAACTTTTTTTAGTGCACTTAACAACAGCATTCATCAGCAAATAGCAGCATCTCGTTGTTTCTGAGAGAGATTGAAAATTTGGAAACTTATATAAATAAATGATGAATAAATAAACAATGTCAGTGCACACAGTAGTGCCCAGCAGCACTTTTTTGTTTTTGGTCCCAAATTAAGAATTAAGAGATCAAATTAAGACATTTTGCCAATCTTTCGGAAAACTTTTCACCATTAAACTTCTTCAATGCTGCATCATGCAGCAATAACACCAAAAAAACACGAAGGAAATGCTAAAAAAAAAGACCCACCCACGCCTTGTCCAGATGAAATGATCTGACATTATACCAGACAGGTTCAGGGGTCAGCTTCTCCTAAGTTATAGGAAACAACGTGCAGCGCCTCTGGGACTGGGTCAGTGACCAACAACTTCTAAAAACCACTGACCCCTTTCTGCAGATTTATGACAGCCAGACACTGAGGTGTGTGACGAGTGTGTGAAGTGTGTACAAGGGTCAGTGGGCGGATCAGAGGGGACACAGGAGAATGAATGCCTTTGGTGTACATACCAGCGTACAAAGAACAGCCTCCTGTGTGAGTGTAGTCATTAGTGCTTTCTTCTCTGTGTGTGTCAAGGTCAAAACAGAGCCTGATTACAGGGCATTCTGGAGAGCCATGGGGAGTGTGTGTGCGGGTGTGTGTGCACACACAGGCTTCCCTCTGAACACAGGCGGTGGTGGCATTCCTGGCCCTAGGCGCTGGCTCTTGAAGCCAAATCTCAAGGAATTTGGGAAATGTGCAAGGGGGCATATCTCTGGCTCTGAACAGGAGAATGAGAGATGGTAGAGTGATGAGGGGAGGGCATAAAGGAATCCATTTTTTTGTCTTTTGTAGCCCCCTGCAGGGTCTGGTAAGGATGGCAGCTGAGGGGTGAGGGGCTATGGACATCAGGTGACAGGGGAGCAAGAACCCAAAAGAGGATGACTTGATAATTAAGAAGAAGTCAAACAGAGGTGGCGAGAAGCAAAAAGAAATGTGATGAAAAGGCTGAGGGCGGTGGGTTGAAAACCGTTGGGCAGAGAGAGTGATGCAACGGTAATGAGCAAATGAGTTGAGTAAGAGACAGCCTGTCGCTCTTGTACGTGCCTGACAAGCATGAAAAAGAGACAGTGTGAGATGGAGAGTAAAAGAGTGGTTGCATTACCTTCTCTTCAGTCTCGAGCGCTTTGCTGAGCAGCTTCTTCTCTGAGCAGTGCAGCTGCCTCTGTAGACTTTCCACCTTTTCCTGCAGAACCTGGGGGAGGGGAGAGACAGTCAGTGTCAGCGGCTGAGTGACGGGGAAAAGGAAAAGCAACTTGAGATCTGTGTGGCGTGATGTGTAACCGATGCACAGTGATGTGCACTAATCTATAGTTAAATTTGAGGTGACGAGAGACAAAGGCGGAAGCTGAATGACAGGAGAGAAACAGAAAGCAAGAGTGATCAAGACAGACAGAGCGAATAAAAGAATATTTAAGACACACAAGACAGGACAGAGGGACAGTGAGGAGAGATGCAGCCTGTGATTAGTCTTTGCGTGTTAAAAGGCTAATAATAAGTCATGACAGTAATTACCGGAAAGCTGGCCTCATTAAGCCCAAACTCATTTCTAGACAAGGGCACACAGAAAGAGAGACTTGCTCACTCAGGGAATTAGCACACTCTCGATGCTTTTGTAAAGTTGCATTCCTTTACAATAATTATTTCTTTAGCGTTAATAAGAGAGATATACTGCATCATTTAGTGGGTAAGAATCCAACTCACATGTACTGCAATACCTGAGCTGATCACATTTCCCCACAGGGTGCCAATGAAGAATTTAATCTATTTTGCTTTCTAAGATTCAGGCAAGATAGAAAAAAAGGAAATTTACTGTGTGTGTGTGTGTGTGTGTGTGTGTGTGTGTGTGTGTGCACGCACACGTGTAGGGCACTTTTTCCCCTCCCTGTCTGTAAGTGATATCAGTGGAAAGAAAGGCAAAGTTCCTGCATGTGATGCAGAACCAGATGTTTTGAGTGCACATGTGGACACTTCGTCTTTGATTAGTCTGTATGGAAAGCAGAGAGAGTGATATGTGCACGCACACACGCCTGAAAATAAAAGCACACACATGTATTTACACTTCCAGACATGCACACGTGCACACACACAACGCCTCCAACAAGTGTAGGGGGGCACTGGCTACCATCAATATCCTCAGCGTCTCTCCACAGTGGAGTTGAGTGAGGGGGCCAGGTGTTGCCTTGTTGATTCTCTGAGCTGAGGGAAACACAGTCCAGGTGATAGGCATGACCGGCCTGATCTACAACCCACCACACTGACATAAATCAAACACAGACTGTTAGGCTTCAGGGCCAGGTTGAACTTCTGGGGAGCAACTTTCTGAGAACTACCAACTAAAAAGGTGAAAACGTGCAACACAAAACAAAAGCTGAAACTTTTGTTGTCAGGTAGATTGTGAGATACAGCAGATCTAACAGCAGCTGAAAATCTTTTTTTCATGTGTAATAATTTTCTTTTAATAATTTGAAACATCAAGTCTGCAGCACGGTGTGAACCCACACCTGAGCCGCATCGATGCAGGTAAATCAACTTTATGATGTACCCCCATGCTTTGCAGAGGCTTATCTAGGCCTCTGGCAGAGGGAGCTCTCTACATTACTCGACTATGATTGTGGAGAATGTTGCGGTCAGTTTTAGCTCTGCAGCATGAAAGGCAGCTGGTTTCCAGCGTGTTGATCCTATTAATCAGGGTATTTCTTAGCCAGTCACGATCCCACATCTCCATCCAGTGCAATCCCTTGCCTTCGATTTCATCATTTCATTTTGTTTATTGGTGAATTAAAAGGCTCAACGACACTACAGAAGCATTTTTAGTGCAGTTGACACGAGTTTTCTGACTGTATTGACCAAGGCATGTGAGTGTGAGGTTTCTTCCTTCTTCTTTTGGAGGTTTTCCTTATTGAGGGTCAAAGGACAACAAACATCACAGAATGTTGTAAAGTCTGCTGACACTGATGCTCATGTTTTCTAATTTAGCAGTTAATTTAGCACACACAAAGATTAAACTACTGTACTGTACTGAAAACAGTGTGTTTCTTGTTGTGTATCAGTGGATTGTCTAGTAGGTACTTCAAAGCACATAAAGAGTTGCAGTTCCTATCCTTCCTCCCACTCACACTTGCCCAACTGTGACCCTACTCTCACCTACATCCGTCCTTTGCGGCAGCAGTACAACTGACAAAGAGGATGAGAGACCCTGACAAACCACCAACCCTACCCCCTCTTTCTAAACCCACTTCAGATTCCCCGCACCGTGACACAGCATTTCTGGACCAGGTCTTCTGGGAAGTAAAGCTGACTAGTGGGCCTCACTGGTGACGTGTTCGCCCCTTTCATGTGGGTTCTGTATCTGATGTGTTCAAAACAACTCTGACAGTAGAAGTTCAACAATTGTTGCTTCATTAATAGAATCATACGGGATGATTTTGCGGATGAATAAAAGCACTTTGTGAGTCAGAAAGAGCCTCAGAAATATTTAGTCATTATCACCGTCAGACATTAGTTGTATTATACAGTATCATGGGCTGTTTTTAGGCACAGAGCAACAGACATCACACTAACGCTGACAGCCACAGATCTTAATTTAAGAAAAAGACAACTGAAAACAAATCCATGACGTAAACAATGGAGACACCTGTGAACACCTGCACAGTCCTCCTGATGCAGTGTGAACCAGTGTGTGATCCAGTGCTAGACCTCAAACGATAATGAACAGCTGTTTCTCAATGTATAATTGATCTGTTCTGTATATATACACAGACACATGTATTACAGGCACACCCGTAAACACTCAACGTACACACAAGATGCTGGTTGTTTCTATAGTATTTATTGTGTGAAGGTGTGTGAATGACTGTGTGTAGAGGAACCTGCTTAAGTGTCTCCAGATGCTCTGGGCGATATGGTCTTTATCAGCCATGGAGACTGAGATCATTGCAAACAGGCCAGGAAGAGGGGGAAATAAGATTTCTTTAGGGCGGGGGGAGAGAGAGGAGAATGAAAGAGAAAGGTATATGAAGGAGCAAAAAGTAAATAAAATGCAAAGCAAGAAGCTTGGGGAGATAAGACAGAAATGTGATGTCAGGAAGAGAGAAAGAAGTCCAGAAAGGTGAGAGACAGCAAGATATTGAGGAAGAGGGGAGGGACATGAAGGACAAAAACACGTGGCTGGAGTGAGGAGACAGGGCCGCGGTGCACCTCCGCTGCACAGTGGGAAGCTTGAAGGCCTCTCTCACCTCTCCATCAGCAATGTGCCTCTGCCTTTCATTCCAAACTTTGGCTCACAGGATTAGCGAGGCACACGCGCACGCAAGCACCAACAAACACACCGCTCAGAGCAATCCATGCAGGTATAGGCATGCATTAATATTAACAGCAAAAGTTCTAAAAATGTGAGTGCTACACTCAGTCAAATGAATGTGCAGTTCCAGTGTTGTACACACACACACACACACGCACACAGACACACCAACGACTGAGTCATCTTTCCTGGGTGGTCCTCCTGCGCAGATAAGGCAAGCATGTTTCCCTAGGGTGAAGTAAAAGCAACAGAGGGCAGGAAAAAAAGCAAAGAAGAAAGAAGGGAGGGAATAGTGGGAGGAGGAAAAAAGGCCAGGGGCCTCTTTAAACTTGGTGTTTTGTTAGGATCCGAGCTGCTCTGCATGTGCGGCGGGGCCTTCTATTTGCAGCGCGCTGTCAGAAGTTTCTCCCAAAGTCTGGATTAAAGAGATCCTCTAATGACACTGAGGCTGGACGACTTCAGACAGCAGCAAAAACCTCACACTGCACCGCCTCCAGCCAAGGACACACAAACACACACACACATGCACGCACGTACACATGCACACACAAGCAAAAGGGTAAGAACAGATAGATACACAAGGGGCACGAAGCACACAGACGCACATAAGCAAAGACACAATATGTGGACTGCGCCCACACACGCACACACCAGCTTTAGTAGAACAAGGCGGTGTGTGTATGTATGTCTACTGATCTAATAGTAAATAATAAAGGAGGTGCTAACCTCAAGGAGAGGTGGATGGCCAGAGAGATGAACACAGACTCTCTTTTATCTGCACTTTTATCAAAGGACTGTGGGAAAGGTAAAGAAGTGAGTGTAAGAGAGAAGCTGGAGGAGGAGGAGGAGGAGGAGGAGGAGGAGGAGGAGAGGTCTCCCTCCTGAGGTGTTAGAGAAGTGAAACTTTTGCTTTGCTGTCTGTCTGTCTGTGCGTTGGAATAAAAAGATGTGGTTTAGCAAGTCGACCAGGACAGCCCCTCTGAAATATATCACTGATATTGGTATGAATTGACTTGCTTTCAGTACTTTGATGCTTTTCAGCACTTCTCCCAGAGTTGATTTCGAACTGAGGAGGGAAAATACTGTGATGGCTGCACCAGCAAACTCTCCTGAACAGCAAATACAACAGTTATCTCGTCTATTGCAATATGCACATATGTCGGCACAGTTATGGAGGCGCCTTTCCTGGTACTGATGAAAATAGTAAGACAATTGCCGCGGTAATGAAGACATGTTGCAACTGAGCTGTGCCCACAGGGGGAACGCACTGTTCTCTATCTCCCCGTCTCCGTCTCTTTCAGCTGCTGTGAGCTACAGTAGAAAGAGAATAGGAAACAACTCTGAAATATGCGCCATATGCCCTGTGTGTGTATTTGTGTGTGTGTGTGTGTGCGTGCGCGCGTGTTTGTGTGTATGTGTGTGTGTGTGTGTGTGTAGGCTTACCTAAATATATTCTGTTTATCAAACAGTATATAATTTAATGGATGTCAAGTTTAGCAAAACTTGCAAATACAATTGCAGACTAAAAACTCTTGATTATGTCTTGAAAACAATAAATAAAACATAGATCCCTGTTTTATTTAAGGATGCAATGTTCAGGTTCTTACCAGAAAAGCAGTCGCTGATGCCACCCAAGCTGTTACAAAGATTAGCAGGAAACAAAATGCCTCTATATGCAGCTAGCTGAGACTACTCAGTTGAGGTCAGCCTTCTATCCTGTTGGCTGCATTACAGTGTAATTTCAAAAAAGGTTAAGGTATTTAAACGTGTGAATGTGAAAGAGTCACTTGCAGTGCTGATGCCAGCTCTGTAGCACTATGCAGATTTTTGCTTTTTCAGCTCCTTGTCGGTCCTTTGTTGTCAGAATGTAAGTGAAACATAAGGATTTAACGAAGCAATCTCAAAGATCTCGGTTTCTTTCTCATTGGCGGCACCTATGGCCATAAGCAATAATTGCAGGTGTGTTTTTGGACCTCATTTCCCAGAGGTCTGACGTCAGTCAGGGGGCACATGGGCCACGCCTCCATAACAACTGGAGGTTTGTTCAGCCATAGTAACTGTTTACCACCAACGCTACCAGAGACCGAAAAAAACAGTGAGTTGAAGAGCAAGTCTGTTGCTCTGCTCTGGTGGACCAACCACTGCTGGGTGATGGGACATGCATCACTAACTGTGCGCCGCTTGTGATTTTTCCCAAGAATGTCACCACAGTCACCCAGTTTGTAATACTTAAAAATGCATGGGCCTTCCCAGTCACCACTGTGTTACCTCATTCAGTGACAGATAGTAACTTCACAGCGATTACTTAAATGAAAATCTTGGAGATGACTAACTCCTTCGGTTAAAACTTTGAAAAGTTTTGTATATTATCGCAATTGTTTAAATGGCATTTGATGACAATATTTTCAACGTATAACCCATTCTACAGGATCTGCTGGACAGATTTCTTGGCCAAATTGCTTAAAAAGTGAAATCCTTTGCTTACAGTATAGTGGTATACATGGGTTTATAAGCGAGGTGCCAATGCTTTAATGGTGCCTTGTCTACTCCTGCCTACAGCCTGGATTTATGTTAACATAAGATTTTTCAAACAGGGAAGCACAAGACATTAGGCTGTCATGGTTTCTTTGTACTTAGCATTAGGCCTGTGGTTTAATGAGTAATATCCGTTTGTTGTCCGTGAGTAGAGTACGGTCTCTATGAGCTGTTCTACTTCCCACGTTCCCGAGTTGCATCCTGGAATGTTATCTCTCTGCTTCTTCCACCTCCTGTGATATGTGGATCAAACACTGCCGGGAATCTGCCCACAGCCGGAAAAGTCATCAATCAGCCAACACCAGGCACACATGCAGAGGCGCACGCACGCACACACACAATCATATACGTACATGGACATGAACATGAACGCAGATGGGTGCTTATGCACATACAACTCAGCAGAACAAGCCCTTATACAGTATGAACTTATGAACTTGTTATGGCTAATTTGTTGGGAAATAAATGTCCACTTACACATTCAGAAAAATCAGAACAACATGGGCATGACACTGGAATCCTCACCTTTTAAAAGTCCAGCATTCAGTAACATTTAAACCCCAGTTTATTGAGATAACACCTGAGTTAAATCACTTAAATCACTCATACAGTGTCAATTACCCTCTAACACCAAAACATCCACTTCCATTAAAGATCACATTTTCACAGATTACATTCTTTTACAGTTTGAAATGCAGCTTTTTTACACACACCTATCATCATGCACTGTCAATATAAATCCAGCACATTACATAATGCATATAGACATGCATACATGCATATACTGGACATAATCATCCAATCCATGTGTGCATATTCATTCAAGATTTATTTATTTGCACTATCTGTATTGTTTACAACTTAGCATACCTGACTTATACATAGACTTTAAAATATGTTGTTGGCCATGTCTTTCCATACTAATGCACATTACAGTCCTCCTGACTATTCTTTATTTTGTTCTTGCTGCATGTCTGTTCCTGTGTTACTACATTGAGAGCGATGAAAAACCGGAGTCAGATTTCTTGTATGTGTAGACATACTATACTTGGCCAGTAAACAAATAGTGTATGTAAATCTCTTTGCCTTGCAAATGTTTGAAAATTTCATGAGTCACTATTTTGGCGTTGTCTCTCTACAATTTCACACTGAATTAGTTAATGTGCAGTACGACCAGCATATGTAAGCTGGGAGCAGTTGCCCATAACTTTATACACAGAGGGGCTGTTTTGGTTTATTGGACAGGAAAACCAAAGATTTGTCGTAAAGGCATAAAACAGTCTGCACAGAGCTACAGACTGAGGTGTTGATTCTCAGTGGGATTAACAACAACACCCCTCCATGTTATAGTTTTTTTATGCTGTTGGTCATTTTTTTTACATACATATGTACACCTATCTTTTCACATACTAGTGTACATTACAGTTCTGACCAGTCTTTATTCTCTACCATTCTTTCCATTTATTAGTTCAGTATATGTTGTCCTTGTCTAGCTGTATGTCTATTCCCATGTTAGAACACTGAGAGCAATGAAAAACAGAAGTCAAATTCATCGTATGTGTACATATAATTGGGCAATAAAAGCCGTTCTGATTCTGATATTACAGGGACTCCTTTAACGTTAATACTTAAAAAATATCTTAATATCTTTACAGAAAAATGAAAATCCTGAAAGTAGTATTCATGCCCATATGCACATAAAAAGAAGAAAGTGACAGAAACACAGATGGCTTAACAAACTTCAGTAAACAAATGTGCAGTTCAAGGTTGACACGAAGAACATGGACATGTGTTGAAGGACATGGACAGACACACACACAGAGAAGACAAACGCACACACGCATTCACACAACGACTGAAGCAGCTCTTTGCCTCTGCAACAGAGGGTATCCAGCACACCTGTTCTTGATCCACTGCTGCCATTCCTTCCCACAGGCAAAGTCATCCTTTCAACCCCCTCAGAAACTAATGCATATATAACTAAAGAACTACAGACAAACTGCAGCTGCTACAACTAGCCCCATTGAACGTGCGCATGTTTGTGTGGCTGTGTGAGCACACGAGCCTTGTCCCTCATTACTGGTACGCATGCATGAAAGCAAAGAACCTAGATCACATGGACTAACATGGAAGAAAGGTACACCCCCATTGTCTGGTGTACAAAGAACAGTGCACCTCATATATTCACTCTCACCCTCAAACAGAGTGAGACAATGGTCACTGTTGCATTATGTAATGTGTCTGCTGTCACTTCACCCAGAGGACACTACAATAGGACCTTCTCTTTGACTAGCACCAGAAGTTACTGCTGGATGGGCCTGGATCAAAGGTGTGTATCCCTGTGTGTGTGTGCAAACACTGAGTACATGTGGGTGTATGTTAGAAAATGCAACACTATAGAAAGATTTAGAGACAGGGGCACTAACTCAAAGCTGTGCTTGTGTGCGAGTTTGAGGGACAGAAAGATACAGATAAAGAGTTAGTGAGGAGAAAATGGGATATAGTATATATAAGCCCATTTATAAGAATGATTATAGTTGTGTGTGTGTGTGCGCGTGCATATGTGTGCCTGCGCATGGCAGCATTCGTCAGGCAGAAAGACAGGAAGCACTGCTGTGGGGAGCAGGAACAGCGGTGCTGATCAAAGCCCAGGCGGGTGACACTATGGGCGGAGTGCCATTGTTTATTCACCAGCCACCTCTCCCTTTTGGCAGGGCGAGGTGAGCATGTGTGCTTGTGTATGTGTGTGGGAAGACAGACAGAGAGTTTGAGACAGAAAAGAGTCAGAAGATACAGAGTTGGAAAGATGGTTGTGTGTGTGTGTGTGAGAGAGAGAGAAGAGACATGGCCTGTGTGTGTGTGTGAGAGTGTGTGTGTGTGTGTGTCTTTGTACCTTTCTCTTGGCAGGCTAATGTGGGCTTGAGTTCTGTCAGATTTGGCAGCTGCACATTTCAGGCACACTCACACACACACTCTCACAAAAAAAACACTGCCCTGTGCACGTGGCCACAAAAAAACACAAATCATGTACTCAAGTAATCCCAATAATCTCCCTATTAAACCTCACTTTTACGTCAAACCCTGCATCTCATCAAAGACAAAATCCATGCACAAATGGAGACACTTTACCAAGACACCACATGTAGGGAAGGAGATGACAAAAGGAAGTAAATCACGCTCCAACTCAAATGCTGGCTATGCCCCAAAGTGCTACACTGGCTTCCTCCATGCTGGTTCCCATTCTCCTAACCTGGAATGAATAGATTGGACAGATGAAAGCAAACACAATGCTTTCATCTGGCTTTCACCTTTCACAGTCCTTTGACACCGGCCTGGCTGCAGTGCATTAAAAATGCCCACTCCTTCCTCGCCTACTGTTATGAGATAATTGGTAACCTAAATATAACTGGCTACAACTGACTACATCTCCATGTGAGAAATCATTCATAGCAAACAAAGGCAGGAAGTAAGGTGAAAGATTAGAGAGATTAGAATTTACAAAACTTCAGCTTCTCTTTATTTATTATCTGTGTGATGCTGCAGCTTCCTGCTCCTGATGGATGGATGTGTTAATTTTTAGTCCACCAGCATATTGTTGAATCTCGCCTCCATACAGTCTATGTATGAACAATGAGCTAAAAGTGGCTAAAAAGTTGAGTTAGACAGCACATCTCACATAGCCAGACCTTTCTCCACAGTGCTCCACACAGTTCCTCCACTGTGTCAGCGTTGGAAAATCTGCCAGCACCTGTTATCATTCTGGCATAGGAGGAAAAAACACTCTGGCTTGTTCAACCTTTTTTAAACCAATTACAATCACCTTGAGCGGTGCAAAGCCTAGGACGCATCAACGGTGCACTTGCAAAATAGTGTTGGGAGGCCTGAAATTGGAAGCCAATGGCCCACAGTCTACATCCAGCGAATCAGACTAAACAGTACAAGAAGCCCTTTCCCATTAAAATGAGTCATTTATTTCAGTGTTAATTAAAATATCTCTAATTGAAAGACAACACAGCAAAGCTACTTGATGCTCCATCCAACAGTGTGTTGGCTCATTAATCTGGACAGGGACACTTACCACCCTGTGCACTTCATGTCTGCAACAGACGCGTTGACATTTACTCTATTTGCTATTCAAACCAACTAAGGCCAGTAATGCAAAGCCAGTGCCCCTGTCTGTTACAACACATGCCAAGCCGGCACACACTCGAGCACATGCCTATATGTACACACACACACACCACACAAAAATACAAAAAAACCCCAGATAATGAGCATACTTAACTGTACTACCGTTGTTCTAAAAAAAGGGGTTTACGAGATACAAAGGACTCTGCAGTTAACACCCATATTTAACAAGTCACAAGTACAGTAGAGCCACAGAGGGAGCTAAATTCAGGATAGAAATGGCAGAACGGGGCTGGTGAGGAAGAAAAAAAAAGGGACATCTGATCTGGTGCAGCATGCATTCAGAACAACTGTTTTGGGATTATCCCGATTCAAATGTGCGGCTAACTTTGATGTTATTTTCTTCCCCTCCCATTGTCTGAAGCCCCTCGCTCTCTTCATAATCCGAGCCCTTTGAAGTGAGCAGCATGGAAACAATGTCAGCAGGCGACACACTCCCTCCGATGGCCCACTGACAGCTCTCCGCCAATTTCTTTCTTTCTTTTTCCCTCTCTCCCTCTTTCTTCCCTTGTCCTTCTGTTTGCTGTCTCAATCCTCACACTTCCTCCATCCCTTTGTCAGCTCTCCCTCTCTTTCATCCCCTTGACTGTTTACCATTTCACCCTATTCCTCTCCCTCTCTTTTAAAATTTACACCAACTCTATTTTATTTCATTATTTTATGTGTCTCTATTTGCTGTTTGACCAACCTTACCTTCCTCTCCCTCCGTGACTGCATTATTTCCCCTCATGTCTGGCCTTTAATAAGCAATTCAATCATTAATTGGAGTCTCATTAGCTGGTGGTTAATACAGGGGGGATCATAATAATGAAGACACAGATAATGAAATGAGAAAGCCTTTGTCTGCTCTTAACACAGATGCCAAGACCTCTGTCTTGTAACACAGCCTATGGCTGGGGAAACATCTTGTGTGTTTGTTGTGTCATGGTACAGCAAAGCTACAATATGAACAAGTGTGGCAAGAGTCAGTGCCACTAAGTCTCCTCAACAGTCCACATGGAACATTATTTCAGTAAATAAGGAGTAAATTATTGTGTATATACATGTAATTTAGTAACTTCATAATAGAATAATGTTTCTGTAGTTTTTGTCTTCCATCTAGACAACAAGCAAAGATTAAGAATAAGCAGGAACTCCATTCAGTGAAACAGGAATAAAACATAAAACTGCTCATGACTGAATATCAGTGAACTGACACTTGTGTCAGTTAAGCATAAAAAAGTCAGTAGCTCATCTTCTGCGGTGCTTTGCATGTTTGTAGCCCCACTGGAAAGGATTTCCTGCAGCTTTGTTGATCACAATCTGAACACAGTGAATGTGTGTTTATGAATGAGTATGAAGATAAATGAATAAGGATCTGAGCTATAAGCCATGCCTAGGTCATAAAAATTATTCTGTGAAGGAGTTCCCATCTGGACTGAATTATTTTGAGCCCAGAACCACCATCAGCCTTTTTGTAAATCATGTATGGATAGCAACGGAAAACTGGATATTTCATTTCTAGGTGTGGGGCAAGCCATCTCAGAGCAAAGTGGCCGCTTTAGGGGAAAATTCAGGTCTAGGGTGGGGGGTGGGGGGGTGCTGGGCTACCAGGGCCTGGAAGGAGAGGAGATCTAATGGGAGGCTCACAGACCTGCCTTCTTACTATATGAGGCAGCTGCAACCGCAAACAGACAAGGTTGTCTTTGGAAACGTGTCCTGATCCCAGACACAACAACTCTTTATTTAGTGAGCCACACCCAATCTACTGCCACTGTGTCCCAGTCTGGTTGCTTGGGCAAGAGGCAGAATAAAGATCCTGTGAGTCCAAAAGAGAAACCTGCATGGAGGACGGTGAGGATCCGGCCAAAGAGTGGACAAAAATGAACTAAACACTATTTTATCTACTCATTTTAAAAAGTGCTGATCTCTACTCTCAAAATTGTCATCAACTAACATTGTTCTACACATGAAATTCAATTAGGACAGGTTTAACGAAATGAGCAAAAGTGAGAAATAAAAACGTTAAGGCTAAAAAAGGAGCCTGAGTGCAAAGTTAAACTGTGAAAGAGAATAGCAGCGATAATATAGAGAGGCTCTGACTCAAGACGTGGGGTGCAGCAGACAGATTTATAAGCGTCAGCCAGACACAGAGCACACAAGCCACTTAAAGACACTATGGAGTTTGCAACCAGCCATAAAAATGACAGAGCGCATGCACACAAACTGTGTCCATGCTTTAACAAAAGGAAAGCAACCCCTGTCTAGTCTATAAAAGTCAAATCCAGACAAGGCTTTTTTTGAGAATGTAGTTTACTGACGCCCCCCCTCCACACTCTAAAGGTTTGCCTCTGCAGGTGAACACCACAGAGACCACTGATATAGGACAGGAAGTATACAAGACTGCTAGGAGATTAAGAAGATAGGAGGATAAGAGAAATAGCTGGTGCAGATGCTGCTGACAGTTTTCAATCCACTCCGCTATAGTTGATTACAGTGTATTTACTGAAGTAAAAAGAGTTAAGGAAAAAAAAGTGCTCAGATTGCAAATTAGTGAACAAACAAACTTATGCAAACTTGTTTTGGGAGTTGGGTTTTTGCAAACAATGCCTGAATCAAACAACCTAATCAAACTATACACAACATTACGGGATATAATTAAAAAGTCTGAGTGTTTCAGTTTTACAGTCCCATCCCCTTAAACTGTTGAATAATACATGTTTTATGGACAAAGCTGCGACTCTCTGTTCTTCTTTCTCTTTTAAAATAACTCTCTGATCAGTTTCATTGAAGTGTGTGACCAATCCACTGATGTTAAAATAGCAGTCCAGCTGGTTAATAACTATTTCAACTCACTGCACACGATACTGAGTACAACACATCTCCAGCCTTTTATATAACACAGCGTAAGTTTTTACCCACACATTCCACCTGATTGTGACTGATTTTGTGCTTTTCCCAACTTCTGTCAGAAAAGTTTTTTTTTCTTTTTTCACAAAATTGTGACATGCTGCTCTGATTAATTACTGCAATTCGGCAAGAACTGTGACTGATCAATCAATGTCAACTGCTGCGAATCAGACAGATCCCCATGATCTGATAAATTACGTTACTAGATGATAGTGTATAGCACAGCTCTTTTGCCCTCAGAGTTAATGTTATAGTTTGGAAAGTTCAGCTACAATATGCTGCACTGAGCTCTGATAATGTACTCATATTGCTCTGGACTCCGCAAGTTCCATATGATGGGTAGAGGAGTGGCATTTTTCAACACTCTGTATACTTTGTTCATTCACATAACATGGAAAAAATACAGTTGGTAATTTTGTTTCATGAATGTCGATAAATGCAATTATTAAGTGCGATTATGTGAGTGGTCTTCTAGGTGCCCAGCACTGACCTTGTTGGCCTGATCAGCGTGGCCAGTTAATGTCCTCCTCTCCTCATCCCATCGGGCATTTGTCTCCACCAGCTGCCTCTCCATTGCCTGCTGCAGACGAACAGCCTCCTCCTTTGAGTCACATACAGATGTCTGCAGCTCTGCAATTAACTATATATGAGAAAAAAATTAATGTATGATTGTAATTCTGGATTTTTGGATCTTGATGAATGTCCAGGATTGACAGAAAAGTGGCAGATGGACAACTGACCACACAGTGTGTTATACCCACTGGTCAGTGAGTAAATCAGAAGTCATTGTATATAAGTTATATGTACTTTTTCTCAACTTATATTTGAAACAAGTGACGCAGTTAAAACAATCAACTTGTTGCCAGATGCAAAACACCAAAGATGTTCCCTACGCAAAATACTGATTTGCTTCATTTCACTGGTCTCACAAAATGACATCAGACGGAAAATGCATTTCACATTTGTCATGGACTTGGATGGCAGCAGCAATCACCTTGAAATGCTGCTTTTCCCAGAGTCTCATGTCTTGTGTCTTTTTTGAGAAGAGACAGAAGAAAGAGAAAGAGAAGAGGGAGGGAAAAAAATAGACAGGAAGGAAAAAAACAACTTCCTTTTTGAAGAGCAGAGTGACTTTGTGTTGGTGAACTTGCGGTGCACACCAAGATGAAAAGGAACTGCCTCGGCTTTGAAATCCTCCAGTCAAAATTAACATTCTATTTAAGCTACTGTCAGGGAAAGGCAGAGGAAAGATGAGAGAGAGTAAAAGAGAGAGGGAAAGGAAGGCAGAGAGGGGGAAAGAGAAAGAGACATAGGTGGGGGGGCTGCTGCTAGCTTTGGGCTAGACAGATAATTGTTTACCGTGTTCAAACTCTGGAGGACTAGCCCTGCTGGAATCTGCACATTGTGTGGGAGTATGGGAGTTAGAGTGGTGCAGGTCGACCACAGATGGAGAGAGAGAGAGATGAGAGGGAGATTAGGCTTATTTTATCAGTAGGAAAGCCACATGAAAGCAACAAATGGCACATTATTATGGGAACATCATTTCTGGGCGTAATAATTATTTTGCAGTATGGATTCCCTGCATCTGCTGGTCTTCAGCCCCAGGCGGTGGCGGCACTCTAAACTAGTGAACTCAGCTGTCTGTCTTGTTATTCCTCTATATATATACATATACACACCGCAGCACCTTTTTCTCCGTCTGATAGCCAGCCAGGACTTTTTAAGGCTGTAATTGGTCTGGTGAGACTTGTCTATTTCCATAGCCTGCTAGCATCTCTGTTTAGGGCTAAAGGCGGGCTTACCTCTCTATGAACCTGGGGTAAAAAGGGGGAGAAATGAGCAGGCCTGGTGTTTATTCATCTGTTTATAAACAGAAAGGTGAATAACTAATAACGATAAAATGATGCCACCATAGAAAAGGGGATGCTTTGCAATGTTAATGAGAATGAAAACTTGTTGGCTGATGTTGAAATGGTGCAGCCTGGTTTCAGACCTCTTAATTGCCACACACACCTCTGATCTGCCAAGTGATTCAAAACGTGAGGTGAAAACAAACTGGCAAGTGATAGAAAAATACTCTCAGTCTTCATTCACTAACATTGTGTACATCATAAGAGTCATACAAAAAATAAATATATAAAACTGGAGCTGAAATTATGAGTGAATGATGTAATTAATTAATGGACAAAATATTAATTTGAACATTTAGTACAATTGACTAAATAGAAAAACTAATTTGCATATTTTTTGACAACAGTTAACGATTGTATAGTTGGCTCCCACTGATGGGTGACTTTATAACTTAAGCCAGTAACACACATGAACTTATACGTAAACCTGAGTACTGTCATTATTTTGGCAACCTTTGGGGCAGCACAACTAGCTGCCAAAAAAGCACTGACATATTGTATGACCTTGTAAAGTTGGAGCAATATTGGAATTAATTTTGAGCTGTATTTCTGATGAATGTAAGTCCAATGTTCACTCTTTTAGCTCTGTTTTTGTCTCCACTGACAGAGGGAAATATCTCACGCTTTAGACGCCATGATGCTCTCTAGCAGTTGTTAACTGTCTGCTATTTGGTGAGCAGGGTTTTCGTTATCCAGTAATTACCGGATTTGTGAAAATATTCTGGCTCTACACACTGTTTCCCCCCCCACTGCTTCTGTGATGTCCTCCCTCCCTGTCACTCCTCTCCGAAGATTTTCACATTTAATGGTGAATTAAGGGTTTCTTTTGACCAAACCAAAGTTGGTGGAGATTGTTCGAAAGGTGGAAAGACGAAGCAGGACAGTTTCGGCGAGTTTTACTATGTTTCTGTCCAGTTTGAATGAAGCGTGTTTTACGATGATAAAATGACTGTTTTTGTAAATGGAGCGGTACAGAGGTTATTTCTGGTTCAACAAAGAAGATGTTACTCTTTTACAGAAAAGGTCTGACACTCAGAATAACAATCTGAGCTTGTCAGAGACAAAAACAAACACAATCAGTGGACATACTTTGATGGTGTGCAACACCCGGAGGGATTACATTGCAGCCAGTCGGCTTATGATCCATATGAGCTTTAAAAATGATCAATATGGATAATAACCTGAAGTATAAACAGTAAAGGATGGTTCATTATTGTTTTCAAGTATTTTTTTAAGCAGCGAGAATGTATCAAAAGGAATAAATATTGTAACAGATCCTTTTTGGTTAACACATGCCTAAGAGGTCACCTGTGAACACTGTTTGTGGAACTTAACAACCAGTATTGTGCAAAAATAAATGAGGTACATTTGCATATGGAGTGAACTTCAACCTCTTCCTTCCAGAACACGGTACTTCTCATGCACTGTGCCTCCCATGGCAAATTCCCTCTGCCTCCTCCCTACTTCCATGGTGGACGGTCAGGGATAAAGTAATGATCTCCCACCAGTGCCACAGTTACCACCCACTGTAGCCTGATCATTAAGTGGGGGAAGAGAGCACAGCCCTGTTCAGTTCACAGGTCACCCAGGAGGACCACTCACAGCTAGACGCTTAACACACAGGATTGGATTGGAGAGACACTAATTAGGAGATTTTCTGTGTGTGTGTGTGTGTGTGTGAATGAGAAAGGCAGAGAAAGAGAGACAAAAACGAGAGAAAGAGAGAGAAAGCGATGTGTGTGCATGCACGTAAACATATACCCTGATGTGGTGTGTCTCCAGTCCCCTCAGGATAATGTATGGTGTGGTATGTTTTTAATTGGGCTATTAGCTATGCAGTTGAGCTCAAGAACGATGCCCCCTGTCAGACACTGAGGGGTTAACAACTGGGGTTAGCCTTTGAGGTTCAAAGGCCTCTTGTTTACATTTGACTGAGTTGCCCCAAGGGGGGTTCCACCTTTACCTTTCAAAACAAAGCCGCCCAAGCCCACGACAAATAGCCCGCATTAATCACGCATATTAATGTTTGCACAAAAACCCACACGATCAGCATAACCCTCCGTATAACAACACACTTCAACAACGGTGTTGAATTCTGCAAGACTTTTCTTTCATGTCAGAGAGAGTGTTGTTTGTTGAACCTGTGCCAGCTTTTTGTCCCCAAAAACAGAGGATTAATCACCTGTTGCTTCGTCTGCAGTGGCGTACCGCACCGCCAAAGCGGGCAAACATGGCTGAACTTTCGTACTGCATCCGACTTCTTTTGAAGTCGAGCATTGTGTAACCTAATAAGCTACCGTTTTCTCACAACATCTGCTTGTCAACCTCGCTTTCAACTCTGTGCCTTTGCCAGCCAACCAAAAATGGGGGGATTTAAAGAGGAGAAGAAAGAAAGAAAAATAACAAAACCCCCCTCTTTGAATCTCCTCTTTGGGTAACGAGGTGCAATTACGACCAAATGATTGCGATATTTTACCCTGCTACATAATCAACAAGAAAACTCTTTTCTTTTGTAATGTAAACACTACTTATGGTGTTTTGGATCTTTTAAACTGGTGAGGTAAAGGCTGCCTGAACTTTTGGAGACATTTTGCTGAATGACAGAGTGTGTCCTGGGAAGTTAAATACCTGGTTGGGGTGAAGAATTTGCTCAGTTTTAAATGGGTTCAGTCTGAGGATATGAGCAATAATGTTAAGAATATGGCCCTCAATGATGCCATGACAAGAGGAGAAGTAACAGGCACAGATATATATATATAAAAAAAGAGGTATTAGAGGAAGGTGAGAGACAAAGGAGGGGAGGAGAAAACAAGTCCAAGTGAATGGTAAGTGTATGAAATACAATTAGGGACGTAAATTGATCTTTTGAGACTGATTTATATTTCTGGTTCAAGAGATTGCAGGGGCTACTTGCACTCCTAATGAATGGCGGGAATTGCTGATGGTAAACCTGAAAAATCTGAACAAGTCTTAACAGTTAGATGAATTTGCATTGTGTTATCGAGCTAGCAGAGCCATTTCCAATGCTAACCTCAGCATTATTGCTCTCTATCACTAAGCAGGGAAGAAAGGAATGTAATTAATACCCAACACAGACTGACAATACATCACAAATTCATCTAGTTTTGCAGTGGCGCCATGATGATCCAAGGGCTAAATCACATGTTGAACTATAAATTAATTTCAACACAGAAGACATTGATGTTGGAACTGATGAAACTCACTGGAGAAGCATCAATCTGGATATAGCCCCTTTAATATATAGCACACAGCACTCAAACTACAAAGTGGCCAATACAAGGTGGATCAAGCAATGTGTGGATTTTAAAGTAGTATAAATTGATTTTTGGCCACTTGGGGGCATCTGAACAAGCTGTAAACACAACACTGATATATTAACTTTATGATAGAAAACAGTTGCCTGTTAACACATTCAGGAGGCACGAAGCAACATCAGCATTCACTTGGAGTAGTGTTTCTGGCCAGGAATAGGCAAGTCTAACATTCACTCTCTTTCTGGCTCCCTATGAGTGACCACTTGTTTACAGGTTGGTATTTAACTCAGTGATGCATAAAAATACTGATTAGTGATGCTTTAAGCTATAAGAGTATGAAACCTGATTACAGACATTTCTGTCTGAGCTGCAAATCAGAGCTTTTCAAACAGTCACCATTAACACCTCTGGACATAAGGTTGAAAGAGGGAACAGGAAAAGGAAAGACTAAAGCCGGACAGCAGACCTTTAGATATTCTTTATATAATAGAAACTTCTGTGTTTCATGCGTAGGTTTATTTGTCTGAGCTCTGCACAAGCTTCATGGCAGATATGGGATGAATTTGTGTGTGTGTGTACCAGTGTGCTTGTGCACATGTGTGAAGGGTAAAGGGCAGCAGTGGCTTGCTGTGTGTTCAAGAGAGTGTGTGAGTGTTTTCATGTGTGCTTCCTTCACCTCTCCCATCAGTACGTTTGTCCAATCTTTCAAGCGGTTCAGTGGAGAAAGAGGAATATAAAATGAAAGGGGGGGGGGGAGAAAACTGATTACCTGAGCAGACTTGGCGAGCTTCTGACCATACTCCTTCTCAATCTGCTTCAACCTGCTGTTGGTCTGCAACAAGAAGGGAGAGGGGAGTGTGAGAAAGAGATATGCAGACAGACGGATAGAGAGACACAAAGAGAGAGCGAGTTGTGAAATTGAATCTTCTGTTAGGAAGTGCACACGTAACCCTCCCAACCTAACCATGCTCACACACACACACACACGCTCGTGGTGACCTCTGCCTCTTAGCAGTGTGTCCCCGTGGTCCAGGCCTGTAGCCCCTTGGCACAGTGCCAGGCCCAGTGTTCATGTGTGCCAGCAGGTAGTGACGGGCATGGTGCACAGTGGGCACCACTCCCCCTTTGATCCCCTGCCAACAATTCATCACTTAACAAGAAGGGGGGCAAGTGTGGGGAGGGGATTAAAACGTTGCTGCCAATTAGCTATAGGGAGAAAAAAGAGAGAGAGATGATCGGAAGAAGCTGGGAGACACAACACGGTGGAGACAGAATAGGAGTGAATGGAGACTGTTGTTAGGAGTTTATTGAGCGGCGCTCGTCTCTTTGTTTTCGGTTGTTGCTCTATGGGAAGCTAGCCAGCTGGAAGCAAAGACTGCGAGCGTCTAATACAAGATCTGTCTCCGTTCAGCTAGCCGTGTTGTGATGCCAGAGTTTCAATGAGAGGCTGAACAGTGGAGTGAGATAATGAGGTGTGAAGTGCTGGAATTCGATGGGGATGTCAATGGCTGCCAGTACGCATGGTGACAAGGCCTATACAAGTACTGTAGAAAGGCTAAGGCTTAAAGTAATGGGGGATATAGGTGATTATTTAAAAGGCAGGCAAGTCCTTTCAAGTTTTACATTCATG
This sequence comes from Chelmon rostratus, assembly GCF_017976325.1. Classification (NCBI taxonomy): domain Eukaryota; kingdom Metazoa; phylum Chordata; class Actinopteri; order Chaetodontiformes; family Chaetodontidae; genus Chelmon; species Chelmon rostratus. The sequence goes on along the minus strand of NC_055674.1, from coordinate 11,931,850 downwards.
CCTGAAGATAAAAAGTACTGTATATCAATATATTTATATTGTTCACTGGTCTATTATTTTGAAAACTCACATAAAGCAGAAATAAACTGAGCACACATAGGTTGCCTATATTAACTGTGTACAACATCATTGTGCTCCTCTATTTTGCGTTCCTGTATGCCAGTTACTGTTAGTTGAATCAATTTCCTCAAAGGTGTTACAGAAGTTCCACCTCATCTTATTTCAAGGAAATATTAGAAACTCAAACCCCCCCCCCCAAAAAACAGGGGATGGGAATCACCAGGGGCCCCACAATGCGATATTATCACGATACTTAAGCAACGATCTGATATTAGCGCGATCTTAAACATTTTGTCTGTTCATTCAGTCTGTTTATCTCACTCAAATCATTTTTATAGCAGCAAAATGGGATTGTCAAGCAGATAGACTGACCAACACTGGCAGAAAATTCCGATGATTGTGACCTCTGCTGACCTCACCAGAAAAAAACTCTGCACCATCTACTGGACTGAAAAAGCAATGCTAATAATTTCTCTAATTAAGATCGATACTTGTTTGTATTGCTACAATATTGTAAACCAAAATATCACGCACTATGATAAATCAATTTTTCCCCAGCAATGCTATAAACTCTGAAATACTGCTGCCCCTGTAAGCATCTTGCAAAGCCAGTGATGTGATAAGCGACAAAAAGCCTATTCTTTTTCATTCTTGAAAACTTCCTGTTCATTGAACACAGGAAACATAAAAACACCTATTTAGAAATTTATTTAAAACTTCAGCAAATTTGACTTATATATTAAAAACACCCATTAGACAGACCGATGCACACACACACAGACACACATGTACACACACACACAGGGTTGAATCTCTTGTCCTGACAGCCACTGACAGACAGACAACTCACTAACAAACACCGTTTCATTGAACGCACCCCTCACAGCCATCAACACCTGAGCTGCGTTTGGACTCTGCACCCCATCCAAACACTTCCTGACAAACACTGCCGTCCCGCTCTTAGCGGACACACCTGTCACCACGGAAACACAGAGCCATCACCAAGGATACTGGCCTGTCTTCCTGCGCCAGGACTCTTTTGAGTGGCAGCCCGCTCGTCCCTAGGGGCCCTACAGTGGCTGATGAGAGAGGGTTAGACAAAGAAGGATGTAGAAAAGGCGAGGGAGAAAGAACTGTGTGTGGGAGAGGGGCACAAATGGAGTCTTTCTATGTTTTTCTTTACAGCTGACACATTTGTTGTCTTCCTTTACTGCTGCGGGAGTGCTCCATCTTGTCTACAGCATACTTGAAGTGAAATTGTGGTAGCTAGTCTTAAGACTTTCTTATCAGATCATCTGAAAGCAGGCTACATTTCATTGAAAACCCAACTTAATAAACACCAAAAAATATGAGGCACATCGCCATAACGCTTTCATTTGATGTTATTATCGTTGTAGTGCATATTTTGAAAGTTAGAGCAAAGCATGGGACTTAAATGTGGCTCAGTAATGAAAATGTTCACATCACAGTTATATATCAGCAACACCATTGCGGTTGACTGTGAGGTAATGAGGTGTGTGTGGCTCTCTGTACTGTATGTGACTGTGGGTTCACATGTGAGTGTATTCATGGAAAACATATGGCCATATTGACATGCAAACAAGCTCAGATGTTTCATAAAAACATAAAGAGCTTGCTACTAGCCTATTCCTTTTACCTATATCCACTCAGGGGAATTCAGCAGGAAGCATTATACAACATCATACATTATACAGCTCAACCATCTAGACGCACATTAAAAATGGCTGGAAATAGATGAAGATATGGATGGTACATGCAAGGAAAAATAGCCCAACAGGACTGTGACAAATACAAAGGGAAAATCAGAGCTAAATTAAAAGCCCAGCTATATGTGTGTGTCTGTGTGCAAGTGTGTGTAAGCACTTTCAAAGAGACTACCTGTGCCCTGCCAAAGGCATTTTCGTGCTGAAGGCACTTTGAGGCTGTATCAGGCTCTTCAATCGGCTCTTAATCCTAGCTGTGTGGAGTGCGGCTTCTTTGAAGTGTGTGTGTGTTTGTGCATGTGTATGGGTACGTGTGTGTGTGTGTGTGTGTGTTCAGGAGAGTGGAAGTGGATGTGAAGGCAAGGCATGCACCGCTTACCAGAACTTAATTAATAATCTGTAGTGGGAACCAGGCCAAACACACACATATTAAGACACATACAGCGCACACTAGAAAAGGACTGACAGGAGTGGCAGAAATATGCACACAAGTCACACTTACTCAAACATAGACAATGGACAAACAGGATGCACGAAGGCCAAACACACATCCAGAGTTTGATCTATTGCGGTGTAGAAATGAAATTTGCTCAAGGTGTGCAGTTGTGTCATTGCTAAAGGAAAAAAAAAAAAAAACAAAGTAAACATTTCTCAATAAAGTAATCCAGCCAACACATGATAACTTCTGTGTGTGCGTTCAAGTCAAGTGTGTCGGTTTCCAGTATTTTCAAAATCTGTTCAGTGCAGTCTTCAGTCCTGGACAGGATATTGCCTCCATATGGCATTTTTCTCCGATGTGTTTCCAATCATCTCACATTGCTAAAGAGCAATTATGGTTTTGAGCATCGTCCTAAAGATGAACTTTGACAGATGATACAAAACTACTGACGCAAAGACGATGTTAATCCATGCACAGAAAGGACACATTTTCGACAGCTGATTGACAGGCGATTAGGTAAAGGGCATGGACGTGTTTAATGTGACAATGAGTCACAAAACACGCTCTTTGAATGGTTGTTCGTGGTTTCACCCTGCACACAAAATGCTGTTCACTGCAAACTAGGGAGCTGATTTATGGGGTTCATTTCTCGAAAAACAAAATAACCTGATTTCAAAGAGAAGCTTTTCTCCCCATTGCTCCACGAAGCCTTCAGTTTTAGTGGCAGCAGCATTTGTAAGCACTCAAAACAATCCTCTGTTCACTACGCATGTCTCTCATAACAATTTGAGTTCAATCTGCCAGCGAGGGGGAGCTGGGAGATGTTATTTGCTCGTTTGTCTGTAATCATTGCTGTCTTGCTGTGCTTGCCTGTGTATCTGCGTGTGCGAGAGAGAGTTGGGGCTGTAATGACAAGAGGCTTTATTTCAATTTCACAGTTTGCCATCACTTCCTGTCAGTAGTGATTGTCTTAATGCCTGCTGCTCACTGTCACTACCACATCACACACAAAGTACGGAAATAATGTATCACGGGCACACGCACGCAAGCAGGCATATGCAGATAAACATACATCAAAACACACACACACAACATACCAAATGCTCAGTGATTACGCACTCAACCAGCCAGTTCCTGGTATCAGAGAACCAATTATATCCATTACCATCAGTGTGAGTGGGCTCAACATCTAAACCACATCATAAGGTAAAAAAAAAAGTTGGTTTGAGGCGGTGAATGTGTAATGGCAGATTACTTCACCATAAGCAGGTAGACAGACTTTAAAACCACAGAAAGAGTGTCTCATTCATGCTTTCTGCGTATAGATTTATGTGAACTATCACATAGGCAAAGGTCTTCACTTGAGATGACTGTTAAACTTTGACAGCAACGCTTTTGCTGAAGGAGATGTAAAGTTTTTCCACTTGGTCATTGAACTTTGATAGAACTCTGATGTCTGTCTAATTTTCTGTCTAGGTAGACCTTACTTCCTATCTATTTATGCCTCCATCCCTACTTTGATCAATAAGTCTGCCTGATGTTCAGATGTGGGATGATTCTGAGTTGAATTAGAAACTTAACCCAAAAAAACAGAGCCCAATATCATGGTGTCCCACTTAAAACTCCACTTCAAACCAAAGTGTAATCTATAGCGTGCAACAAGATGGGAGCTGCCTGACGCCATGTTTTAATGCGATTGAGAAAGTGTGTCGCTTCCCTCCCTCCTCTTGGATGACTTCAAAAAGTGAGCAAGGGAGCCGTGTGATGTTTTTTTGGGACGGCAGAGCCTTTACTTTGACTCTTTCATCTGCTGGGTGACTCACTCACTCTCTCTCTCCGCCGCCGGGCCCGATGGTGCACTGAGGAAACGGGGAGCTCAGATAGGTCTGGGCATGCGTACACGCACACAAACACGTAACATATGTTCATACACAAACACAGAAACACAATCTCTAGCACTTTAATGTGTTTGTGCAGCAGCTCTGACGTAAACATACACCAACAGCAGACAAATACCAATTCAGACACACAGGTCAAATAAATCTGAATGTCCTATAACAAACATCCTAAACTTGATCTCTTTCTCCCCTAAAATCAGATCCTTCGCTCCGCCTCCCCCATCTCTTTGTCTCCCAGTTAGTCTGTTAGTGTGAGGTGAATGCGGGCCCTCTTTGATCATCCCTCAGCCTGTGTTTCTCTCCTCCTCGTCTAATCCATGACCGACTGAATAATGTGATTTGGTGTATCTCCAAATGGCAGAGGACCAACCTAATAAGTCAGCAGTGACAGGGGGCAAGGGAGAAGAACAAGACGTGGCTATGGCAACAACAATGACAACAACCTCGTACCACCATCTTCTGGCTGAGAGGGAGAACAGTACACTCACCGAGGCTGAAAGTACGCGGTCGCGATCAAAGTGAGTGTGAAAGGACTGATAAAATGTTAACAGATGTACCAGAAAAACTTTATTAATCTTCCGCATTTTCTGAGTTTAATGTTAACACCTCTCTGTAGAGGACAGTCAGGTTCAAAATCAAATTTGTTCATAACAGCTTTATTGATACTGTTTCATCGCTGCTGGTGAACTTTCCCCTTGTGTCAATGAACAAAGGAGCAAAAACCATCAAGGTCGGCATCGTGTAGGAACTGCAACTCCAGCGGGAATCTGGAAAATCAGCTGTGTGAATGTTTTGCAGTAAAGACATCTTGGGTGGTCTATTCACAAGTGCACAGGTCTAAATATGGATGTGAAGGCACAACAAGAACACACTGAAGACGCATTAAGATCCAATCGGTCGAACCACATTTGAGGATGGTCAGGGTCCACACATGGAGAATAGTGTGAAAGCAGATGCAACCTCGGCCACATAAAAAGATCGCCTAGTCAGCTTTGTTGCAAAGCACAACAAACAAAAGTTATATACAGATGATTTTCTTTTGCCAAACAACTTAAATGAGGGTTTGAAGTTGGTGCCCAAGCTGAGGTACCAAACTGCCACTGCAATCCTCTTCTCCAGCTGCATTACTCATCACAAACAAGCTTTTTTTCCTTTCTCAGCAGCAGTTTCTCACGGATGGAATGAAATGCGAGTGCAGAGACAAACTCTGCTCACAAATGATCACTTACGACCTCATGGATCAAAATGCAAAGAGAATATAAGGATACAGGATATGAACAGAAAAGACAAATACAGACTAAATAATTGCCAACAAAGCTGAAATTACAGAAACACACATTTGATGAGACATAACTAATCAATCCAAAAAATGTATTAATCAAGCCCATTGGAGTTTGTAGTTCATTTCTATGTTCAGCAGAAGCTACCAAAGAACGCACCTACAGTAACACTGTCTGTCAAAGAAACTGTGTTACATCATCTGAGCCCTTGACAACTGCAGGGTCATGTCATAACCAGAGGAGATGTACACAAGAAAGCTCCAGCCAGCTTTCTGAGCCAAACTAAGTTTTAGAGGAAGAACCTCTCAGATTTTTTAGACATGTATAGACTTCGCCTCCCTGAAGCAGAAAGAAAAATGACCTGCAGGGGGAAAAACAGACTAATTGCAAGACAGAGGCCTTCATCCCTCAGCTGTCTAAAGCTCAACCCATGTGTTTGTGTGTCAGAAAGAGAGCGAGCACTGTCAAGCGAGTCACGTGGGACATGGCCAGAGGGACAGTGGTGCTGTGACACGGGGAACAGGGATTGGCTGCTGCATGCCAAAAAGCTGCTGTCTCATTGGCTGATGTTTGCCTCTAGGTGGTTTTGTCACACTTGGTTAGTGTTTGATGAACTGCCCTGTCCCTTTGATCTAAAGTGAAAGTGTGCACATGCACGCACACGGACACATGTTTGTACTTGCATCTTTGTGAGGACACTCACTGACATAATGCATTCCCTAACCTTATTACCTTAACCATCACAACTACATGCCTAACCCCAACCCTTACCCTAGCCTAAACCTAATTCTAACCTAACCCTTAAAGCCAAGTCTGAACCTTCAAACAGCCCTTTGAAGTTGTGAGGACCAACCAACATGTTCTCACTTTGTCAGTAAAAAACTTGCTTCAGTCCTTACTACGCAGCAGGTTTAAGTACACATACACACTCACATACACAATACACACACATATAGACGCACTATGCACATACACAGAGAAAGTGCGTGCTTCACCCTGTCATGTCACTGTGTGTGAACACTCTCTTTAGTATGTGCAGTTGTGCACGTATGGTGACAATTAAAAGCCATAAGAATGCGGGCCACTTGTGTATGCAGTACATGTGCACATGTGCAAACATACCAAGTACATATAGGTGTGTGTTCTCTCTTCACTCAGACACACACTCACACACAAATATATCAGACAAAATTTGCACATCTAATCTCCTCTAGCAGTTCAAAGAACTATGTTCTCCAGACTAAGAGAAAATATGAATTCTAGGTTCCAGACGTTCCTATCAAACCTGAGGCCTCCTGATCTTTTGTCTCGCAGTATCTCAGATCTCTAGTATCGACAGGCAGGGAGTGAGCAGGACACAGCCATGTGTGTGTGAAACTTGTGTGTAATGAAACTTTAAGCTTAAATAATTACTGCCTATTACAAATATGACCTGTGTTTTATATGCTCGTGGTCATACAGAGGAGTGTGTGTGTGTGTGTTTGTGTGTGTGCATGTGGTAAAAATATTCCCACACATGCTCAAAGCCCAGAACTGATTTCTAGTAAGGCCAACTCTTTATAGAAAGCCCTAATGTTCTGGGTTTTGCCACAACTTTAAGGCAGAGTGGGGGGGTGGGGACGATGGAGGTGTGGAGCAGAATAAGAAAGTTAGATAAGGAGGTGGTGGTGTGGGTGAGAGGCAGGATTCATGCCCACAGTAGCCCACAGATGAGGCGTCTTTATCTGTCACAGAGGCAGCTTCACAGGCCCCTCAGTGGAGAACGGAGATTGGGAGGTCTGGGGTTGTGTGCATTCAGTCTCACCCATAAAGACACACACACACACACACACACACACACACACACACACACACACACACACACACACCAGAACACCCCCCTCCTCACACCATCTACTCAGCCTACCTCCATCACTTTTTCCTTCTCTCCTCTTTTCGTTTTGATGCAGCTCAAATGTATGGAACTATCTTAGCGTCTGATCTTATCTCCTCTGATATTCTGTTTCTCATTATTTCATTCCAACAGCTTCGACTGTCTACTCCCAAAACGTCACCCCCATCCCCTGTATCCCGCTCTGTCTCTCCCCTAAACGCATGTGTCTTTGATGGGAATCCATTCATGGATTTAATGGATTTCTCTGGCCTTTTTTCCAGGATCTGGTAGATGTGTTAAAAAAAAAACTGGCCTTCCAAGAGCATGGTGGACTGCAGAGGACAGCATTTCTGTCTGCATCAAAAGAATGAGAAATTTTCAGCTTACAAAACAGGGTGAACGAGTCAATATGGATCTGAACGCTGGATGACTTCAATCCCATGAAAAAAAAAAAAAAAAAACAGGAAAACAGGGCACAAGGAAGAAGTGAAACTACTCCCTGCCCACTCCGAAGTCAAACTTGGAGACAGATTAGAAAGTAGAAAACGGGGGAAAAGCACCACATTCAACCTTTGCTGAGTTTTTTTTTTTAGAAGCGTGCATGCACTTTCAGATGACAAAAAAGGAACGAGAAATCATTAATCTCTTTCAGAAAAAGTGAAACTAGCACATGGCTTATAGTGTTATCAGTTCAAGTTCAACATTCAGCCTCACTGCTTTGAATCCACTCCAGATTCCTCGACAACTGTGGGTCATTTTTTTCCCTATGTATAAAAAAAAAAAGAGCCAAGAGAGAGGGGAATTAAAGTGTGCCAAAAAGATAAAATAACTTTTAGCTGCAAAACAGCTTTCACATATCCAAAAATGAAGAAAAGGGGGCTGATAGGAAATGGCACGATTTCTTCAAATGAGGATTACCCTTTAATAAGCACACTCTTTTCCTCGGATCTCTCCCTTCAGCACCCCTGGTTCTGTGTGCCATATGGAGCCAAAATGGCCGTCTGGGTGCTTTGGAGGTCCCTGCATTCCGGGGCTAATGCTGCGCAGCTGGCGTGGGATGGTGTCTAATGAAAAATGCTCTCTTTGATGGGCCCTGCCGAGGGATTAGGTTCTGATCAACACCACCTTAGGTCAGCTTCCTGCTAGACCAGCACAAGATTATGAGTGATTTCCCAGCCATGGGTCCAGTTTCTGTCGTGGCCAGGGGAGCGAATATGAGACAGAAAGAGGGAAAGAAAGAGAGAGGGTACCTCAGAAGTTCTAATTGAAGTACTTCCTGGTTCACTAAGATAGCAAAAAGCAAAGCTGGATAATGACTTTACTGAAATGCTGTGGTTTCCCCTCCAAGTCCAATCCCCAAGGTGTGTGTGCATTTCAAAATGGTATATCTCATGATGGTAAGAGGGTCAACCAAAGGACTTAATTTCTACAAATACGTAAGGACATGTATTGTACATGCTTGTAGCCCCTTTACCTTACTGAACTCTCTGTTTAAGGATCTGGTAGTAAAATTCTGTAATAGTAACAAGCTGGGTTTCATGTGGTGTTTAGGACAGAGTATCTCAATAAGACTAAGGCTGTGTGGGTGACATATGCACAGGTTTAACTCCAGTTCAGATCTGAAACATTAAGATGTACTGATCTGTGCGACTGCACTGGCATGGCATCAGGCACAGGTTGCAGCAGATCCTTGCTACAGTGGTGAACCCAACCAAGCTCTCCTCCCTCTGGGGGCTTGGCAGGTAGAGTGGGTTGTCCATGAGTCACAGGTGGTGGTTCGATCCCCAGCTCCTCCTGTCCACATGTCCAACTGTCCTTGAGCCACTGAACTCCAATTGATCTTGATAGTTAGCACTTTGCATGGTAGCTTGCCGCCATTGGAATGGAAATATATTTGTGTGGTCATGTGTGTGTGTGCATGTGCGTGTGTGTGTGTGTGTGACTGGCAAAATGTAAAAGGCTTTGGATAAAAGCTCCATATAACCAGTGCTGGACCCAAGTACACAGGCACACGAACACAACCTGTTCTCATTGTCAACACTGATGAAAAACAATAGCTTGATAAAGGCAACGTTCAACACACGTTCTCTGATATCTATGGGAGACACGTAAACAGAGGCAGAAGTACAGAGAGAGAGTGGAAGAGGAAGTGAGTGATACATACAAAAGAATAAAAAAATCTTGATTGTCTGAACAAGAGTACTGCTACAACACAACAAAACACCTTCTAACAGCCACAGGCTGAAAACTGTCTTGAACTCACTCCTTGTGTACTGCAAAGCCAAACAAAGCTACGTCATGACCTCCTTCTTGCACAGTCAGCCACTCTCTCCACTCTTATAGGTTATGTTTATGTTTTATGTATGTATTCTAGTGAATCTATGAGGTGTCACTTTTTTTTCACCTTAATTTAAACCAGCATTCACATGCATCAGAAAGACATAAGATGATTTATGCAGACAGCATCCTATTGGAAACTGACCCTATCCCATCTTTATCCTCTCACCCATCACCCACCTTCTCTTGCGCAGCGTCCTTCTCCTGCTGGTGGCTTCTCTCAAGGTCGCTGCGGATGCGCTCCATGTCAGAGCGAAGCCGGTCCAGGGAGGCCTCTTTGTCCACGAATGCCCTTTGTTTCTCCTCCTCTCGGAGCAAAGCCGTCTCAGCCAACTGTTGCTTATGGTGTGCATGGGCACCCTGGAGTTCCTCACTGAGACTTGACAACTGGGCTTCCAAACCTGAAATGGTCTGGAAAGAGACAGATACACAGATGTATAGCGGATTTAGGTAAGTGACATAACCACTGTCCTGCAGATATTGTGGGGACACTTAGTTAAGATTTCTTCATATTCCTGTTGATAGAACAGATAGAAAGTTTAGTTTATTGTGCATCCCCCCGGGTGTACGTATGTCTAAATGTGTTTATTGGATGTACCAAGGGAGATTTCAAGCTTTTCAGAACATCCACCCATATTTCTATGTGTACTCATATATTCCCACACAGAAAAATGCCGTGCCAGTGGTCTGGCTGGATTGCAGGTGGAGTCAAGTTCTCTAAAATGATACCCGAGTGAAAGCTGTTAAGAAATGTCAATACATAGTATATTGATAGGCATGAAGATTTGAGGTTGAGACACAGTAAGTTTGGAGGAGTGCTTCTACAGCTAAACTAAGTGCAGGAAAGTTTCACAAACAGGCTTAAATGTTTTTTTTCCCTCTGGGTGGTTGTGTGGGGGCTGATTGATGGCCTGACCCTCTCGCTTGACCTCTTGTTTTTTTAACTGCTCAGCCATGACTTTGCCCAGAAGAGCCCTTTAATAGTGCTGCCAGTGTGAGTCAACAATACATAGTAGAAATTGCTAATAAGAACAACCCCACAGCCTTTGTAACACCAGAAATAAGACTGGTCTGATACTGCAAAACTGCATCACTGCTGGTATGATGAAGTTTGTTTCTTTCTTTATGTACATTTCACATTTCAAACTACCAGGTTTAGTAAGAGGACTGCTATGTGCATTTGTGATATGACATGGGCTAAACATGTTACAGTTGGAAGTTCTCGGTCATCAAAAAGCCCCTTAATAGAACATAAAGAACACCACATGTACTGCATTTATCTGTAAAATATTATAATTTCCTACAATTTGCAATAAGCAAAAAGCATTGTAGTGGATTGTAGGTGGCTCTAAGATGCATTGCAGTTGTGGCGTTTCACACTTCCGTACCTATATTGCACATTTTCCCCAGCTATTGCACACCCTCATTACTCTCATTGGTTTACTTGGTTGATGTCTTACTTTGGTTTGAACTGTGTGCCCCCCCCCCCAAAAAAAAAGCCCGGGCATCCCAGGACAACGCCATGTTAAGGCAATCAGACAGAAAGTGTCTGAAGTCTTTTTTAGCGGGCACTGGGGAGAATCAAAGAGACTTCAAAGGAGTGTCACAAAAACAGGCAGATGCTGTGGCTCTGTGTTATGCCCACCCCCCCCCCCCCCCAACACACACAGACACACAGACACACAGATCCACTTGTGCGCACACGTACATACACAGACAAACAGTCACACATGGTCTAACTGCACACACATACAATGGCATGCGGCACATTCAGAGAGAATATGAGGTAAAAAATAAACACACGCAATCCTCTCTCTCCATGTCCCACTCTCTGCTGTCTCTCAACATTACCAGCCTCAGTGCTCCATTTGTGCCTTCAAGGGCGAGCAGCTATTAGATCTGAGCCCTGAAGAGTCTTTAATGTATAATTCTCTCTTTAACAAATGTGGATGATCCGTCTTCCAAAAAATCTTTTAATAAGTTAGAGTATAATCTTCCAGAACACAGGCATTGGCAATGACACTTCAGAAACTTAAGAGGCCAAAAGAGCATGTTTCCTTTGGCAGTAAGTGAGAACAGCCACTTCAACAGGGCACAAGTTAGCATGCTGATGTGGAGCTTTGTGACGAAGCAGCTCGTGTTGACAATAGGAGAGTGTCAGAGGAAATATACTGGGTCAAATCATGGCAGCTAAGAAGACAAAAGACTGGCAGAGCAACAGAGGACAGAGTTGAAAAGGATGGCACACTGGTTAATGGACCGCATATGTTCAATCAAGAGAAAACAACACCGAGTCAAGTGTAAACTTGCTGCACAGACAAGCCAGCATGGCTGAGGAGTTTCTTGATAACATTTTAACCCACGTGCTGCTGTCTTTGCAAACCGCATTGTGACAGTTGTTGAGGCAGCATCCTTTATCGACTCGACAGCCAGGATGCGCTGGTAATACTGGCGGCGTCCTGTGTTTGATTACAACCACAACAAAGCTGCCACTCATTTCCACTATTCTGTAACATACAAGCCTTCTCTGCAGGAAGAAGCCCAGCTATGTTTTGGAGAGTGTCCACATGTTTTACGAAGAAGTGATCCCTGATTTTTGATTTACACGATTAAACAAAACAGAAAAAACAACAAATAAATAAAAAAGGGGAAAATGAGTAATCAGTTCAGTATATGTTCAAAAATAGTTAAGACTTAATAGATGAAAATGTTTGTGGATTGCTGTCAGATATGAAAGATATAATAGCAAAGAAGTGACATGTCTTCCCCATCCAAAAAGCACTACATGAAGGTTACATAACCTTTCTCACAGTGGATATAATGACTTGGCAAACACAGGTGTAAATAATAACATTTACGACAGTTGTGTTCCATGCCGGCATGTCAGTGCCAGGGCTCTGGTATTGTGCATGCTGGCTTCCTGACATGGCTCACAGGCACACCGAAATGGAGCGGAGACATAATTAATCTTATTAGTCACACCTGTGTTTTTCCTGCTTTGACAACTCAAATGGCTGCTGTGAGAACAGTCTGCATCAGCATGGCAGGTGGAATATTTTTAGCATCAACTCTGTTGACCTGAGCATTAAAGCTTACTTATGTCTAGACTTGTTCTACTCTGAAAACTTCTGAGTTTGAAAGAATTTGTTTTTGACATTTTGGGAAATAAAGTTTGTGTATAAATTAAACAAATAATATCTAACATGCAGTGTTACTTAGTGAGCTTTAGAGGTGTTGGTAGGCAGGTTTTGTGTTTTAGCTTTGGCTAGCTGCTTTCAGTCTTTATGCTAAGCTAATCAGCTGCAACCTCCAGCTCCAAAGTTAATGTAGATACTGCACTTAAATGAGAGAGGTATCTTCTTATCTAACTCTTGGCAAGAAAGCCAATAAGCATATTCCTCAAAATGTCGGACTATTCCATTAACACATAATTTCTTCATGATCTGTTCACGGCCTTGACCTTCACTGTAGCCCCCATGCTAATCCCTGTCTAACTTTCTTTGACTTAAATACAAAACAGCATATTGCATTGGCCATATTGATACTTAATCTAGTAATCTTCACTTTATTTATTGTAACACATAAACTAGAAATGTGAGTGAATTTTCTTTTACAAAACTGTGGAACAAGACCTGCTTAAGTAAAAAAGAAATAAAATTTGACCGAACAGAAAAAAAGGAATCAAATCATAAAAGTAAAACCATACGTGCTATAAAAGGGAAATATGCAGCCATTCTGTAAGAAAGTGAATCTTATATCACAGCTGGTACATATTTCATGTGAACAATGCTCTGATATTGTGTTAGCAATATAACTCACAAGCATCAACCAATGAAATAACAATTTCTCCCTCAAAATATGAATAATGTATTAGTGTTTAGACTCTGATATACATACAATACATACGCATTATTTGACTGAGCTAAGCAAGGAAAACGGAGGAAAGAGTGTGGTAATGAATGTTTTATTGTTGTCAGCTAAAGATTCATCTGGTGAGATCCAAGATGTGATGTATGCACATACTAAATGGCTTCATGGATTCAAAGAGCTCACGCTGTAACGCTCACATACATCACAGAGCATCAGCACTCACTGGTGACTTCGCCCATGATCAATCGTACTGAAGGGGGAGGGAGAAAAAAAAATCACCTGGTTTCTGACGTAAATGTGTGGGAAGACGTGATGAAATCATTTAAAGAGCCACAAACGCAGTGACATGCCAGCTCAGTGGGACACACAAGACAAGATCCACTTGACGATACCAGATCTCAGGGACCAATCATTTTGTCAATGACAACACAGTGAGAAAATCAATGTGCACAATGATCTAGCTGTCTGCCTTGTTCTCCTCATCAGACATCCCCTTAGCTTTGACTTAGTCTGTCATCACCCTCTTCATTTGACTCATCTTAATCATGTACTCGGGAGTGAAATGCTTTGAAAAATTGACAGCATCATTATTTAGTCCATCACGGCCCAGAAGAAAGACCCCACAAGACTCTCGTGCTCTCCCATGCTGTTTGAAGTCCAGATGGCATGTACGCTCCTTTAGAAAAGACATAATAATTCTGGAAAATAATACCCATAAAACTAGTTTTGAGGAGGAGCTGGTGGGAAAAATATGAATGACGGGTTTTTGCATAGAACAAACAATTCTGTTGTTTGCAAAAAAAAAACAAGGCTTCAAATTAATTTATAACGCTGGCCCTAGTTTTTGAAGTCAAACTCTTACTAATGTTTAACAATTGAAAAGCCTCACAGACACAAAATAGAGAACATTAAGAACAATGGCAACAGTGAAATATATTAAACTGTTTTATCATATAATACAATTCATCTTTACATTTCCAAAAATGCTTTTTAGAAGAAAGATTCATTTTGTATAGAATATAAAATAATGAGAAAAGGTTCTGGACAAATTGAAAATTATTGTTAAACATATGTTTAACATCCCATGGGTGGATGTGCACTCACCACATATTTCTCATCAGAATATCCCTACAAGGGAGTCAAAAAACGACAGGCCGCTACATCCGGATATGGGCGTGTTAGGGGTATACCGGTGATGGATTCCCAAAACATTCTACAAAACCCCTTCGTCCTCTGGGGGGCATTGATCAGCTAACAGAACAACACAGCACAGGCTGTGGGCAAACATGTTTTACCAGCAAGACGTTTCATCATCCTGGACCAACAGCCAACGGAAAGCTTGCTTTCACACTTTGGTATTTTCCAAAATGGCTTAAGAAACAGCTTATTCTTTGAAGAGCAACAGCATCAGGTCCACAAGGCTGGAAATGGTGAGTTAATTCAATGAGTCGGTGCGAGGCCAACTTCTCACACCAGGCCTTGAATCCAGCTACTTAATTCATGCGAAGGAAAGGTAATGTGTGAATGTTGAAAACTGAACGATGTAGTCGTCCTGAACGCAAAAGAAGCCCCATGTACACAACAGTACACAACAGATGGGCCATATAGCCTTTACAGCATGTAGTGGCTACATGATGGGTGAAGCCAGAGTATCTTGGATAACAAACTGGGATGAGGTGGGCTGAGGACAATGTGTCCCTGTGTGAGATTTTTTTTTTTTAGCTCTTGCCTCCAATCGCTGCTACGACTCACTGGCTCTCCTTCTCAAACACAGGCAGGAGTCAGGAACGCTATTTATTAGTGTCCCGCCACATCAAGGAGATGAGCGGGTATTACTCATCCTATGAGTGTGTGACTGACATTTGCTGTTCCATTCGCCAACTTCCAAGCTGCAACTGTCTTTCCACTGTTTCCAGGAAGACTTAGAGAAAGTGTGAGACAGAGAGAGGCAGAAATAATGAGGCCTGGGTTCAATCGCCACTGCAGACATTTGGGTTGCGTGCTACTGACATGTCACTTGATGACAATATCTTTGTCCATCTGACCCATGTGGTGGGAGTGTGTTGTTTGATGTGCTGGAAAAAAGTCAGAGACCCTCAGACGCAGAGGAGAAATGAAAACATCTTTACACAAAGTGCTCTACGTTTTCTGTAAGCATCAACAAAATGCTGGGGGTTTTTTTAGAAATTCAGTTCATATTTTCATAACTTTCCCCATCCTGTGCCATGTGTTTAGAAAGGCTGCCGGTGAGCGCCACATCGCCATCAATGCGACTGAGTTCTCAGAGGGTAAACATCTTTGGTAATGCAAAAGTGTTTAATAATAAGTGGCTTGGCTCAATGTAAAAAAAAAAAGCTCATGTTTAATACATATCTGCTGCTGGTATGCCAGCTTCTTGTCATTTCAACGGCACATCCATGGAAAAGAGCTCACACAGGAAGTCAAGCCAGCTCACATCCCGACCAGTTTCACAACCTCACAATCCTGAACTCCATCTTTCCAAGGCCTGAGTGACAAAATCATGATTTCTGCTGCTTTAACATCTGACACTAGGCAGGCGTCTGATCTCTCCTCAAAATACTGCACAAGCAAACAGGAACTGAGAATACGAGATGAGTACTGGGGAAGTTTGTTTTCTGTCACCTCTGGAGAAGCTAAGATTTGTCAAACTAGGCGTCATTTTGACATGCGGAGGGTGGCATGTTATCAGCAGAAGTGTCCTGTTGTGACGGCATCTCCAGGAAACCAAATAACACACTAGCTGGTGTCATCGGTGCTGTGAAAGGCATTTCCCGCAAATATGAGACAAGGGAACATTAAAAAAGACACAAGACTTTTCCCCTTATGTTACACAGCTTCTAGCTTTTTAAAGACATTTTGCACTTTGAGCGGTCTATTAAATAATCGCCTCAATATGACAAAGAGGCAACGAATGCCGTAATACTTTGACATTTGAGCTAACAACAGGGGGCAGTTTTGAATCTTCGTGGGAGCATCCCTTCTAGTTTCACTGTTTACACTTAAAATGTAAACATGAATAAAAAAATTAAATATGGAAGTCGTCAAAAACTGTTGAATTTCACAAGAAAAATAGGCTTTCACCATCACAGTGTAGGCAAAAAAAAAAGTTGACGTTGTTAAGCTATTAGTGATAAATGTAAATTGTTTCTTAAATTCACTTAGTAAATGATTCGCACTTAGTGATGGCAAAATAAAACATACAATAGTTTCCGCTAAGTACGATTTCATTCGCCGTCTGGCACCATCTGTGCCCACATTTGGTGAGAACGCAGTTTGGCCACAAATACCACACACACGCATGCCTGAATCCTTATCACCAGCTAAACAAAATTCTCTGCATGCTGACAATGGCCATTTCATTAGGAAGCCTGAAGAGTCAAACACATCCCCAGCTGGGAGCTGGTTTGTCAAATGGCTTCCCGCAGAGCTCCAAGCTAGCCCAGGCTGGATAGAGGCAAAAACAGAGCGAGAGGTATGAGATGAAGACCTGCTGCTGGTTAACAGAATAGCTCCTCAGTGTCAGGGATGTCCATTAATATAGACCCAAATGTCATACACTCACTGTGGCTATCGATGCTAAAATGAGAGAGTAACCACAGTTTTCCGCAGGGAGATGGCTACCTGCAGTGAGAGGAGAATGCCTTGCAGAGATACACTTCGGTGGGAGCACAGGGCGCTTGACGCTGGTCCACACAGCGAAAAATAAAAAAGAAACGCGACCCAGGGTTTTCGAATAAAAGCTTGGTGCTCAACAGAACAGCTTTCTTCTCCTTCATCTGGCTACCTGTGGTTTCTGGATTTCAAGTCTTTACGCTTCTATCACGAAACCCTGCTGCGATAAAAAAAAATAATAATAAAAAAACCCATCAGAATAACGTTAGGACTTGGGGCAGGGTGATTTTTCGGTTTCATTTTGTGGTTTTTTTTTTACTTATTCTGAATCGCGGCACTGTTTTTACCCAAATAAAGTTTAATTCAAATTAAAACAAAATTAAAATGTTTCCGTACGCTCACACTATACAGCAATCTATAAAATCATTCAAATACAATGTCAATATCTGTTTTGCTTTGCATAAAAAAGTGTCTTAACCCGCTGCGCTTTTGAAACCCCAGGAAAACGTCAATGGGCAAAATACAAAATGGTTGTCCATGGGAGAGCGATGGGTCAGCAACTGTGTGTGTGTGCAAACGTGGATCACTGGAGACCCCCTACCTGGGCATCGCGCTTCCTCCACTCCTGGGTGTGCTGTTGGTGCTGTTGTAGGGCGGCCCTGGCCTGCCTCTCCAGGCTGCTCACCTCCTGCTGGCGCTCCTGGACCAGGCTGTCCTTTTCCGCGCTGTGCTGCTGCTGTAGCCGCGTCCTCTCCTGCTCGTGCTGCATGCGCTGCTCAGCCATCTGATTGGACAAGCAGGCAAAGAGAGACTTCATCAGCCAACACACACTCAGAGCAACCCTGTCGTCATGACAACTTGTCCATCCACCGATCCATTCAACCTTTCTTCGTCCTATTCCTTCTACCCCTTCCCTCCACCGGGAACACCCATGTGCCCAACCACATTGGCGAAATTGGTAGGAAGGAGGGGAAAAAAGCGAGAAAAGTTTTTCCGCTTCCTCACATTGTCGGAGGACAACACGATGTGATGTGTTTACATCTGGCTTGCTCCCCCGCCCTCCCACCTCTCCTGCCAATTGCACAGACCAGCCCTCAATGTCCCACTCCTCTCTCTCTTCAAATCTGTCCCCCTCGCCCTATTCTGCGATCGGCATATAAAAGAGCAGTTAGTGTGGGCTATGCATGCAAGCTGGTAGGGGTTAGCCATCTGGCTGCAGTAACTACCCGATGCCCCATGCTATGCGCCTGACAGCATGCGAAAATCGGCTTAGGCGTCGACGATGATGATCATTATAAACCCGAACTGGAGAGGGAGGCGAGGACAGCAGAAACTTTGAGGATAACCGAGAAGATGCTAAATGACTCTTGATACTGCTTTTACCTGTAATTGTATTCACATGATTAATTTAACCAATTTCAAATCCACTTATTCCAATTATTAATCAATATCAGTTTCCGCGTTTTGCTCAAGTATGCTCAACAGCTACCAGGCTGCTATGACTGGGGTTCATGCTGCTAATGAAGGATATCTGAAATGGAGTATAGCAAGGACCTGTATGTACCAGTTAGCAAGAAGGCTTGGTTACGGTATAAACATACAGTAGATTTCAGTCTCACTGGAGTTGCGAACAGCTTCACACAATACAACAGAGGAAAATAAAACATGTTTAATGGGACAGAAAGCCCCAATTTTTCAGGCTTAATCATCCTGCCATCCAAAGCAAGTCTGTATCCCAGCATGACTGTGAGCGGAGTCACCTGCTGAGAGGTGAGCCTTGCCAACGGAGCTCCCAGCCCCAAAGCCTTTCCCAGGCTCTATTCCGTTCCCACTCCCCCATGGCGGGAGGACCAGTGACCCCCACACCATCCCGTCGTGCAGCCCCAGCCGGAGCCTTGAAAGGACAGCAGGAGCCTGGGGCCCATTCGCCTCCCTGCTTTGAAGCTAATCCCCTGCACATTGTGCTTGACGGCACCCTACCTGGCCTGCCAGAGAAGCGGAGATCCACAGCCTCTATGCCCGGTGCCTGCTCTATCCATAGCCCTATCTTTGGACGTTGCGTGCTATTCAGAGCAGGTGATGAATGAGGGGCTATCTACAGGAAGCCGGATTCCTTCCCCGGCACTGAGAGGAAGGCCACAATAGACACTTCATTTTGGCAGCCAAGAATTTACCCTTCAGCTTTTGGGAGAGCTTTGCTAAATGCCCCCTGAAAAGGGCAATGGGAGGAATTATAGCTAGATAAAAATGTATTTTATCTCTGTGGCTCAGTTAATGGCAGGCGAACACAGACACATACATTACACCCTCAAGAAATCTCACACATGCCATTTTTCCAGGACATAATAGAACACCAGAGAGCTCCATTAGACAAACACTATCCAGAGTGTGGGCAACATCATCCACATGCTGCCACTGGTGATGCTGATGCTGTCTACGGTACATTCCACAGACAGGCAAATTTGCACCGCCTTCATTTCCCATTCAAAGGCACAATAGATACAAATCAGATCCACAGGCAGAGTACGTTGTCCCACAGAGGTAGCCAGAGTTATACAGCAGCCCAAGTTACAGCTGACAGATTGATAAGCAGGCAATTGCTTCAAGAACTGCCCAGCAGGACAGCAGGACATGCGGTAACAGAAACTGGGGGAGGATATCGTGGCTTACTGTTCGCTCCTGTTTAGAGTCTCGGGCCATGGGGGTTTTGGAGGAAAAAGGGGACCTGAGGTGAAACGAAAATAAAGAAATGGGCAAGATAGATCCATTGTGAGGAAAACAGCTAAAGAAAAAGATGGAGAGGAGAGGAGATGACAGAGAGCAGACCCAGCAAGGAGCCGGTTGTGACATCACGTAGCGCCAGCGTGCAGCGGAGGATGCTGGGTGCTGCGGTTCTTAAAGGGACCGGCGTGGCGTTTATGAGGGAAGACTGAGTCGGTTATAGCACAGCTTGGTGCCACAGATACAGAGTGGGTCGGGTGTTACTGCACAGCACGACTCCTGTCAGCCTGACATGGTTTTGTGTGTGTGTGTGTGTGTGTGTGTGTGTGTGTGTGTGTGTGTGTGTGTGTGTCTGCTCACATTGAGACAGGACAGTGAGGTAATGGGCTTCTTTCAGCCCTGGGGCGGGGGGGTCTGAAATGTTTGGGATGTAGGAGGAAAGAGGAGGGTGTGGAGGAGAGTAGAACAGAAGCCCTATCTGGGCTCAGCAGGGGAGGCTTGGGTGAGTGTGGAAGGGGAGGGAGAGATGGAAGAAAGACAAATCTCTTATTCCTTACTGTAGGGTTTGAAATGAAGATGGCCAGTGAGCAGTGCCAAGTATGGACATGAGTGCATAGCTATCTATGGACAGCCACACATCTGCATCTCCATAGAGTCTTTTAATATTCATTTTCACAATCTGACATCTGAAGAGCGAGGCTGTTGAGATTTTCCTTATCTCTCAAGGCCATGACTCCAAACCACACATTTGACCTCTACTACATCACCCCAACGTCAAGAGACAGAGCTTTGTCAGGATACCATGACGTCCAGCTGCCAGGGGGGTCAGCTGCAAAACAACTAATTCATACATAGCTCCCTTTTTAAAGTCTCATTGAAGCTGCCCTTGGGTGAATGTTCTTTTGTGAGCATCTGAATGGACAAACTTGACCCCTGCAATCTTGTGACACCAATGGAGTGGAGGCACGGGAGAACAGGCCTCCACTAAGTACTTGTGGTCAGGCTTGTGTGCGTGCAAAACCGCAGTATACAGTATGTAAAATGGCAGTAACTCATGAATAATCACCCGTTTTCATGTGCATACAGACACATTTCCTCTCTTTCTTTCACTACCCTTCTAACTGTAGCTAATGCCACCAGCACTCATCAACATCATCACAAAGACAAGTACTTCGTCTTTATATGTTTTTTATCTGAAAGACAAAAGCCTTCCTGATGTGCTGCTAACCCTGTGTAGCTGGATTCAACTGTCAACTGCACCCCCACTCTCTGTAGCAGCAGATGATAATCGTCACTTGAAGATTTTCTGCAACGCTTTGATTACTTACCTGTTTTTCACATGAGATGGAATTTATGATTTCTCAGAACAATGTACTGGGGTTGGCACTCAAAACACTGATGGAATCTCACAGTTACTGGGTCATTCCAGAGGGATTAAAATGTTGTTTTGGATACTATCTGTTAAACCGTTTTTAGTGGCATTGTGTGCTTTCTATGACAATAGACCCTTGCCGCAAGAGTTAAAAAGGTGCATTTCCCAGTTAAACTTGTTCCTGGTGGATATTTTAAAACGATTTCTATATAGTGAATAAATCAGATCTTATTTGAATCTTTTTAAAGTTTTCCCCCATACACGTCAGTATAATTACAAACGCAAGCATTCAGCCATGGAGCAAATCAATGATGGAGAACCATTTCTCCACTCCTTGGAAATAACACCGGCTTTATATTCTCCACTTACAACTATCTACAGCAAATTACACGCGGTGTAAACTCCGTCTGGCCTGGAAATGAGTGTTATCATGCTTATTATCCGTTAGGTAGAGTGCTAGTTTAGAGGCTGAACATCAATCACGTTGTGGATACAGACAGGGCATAGAGATGCTACACCAGTTAGTGCTGTATGCACTTTTACCATCATTTAAAGGAACAATTAAAGAATTAAAACAATATTTATCATTTAATAGCAGTCTAGGGATATATGAATGTAAATATCTCTTATCACATGGTGCAATTAGTTGCTATGCAGGGTTGCTTTATTAAAATATTCAATCACATTGTTTAAGTATAACAGGCCGGTGAGGTTAAAGTGCCCTGCCTCCTCCAATGAGACTGGCTGCCTCCAGTAATATCCATTTCTGTGGTTTGACTGAATCTGATGCTCTCATCTCATCTAAGAGATGTCTTCCTATCAGCAAGCCAGATTTCAACGAGTTGTGAAAATGGTTTCTAGACTCCCAATCGAAGAAGAGTAACGGAGATGGGATGATAAGGGGACAGTGCGTCTGCTATGCAGATTGCATTAGTTTTCAATTGGCAACGTTTAAGATATTTATTGAGTTGCAATCTAAGCTTAATCTAAAGCATGTCCCTTATCATGAGAAATTAATCATGTGGAACAGATGGGGAGGAATAACAAGACTATTCCAAATGGAAGTCAGTCTCCTTGGCTGGCTCCAGGGGGCCAAGTGTTCACTGATAATAGAGAGACGATAACAATGTGATGATGATGAGGATGGAGGCAAGAGGAGAATTCTTTCCCCTGACTACATTATGAGCACAAAGGCAAGAAAACTATAACTACAGGTATACATACTGCAGACAGACGGACATAAAATTACTGACTCATACAGACCTGCTGCTCGTATTTCTGTCTGAGTGCATCAAGTTGGTGGGAAAAGTCTTTGGCCTGGTTCTCCCTGAGGGACTTGGAGTGGATCAGATCCTCCTCTACCTTCTCCATCTGGAGGAAAAGAGGAAAACAAAAACACAAATTTATTACTATTTTGACTGACTGAAAATAATTCAACAGTCAAAAATATAGGTTATAAAATGTTTGGGTAAAACATTTAGTCTGGCTGTACAATCTGGAACACATTTATTTTTCTGAAAACCGCACATAACATCCCGCTCAAAATCTCGGATTTCAGATGATTGGACATACATTTCTGCTCAGTACTTTTTCATTAGTTCTAGCTGATGCATGCATAATCACACCATAAGTACAATAAATCATGCAGAACATGCAGAACTTGCAACATAACACCATGCATCTGCAGCACAGTGATGCTACTGTAACATTTTCCTTTTCATTTGAAATTAATGAACTGCCATTGGGAAGAAATATTCATTGCATCACGTGTGATACGATGGTAATGATATTGTTCTAACAGCACATCAATATATTAACCTATTCATCAAAGTACAACATAATTACCATTAAATATGTAATACCAGTAGTTCACATCAATATTCACAGGTGCAGGAAAATAACCGCAACTCCAGGACTCAAGTAAAAGCAACACAGTTAGAAATAAGAAAGTTAAAAGCTGCTGCCTCTTTGAGGACTTTGTGTTTCTTTGGAAAAAAGGGGATTTGACAATATTTACGCTATTTATCTTAACTCAACTTCCTTGCAGCCTACCGCTTTTCATATTTTCTGTTCAGGTGACGATAATCAAAACAATTGGAAATGTAATTTGCTGAAACGCCTCTGTATCTGGGCTATGCCGTGTGTAACGCTCAGGAAATGCTAAATGTATTTTGATTAATCCATTTAAAATACTGAAGCCTCCTTTGAACTATGCACGCAACAGAGATTTGATTCCGTATGGTGCTTCTTTTTTCCCAACCAAAATAGGGCAGACTCTTTCCTTTAAGTGCAGTCTAAAAGTGGGATGCTGATTTTAAAATGAGAGAAAGACAGAGGGAGGAAGAGAGTGATACAGATAATCCATTTAGATATAACACCATCTGCAGACAGAGAGAGGGAGAAAATTATGAGAGGGAAGATGGAAGGATGAAAAAGAGAGAGTAAAAAACTTCTTTTGAAGTACTTTCTGCAACATTAAAGCCTTAGCAGGAGGACGTGATGGAGCGATGCGCACGTGGGGTGGGGAGAGGGAAGGAGGGAGAGAGGATGACAAGGAAGCAGAAGAGACTGCTCCCTCTCTCCTGTGGCTTTGATGTGGGCTGAGGATAAAATCAGATTGAATACTGGGATGCCAGGGGCGCAATGGGAAAAGAAGGAATGAGCATGAGATGGAAGGATGACAACAGGAGAAAAGAGTAGGGGGAAGCAGGGGCAAAATACAGCAATACAGACAATTTTCCAAGCATCAGAAAAGAAGACATCACTTCCCCCCTAGTAAAATAAATAAATAAATGAATAAAACAGCAAGTGTAGCCCTGCACAACCCCCAGAAAGTTGGGACTCTGTGTAAAGCATAAATAACTAATAAATAATTTGGAAAGCCTTTTTGACATACACTTTGGAAAACAGTACAAAGACAATATATTTAATGTTTCACCTCATCAGCTTCATTGATTTTTGTAAATGTCTTCTAATTCTGAATTTGATGCAGCAACACGTTTCAAACAGGTTGAGACCGGAGCTCAAAAGACTGGGAAAGATGTGGAAAACTCCCAAAACACCTGTTTGGAACATTCCACGGGTAAATAGGTTGATTGGTAACAGGTGAGAGTATCATGAAAGGGGCATCCTGAAAAGGCTCAGTCGTTCACAAGTGAGGATGAGGCAAGTTCACCACTTTGTGAACACATGATTGTTTGGATTGGGAACACTTTGTAAAACCACTGTTAGTAAACACAACTAGTTTGCAAATGATTGCATTCTGGTTTTATTTACATATCACATCTAAACTTTTTTGAAATCTGGGTTGTGAAAAACAAACCAAAATTCTCTAACTATAAAAATTACATTACAGTGTTGTATTGTATGGTCCCCTATGCATACTCACAAAGCACAGATTACAAAAAATAGTTTCACAGGTGGTAAAAATAGTTTTATTTTTGTACTAGTAGACTGTGTGCTTTTCCTAAAGGGTCCAAGCATCTACAGCATTGAATACAGCGAAAAAGAATATCTCTTTTCAGGTGCTTTCTTTGGCTTCTTTAGGGTTCAGATGCAAGCATCACAATTTCAATACTACAAACATTTTTTTAATTCAGTCTGTGGGAATAAAGGTCTGTGTAACCACAAACATCCATGCATAAATTTGACTCCCACATGAACTCGCTTGCTTTCTTACACTTCGTGTATACTACCACACTCATTACCCGCTTACTTCACCAATCACCATCTAAAACTTGCTAATCTCCCCTAACAAGCAGCCGTTTAAAACATTCAGGACCACACTCAGCACTGCCTCGTCAATAATGCGCGCACACACAGACACAGACGCACACGCGCACACACACAGCCTAAAATGCTTGACAATCACCTATAGACAAACTGACTTGTAGGACAGCATTGGAAGTTTTACAGCTGAGTGCATATCGATCGGAGAACTCTCCCAATAAGCAGCAGCCCACGCGGTGTGAGGCGCTGATCGTGAGGCCGGCCTGACGTACTAATTAGTTTGCTTGCCTAGTGCGCGAGATGTGATCCCGTTCTCCACTGGAAACCAAGCATCCCACGTCACGCCCACTGAGAGGAAGTGAGGTCAACGTGTGGTAGCAGAGAAAGGAATGCAGCTACTTAATGAGCATTATAAATCTTTTCATTCTTTTAGAATGACTAAATGAGAGAATATGGCCATGGGATGATAATGTTCTTGGTTCTCACTTATAGATTTTTCAGTATAGAAGCTTTTAAGGGGGAAGTGACGGGGAGGGAGAGAGACGGAGGGAGAAAGACATACGGAGGAATTCAAGCGCAGCCAGCGTGGCGCCCTGTTGCATCTGTGGTCAGGCTGTGTCTCATTGCACCTACAAAATGTGTGTGTGTGTGTGTGTGTGTGTGTGTCTGCATCGTCCTGGTTACTGCCTATCAAACAGCGTACTGTTTGTGGTAAAGCAAACATGCAAAGGGGTAACAGTGCATATGTGTGTCTGTGTAAATGCATACAACAGGAAACAAAAAAAGACTAATGTGCAGTATGTGCATGATTATCAGGATGTACAGTATGCACACATATAACAGAACAGATGTTAATGGATACCTCTTTCTGGTAACATACACTGTACATTCAATGTGTGTTTTATGCACATTTGTGTGTGTGTGTGTGTGTCAGACCTGGAGTTTCATGTCAGCATAGGCCTTCTCAGAGCTGAGCTCCACCTGTTTCTTGAACTGCTCCAGCGCCGTATCTGCCTGCTGGATCTGCTGCCGTTGGCTCTCCCTGGCTCTGTCCAGCTGGCTTTCCATCTCCCTTCAAACCGAACACACACACACACACATGCACATACACAAATGACTATATGAAGCCATAGAAATTCAACTGCAGACCAGAATACTTTGTTAAGAAAGTATGTGAGCTTTCTTTTTCTACGACTTTTAAAGCAGTAGTAACACCGTGCTTTCGAGAACAAAAAGAAAGAGAGAGATTGAAGGAGCTGAAACAGTGCATGTTTTCAATCTGACCATGTGCAATAAAAAAGTCACCAAAATCTTCTGATAACATTTTGACATGTTAATACGACCATTTTTTCATTTTGATGAAGAGCAGAGTGATGGAAAAGTGATTTTAGCATTCAATTCTACCGTATCCATCAGCTCAAATAACATGGTTTGTGTATGCGGATGTGTATTTTTCACATTGTGGGGACATAAATCTGTTAACACAGTCACATGGTGGAGAATTGGCTTCCTTATGGGGACAAAATAACGTGAATCATTAAATATTAGGGTGAAGACTTAGGTTAAGCTTAGGGTAAGGATTAGGCAAGAAGTGATTATGGTTATAGTTCGAGCTAAGTCTCCAAGAAATGGATGGAAGTACGTAATGTGCCCAAAAGTGATGGAAACATGGTGTGTGTGTGTGTGTGTGTGTCTTCTATGCAGGTACACTGCTGCTATTGCTGGCAAATGTCAGGTCACAGAGCTGCAGGCTGAGTGGATTGACAGGCACACTAAGAGGGACAGCCTCATACTGAGTGCTGTCAGCGCCCAGCCGAGAGGCCCAGCCACAACATCATATACCGCAGCACCAAGCAACTGTCAAGCCTAACCCACGGAGGGTGTGTGGGTACAGGAATGTGTGGCGGGGTGTATGGAAAGAGGGTTACTGAGTTGAGAAGTGAAGGAAGAGTGAAGGTGTTATTTTTGTAAACCACCTGAGAATTTACATGTTGAAATTTACAGTCAGAGAGATCACGTACCAATGTCCCGTACTAATAAGTACAAATAAATGCCTGGCAGATTAGATCATAGATATCAGCTTACTATGATGCCTTTTATATCAATATCCAATGAGGAAACTCTGCAGTCAACATGATGACAGACATGATTTGTTTTTGGCGTCAATATTCATATTGGATTTGGAGTGCTGGAAGTTGGCAGGCTCCTATATCCATTACATGACTTTTCTTGAAGAGGACGTGTTGCTGAAATCCAATAAATCTTGATAATATTCCTGTTATTAAATGTTTATTGTATATCATTTAGTGCTGTCTCATTAATAAAACAATGAACAAAATAATATGTGCCTTAATGACACAATACAGTACTCACATAATTTGCTTTTAACATAGAAGTACAACATAGAACATAGAACATAGAAGTGATTCAGGTATTAATTTAATAATTCAATTGGTTGCCCCACTGCATTCTATGATAACATGTTTGTATCACATGTGCATATATATAGTCAGTAAGTTATTATTCAATAAATATTTGCATGTTCTCTCCAAGAGCACAGACTAGCATCCAATCACAATTCAAGTTCAGTACAATGAGTGTATCATAAGAAATAGTTAAAACTTATTAAAAATGCCTCTCTGGCAGCTACACTGAGGGGAACTATATGAAACTGGGGTTGTTAGATAAAAAAATGCAGGTTTTAAGAACAGATGGCAAACAGGCTGTTTTATACTGCTCTGAATCACAAAATTTTGTAAGATAATCTTTTTGCACTCCTGGTCCTGCTATTCATGAGTGTTCTATGGTAATAATGGCACGGGTGAACCTTACTGAAAAAGTCAATGAACTAATGACATTTTCACAGCCTTTCACATTGAATGTGCAGCTGTTCAACACTGAACATCAACAGAAAGTAAAGCCATTTTTCTAAGCTGCAAAGACACAACTGTGAACTTGCAGTTCACTTCAGCGGCGCCTGAAACCTTCCAAGACCCTTCTTCTGATCAATGCACAAAGATGACAACATTGGAGAGAGAATCTGTTTGGCTGTGCGTGTGTTTTTCAGTGTGGTGTGTACAATACTATGTGGGTATGTGTGTGTGTGGCTGCGTCGCGTTTCTCCTGCGCCCTTGCAAATTAACTAAGATTAGATGGATAATTATTCCCCGTGGACAGACGAGCAGGAGGAGGAATGAATTTTTGGCCAGTGGATGAGACTTTAAACCAATTAGAAGCACAACTGTCACAAAATTACAACAGGCACACACTGGGTAGTGGGGTGGACTAATACTCCACACATTTATCTGTATTTCTCAAAGCAGGAGGACTGTCAGGTGAGTGTGATTGTGTAAATTAAAATTCATAAAGGATATAGCTGATAAACTGACAAAGTTATGAAAACCACAGTAGGCAGCACAATGAACACACCAAGAGAAAAACACAAAAAAACATGCTGTATAATATATGTTGAGGGTCGACAGCTGAGAGGACCTCTTTATATATTTGAATGGTCTTTCAAGCTTTTAGGTTGTAGAAAGTCCTCTTTACAAATAGATTTTGTAAAGAGGATTTCCAAAAAAATCTAATGTTTTGCACATGGAGAACAAAACGCTGTGCAATGGTTCAACCACACTGTCTACTGAAAGGGCAGAAAGAGACAAAGATACCTCTGAGTAACAGTTAACTCAAAAAATAAGACATCAGCAGTCATTGGTAAAAGAAGGTTTAGCATCTAAATCTGTGCAGATTTAAATAGGAACAGGTTCCTGTTTCAGAGTCCAGTGCACAATAAGCCTATAACAGCCAGAATGTTGCAAAGCTATTCTTAAAACTTCAAAATAGAAATAGGTTAGTCCAACGATAGCACTTTTGGAATTGGACCACTGAATATTGGCTGAACATATTATGAACTAAAAAAAAAAAAAAAAAAAAAAAAATCCAACCTATTCAGTGCAACCACGGTGTAAACTGCAGAGGACCCAAAGACAATATTCAAAGCCCAAATGCACCGTTGTTGACAATGATCGAGGGCAGCCTTTCCCAAACCTCGTGACCCAATATGAGTCACAGACGCATTTTTGTTATGACAGAGAGAGCATCAATATAAGTGGTGATTCCAAATTTCTGAACAGTAACGTATGTCTATCGAGAAAACTATAGTCATTACCTGCACACAAAGTTTGCATTTTTGTCAAGTGATCAACCACTTCCCATTATCAAAAGCAACAACTCTTTATAGAGATTGAACAAAAAATGAAAAAAAAAAAAACAGAAATAGAGAAAGACACAGGAGATAAAAACAGCAAAATAAAAAGAAGGCAATAAAAAAGCAAAGAACAGAAGCAGAGGATTGAAAAAGGAATGTGCAAGCTTTCGCTCCTCTTTATAGTGTTCTGTCTCTTTGTAATTTTGGTCTCTCTCATGTCGGACATCAAACGACAAAGAAATTGTTTTTTTTTCTCTCCCCAATTTTGTGTACTCTGTAATTATTAATCAGTCTCGTTGCATGACTGCCTTCCGGGCTCAGACAGACACAAAGGATATGTGGAGAGACCGAGATGGAAAAAAGAAAGACAGAGGAAAAGAGAGGGGGAAGATGGAAAAGAGGATGTCACAGAAATAGCAAGTTTTTTAAACTTCCAAGGCAGAGCAGAATGAATTGGGTGTGTGTCTCGCTGGAGAGTGTGTGTACGGGTGTGCGCATGTGCGTGTATGTGAGCCTTTGTTCATGAGCCACAATCCTGAACCCTGCGTGTGACTGACAACTCTACTCAAGGAATGCACTATGACTAAGTTGGAGCTGGCTGCTGGGCCTAAACCTCTGAGGATACACCGAAAAAATTCACTGCAGCTAACTTCAAGTGTGTGACAGACTGAAACATATTATGCTCTAAAGCTGAGGAGAGCAGGTGAGCACATGGCAGCTTCAGCGATTCCTCGGAGAATAGCTCTGTGTGTGTGTGTGTGTTTCTCTGTGTGTGTGTGGTCACTGGAGCGGTAGACAGCATGTCACCATCAATAACAGAGCAATGAGGGTGAGATGAGAGGACAGCAAAAAAAGAATCAGGGAGGCCTGGCAGGGAGAAACAGAGAGGGTAAGGACGGAGAGGGGTGCCAGCACCAGGGCGGCCCGTTGGCTTTAAATGGATCTCTGGTCAGAAAAGTGGAAGGAGAGGAGGCTCAAATTAAAGATGTGCCTTCTCTAAAGAGGAAGTCCTCTCATCCCTCAATCCTAAACGGCTGTTTAAAGGGGAGGAAGAGAGGGAGGCGAGGAGAGAGGAGTGTTTGTGCTAGAAAGGGTGAAAGAGCTTCCGCCATCCAGCCGCCTGGCAGACAGGAGGGGTGCAGGGATGCCGGCGTTTTCCGGACTGCCCTAACCACACAATGCCACGTGCTGCCTGTGCGTGCACCACATGCTGGATATACAGACACCTTATATAAACATTTACATACACATACAGTTAATACAAGAGTACACATTAAAGTTAATGCACACAGAGCCAACTGTAATTGCTTATGCAAATATTCTTTTCATGTAAGCGAAGTATTTAAGAATTGTATGGGCTGTGATGTGGGTGGAGCAGCACATGGAAAAGACTGACAAACAGACTAGAATGCACGCTTGCATGTGGATGCCTCTGGTCTCTAGTATAAAAAGACAGAGAGAGAGTGTGTGTGTGTGTGTGTGTGTGTGTGTGTGTGTGTGTGTGTGTGCAAGTGCATGAGAGTGCCCGTGCATCTGTGTCTGTGAGCTCATCCAAACGGAATGATAACGAATCCACAGACACATCAAAGGGGCCTGGAAAAAAGAGGGAGCACCAAAAAAAAAAGAGAGAGAGAGAGAAAATGCAAAACTGAAATATTCAGCGCCCTCTGAAGAAAAAATAAAACAGGCTTGGTTTTCATCCGCATCCCCAGAGAAAGAGAAAGGGAGAGAAAAAAGACAGAAACAGACACAGAATAGGAGACAGACCACAAATAAGTGAACACAAAAGAGAGACAGCACAAGGGCAAGAAAATATTAAAGACAGAGAGAGAGAAAGAGTTAAAAAGGGAGAGTAAAAAACAGAATCGTTGAGCTTGATGGCTTTAAAACTGCCTTCAAATGTGGCCTGTTTACAAACAGCATTTTACATCAAGATTTGAAACAAAATGGCCACATAAGTAGAAAGGATGAGGCTTTGTTATCATTGTCTGTCTCCCACAGCAGCATCGGTGTACACCAGTCATCTGGGTGCCTGCAAGGAACAGTTGCCTAACTGGTGTTGATACCAGCCTCACTTAAAATAAGTCAGTGTTGCACAATTGCTAATCCTTAAATCGAGCTTCAACCTCCTGGTACACTTCAGTATTTACAACAGTCCCATAGATGTAAAGTCTATTAGACTATTACAAACCCTTTTGAACTGAGATGGTAATATTTCAGCACTTTCTGACATTTTTTGGACCAAATGATGAATCTATAATGAAAATAATTGTTAGACTCACATAGATTAAATTCAAAGAAAGGTCAAGCGTTAGCCACAGATCACTGCACGTTGCAGAAGGGAAGGCTTAGTGCTTTGCCATGACAGATGACATTTCAATTCATCATACAAACTGGCTCCTTTGAAGCTTGTGCACTCCCATCAACACTGGGGATGAAACCAGTGACTTTCCCTCGTGCTAGTTACTGTGTCAAAGCCAACTGAACACCCTAAGGAGAGAGAAGAGCATGAAGAGAATCTGGTGCAGCCCAGGCTGACAGTGTCACTATGTGGGTGGATAAACATGTGGGTAGGCTAGAACAAAAAGACTTACTAGATGTCTGCTTCGTACTTTAAAATGGCTCTGGAGTTCAGAGTTATTAAATGTTTCTATACAACTCTTTTCTGCTTCAGTATAGTCCAGATATGTTGAAGAAAGAGTGTCATCTATTCTTTGTATACGTGGAACTCAAATTGTGCCTACAGCACAGAAAAGCAAAATGCACAAGGTTGCATGAAGTTATTATTAAAAATGTTCTGAGTTGAAGAAAAGAAGAGGAGAGAAGAGATTTTACTCATGACATGATTTCGAATGGGGATTTTCTTGCCTTCGCTGCGCATTTAGATGCTATTTGGCTTCATGAATTATGCAGACTACAGCATAAAATGCTAAATCAACTAGGCACGAGTCCCTAAAGTAAACATACTGTATTTACATATCCCAAACATTATACAATGGAAAATGAAGCCGGAAGGTTTTTAATGAAACAACGAAAGCCCTGAAGACAATCTATTGAGATTGAGTTGTTTCAGTGCATGAGTTGGCTTGTGCCTGCTTTGGTAATAATTCATACCGTCAGTGCGTATTTGTAAGCGCACTAGCTTAATGTAAAAATGTCAAACAAGGTTTGGTGTGATAATCACATAGGCAAGGGAAGGCATTTAACATCATTACACCATGAAAACTCACGATATCAATCTGGGGCACATATTAAGTGATATGTAGATACTGCAATGATCAGATACAACAGCTAAATGTCAGGATAACTATTAATTTATTTTTCCAGATTAGAAAGTTATTATCTGCCCCATTATCTATCCATTTAATTCACTATTCAAAAAGACAAAAAGAATCTTTGAACCTAAGTACTAAAATAAACAGCTTTTCTTTTTGATATTTTAGTCCCATGTTTTTCGTTGGGATAGCGCTCATGTCTGCAAATCAGCGTTCAATACATTGATTATAATAAAGTATATTGCAGAAGTATCTGAGGAGGCAATTGCCCTTTAACTCAGAGAGCCTTGGCTACAGGACCCAGTTAAAGAGCTCTTTACAATTTTCCTTTAGTCCGGTCTGTGAATCGAACTGGCGCTTCACCCATCTCCATCCTCCCCTTTCAATGCAGCTACCATGGGAGTAAATATTGAGCCCTAGCAGCTTTTCAATATTCAGGATCCATACCTCCACCTGCTCCTGCACCTCACCACTAACTGGGCCTCTGCTCAGCTGCCTCTGGTCCCTCTCCGGACCACCACCCCTGCTTCCTCCATCCATCCCTCCTGTCATGGGAGAGGAATGCTGAGAAAGATAAGACCACTTCAAAAGACACACACAGATGTAGAGCATGCATGTGCACACACACAGGACAACATGAAAGAACATACTAGGTGCATCGTACACGTTTAAGAGCAGAGGGGCATTATCTCATGTAAGCATGTGGGCATGCATGCACAAACACAGAGAGAGACAAACAATGACACACATACAAAGACAGACACGTACACACACACAAACTTTAAACTGAACAGGATCGTGATTTAAGAAAACAGTGTAAATTATACATATCCCATCCATGACACCATGAGTGTGTGCACAGGGTTGGACTGGCGCTCACACAGCCGGTGTGTTAGCCGTTCATAAAAGATGAGCACACTTTCCCTCCAGCTGCCTAAAGTTGAAGCTGCCTCTGCCACTCTAAACTGTAAACGATCAAACTGAGCAGAAGTTACCGCTGAGACACAGTCAGAGTTGCAACAACCCTGCACCACAACCTGAGCAGGCATGTGGTTTTGATAAAGCCAGTTGGGTGCCAAGCAGCAGGAAGAAGGACTGGAATGGTACAGGTGGGAGACCATGGAGAGAAAAAATAAATAAATCTAGAAATAAACCAGGTGTTTTTCTTTTTCCTTACTTTGAACATTCAGGTGATTTTCTGATGTTTTTAAATTGTGATTTGGAGGTCACTGTTGCAAAAGCAGGCAAGCTGTTTCCCAGATGAGCTCCCCCTCTCTCTCTCTTCTCTCCCCCTCTGTGGTACATCTCTCCATCTCTATGCTAATGCCCTGTAATGATCTGAGGCACGTTGGGATGAAAGAAAAGGAGACAAACTTGTTTTCTGCACAGCTTTGTAGTGCTTTCTGTTGTTGTTGCTATAGTAACGCAGGGCTGGAACTCAAATTGACACAGCGATGCATATTTGCATGGCAGGAGAGGGTTATTTTTCTTTTTATATGGGAAAGAAAGAGTGGGTGTAAAGCATGGAAAGACAGCTATATATGTTACATACGAACAACCATAATCAGAACTGCCAGCACATCGATCATCAGTTGTTGTCCTACTTATACAAAAGAAGTAATAAAAGATAAGAATACATAAACTGTTATCAACAGATCTATGTTGTCTTTTAACAGTAGACTGTGTGGGTCAAGAAACACACAAAATATATATCATAACACAGCGCACATACCACATAATATCTGACCATGAAAGGCATGTTGAACAGTTCTACTTGTTTAATTTCATCATCCATCCTCCCATCTTCACACACACATGCATGCACATACACAAACACACACACACACCCCTGTGTGCAATCTTGCTTTGACTTTGAAGTTCTCCTGGATCGCCTTTAAAGGCCGTCAGACAGCAGGCAGGTAACAGACATCAGACTGCTTAGCGTGCGTGCGCGTCTGTGTGTGTGCGTGGAGCCTGAGTACTTAATTAGCTGAGAGCCCAATGGCCCACTCGCCGTTTCTCAGTGTTTAACACTAAACGAGGGAATGACTGGCTCGTTACTGATACTAACAACAAGGATAATTTATGCACAAACGGATCTGTCTGCTGTGTTTAAGCTTGTCCTCTGTTGGCGGGCTGACAATGACAAGCACAAACAATAAGCAGGCAAACCATCAATGTCCCTTTGCGATCTTTATGCTGAATGCTAAACGCCACAAAACTGCAAAATTTGTTTTCATGTTGTTTCAAAGAAAGAAACACAAAGGAGCTGTAATAATAACCACATCCTACAGGTTAATACAATTTCTAAATCACAAAAAAAGATTTATCCTTGGTTTTAGAGGTCATTAAAAAAAGTGTTTAGTTTAGACACAAAGTGCCTTGGGCCACTGACGAGGACCCAAGAAAGTAGCAAATACAGTCATGTTCAACCCCTCTTCCTAATCCACTGCCTCTGGGTTGGTCTTATATTGTGGCAAACAGCTGAAAACCTCTCAAAGGGGGGGTGATGGCACTGTGACTGGCCTTGGCTGGGTATGGCTGGAACTGGAGCTGAGGTTGTTGAATGGGCGTTGTGCTTAATTGTGCAGAACGCATTTTAGTTTTGCCAGGGAAACTGTGATCTGCTTGTGACAAAGTAATGTGGTCCAGTATGGGATTAATTACCCAGCGGAATGTCCTGACTGGCTGGTTGGCTGACTGGCTGGGGTCTGGTGAAGTCTAAGATGTCTGCAGAGTGTGTAGGTCTGGAGGGAAGGGAGTGACTAGGCTAAAGGGTGACAGTTAGAAGCCAAGGGAGTGATGAGGAAACAAAAGTAGCCCTCTACTTTTAGGGTAATTACTGTTAATAATTATCAGGAGTGAAACAGCCAAGTTTGAATACTGAGGCAGAATTTACACAATTATTATCATATGCAACATTACTCTGACTTGTTTATTAATCAGTCCCTGTATGTCAAGCCAAAACTTCTACTGTGAAACCAGGTTATAAATAGAACATCATTAGCATATTTAATTGTTTTTTGTGTCATCGCCTTATAAAGTTGTTATTATGTTGTTATTATGTATTCACTTGGAGTCCTGTTTCTTGCCGCCTGATGAATGCAAGTCTTATATTCACTCTTGTTTTATCTGTTTTTTTTTGCATCCATCAGCTCTGGAGTGTAATATCCGACTGTTTAGCTGCTAAATGCTCGAATGTTTACCAGCTAGTTGCTAACTTTATCTATCCGCTGTTTGGTGCCGGACGGGTAGAGTATGGTGGGTCTTTCAGAGCTGTTTCACTCAAAACAGCTTTATGAGCATGAACCAAAACACTAAAATTGTAGGCCACGAACCCAAAACATAGTGCTGAAAGGTGCTAAAAACATCTGTCGAGCAGAGGGGAACTGCTGAGTTGGTGATAATTATGTGAGGAGTTCATGTAAGAGCAATCGCTTTCAGGTTCCACACAGTCATTTGACCAATTGAATAAACAATATTTAGTGCAGCTTTAACATGCTTTAATGTATAAGATTACTATAATTATAAACAATATTTCTACAGGCACACATGAATTGAATTTGTACAAACTAACTCTTCCTTATGATGTCTTACATCGACAGTCACATAGTATTTCCCTTGTGTAGTTTTCAGTTTTATAGTGTAGAGACTGTCTGATTTATACACTAGGATTAAGTTCGCTAGTTTTCTTCAAGAAAACGCAAATGCCCATCATACGCGAAGCTCTGATCTGTACGGCTTCTCATCACCGTTTCCCGGCTCTCAACTCTAACCATACTACTCACAGTTATAAAAAAAGATCAAAGAGAGTGTGCAAGGGTTGGCTTGTTAAAGCCAAACTCCACCTTAAATCAGAATTCATACACACTGTTCGTATGATCAAAGACTCAAGTCTGTAGACATAAACAACTCTCTAATAAAGTTTGAAGCCACAAAGTCAGGGCTCAAATGTGTGATACTAATTATTGTATAATAAATACTCCGCTAGCATTATGTTGGTAATTTCACAACCAAAGGGGGCAACTTCAGTGCAAGCAGTAATAAAGAAGGGAATGTGTCCATATACCTGTCAAATAACCCTGTGCACCATCACTGTGTTTGTGTTTTGATGATGTTCTCAGATTATGACTTGGTTATAACTTGGCATGTACACGCACACGCACACATATAGGCCATTATACTACACAGAATTTGAAGGGTTCATTGCTCCAGGTTGCATTTTATGTCAACTGTACACATCTGCAAAAACAGACCGAAACTGACGCATATTTACACACACTGGCTGACATGCTGACGCAGTGCCTTTGACAATTACATCATCTACAGTTTAATACTATGAATATAGCTGGAAGCAGTGTTCCACATTACAGTATTTTAGACACTAACTCTGTTATGAGTACTCAATAAAAATGATTTGCTAATTCAGATGTAACACTGACATTGTACATTTAAGAAATGTTCAATCTTGTTTATTACTGCAACAGGTATGACTTCTGGTTTGATCTTTCTCTTTGTACCTGAGTGCATCTTCTAGTTTGGCGATCTTCCTCTTGGCCTCTGTTCTCTCTTTCTCTGCCTCACTGTGGATTGCCAAAATCTGAGGAAGAGAGAGAGAGAGAGAGAGAAGAGGTGTAAGTGAGTGCAACAGCAGACACCATCAAACATCACTCAACAAAACTCTCCTGCCTGTGACCTTGTGCATCTGGTCTCGTCTCTTCTCTCTATCACCCCATCAAAAGTACCATCTGAGCCTGCACAGAGGGCCTCTCACTCTGGATCTATGGCAGCCATATGGACCCTTCTTATGTCCAGATACCGCACTCTGGCCTCCGTCACATGTTTCATTTACCACTTCTGACAAGTGGAAAGAGGAATCTTTCCAGGGGAAACAAAATAGAAAACGACTGACTCCTCTTTCTGTCATTGTTTTCATCTCCTGTCACTTTGCAGAAGGAAGAAGGGGAAAAAAAGAAAGGTGGAAAAAATGATGGATTACAAGGGAAGGACCAAAAACGTTTGAGGAAAACACAAAGAAGTCAAAACCAAACTAGTGACTTTCTGTT
Organism: Chelmon rostratus; assembly: GCF_017976325.1. NCBI lineage: Eukaryota > Metazoa > Chordata > Actinopteri > Chaetodontiformes > Chaetodontidae > Chelmon > Chelmon rostratus. The sequence continues at coordinate 11,894,366 of NC_055674.1, read as the reverse complement.
AGAAAGGCTTAATTTAAGTCCCCCCCTGACCCTGAATAAAGTGCACAGAGGCCTGCTAAACTCTTGCAGGTGTATCAGCCAGAGGGGCGCCGTCTATGCCAGCCTGCACCAGCACTCATATTATAACTCTGGCACTTTGAAGATGACCCTGGTGCAGCAAGTCTTTAAAACCTGATTTTCACCTGAGAAATCTGGCCTGGATGGGTCTGGTACAGCTCAGATCATTAACAATGGCCTCCTCACTCTGTGGTTTATGGCTGCTCTATGGCTTTGAAGAGGGTCTCTCAAAAGTAAAGACATGAGTGAAGGGGCAATTAAGTGTAGGCCCAGTACAGTGACAGAAAAATGGCCCTTTTGAATGTCCTCTTTTGCAGAGTCATTTGCTCCCATTCTCAACTTATTTTGCATGATAACTCTTATGCTAAATTAGAAATCCTCCTCTTTCTTCTCTGTCCAGTCCTACATCTACCTGTTAATCATGGCCCTGTTTTTTACGAGACCAGACATAAAATCTAAAAGTAAGGGGAACCAAAAGGAACTCGTGACGCCAGGCTTTGATCTCCACTTGACCGTAATAACTTTGTCCAGGGCTGTTTTAATGCAACAACAGAAGCTATGGAGCTCAGTGGTCAGTTATCCTGACGGAGCAAGTACACAATACCTTTTTCTCACAGTTGATCTGCAGTTCATCTTTTTCCTGCTGAAGCTTTACCCCTTGATCCTGAAAGGAAGCAGAGTTGAAATGATACTCTATGGCAGAGGTGATATTATGACACACCCCAGAAAAGACAAGATCATTGTAACTTTGAGTATTTTCACAGCTTGTACAGTGACAAAAAGTAGAGACGCATGCCCCTACCGCCAACCAAATCATACCCTGACTTGTTGGTGTCGCCTATGTTCACTTTCCAGGAGTTGCTGTTTGAGCTGTGCTACAGTTTTCTCAAAGTCCTCCATCACCTCAGAGGCCTAGAAGAAAGAAAAAAAGAGGAAATTAGCAAAAAACTGCAGCTAAATTTGAAAAGCAATGAGGAACTATGGACCTGAGCAGCAGAAAGAGCGTGTTCCTGATGTAAGTGGCTCATGTCAGTCTCATGTTTGGCCTGGAGCTTCTGCACAGTCTGCTCGTGCTGCTCACTCTGCTGCACCTTCTCCTTCTGCAGAATCATATTTCTGTGGACAGTTATGAGCGTAACAGGGCAGTTAATACACACTGACCTGTTACAACGCCACCAATTACATAATACAGTTATTGAATGATTCCTTAAGACCTCAAGCAGATATTTAACAATAAGGAGTACATCTTGATGACCTAGTATCCTCTTTTCCACATTTAACATTTCTCCCTCGTTTATCGCTCCGTATTTCACACACCGTCTGTTGGCCTCCTGCAGTTCAGCGCTGATGGATGCAATGTGGATCTCCAGCTGGGCTTTCTCCTGTGTTGCCTTCTGACGCAGCGCATAGCCCTTCTCCACCTCCACTGACTGCTGTTTCACCCGCAGCTCCAGCTCACGCACTGTTTGCTCCTGACCCACAAGCACACACAGAAACGACTAAACCAAACAGCTTGAACCACTAACGGCACCAGCCTGAGAAAAAGTCATGGGTCAGAGGACAGCATGCTCCCACAGTGAAGTCAGACACAGAAATCTGGTTGGTAATATGGAAGTATGTGGCTCTCTGACTTGATCCTTGTTTCTATAACTTATAAATTATAGGTACTTACTGCTTAAGTTATATTTTGTACTTACGATCAAGTCTAAAGCTTGGGTTGGGCTTAATATAGACTGTTTTTCACTGGCATTCTCCAAAGATCTGTGAGTCATCAAGAACAAAAACATCCTCTCCATACGCACTGTAGCAAAGGTCAAACCAGCAGAACCCTTTCAATGCTACAGAGGCAAAGATCTTATCAAGTGAAAATATTTCTGTCTGTTTTGTTCATCCACTCTACAAAAGCTCAACTGCAGTTTCTGAAGTCAACTGCTGTGCCTTTGAAAAGTTTGTAGAGCTGTAAAACTCCAAGGTACTAGTTCACCTTGTTGCCCTAATTCTGACATTTGGATCAACTCATGGCAACACTGGCAATACAGGGTCATTTTCCTATTCGGAAAAAAGGGCAAATGTCAATATGGCTGTATGTTCATAACCTGCCTCCTAATGGGAACACATGTAACAGCATTATTAAAGTCTCAGCTGCATAAAAAGGTGCAGATTCTGACCACATGTGGGGATCCAGAGCAATGTTTTGATCAGCGGGTCCCTGTTTTGTTTGTATCTTACTTTGAGAATGCACACACAGAGAGGTGCAGACCATCGTCCGCTTCATTACAAGCAGTCAGTCAACATTAAAACACATCACACAACTCTTCTCCTTGCACCACCCTTTAGTCACTGCGTACATGCTTATAGATGGACATGCATTTGCAAAAGTACAGTGGCCATATAATAAATATTTCTGATAAAAGCACAGTGATGCAAATGTAGGACAGCAGGATGTAAATGCATTGTGTAGTGTGGGAGATTTGTGAAACTTTTAATGCACAAGAAAACTCCACTACGTACCTTTAACTGGTCATATGTGTTAAGGCTAAATTAGACTACTCCACTCCACACCAACATAGTTGAGTTATTTCAATGGCAAATGTCAAAAGCTCAATCTGGATTATGATTTTTAATAAAGACAATGATCAAAGTCTAGCTGATGCAGACAGCTTCTTCCGGCACCAATTGATGAAAAGAAACGTCCCCTCTCTGCATATGGTCCCCCAACATGTGAATGTGTGTGTGCGTGTGTGCTTGTGACAGCATGGAATGCAGTGTGGGCAGGCTGATAAAGGCGATGACGGGGCGCTGATTAAAGATGGAGCGTGCTAGTCCATCTAGACGATGACAGAGGCTGGCGTTGACAGGCGTTGGAATGATGGCGGGGGAGGGAGTGGTGTGTTTGAAAAGAGTACAAGAGCAGCGCCCGGCGAGGCGGGTGAGAGAGATTTTTGTCTTTGTGTTCGCAGTGTCGGGTGCTAAGAAAAGGAACAAGGGGCCTGTGTTGTGCTGGGACGCGTGCTGACACTTAGCTCTCTGGCAGGAGATGAGAAGGAGCACGTCTCCATGCTGAGGCCGGACTGGGCACACCTGGACACACTCAGACGGAGCAAATTAGGTCCTCTAATTAGGTGTTTTAGAAGGAGAATTACAAGGTGTGAAGTGCAGACTACATAAGCTACATTATGAGCTTCTCTCCCCATCAGACATTTAGAAGCGATAAAATCTTTGAAGATGGAAAAAAAAAAACATGTAATTTGTTTTTAAAAGAAGACATACAGAGTGATGGATGATCTTTTACAGTTTTTCTATCAGAACTAAAGCCAGCAACTGGAAGACAGCCTGCATCACTCATCTCCTGAGGCTTGTCAGGCTGTGTGCATGCATGCATGTTGTGTTTCCAACTCGAGTGTTGGAGGACGAGCAGCAAGTGGAGGAGAAAGTACAAAGGACATAAGAAAGAAAGACAGAGTGGACTGTGGACTTGTGGAACAGGTGTCAAACAAACACTCCTCAAAGTTTGTTTAACCCTGTTTTACTGTGACTGTTACTGAGTGCACAGTAATATGGGGTATCTGTGTCTCTGGAGGTAGAGCAGGTCATCCACTAATCAGAAGGTGGACAGTTGGATCCCCGGCTCCTCCAGTCTGCATGTCGAAATGTCCTTGGACAAGAGACAGAACCCAAAACTGCTCCCAATGGCTGCATCGTCAGCGTGTGAGCGTGCATGTGAATGGTTGAGTGTGACTTGTGCTGTAAAGCTGGTTGTGATGTAAATGCAGTTCCTTTACTATACGGTTTTCATCACAATTAAGACACTTGACTTCAAGTTATTTTAGTGTTCAGGAACAAAAATATAAAGCAAATAAATATGGAGCTAATTTCACAGTTACGTTGCACACACTCCTAGGAACAAAAGATAAGAAAATACTAGCTAGTAGTAAGAAAGTTCATCTCTGATCACTCCACAATATTAAGCATATCTGCATTATTGGTCCTTTAGGTTATGGACATGCATGTACTACAGTCAAGAGTTTGGCTGATGCAATACCTAGGCAGATACCGGCTTGTCTTTATTTTCAGACACCTACTCAGTCACTCTATCTGCTCTGCCCTGCGCATAGATAACATCCAAAAATAACAACATCTGACATATCTGGAAGCCCCTTGTGAGATCTTTGATCTGCGTTGGATAGAAATCCAACCAAGTTGCGATGGGCAGATGAACATTCTTCATTTCACTGTTATTAAACCAGATCCAGTGCATTGTATTTGAATGAACATGAATCATCAATCTGAGTTTGTCTTGGCTCGCGTACTTTTCATGTGAACTGAGCGAACTTTTCACATCGTGTCCTGGGTTTGAACTTTGATTAAGGAGCTACTTCACCCCCTCATAGTAAGCAGAGGGGGAGTAGTGGCCTGAAACAGATATATATTATCATTTACCAAACAAACCACAAGCTCAAAGCTACTGAGGCTCCAAGCTACTGGGTCAAAGGAGGAGAACTGAATATTCTACAAGCACAAAATGTCTGCATACTGAATAAACTCAGGTCTTCTGCCTGAGATCTTGAAGGTTGAAAGACAGACCTTTTCACAATAAAAGAACACATGACAACATACGGGATGAAGCCTAGAGAGAGCAACCACGCCATATGGGTGCTGTAATAACTCACCTGAGATAAAGTCCACTTTGAACATCCTACACAAGGCGCGTGCATGCAGGTCAGTCCAAACTCCCAGCATGAGAGCAGCTAATTTACAGTGACAGAGAGCTCTTTTCATTCTCTGGGGCCTTGTCTGTCCTTAATTATTAAAAGAGGGGTCTTACCATTGGCTCTGCACTGTCCAGTGTTTGATGCCTCTTAAATGTGGGCCTGCTGACAGATTAAGGCCAGAAGCAATATGTGTGTATGTATGACAGCCCATGAATACTGATACTGATAACAATACTATTTATGAGGGAGCGCATTCGCCTGGCCTCTGGTGTTGATGGTCTCCACTAATGAAATGTGCACGATCCTACTTAAAAGCAGAGTCCTTTCATACGATATCAAAGAAACTTGCTTTGGGAGGTGCGTGCACGCACATCTCCGAGCACGAGCACTGCCATGCGTAAGATTTAATATACACTTGGATCAAAGACCTTTATACAGATGATACAAGAGTCACTCTCGCCCAGAGGTTACAGGATGCCTCTCTTCATTTGAACCATGGAGTTGCGTAGGTCACTGATTTATGATTCGAGGTGTGACAGATGTATACACTTTCCTTAGAGCTAAACAAGGCAAGAGTTTTATGCAAAATTACACCCATCTTGTCACCTAGAATCCTGTTTGTTCCAGTGAAAGTCTGGTGTTGGGTATGGAACATAATCTGCCCACATGAAGTGAACACTTGAATCTCCTGCTGCAGTTTAACATGAATCTCAGCAGCAAGCGAATCCTCTGTCTGATGCTGCACTCAGGCTCATTCCCTCTGGTATAAAATGATGATCACAGACGGATGGAATAAACATGAGTGTACCAATCCAAGTTTAAAAAGTGTTACACGAAGTCTGGGTAAAATAAAAAAAAAACAACTTCAAACTGTTACAGCTCGATGCCATTTAGAGTCAAACAAACGCAGTTTCCTTCAGCTTGATCAATATCTAAATCCTAAACACACGCACAAACACACCAACACCTGCGCCTGTACTCACAGTTGCCTGTGACCGAGAATTATGCTCAGCCTCCATCTTGGCCAGCCTGAGGTTGGTGTCATCCAGCAGCTCCTGGATGTTCTCAGTGTGTTTCTTCTGCAATTCAAACTTCTCCTGCTCCATCTCTGTCACGGCAGCATGCAACTGGAGGAGCACGGAATAACGTATGTATCAGTCACACATCTGTCTCCCTGTATTTGCATGACTACTTTGCTTTATTTCTTTTGTAAGCACTTTGTAATTTCTCGGTCTTTAGGCACATAATGTCTTGCTTGATCAAGGGTAATACAACCCTGATGCCAGAAAAAAAAAACCATTTATATAGCTAAGTGCTTTTTTGTTGTTATTACATCTGAGAAAAATTGTTCGGCAAGATTGCTCATCATGTGCTAAGTGACCCAGAAGAGATGACTGGAAATCTCATTAGGATCTTATTGAGCCCCAACAGCTCTGCTAGCTAGAGCTATCAGGAGTAAAAACACAATTTACCCAGGGCAGAGAGCATTCATTTTTCATCACTAAAAAACCTACTCTAACTTAAGCACAGCATGAAAGAATAAAGATTTTTATAGCAGTATAGCAGAGCCTGCCTGCTTGCAGCGAAGTTTGCAAGTCTCACGCTATCAAACGGTCTTCCTCTGGCTCAAGGCTGCTTTCAGGGGGTTGGGCTGCAGAATATCCAAGCCCTTCAACTTTCCCTCATACCTTCTTCTCCCACTCGTTTTTCAGGGAGTCGGCGCTCTGATCCGACATCTTCTTCAGCTCAGCGATCTGCTTCTCTTTGCTCTCGCAGATGACCTGGGATTCCCGCACCACACTTTGAACTGTGGGAGAGCACACACACACACAAAGAGCAGTCAGGCCCTGCCTCAGGGTATGTACACAGATGGACACACAGACACACACACAGAGACACACACACACACACACACACACACACACACACACACACACACACACACACACACACACACACACATGTTGTCAGTAAATCAATGTCAATAAAGATATTGCTTCTATCAGCTGGCCAGTAGCGCTCCTCTTTGCCAAGTTTATACGTTTCTCATGAAAACCTTTTAGAGTCGGACGAAAGAGCAGAGAGGAGTGAGAGAGAAACAGGGAAGGGGAAATTAAGCATGTGGAAAAATGCACACATTATGCGATTAAAATTTAGCTTGAGCAGTACAGCTGGAGAACATCACTCTACACCAGTCTCTTGTGGAATTGTATCTTTTTGGGCTTTTTACGCTGAGTGTTCAGAGACACTAGTATAAACATCCTCCCAGTTAACCCTGCAATCCTGTGACCTCTCACCTTTCTTCTCCAGCTTACGGATCATCTCCTCCGATTCCTTCTGCTTGGCCCGGTACATACTCTTCATCTCCTCAATTTCACCATTCTTTCGGTCCAGAATCTATGCAGGCGGGGGGGGGGGTTGTATTTAAAGACAAAGTGGCTGTAACGTGGCAAGAAACTGCTAGCAAGTAATCATATGTGTAAACATTGCACAATTCACAATTGAAAGAGAATTTGTCTTTGCAAATGTTTTCATGAAGAATGAAATTCATTAGGCAAATGTATTCAGACTCGAGGATACACACAAGTGTTTATGTGAACAACATTGAATGCAAACCGAAATCGTTGTTTACAAGAATATGGACCTTTAAACTGATCTTAAAATTAAGCCACTGACAGAACAACTTACATCAAAACTAAATCCAAATAATCAACATCTTCTGATGATATGAAAGGTTTATTTACATTAATAATGTTTGTGAACGCTGCAACAAAAAGCCCTCAATTGTTTGACAAAAACAAAATAGATTTTCATCTTTAGATTTGGTTATTTAAAGGGACACCGAACATTTTGTGTTTGTATGACCTGACAAGACAACTTTTTCCACATGCCTATCTAATCCTAAAGACACTATGGGCTTACTGAGTGAAATGGCATTTGAGTGAACCACCTGTGCCGAGGTGTGATGAGGTAACTGCATCTGCTTGTTGCTGCCATCTGTGAGCAATTAGTTAAATTAGGCCACAGAGAGTTGGAGCTCCAGTATAAAAGGACAGTCTAGCACTCTCCATGTGGAGGAAGAAGGCGTATTGACTCAAATGCATAATGCCCATATATGTGTGCATTATGTAGTTGGTATAAGGTTGTGACTACTGCACATTTTCTAACAGGTTCTGAACAAATGCACATGAGCAGTTTTTTTTCCCCCCTAGTTTCTTGTAACATTATGGCACAAAGCAGGCTTTTATGTACTGTACACTGTGATGATTCCGAAGTCAACTGACCTAATATCACCTTACCTTACTCTCCTAATCAAATCATCTACTTTAAATATTAATCTGAAGCTCTTTTGAAGCATAATCGATAATGGTATCAGTATGACCCATCAAATTAATAAGACAGAACAAAACACCAAAGAACAGATGATACTCTCATTTTCTGGCTGAAATGGAAAGTAAAGAGCTTTCCGTCCAAACCGTCCAAAACCCCATAAGACTTTTTCTGTTTCTAGTGTTTTGTTCTATCCAAGTGCACTTAGTCGCCAGACCTGTCATCGTCCGTGTGAATGGGATGGGAGAGATGAAAGGAGGATGGGGTGGCTGGAGCAAAGTTCACAGAACATTTAGGGACACCCAATTTTTTTCCATTTCGCCACCCCAGAGAGATTGTGGTCTTTTTAGGGGTTCAACACGCATGGTGGTGTCACAGTGTCAGGTCCAGGGAGAGTGCACTAGACGGTGGGAAATGACAGCTTTTAGGGTGCCCATTTTAGGCTTTTATAAAACATCCTAATGCAGGGGGAATCCAGCCTGGCTGTCCGTGACTATAACCAAAATTATCAGAATGGAGTAACTGGGGAGTAAAAGACACCTACAAAATCTGAAGTTAGAACATGTTTATACTTTCTGTACATTCAGAGAAACAGAATGTTTTTGTTGAATTTCACAACAAAAACACAAATGTAATTTAATCCCAATGGCATTTACAGCAAAATACCATTACTAAAGATGACCTATGTTTTTCTGGTGTGCGCTGTGGTCTACTGTTCTATTATAATCGTTTACAGGTTAAGAGAAAACACATAAAGATGTGCTTCTTCACCTGAGGTTATTAAATATTTTAGAACTACACACAGTACTGATCTACAATCATTAGCATACAACACTCAGGCCTTTTCTGTCATTACCCTCTCCATTTCAAGCAGGAGGACAATGACCAGTAGCCTTTCAGCAGCCTATACATTATTCATAAGGAGACTAATTAAAACCAAACCTAGCTTGCCTTCTTCCCATCAGGCTTGTCAGAGAGCACCCCTGAATCACTCCCCCTTTGAAGCCATTAGAGGGAATACTGAGTAAAATTCTGAGGAAATTAAATCGGACATAACTCGCAATCTGTATGTAATTAAAGAGAGGGAGAGAGAGCTAGCTGTCATCCTGTCTCTTGTCAAACACAAAGAAGCAATGGGCATCTTAAAGTGGAGAGAAAATTGAAGTGTTTTCTATGTTTTTATTAAAAGCTTCTGTGGCAGCAAAGGAAAGTCATACTGCGGACGTGACAGATCCCAGGTGCTTGATCTGCAGCCTAACTGATGGGCACCTAGTGTGAAATGAACCAGCTTTACTGCTATTTTCACCAGCTGACAAAGAGCTTTGAAGAGCTGATTATTTGCAGGATGGGCCGATGAGAAGAGGAGAGACTCGGCTCCTTTCCTTTTCATTAGCCACTAAATGGAATCAAGAGTCAATGATGGGCAGCGTAACGTAGGTTAACAAGTCTTCATGAGCATTCACATTAACAGACCTGGCTGTCCAGTTGCCCTAAAAGAAACTATCGAGTCATCTGAAACTCTTTTCATGTGCTATTTTACAATAAAAGCAGAAACTATGAGGATCCTGCAAACAATTTTCAGTTGCATATCAGATATTCTACTGGTACCAGCTCAGTTTGGGTTTTATACACTTGAAATCATGGTTTCCTGATGAGATGTAGTGACAGAAAATGAGTTATTATTTCATGCCAATGGCAACCATAGAAAAGCAGTGGACGACCAGAATGGGATTCAGCCACGGTCAGACTACGCCCTTCCCTTGCAGACTCCACAAGAAAATTCTTTGCAAGGACACAGTCAAACTACGGCCAATTCAATGTCTGTGCATGCACTGAAGACTATACACCACTATAGGACCTTGGTTCTGCTTCACACAGTATCTGTGACAGGAATGGAACTGAATGGATAGAAGACTAGATCTGCTGGTATACTAGGCATTCACAAGCATTTGTGAGTATAAAAGATGATTCCATGGAGCTAAATAAAGAATATTAAAGAAATAAAGCTTAATTTCCAACTTTCCCAAAAGCAAACAGCCAAGTTTGTTGTAATATGACGTGTGGCTCTACAGTTTAGTGTTATGCTGGGAGACCGCTATCATTAGAAATCCTGAAATTAGTGACATCAATATGCCTATTGTCAAACTGAAGCCAGAAAGTTGTTTATACTGGCAAAATATCCATCCACAAAGGCAGCTGCTGCTGGCCGAGTATTCAATTCTTCAGTTTTGATTCTTACTTTCTCAACATCTGCATCGTGTCTCTGCTGCATCTTCAGTTTCTCCTCCTGGTGCTTGGCCTCCAGGACTTTGATCTTCATCTCAGTCTGGAGACACAAAGAGATCCAAATGTCATATATGTAACACCATGGACTTGTGGAGAACTTTTAACTCTCCAGTTAATCAGTTTTTATTTACTTATATGAAATGAATGCATATGCTTGATGAATGAAATATTATCTATGACAAGACAACATGGGCAACAAATTTTGTTCTAGGATGTTAATCATTGAGATGTGTGTACTAACTTTTTTAGAGAGATGCCTTGGGGGAAAAAAAAACATCATCAGAGTCATCATATAGAGTCACAGGAAACAAGTGAGAACATAAATCTGGATAAAAGCAGATACAGTGTGTCCTGTCTTGCACACACAAGCAGCTGATGATGAAATAAACCACACTGACATTTGAAAACATGTATCCATGCACAGAGCCTCCAAAACCAGTGTGAAGCTGAGATGTACTCAACTGAGCGTGTGCACATTCGGATAAAATCTGCACTCTATAGTAAGCATAACAAAGTGAAGGCCTGTGTGTTTGTGTGTACTTCTGCAAACACGTAGCAGCTGGTTATGCAGAGTGGTTGTTTTCATTTGAACAGAGTATTTTAAGAGGATCAAAAGTTCAGCGTTGTGGACTCGTGCACATTAGAACAGATCTCCTACAGAAGGGGTTCCTCGTCTTAATGAAATAAGACCCTAACGACCTACTCATCACCTACTCTAATTGGCTATGAAAAATGCAATCCATTTTTTATCTTTATGGTCTTTGTATACAAAACGATCTGTTAATCATTCGTCATTTCTGGAAAATAATTATCACATCTCTGGTAAGGCAATATTATTCACAAATATGGATTGGTCTTTGAAAGGCGTTCCCTTTGCATGACTGCATTTGTCTGCAGAGACAATAATACTAAATGACAGATTTTTTATTTTTATTTTAATTGCATCAAGCATTAGATTAGTTGAAGGAATCCTGTGACTAAGAGTGAGCTAAGAACAGCCATGGCAGTCCTGTGAGGCTCATTACACACTAAAAAAAGGGTGCTGAAAAAAGGGAGACAACTTTTTTTTAACCTCAGAGCCACTGATGGGGCAGTGTTTACCTAGTGTGTTGTTATGTCAAATAAAAGGGGTTTATCCTCTTGTAAACATGAAAGTCTTATTTTCTGGCCTGTGGGTGCCGCATGAGAAACTGTAGGATATCAGTCATTGGCTGCAATACTAATAATAACATAGTCTTCATAATCATCCATTTTAAAACAACTTTAAAGCGCTTTGCAATCATTTTGAGTCTGATTTTTGTTCATTTCTATTATTGTTGTCAAACTTCGTGAATAACATTTGTTTCATGGAATGTGTTTTCCTCCGCCTTCTATTCAGTTTGTTACACATTACACACAAGATGTTTCTGCTCACAAACATGCAACACATGGAAATACACCGAGAACCTTTGACAGACAGATGACTGGCCATTTGCTTTGATGTCACTACTCATGTTTAGTCACTGTCTGTTCTGGCGGGTTAATCAACCCTGGAGCAGGGTAACAATGTTCTCCCTTTGAAAGTGTGATCGTGTGTGTGTGTGTGAACATGTCAGTGATTAACAACATCCTGAGGCGAGTGCTTGTTTGTTTTAGACATCAAAACTATTAAGTAGAAAATTCCCACAACATTACTTGGCACATTCAACCCACATTAGACCTTCCCTTGGTATAAATCAAAGGCCTGAATTAAAAATACGAGTCAATTACAGTATGGTTTGAGTGTAGAAATACTGATAAAATACAATACAGACATCAACAGTATCCTGGATGTTAGAGAGAAAATATGTATGCATACTCTGGGATTGAAATGATGGAATCTACAAAACCCAAAGAGATTAGATTTTGTTAAGATATCAGCACTTCACTTTAGATGATCACTCTGAGCACCATTAAAAATAAAAGTCCAACCAAGACACACAAATTTGCCTTCTAGATAGCTCCCCTCATTACTGAACTTCAGCTACATTTATATACTGTATCCTTGACAAAGCTCAACAAAGTATTCTGTCTCTTTCTTCTGGGTCTTTTTTCTTGATTTACCACTATTTCTTGTGCAATTGAAGGGACCACAGGAGACCTGTCAGAGTAGAAAGGAAAAAGTGAAAGAAAGAGAGAAGGAGAGACACGGCAGTGATTGAAAAGCAGAAGAGTAAGTGAAGACCTGATTCTGCCGGTGCCACACACACAAGCACACGCACGCCGCACGCACGCACGCACGCACGCACACACACACGCACGCACACACGCACACACACACACACACACACACACACACACACACACACACACACAAGCACACACAAGCACATGTGGGGGTGTCACTTTCTCATCCTCTCTTCAAATGCTCTTTGGAGAAAGTTTGTCAAACTAGATCAGGGATGTTTGAAACTTGTTTATAAAGGCGTCAGTGAAGGAAGGAGGAGGAGGAATGTCGTACACCTAAGGCGTCTGAGATGCCTTCAATCAGCCCGACCGGGTGGTACAGCTTTTTTCCCCTCTTCTCTTCTTCAGAGTTGTAGCGAGCGCTGTAAGATGCCATGTTTTTTGACACTTCGCTCTTGAAAGGATGAGAGGGAAGAAGTGGTGTGGGGAGGGGGAATGAGAGAGGGAATGCAAGGAGAAGACGGAAACAGTTGCTTTTTCTGCTCTCAAAACCGAAGCGGGGTCAGGACCTTTTTCCTCAGGGGGATGTGTTCGCAAATCGTCTGCTAACTGTTTGGGCTCCACAAAGCAAGGTTGCGTTTGTGCATCTCCGTCGTCTTGCCTGGGATGTACAATGTCCTGGTGCGTCTTTCATCCTCAGTAAACACAGATGCTCTACGATAGTCGGTATGCAGCGTTCTGCTATCTACTAAGGAGCAGCTAGATGCCATTTCCACATTCTGACAAGAAGTTAATTTACTGTAGTCTGTCCAGATAGCAAAGCTGGATAAAAACTTTGGCTAAATTTTTTTCTATCTCTGCCATGTGAAAAAAATGACTCATAGTTGTAAAGGAGGGGAGTTCCAAACACAGAGTAAGTAAACAGATTACTTGAAATTGCTAATATGAATATATCAAGTAGACAAGAATCAAGTACAGAGGACAGAAATGCTTGAAATGGTGACTTTATCATCATGGTCCTCTGTTGGTCCCTTGTGTCTCCCAGCCTGAAGCACCATCTTCAAAGCCAAGTGACAGAACTCGGCCCATTTAAACTACTAAAGCTCACTCGCTTGCTCTTTTTTAGCTTTGAAAAACGTTCAGATAAGACAAGCTATGGCCCTCTAAATCACAGGCTGAGAACTCAAGCTCCATCCCAGAAGATCCTTAGATTTGAGAGACTGCATCATTATGGCAATGGAAAGCAAAGGGGTCTGATCCCCAGTCAGGGGCTTGTGGCCATTAGAGTGCGAGTGCTTGACAAACACATTCATCTAATATGCTGTGCGTGCTGCCAACAATCTTTCAGGTCAGGTACCAAGGGGTTAGTTTGAAGACAGCATGCGCACACACACTCAAACTTTCAAATAAAATGGGATGCTTTAATCAGCCCGTCACTATCTCCCTCTGTAATCACATGACTCTGCCTTAGCCTCTGGCTAAGCCTGACTCATCAGTCGCCATTTAATTGAATTTCCAAAGAAAGACACAGCCCTCATAATGCTGAGCACTGCTAGGGTGTTGCTGAAAGATTAGCAGGACTTTGCTGCTCCTGCAACACATTTTCCATAACTCACCCATAAGCAAGCACACAGTCTAAGCTATGTGACTCAAAGTAATGTCAGCTTGTGGTGAAGTTTCTCAGCTGCCACTCATTGTTCCATAGGAAAAGAGCAGTCAGCATTCTTATCAATGCAGTCGGTAGCTTAGCTGGAGGATGAGCTTGGTGTGAAAGCTGAGATGTTCGTTAAGCTGTCGCCAGCTTAATGACATGTGGCATGTGTAACTCTATAAACCTGGGTAAATTTTCAACTAGGCTTTGGGGATTTAAGGGAAGTGATGTCACTGTGATTTCCTAGACTGGGCCTAGACAGCCACGCAATAGCAGGGTTGGACAAGGATTCCATGGTTCTGCAGGAAAGCTTAACGTAGCTATTGAGGATGATATGGTTATGGTGGGATTGGTGACTTGAGTCACTTCTATAGAAAATACTGTGTGTGGGTGTGGGTGTGTGCGTGTGTTTGTGTGTGTGTGTGATCATAGCTGTATCCTGGGGGGTTGGAGTTCCTAAAATCCACAAAACACTCTTAATTGCTTATGGTGACTCAAGACACATGATCAGCGGGGGCATCTTAAATGATAAGATAAAAAGGGGCCTTACAGTAACATGTCACAAACAACAGGCCTTTATTGATTCCCATTATAGAGGGTCAAAAAGGAAATCCAACAACCTTACAATGTATTAGCAATATATTCTTCATAGCAGGGCAGAAAAACATGACGTGTACCCAAAGCCTCCACTTAAACAGTATAAACAAGACTCCACAGCCATGTTAGTAGTTTTGTCAGGCTGTACTTACTTACTTGTTGTTACTTGCTTGTGCTTGGTTGCCAATGTTGGTATGCTAACACGTGCACTTGATAACATGCTGATGTTAAGCAGGTATAATGTTCACCATCATAGTTTAGAATGTTAGCATGATATCATTTGCAAAACACACAATGTGCAGCTGAGGCTGAGGGGAATGTCAATAGACTTGCAGGTCATTAACCAAACAGTTCTTAGTATTAGTCAAATTGAAACTGAAAGAGGCTAGACGGCTAGATGAAAAGTTGAGGGATCATCACTAAATTCATCCCGAGGGGGACATAAATACATGTGGTATTGTGGTATGTAGTACAGTGAGATATTTCACTACAAAACACAAATGTTAACCTCATGGTGGCACTACATGAAAAGTCAGGGGATCACCAAAGTCAGTAGATATACTGTTAGGAATCATTCATGTTTGTACCAAATGTTGGGCCAAACCATCCAATAATTGTTGAGATATTTCACAGGATCAGTGAAAAGTGACCTGCTGGTGATGTTTCAGGTAACAGTCTGGGCATCACTTAAGTCATTAGGATTTATCCTCAGGGAACCATGAATGTCTGTGCAAAATTTTATGACAATCTTTTCAGTAGTTGTTGAGAAGTTCCAGTCAGGACCAAAGTGGAGGACCAACCAACTGACCGACATTGCCATCCCTGGAGCCATGCTGCTTGCATGGCTAAAAAGCTGTTAGCAGAGACTTCTATAAGCCTTGGAGGAATTGAAAGCAAGGCCACGACAAACACTGCATCGTTCAATAGTCTCTCTTTCAATGCATGACACTTTCTTTTTCACTGACTTCTCCCTACTGCTTTATTTCCATTCTTTAAAAAATACCTCTGTATAAGGTAGAACACAGCAGAAATGCAATAGATTGGCTACAGTAGGCAAACAGCATGGAAATGGACAAAAAAAATCAGTTCTGCACCATTTCCTCTCATCTGCCCTCCCAGAGTTTCCCTGTGACTTTCCTGAACTGGTTCCCATATTGAGCGCATTCTGGCCTCAGTGGAAATGACAGGCCAGTTCAGTTTCCTACAGCTTCCCTCCTGAACATTTCTGCTCCTATTCAAGGCCACCTACATACAGAGTGGATCTGAGTCTGAGAGGTATACATTCTACTCACATACATTAACTACATCCTCACAAAAGACTTGAGTTAAATCAACAACCCTCTGACTCAATGTTAGCAAAAAATGATCATTATAAGCGTCACACAATATGATTCATTGCACGACTAATAAACTGAATTGCATTACTGTAGACTGTACTGCTGTTTCTAATCAACTGGTAACTCTGTGTATATCAAAGTAAAGTTGTTGCAGGGGTTAAATATGGTCTTCTGAGATGTGATAAATTTATATTCCCACCACACACAGCTGTATGTAGCCAGTCGGCTAGTCTGAGGCAGGATCAAACAGCATGGGACGTTGCTTTAATGTTTTCGTATTGGTGTTGCTACATTCAATATCAGCCCACAGGTAGATCGACTGACTGCATGGACGTGTATGGCGGGAGTGTGTGTGTCCACGCATGTGAATCCTCTTTAAGCAGTTATTAACAGATCTTTGTTGTGACAGGTCAATAAGCCAGACCATTCTTGTCCATCATGTCTCTGTGTTTTTTTTTATTCTCCCCTTTCTTTCTGCCCCTTCTCCTTCCATTCTCTGCCCTCTCCCGGTGAAGCCGTTCTAACTGACTGGAGCATTTTCCCCCCAAGCAGACATGAAAAGCCACGGCTATTACAGCCAAGTCATGCTCAGTTTTATATTTAACAGTGCGGGTAAAGGCGGATGGTGGGGGGGTTGAGTGGTGGGGAGTGAGGGGTGGGGAGGGGCAGATGGGACTTCAAAGCATGCTTTCAGAATGGGGATTTTCAGCTTAAATCCACATAAGGAAAAAACTGTCATCACTGGGAGCCAGCATTATTTTTGTCTAAGAGGAACGCTCGCCTCGGCCATTTCAACAATACAAACTATGCACGAAGATGTATGTACATGGCTGTGGAGGCGTCTAATGCCATAAAGCAGCCAAGGGAGCTTTAACCCCTGTATGTTTTCAATACTTGCTTCTATACAAATGCTGGTCGTACTGAATAGTGAGTAGCAAGGATGTGGGCTTACTGGAATGGATATACTGTAAAGGGAAGTCTCTTAAATATCATGTATTGCCTTTGATGCCATACAAAGCAATGGTATCAGAATTATGATATCTATCACGCGTAGAAGGTACCGCTGCGGTTTGCTTACTGTGGTGCATACCTCCTTGCTTTGCACAAGCTGTGGGCCCTGATCATCGGCCAAGGTGCTGTTCCTCCCAAAGCTTGACTGGAACTTCTACAGACATAAAGAGGAGAGAGTTTTGATGATAAGGTCACTCAGGAGTCCAAAGACAGCTGTTCTGTCTATGTAATAATAAATAATCCACAGGGGGACCCCTTGACAACTTACCGGAGACAAGGGAATGGGCTTCTCTCGCAAATACCTGGGGTTCTCAATCTGAAAGAGTAAATAGGAAAACTTTAGACCTCCCTTTCTCTTCTTCCTCGCCTAACAAAGCCTTACCACTACCAGAATCTAACCTCCACCCTCAATTTGTCATAAACAATGCGGGCAGCACATCAAAAGCCTGGTTCTATGGCTGGAGTCTCTTCCGTCAACTCTTCTCTGTTTAGAAAGACAGAATGCGTCGGGCTGCTTCAAGGCATTGTGTGTGTGGCCAGTTCTGTTTCCGCTCACAGCCCCTCTCTCTGCTGTCCCGACACAGTCCTTTTGTCAACACTCAGGACCACTAATCTGTAAGCTATCCCCCGGTCCGTTTATAGTCAGATGGAGACAAATGTGTATACGTCCTTGCCAAACACTGACACAGCATGTTCTTTGATTATACTATGAAACACTAGAGACAGACACAAAGACCCTGAACGTAACCACCTGAACGTAAAAGGGTCACAGTCCAAGTGACTCTGCAGCATTACATCAATACAGCCCAGTGTGACAGAGACTGTTGACAACCTGCTATTTTCTTTCCGCTATTTGACGTTACTTTATGACCCCATTATTTTCTTGTGAGCTCGCACCATCATACAGTGTTTCTCTCTCATGCACTGAGGCTGTCTGTAGGGGCTGCCAACTAGCGGCAAGATCACGGCCGTTCAAAGCAGTAGAGCTGACTTTGGAGATGACAGCAATGACGCCCAGTAAACAGTTCTGTAGCTAATCTCTTCAACATGGGGATGAAGGAGGAGAACAAGGAGGAATAGTCGGAGGAGGGTAGTGTGGGACTCATTCAGTGGTAAAAAGAAAAAAGAAAGGATTTAATGTTGCGAGGTGACACAATGCACATGAAGCTAACCCAGAATGAATGGAAGATCACAGAACGGGACCTGAAAAAACCTCAGAGCTCGGGACTGAAATAGTTACAGCTACTGTACGAGGGTAAAATAGCAATCTGTTGCTTCAGGGCGAGCCAATGACAGGTGAAACAGATGAAAGTAGCTCTGCTTCCCGACTAAGCGTGCGCGATGCAGGTAAAAACAGGTCAGACGTTTTGTTAGCTGACATACTGTAAGCCCTCAACAAAAGGAGACATCCGGCTTGAACACAATCAGGTTTATTGTAGACTGTAATACATGCACACACAGAAAGACACGTGCACACAAACAGACCACTCAGTTTAGTCAGTGCAGAGCAGCATCAATGGTGCATGCCATGTGTGATGAATTGCTACTTAAATTTGGCACTGCCTAAAAAGAAAAAAAATCCATGTTTACTGAGTGATGAATCAATCAATATCCTTCTAAACTAGTGCCTGGGCTGAAAACAAGAATGGGATTTCTTTTTATACCCACAGACAGCCAGTCATCAGATTTGATTGAGCACGGCCCACAGGGCAAGGAAGACATGTAGACTAAATGCTGTGGTGTAATGCTGGCACAGCGCGATACTAAACTTGGATTTGGTGCACACGTATGCCTGTGCGCACACTCTTTTTCAGCATGCCCACACAGCATGCTCCTGTATACACGTTTGTCCAGCCTCACAGCTGGCATGGCGTCCTGTGTCATTGGAACCTGACGTGGATGGATGGATGGACGCAAAAGAGGAACAACACTCCACATCACAAGGCCTGGCTCTCCAGCCAAACAAACACACAGTGATTGATGGCTTCCTAGTTTCGGACTAGCGTTGAGCAAGCCGTCAGCACACCCACCAAACCACAGACAATGAGCGGCCAAGTGGGAGGGACTACCATTAAATTCTGTGTTATATGAAAAAATAGGCCAAGATTTTACGCAATTTTCTCTAGTTTGCATGCTTTTGTTTTCTTTATGGGCAGGTCAATATCTGCTGCGCCCAACTCTACTGTAACTGTCAACTCCCATTTAAGATAAAAGTCTGCTGCTCCAGCACACAGGCTACAACCTAACCAAAAGATTAAACCGATGGTGGTCCAGCTGACTCAGGTTATGTGTCTCTAAAGGAACTCCTATCGGAGTCTGTAGCAATCTGCTGTCTACTGTCCAGTATGGCCACCATGCTGACTACACTGACTTTATTACATTAGAGGTGAAATGAACAAACCGATATGGACTGCTTTAGAACATCTAAAGCATAGCAAAAGATGTTCTAGATAAGAGCGGCACTCGGCTGTGCTGAAATTTCGTAGGAGCCGGGCGCTTTGAAGCAGTGCATCTATAAAACTTCTGTAAACTTGAAGGGGGTTTGTGTGTGTGCTTGTGTGTGAAGCAACATCTGTTGATTTGAAAGATGCAGGCTTGGGGGAGCGTTGCCAAGCAATGCCTCTTATCAGCGTCTCAACACAGAGGAGTGCAGAGCGGAGCAGTGCACGGCTTCACGTCTGCTGATAGATACCTCAGATTACCCTGAAACTGAACGAGAGAGGGAGAGAGTCAGAGAAAGACAGAGGACAGACAGAGGGAGAAAGTGCGACGGAGAGCAAAAGATAGGATGGTAGAAACAATCAGAGGAAGAAGAAAAAAAACAGAATGAGAGGGGCTGTTGTGTAGAAAACATCACTGTGTGCGTAATGAGAGAGAAAGGACAGAGGCGACAGGCTAACGAAAAAAAAGAGTTTCAGGGTCATGCAGGTGAGGAGATAGGGAATAAATAAGGGAATAAAAGACATGAGGGCAGAGTGCTTATCAAACCCTGGCCTGGTGCACTCCAGACAGAGAAGATAAGAGAGGTGCACACATCTTCAAATGCACAGTTTACACAACCCTTCTCCAACTCCTCATCCTACCCTCATGACCTACAATAGCAGTTGCTGCCGAAAGGAAGTGGTTTCAAGAGGACATGGGTGAAAGGGTTTTTATACCCTTTGTTCAGCAGAATGGCTAAACCAGCATCATTGCACTATTGATTTTGATCCACTCGTGAGCTCAGGCATTCAGATTTACTGTCACCGTGGATGAGCTGCAGAATTTTGACAGCCACATGTAACCAAGAAGCTCAAGGCATGCCCCTGGACTCACCCCCAGGTTCCAGCTGTTGAGACGAGCCTCCAGGTCACTGTCATCGGGAGACATATCTGCCTTCAGCCCCCCATCCACCTGAGGAGCAAAAAGGGAAGTGAAAGAGTGTGTAAACAGCAGAAAGAAAATGGAAATAAAGGAGGACTTGTGTTATAAATTAGAGGAGGGAATTTAAATGATTTCTCTGATTGGCAGTTTGGCCTGAGGATGCAAACAGCAGACAGTGATGGAGGTTTTCATTTTGACACAATATAATTCCTCCCTTGGCAACAACAAAAGGGTTCTTTAAAAGCTTACAGACATACAGTACACCCACATGTGTTCTCCGCCCCTACTAACGGCACTCTACTCCCTCGTTATCTCCATCTCTCCACCCTTTGCTCCCTCACTCTCCTCCCTCTCACATACAGCACTCCAGATGTTTGGCAGTTCCACATCATTTCCGTCACGCAGTAAATTCCACAAGAGGGGCATATGCAGCTACAGTGCCTGTCATTCTTGTTTTCCCCAGCCTTTTGTTAGGCCTCCGGATTTGTTTTATACAGTATAATTCAAATGCTTCCAGGGGTTCTGTTGATACAAGATCGGTTTACTCAAGTCGAGGTTGGGCAGCAAGGTTGATATAGAGGGAAATATCCAATAAAGTTGAGAGAGCGATAGGGAAAGGAGAGCTGTTGTTGAATTTGATTAGGATCTGGTGGAGTGTGGACCTTGGGTGTACCTCAGCGGAACTGCACTGACACAGAGAAATCACTGAATGGAATAGCTCAGGATTAAATGCCCCTTCTGATTAAAAAGGCATTAAGGTCCCACAGCCTCGCCCTCGAACAAACAGAGTAAACGTTTCATTTCAATATCTAGGAATGCTGAGTATGCGGGTCACTGGCTGTTCAAAGCAGCGTGTCACAGACTCTGTATCGCACCAGGAATTCAATGCATTGTGTTAAACACAGATAAGTATGAATGGCCTCAAATGGTTTTGGCCACAGATGTACAAGCAGTTGTGCCAATGAATTGTACATTGCACCATGAACACACTGGGTAAGTCCATGATGGTTTGATGACAACAGCACATTAACAGTACAGAAAACTCATATAAATCAAGCATGTATCTCGGTCTGCTTCTCACTATGAGCAACGTGCTCCTACACTACGTGAACGCACAATTCACAATTGTTTGCCAAAGTTAGAACAGTTTTGATTATTTTACATAATAGAATTTTTCACAGCAGAAACTTGAAACTGATTTTTGTCATTAATATTTAACATTTAACATTAGTTGAGTTGTATTAATATATTATATTAAGTACACCTAACCAAAGCTAATGCAATCTAATATAGAAATAGATCATTTAGAGATAAATTCTACCATCATGAAGGTTAGAATGTTCAGTTTTAATTAAAAAAGAGCTGTTGATTCAACTTAATGATCATTCTGAAGGCTGCCGTTTCTGGTGCTGTTGCACTGTGTTTTGTTGTACTGGGAAGTGTCTTCAATATTTTGTCCACCTCACTTAAGGTAGAGAAAATAACAGAAACACCTCTCAATATAATGCAATTCAATGCACCCGCACTACAAACTACAGCAGTTTCAACAAAAACTGCACAATATAATTGATCTCTGCACACCTAACATATTGGCAGCTGAATGTATGTTACTGTCAAATGTCTTGCGAACCCAACCATTAGCCCCACATTTGTTGCTTGAACCAGCAGTTCAGGGAATTTCCTCCGACTTCATGGGGAAATGAGTTCAGGAATTTCCAAATTGGTCCACATTAAAGACGAAAGCAAAACACTGCGGCTACTATTTGTGCTGGCACCAGCAGGGTTGCTGTTAATATTGCAATGTGTCATCACAGCTACCACGCAGCGATCTATAAATCTGAAAAACCCGACTTGTCGAATCTTAAGGCAAGTATGCAAAGGCAGTCCAGTGGTGTGGCTGACAGTCTGAAATGAGGTAATGAACTAACCATTCTGGCATCATGTCTGGGTGACTGATTGAGTGGACTGGAGGACATGGGTCGTGATGCGGTCTTTTCCTCATACAGCCTTCTCCTGGAAGAGAGTGAAAAGCAGAAAGAAAAGTGTGTGAAGTTAATGTAAAGTATGCATGTCTCTGGAGTCTGTTCTTGTCCCTCTGCTTGCATACGAATGTGCTTGCGTAGGCAGCCTGCCTCGCTATTTACACAGATCAACATCTGGCATTGGTTGCATGGTTTGCGGTCTGCATTTCATCCCATCTGAACAATAAACGGCTCTGCTATACATCAGTTTGTTTCCATGGACAGCCCACAGGGCACCAGTGTACGGCTTGTACAATCCTTTTATAATCATACACCTCAATCATTGTCTCCCATCATGTCCATCATGGTTTAAACAAGCAGCTTAACAGGGAAACTGCTTATATTCACTGGCACACTTGCACACAAACACTTTTCATTCTCACTGTGCTCCCTCTCTCTCTCTCACACACACACACACACAGTATGTCACTATCTCATTAAACACAGGCACATGAGCCACTAATGGCCCACTAATGCTAATTGAATGAAGATGTTAGAGGAGAAAAAAAATTGCTGTCATCTAATAGAGACATCAAATTGCATTCTAGAGGGCACTGTTTCACACACTCAAACTTGGAGCCTATGGGCGTTCTTTTCCTCCCGTGTAATTTTTTAAGCACTTCTGGTATTGAGAAATTTGAACCTCATTTGTCACAGGCAGTGTTATCTCATGAAGGAAGCACTATCGCTGTGAGGTTTCTGGAAAGACCTCTGAATATAGAACAGGAAGGATATCAGTGCAAGTAGAGTCACCTTTGCAATTTGTATCTTTCACGTCAAATCCTTGAACAGGCAACGCTGCCTGTTGACTGAGTAAATATATACACATTCTAGGTAATTTCACAGTACTAACTAAAGAATAGAAGGCTCACTCAATTCTTACTATGTTCCTGAAATGTCTGCTTCTTTACAGAATTGTAATCTATTTTTGGCTGCAACGACTATATTTACTGCTTAAAGACTGTTATATTTAACTGTATGGACAATGACGTTAATATTTTGCTTGGTATAATATTTTGATAAAGGACTATTAATGGACTACAGTGTCATTTTACCTTTACTTGACATTATTAATAATATTTCTGATGTTTAATTACTTTGTGTGTGTGTGTGTGATGAGACTGGACCTAAAACATGACAGCACAGCTCAGATCCTACTATCTCTTAAAAAGCACCAAAGTTTTAGGTGCTCACAGGGAAGTCTTCAGTGAGAGCCAGCTTCTTACTGAGACAGGTGTGTAAGCTAATTCATTTAAGAGTGTGCAGTGGTCTAGAAAATTACGGTATCCACTCTTAAAGCTGCACAGAGTTCTGGAACCATGTATACTAATATGTACAAATTACATTGTGCTGCTGTACGTGTACGGTTGATGTAACGGATCAAGCATGGTTGATGTCACCATCAGAGTGCAGGTTACCTTGTCACACCAGTCACTATGGGAAGGTAGCAAAATCTTGCAACAACTGAGGCATATATACAGCACATCTGTCCTTATATAAATAAAGTTGCAATAAAAATTGACTTATTATTAATTCACTAATTCATAATGAACTATGATCAAACATTTCAAATAAAACCCTCCAGACTTCAGCTTTCATGTACTTGCTCACTTCCTCTCTCTCTCACATACTGGTTTGTCTGTGCATGCACACACAGACACACACACGCACACAAACACACCTGCATGCACATGCACAAACACATGCAGCTATGAAACTTGGATAAGGGGGCCAAGCTTTGCAATCTTGGGCCTCTAAGTCAACAGGTGGATGAGGATAATTGAATCAGATGTGTCTGGAGTCTGAGGCCCAGAGATCAAAGCAGTGGCAAGTCAGGCCAGAGCTCTACACACACACACACACACACACACACACACACACACACACACACACACACACACACACACGAAAATGAGAACACCATGCAGAGCCTCAGAAGCTGCAGCTTGGCTGATTAAAGCAGTCTGACATCCATACCCTAGTCTGACCTCCAGGTGCAGAGCCATTGGGCCCAGGTCTCAGCCTCAGGCACCCTCAGGAAAGCAGTCTGACCTTGGGACACAAACATCCTTCTGCCCCTGCACACCCTCCACCATAACCCAACACCACCTGGAGGCAAGATCAGTGGAAACACTCTGGCCTCTGTGTCAGAGATGTGAGGCCTTTACATCAGCATCAATGGCTAACCACGGCAACTACAGGGACAATGTTATTGTCGCACTTACCCCCCCCCCCGCCCAAAAAAATAGAGGGCCGAGAGGAGAAAGGGGGGGTTCAAAGTTTTCATATGTGGATGAAAAGACCACTGGTGGAGGACAGACATCAGGGGAAGAGACAATAACAAAGCCTAAAAGAGAGGCAGCCAAAAATGTAGAGTAGAGTCACACCAGCTGTGCTGATTACCAAGTTAACATGTCAAAACAACCCACTCCCACCATTTTCCCTCGTCTGTGTCTTTATCGTTATCTGTCTCCTTTGAACACAAGGTGGAGTGGACATGAAGGCTAATCACCAAAGCTGTTCTGTATGATCTCTTGACCCTTGCTGACTGCACTTGCTTTCCCACAGCATTTCTCTGCTTGAATTAGTGCTATAGACAAAGCAGTGGCTCCATCTTGTGGCTAATTTAGGAATAGCACAGCAATAGTGGAACGCATGGTGGAATTTGCTCAGGGCATTTTGGGCTAATGAGGTTAGATGATATATCTGTTCATCACAACATCACACAGACACGCACAGAGACACACAGACACACACACACACACTTCTGTGTGAAAGAGAAGTAATACCTCAAAATATCAGAAAATCATCCCAACTTTGCCTTTAGATCTTGAAACTTGAATTGGACCCAACAGTTTCACAAGCTAAGAGAAGCCCTGCCCATCACCTGACTAATGGCGAGTGAGACAGAGATCAAACGTTGCCACATCATAGGGAGGGAGTCAGACGAGTTTCTTCCATTTAATCTTATCTAAATGAGAGAGACACATAAAAGGAATCTTGGCCAGGCTAATTTTCTCCATCAGGATGTTAGCCTGTGATCTGAGTGTCTTTCATGGTCTTATCCCAATCAGACACTATGGTACTCAGCACTCTGCTCCCCACAAAACCTCTCTATCCACACCCCCTATGGCAGAGGAGAGGAAGGGCAGTGCCTTACTGACTGTAGCCACACTGTTTCAAACCATTCGGAATGTAAGCTATAGCATCTATTATGAAAATGGACACAGCCTTACAAACAGGTTAGCAATGATATAAAAACACCTCACTGTTAGACACAGAACATGGAAAGTAAAGTCTATCGGGCAACAACAGCCTGTGTCGAATTTAATAACATAATTGAAACATGTGTCTGAAAATAGACATCATCAATAAACTAAAAAAAAACATTCATAAACAGCAGTAATATAATCATGTCCATTAACTCCACACCCAAGGAGCAAGTGATTATAGAATGCCGGCATTTTAAACGCATCTTAAATGTTTGTACAACATCAATGTACAAACTCAAAACACAGAAATATACATTATATACATTCTGCTAGTGGGATACAGTCAATCCAACTTAAAGTGTGACAAGTATTTTAAAGACAAGTCCTAATGGTCATTTTCAAAGAATCAAAAATTTTACAACCCCCTGACCGTACAATTTGAATTACATATGACAGCAGAGGGCTGGACTCCTTCTTACACAGTGCCCTGGTGGATATTAAGCTCTCTTTACTACGCTTACAGTGCTCTCTTTTTATTATGCTAATGAGCATATCAAGCCACTGGGCTCTGATTTGCCTTTCCTTGTTAATTAGAATGAAAAACTCTGTCTGAGCCATTACTAACATCACTTTGTCAAGCCCCGAACTGCCTGGAGTCAGAGGAAATATCCCTGAGCAAACTAGGATGACTGATGATTTAGTGAGGCATGTGAAAAGTTTTAACACACGTGCAGATATACCCGTATGATTATGCACGAGAAGCATGAGCTTTAAAACAAGCTGTTTTAATTAAGCAGCACATTCCTAAATCCAAAATACATATATTTATGTTTTAGGCATTTAGCTGAGAAAAAGTGAATGAGCTGCCAAGCCTTATTCTCTGCTTCTAGTTCCTCTGGGGTTATACCTCCGGTTCAACAACTGGGAAAGTGTAAAGAGGAGAATAACAGAAAGATGGATAGAGAAAGCGAGAGGTTCCACATCCTCTCATGCTGTTTTGAAGTGCATCTCTTTGAAAAGTCAGAATGGACAGCTCATACAGACTGATGCAACAACTTGGCAATGTCTTTGGCTTTTCAGATGGTGCTGCTGAGCAAATACGATGGGCTATCAGTCACGAAAGCCATGTATATCCAGCTTCACAGCCAAGTTCAGTGTTTTCAGTCTGATAAAAGAATATCAACACAGAATGCTTGGATAAATATCTTATGTGCTACTATGTGTAGCATCTTGCACAACTGACCAAAAGGTTTTTTCGTCAGTTATTAGAGAGGTTAAGTCACCAGCTGGAACAAGGGGAGCACTCTGTTTTCAATAAACTGTGCATGGAGGAACATAATACCATCTTAGAATGCTTATATTTGACTTCTGACTCTAACATGTGAAGCATTTCAAAAGAGGGAAGTGCCAGAACCTTTCACTGGCATTGTGATAAGCTACTGAGAGCTCTTCAAGGGATAAATGAGAGCATGGGAAAGTTACAGTGGCAATGTACTGTACATGGACATCAGTTTCACTTCTTCATTTTCATGGTTGAACCAAGTTTCTCACAAATTTAGATGACCTCATTTATCTACACAGGAGACAGTTTGACGCAAACAGTTGTGTAAAGCACCGAACACACTATCAGACAGATATGGAAGAACTGACTGACCAGACAAACCCTTTCTGCTCCCAAAAAAAACCCCTAACAAAAAAAATATACGAACTGGACTGGATAGTTAAGATAAATATGTGATGAATGATAAAATAATAACCCCTTCAAACAACAAACAACAGACACGTGTATAACAGGGATCTACTAAAGACATGTTCGACCCGAGTTTGACCCGTTCATATCAGACATCTGTCATCCCGTTTCTCAATTTTCAAAGGGATTCCAGTCTTCGGTGCAGTTCCAGTCAGTGTAGTTACATTAAATAACCACTCGATAAAAGTTTCATTGATTTTTAGTCGTGAAATAGTGGTTCACCAAACTGATTCTGGATCAGATCGGTCCTTACTCTAGCCCAACTCAGGTGAGACCCATGTCACTGTGTTGGTCTGAATGGGGTATAAGTGACACCGAACATGGTGTGACAATTAGAATAAAAGGCGTCACTGATGTGAGACAAAAAGTCTGCATCCCACATACCTCGCAACACCACACATCGCCAAGTGCTTGTTCACGAGGGAACTGTTGGCTACATCCTGACCTGGTCTATATGGAAAGTGTTTGGGGACAAGTTCTGTTGTGATTAGGCACTATATAAATAAAGCTAAACTGACCTGAACACCCCGCTGAGTACTAAAGCCAATGGACTGAGGCCAAGAAGAGGAAAATTAAGCTACATTAGGCCTACAACAAGCAAAGCTTAGGAGTGGAAAAATGCTATAACTAATCTATCTCTAGATACTAAAACCTATAAAGCTGAGATCCTGACCATGCTACCATATCTATGTATAGGTATGAGGAAAAAAGGCAGATTAATTGCCATTGCCATATTTTATTCACGCAATTTTTCAATGACAGTATATATGTCCCTGAGGTAATGTACAGTGGAACAGTACCTGTGATGTGCTGTAATAGGTGTGGAACTGGTTGGGTCCTTAAGCAGACCAACAACCAAACTGTCATCAGTGTAGCCCAGCTCTCCTGTCACCCAGTCAGGCAGACCCGCACTGCTGTGCTCCACATACCGACCAGTCAGAGGCTCATCGAAGTAGATGGACTACAAATGCAATTTCAAAGACAGGTGATGAGGATTGGGTTAAATCATCTATCAGTATATGCAATCCATTGCATCCAATGCATTAGATTTAGGGTTAAAATCTTTATTTTGTAACTCACTTTGGGCATGTTGCCTCTACAAAAAATGGCTCTTCATTTAAACCTGACTATGACAGCATTTCAAATTTTACTGTACTACAAATGAAGGTGCAAACGCAGTTTAAATGCAATTAGTTGTGTCACTACTAAGTGACAACACAGCAATATTTCTAATTCAGTGCAGTCATTCTTACCATGTAGGCAGGGAGTGTTTTGAGACTGCCAGGCTCTGGTTTGCTGATGAAAGGCAACTTCAGGATCCCTCTTTTGAGCATGTGAAGGAGCAAACGGGCATACATGTTGCGGTTCTCACGACCTATCAGACCTGAACCACATGCGGCCGGGTCACACAGCTTTTTTATCCACATGGCACATCGCTGGCGCTCTGAGGTCAATGGAAAAGAGAGAGGGACAGGGGAAATGATGATACGGCTAATAGCAGTAATGTATTGTCTTGTCAGTTAATTTCTGAGAGTTGTCTGATCACAATAATTTGCTTAGCATGGTATAACAAGAGCACAAAACAGAGACTACAATAACAAGCCTGTATGTTACATCTGTGATATTTAAACTTCATTAAGTGAGGTGAATATGGATGAACTGACATCTCACCTGTCTTATTGGGGAGTTTTAGGACATATGGCTTCATGTCCAGTAGAAAATGGTCAAACTCGGTGTCCAGTCTATCCCATGAGTCCTCGTGTTTGCTCATGGTGACCCGAAGAGATAATTGAACGGTCAGCTAATGTTTGTTATAACGGCTGTTTAGAAGTTACTCAGTTGGCTAGCGTTGTCTCTGTTAGCCAGCTAAATGAGTGCTTGTAACGTTAGCTGACCTGTTGACTCAGTTTAAACAGAGTGAAGATCCTAGTTATACGAAACAGACAAGTTAACACCGTGTCACGCAATGTTAGCATAACATGACTGCTAACTGCCGCATAACTATAACGAGCAGCGTTCACAAACTAGCTAACACAGACGCTTCACGAGCTGAGACTGTAGCGCAATTAAGGCATTAGCAAGTGAGCTAAAGCAGACCGGTAAAACCCCCGCGGGGTCTTTCTGAAAGACTTCCGGAAACAGAACAACGACACGTTGAAAAACAGCATATTGTATGAACACGCAAAATGAGACTAAAACACGACTTGCATTGAGCACTGACTCCGCCGCCCAAATAGGTTCAAAACTTTGGCGTCCTGACTCTACGCCACATCCGTTTTCCGTGGAGACGCAGCGTCTTCCTGTTGCCATAGAAACTGCCCCCCCTTATTTCCATCATATACTGCATCACATAATGGGGCTAACCCTGCAAAGGATTCAGCGGTGTATAGATAATGGGGCTATTTTGTTTACAATTTTTAAGGAAATGTGTATAATTAGCGTGCACACTGTACACAATATTGTTTTTATTTGTGCTTTTACAGCACTGTGTTTACATCACTCACGTATTGGAGCTGCCACTATCGCAAATGTGAGTCAGGAATTTGAATCGGCAAATTAAAAAAAAAACTTTATTTTGCTGCATTTCGACCGGACACCTGTTGGTAGTACCTAAAACTGAACCTAAACTTAATCCTAATACCAAATGTTGAATCTGACCCTAACCACACCATTAACTATAACTATAGCTATCAGTAATCTCTGCTACACCCAACTATAACAACCACAACCGCGAGAGCAGACTTCGGTATAACACCAGTCTCTATTACAGCCGGTTTGGCATTATCCTCAGCTCAGTCAAATCCTGTAATGTAGTTCATGTCCACAAGATAGCGCACAATACCTTCTATTTGTGGGGTGGCCCGCAACTACTGAAGGACATTTCGCCTTGGTATTAAAACTGAGAATGTTCCAAAACATTTTATGCATATAATACTTAACTTGGCCTGAGTCAGTACAGAGAACATTATTGGACATGTCTGTCATGTTCATGTACCATAAAACCGCTTCTGATGAGCTCTAATTGTTCGCAGAAACTGAAGTGAAATATTCCCACAGCACGTGAAGGCAGACTTCAGCGACGTCACCTTGAATGAAAAAGAAGCGCTCAGCTGTAGTCCAGCAGAGAGGAGGCGTGCGGTCCGTCAGCAGCGCCCCAGCACATAGAGCACCACTTACCAAGAGCTGTGAAGACACCAGGACCTCACAGGGATCTGTCGGGACAACACGAAGTTGTGGCTGTGTTGGGTTTTTTTGTTTTATTTTGTTTTCGCCATTATGGCTGACCATCTTTTACATTATAATGACTCAGCTTCGGTTGGGAACCGATTCGCACGCAAAGGTGCTTTGCGGCAGAAAAATGTGCACGAAGTGAAAAACCATAAGTTTATTGCGAGGTTTTTCAAGCAGCCGACGTTCTGCAGCCATTGTACAGACTTCATATGGTAAGCCTCTCTCACTCGCCTGTTTGAACAGCACCTGTCACCCACTTTCAAAGCCGTTTTGACTTCAGGATGTTGTCATTGACATGTTCAACAGCAGCTTTTCACAATGCTTTTGCAGTTCAGCAAGTTTAATGTTAATAACCTAGATATGATCGAGCTTCCAAGTACTTTGTGTCTCAAGTGCATCGTTTGCCATTCCCACAGCTCAAGCGCATGTCTTGCTGCACTCAGACTTCAAGCGCATTAATTTGAGACAGATGATGCTTCAAGACAAATTAGCGACACTAACCCGTTTACCAATTTTGAATAGACTTTGCAACTTTGACAGAAAAGTAGCCCTATTTTTCTAACACTTGTTCTTTTTAAATTGCAGGGGATTTGGGAAACAAGGATTTCAATGCCAAGGTAAACCACTTGCATGGTTGTGTATTGGTGTATTTGAGAAGTCAGACTAGTGTCTTCACACACCATGCTTTGCACTGAAAGCACAGCTTGTCCTCTGTGCATCCAGTTCTTCACACTGATTAAACTTAATTTATGCATTCGCGAGTAGGTTCAAGTGGTTCGATAAGCAAATATGTATGAGGATGCAGAGCTAATGTTATATTAAAAACCCACAAATTCAGATTTTTAGAAGTTTTATTTTCTTCAGGAGGACACATTCTGCACACAAGAAAGCAGAGGTTACTACTGTATATGGGACCAGTCCTTGTAAATTTAAGATTCATTGAAGCGTTTACCTGCAGCTTGGATACATCAAGATCCATGTCCTACCACTTGGCTCTGGAAGACAGTGATTAGGCATTATTTCTGTGAAGGACATTTTGTTCAATTAAGCATTCAGAGACTGAGGTTTATAGTAGACATACCACTGGGGGTTCTTTGCGCCTTTAGAGGCAGCTGGTTGACTAGGTGCAGGACCCTTGACACCTTTTGAGCTTATAGGCATCGGCGGTTGAGCTTCTGGCGAGTACTTTAAGTGGGTGGAGCTATACCTGTCTCGCTGGTAGCTGTTTCTGGACTGGACAATATAGCTTGAAGGCAGAGGAAGGACTGGTTCACTCACTCTCTGGGAAACCTCAACTTTTTGGGTGTTGAGATTCACTGGATTTTGTGGATGCCAAGAAGTCGCACTGTGTGGCTGATAGTCAGTTTGCCTAAAGTTAAGGTTTACTCTTCCAGGGAAGCTTCCAGTCCCTGATGGAAGGATCGGCTGGGCTCCTACATTTGTTGGGTAACTGTGGGATGAGGGTTCTTCATAGCCATAACTTTGAGAGGGCTCATTCCCAGGGAGATACTGAAAAACATCCTCATAGACAAGGTGGCGGATGTTCCCGCCAGCTGCACTGGAGCCAGTGTTAAAGTCAGCCACACCATAACCACTGCTAACTGGCTCAGGTTGCCAATATGCAGAGACGGGAGGATTTGCAGCCTGAGAGGTGGCGGATGGGGCATGGTAGGCAGTTGCACTAGCAGAATGAGTGGAGCCACCAGCATGAAGAAAGGCATACATACCATCTGGAGAGGCAACATTAGGTTGTGTTGACTGAGGTTGGACAGGGCCTGGCTGAGACATTGCTGGCTCACTCCACAAAGGAAATACAAGTGGTTCATCAAGGTTTTCCAGCCCCCAGTTCCTTGACGCACCATTAATCAGTCTCTCTACCTCTGGACCACTAGGTGTGTTGGGCAGGTTTTGAGGTGGGACCCAAGCCGGCTGTTCTGCAACGACAGGGTTGTTGTAGGTTGTGTGGACAGGGCCAGTTGGTTGGTTGCTTGAAGCCTGCCAGTTATCCAGATCAAAGGTTGGAGAGGTCAACACTTCATCTTCTCCATCATCTCCTATGTTATGTGAGTCAGGTGAATATGGATATCCATACCCTGTAAAGTTAAAAATTAAGATGAAGCAATAGAATTGTGGCCTAATAGTGGTAATTAAGAGGAAAGTCATTACCTTTTATAGCTGGTGAACAAACACTGCCGCTAAATAGCAAAAAACAAATCCAGGAAACCCTGCAAAAGACACCAGTAATACAAGCATCTGATGAAAGTCTCTGATAAAAGGTAATTGGAACAGTCAAGTGTAGCATGAATACAACTTACTGCAAAAGGAGTCCAAGAGCCATAGCTGTTAGCTGAGAAGCAGCACCCTATACTCCTCAGACACTATGGGTAGAGACAAGCTGCTCACTGGACTTGAGTGTAACCTCTGGGCTCATGTATCCCTTTGTGTCTCTTTTATATCAGCACCGCAGGTCTTAACGAACACCATCAGCAACAGCTGCTCACAGCAATTAGAGGCCAAGCAGTTCACAGGTGTGGCAGCTGGACAACACCGCCCATCGTGTCAGTGTGAAAGTCACCCTTGTAAACATGCTCAATTTGTATTTATACTAAAATATTTTGTTTTTTTGAAGAACACTGACCAATATCTTTGATCATTTTGCATATTGCACATCTTAACAGTCAGGAGGCTATTGTAGATTTTCACTTAAAAGCTTCTACATGGAGTCAGGCTGCCACAAGCGGGCCCTGAAAGCAACACCCTGTTGCAAACGTTTTTGCCAGCGTAACATTTCTCTCTGGAGTCTAGACATCCGATACTGTGGCAGCTAAAGCGGAGAGGGGCACAGGAAAGAGCGACGGGTTAGGGAGTCAAAGATGAAAACAGTAGGAGGAGTTATGATGGGGATTAATGAGGTCAAATTAAGGTTAGATCACCAGTACGCACGGTACGAATGAAAAAAAAAAAGTAAAATAAATGTGGAAATATTGGGTATAGAAAAATAACTTCATGGAAATGATATGTAAAATGTATACTGCCTAATTAAAGTGAGATATGCTTTCTTCTGAAGTGGTGCCTGTCCTGCATTTGCATATGTGCAAGACTGGTGCAGTTGAGCTTAAAGTGTGATCTGCCAGACAAAGAAAAAGGCTTAATCAGCAGTGTCAGGAGGGCTCAGACTGTAGAGTTGTGGCACATTTAGAAGGTAGCAAGCTTATGCAACGAGTGGAAGAAGAATACAGTACACCTCATCAAAGTGTTTGTGTGGGTAGCTTTGGATGGCTCAGGCAATAACAAGTAAATGCCACTCCGCAGTGTGACAACATGTCACAATACAGTTGTACACATCGGCTAAAAGTATAGCATATTACTTTCAAACCTGAATGAAACAGGTGAAGGTGTTTGTAATGAGGCAAGACACATCTGCACTGAACTACCAATGACTGGAAAGAGATTTTATGGTCTGATCAGTCCTGGGGCTGGCTGCACGACTGCAATAATAAACTCACAATATGGATTGTCAACAGGTCACAGTTCTTCTTTCAGGTCATAGGAGATCGAAATATGAATGGATATGCTGTGCTTGTGCTTATGTTGTGCATATATGTATAAAAGTAAGTACATTGCGCAGAGATTAAAATTCATGTCCCTCTTTTCTAAAATGACAATGTCAATCTCAAATTCCACATTTTCAGATTAAATATATACGCATGTGTGCAGGGGCGGCACTGGCCCTCCGTAGCACTGATTCACAGTGGAGCTTGACCATGAATGCATCATGGAAGTGGGCTGAAAGATGCATGCTCTTGGATGAAGACAGTGCTTTTTCTTGTAGAGCGTGCATAAGAAATTGCTTTCTTAAAGAACCATACAGTGGGGACTTTGTGTACGGAGGGTTGCGTAATGACTTTTGTAACTGCTGATAACACTATGGAGCCATGGGATATTGGATTGCATTACATGTAACTGTAAGAAAGGTAGTACAGAGAGATTCTGGCTCAAATATTTATTATGAGGAGACTCTAAATCAAGGCATACATTGCGTTCTATGAATCCAAACTGGGCTTGTCATTCATGCATAAAGCTCTTGAACCGAACCTCTAAGAACTGCTTCTCTGAGGCTGGAATGTAAAGTCAAATACTTGAGCCTCTGTGACACCAGAAGTCGTTGTGGCAATGTTTCATGTGTGAGGTAGGGTTATTAGAAAGGTGATAAATTGTGACTCCTGTGATCTTTCATCTATATCATTTCTCTGCGTGGCAATTATCAGATTACGGCTTCTTAGGCGTGGGCAGATTAAGGACTGTCTTCTTGAGCTTCCTGCTGTGCATTGAAAAAGCAGATAGAAGGTTTTTTTTTTTTTTAAATCATTATTCCCCTGCGATCACCCACCTCCACTACACAACAGTGAGTAGTGGAGTATAGTGCCACTGCAGTGGAAACGTCTTTATTACTTAAGGATGTGTGTGTGGGTGGAGGCAGGAGTTTCTGCTGTTCCCAGGTTGGTGACTGGCCTACCGTTTGATTGCTAAAGGTAGCAAAGGTCTGGTTCTCCTTGGTAAGGGATGTAGGAAGAATGTTACAGAATTACAGTTGAATTAATCACTTAACAGCCAAGATCATACAAGATGCCTTTTTTCAGTGGCCTCTCATTAACAACATTTTCCTCCAATAACAAGTAATTATTGATTCACTGTAACCTACTGTATCCATTGGATGGTGTATTTAATGTACATTTTAGAGAAGTGCATGGTTCTCTCGTTGGCTGCGATGTGGTCCACTGTGGTGAATCTGCTACAGCGATACATCCTGTCATATGGACATGCTGAGTTACACCCTATACTCCCAGACCAACTACATGCTCAGCTTGGATGTTGCTACCATTCCCTTTTCTCCCTCTCACTGTGCATAGTGTATTTTTTTCATTCCCACTCATTTTCATCGTGTGTTGGTTGTGTGTTTTTTTTTTAAATCTGTTACTCAT
This sequence comes from Chelmon rostratus, assembly GCF_017976325.1. Taxonomy (NCBI): domain Eukaryota; kingdom Metazoa; phylum Chordata; class Actinopteri; order Chaetodontiformes; family Chaetodontidae; genus Chelmon; species Chelmon rostratus. The sequence goes on along the minus strand of NC_055674.1, from coordinate 11,858,681 downwards.
AAATTCATTGCACATTTAAATCTGAATATATTTAGTAGAAATCAGCCTCCCTCAGAAATAAACCATCTTCATTGGACTGACATCTGTATGGCATAAACTTAAGAATGTAAAGTGATGGAAATGTCAGTACGAAGATGGCTTGTTACCTCAAGGAGGTTATGTTTTAGGTTTGGTTTGCTTGTTGGTTTGTTTGTCTGTTCGTCATCAGGATTACAGAAAAACTACTTGCCCAATTTTCAGGAAACTTGGTGGAAGGTTTGGTCCAAGGAAGAACCAAATCACTGTGCAGATACATATATTCCATTAACATAAATAGGACATTTGTCCCTGGCAGAATAAATACCATACTTCTTATAATGACTCCAGTAATCCTCTGGCGTAGCTGCACACGTAGTTGCTCAGACTTCATACAGAAAGCAGTCGTTATGGAGCGTTCTGGGTCAGCGGTTTCATAGGAGAACTGGTACAAGTGTAGCAATGCTTTTTTTTTTTTTTTTTCAAATGATGGTTTGGCTATGGAAATGTAAATAGACACATATCATGCAACTAATGACACTCTGACTCAGATCCAATCCAATTATCTGCATTAGACTCCACCAAACATATGTGTTCAAACTTTACGCTTCAAAGGAACAAGAAGTCATTTAGAAGATTTACATGATAAATGCACAGCTGAGATGATGAGGCTTCAGCACAACCAATTTTTTACATAATTTTAATAGTTTTGGTAATACATCCAGACATATATAGTATATTGTACATCATAGAAGAGTGGTCTGTTGGCCTTGGCAGAGGTCAGCGTTCTCTGAGTGCAGTCCGACTATAATATATTCAACACATTTTTTTCTGTTATGTCTCCCTTCTGTTCTTGCAGATCTTTTTCTAAGTAGAGACTCAAACAGAAACTTATTCCTAAAGCATGGAAAACGTCACTTGCACCCACTAAATAAACGGATTATGCAAGTCAGATGATTAGCAGCTCATGAAAATGGGCTCTTTAGGTTAATAGAGGTTGTGATTCATTTCCTAAAATGGCAAAAATGGGAATTATTCATAACAGAACCATCATGGCCACCTGACTGCAAACTAGGTTTTTTGTGAGGAAATCCCAAGCGTGGCTTGATTGACTTAACATTTCCCTAATGTGAGTGCATTCGCTGAAGTCAAATGATGCAGAAATGAATAATAGGCTGTTATTTTGCATGTGCGCGCAGTAGACAGATGGATAGGCATTCAACACTTGCAGCTCCACGTGTCAGAATTATAAGTTCTCCTTCGCTTGAGAGAGTGTGACACATGCACAAAGGTTGAGCCATATCAAAATATGACAAGAAATCTGACAAAAAAGATGTTTTAATTAGTTACATTTTAAGTCGGACTTATTATCATTAATTATTAATTGCCACAGGAAAACTATTCCTGCCCGGATGTCACAGTGTTAAACAGTGTCGCCCGCTCTCTGAACCTTTCTCCAAACGTCACATCATCTCATTGAAGCTAGTGGTGCGAGAGGGAGTGAGCGTGTTTCAGCCACTTGCCACCACGTCGGATGCTCTGCCCTCCCCCCTTGCCTCCCCCCTCCTCCCCCTAGCCTTTGAAACTGAGCGTCTGTGGAAATGACTGTGCCATCTGGAGAGTTGAGAACCCATCGCTGGGGGGAGAGCACTACGTCTGGACACGAGAGAAACGAGAGGTGGAGGGAGAGGCGGTTGGAAGAAGAGGAGGAGGAAGATGTAATAATGCAGTGTGTTGAAAGAAGGTGACGAGGAGGAAAGGTGAACGCGTATGTATGAGACTATATAAACACAGGATTTGCAATTGCATGGGTGGAAGTGTGAGGGTGAGAGAGATGATGGAGTCAAAGAGGCCTTTTACACGTTCAGGTTTTGGCAAAGATAAAGCAAACAGTCTGACTACTCAGAGCAGATGAGAGAGCAGAGAAAACAGTAGTGGATATTATGTCTAGGTGATTGTAAACTGTGGCCAAGTTACATCTGAGTAGTGATCTGCAGGATTGGTGGGTGTGCTGGATGTTATTGATTCAAACCTGCGATAACTGGTTTTTACCACTTGGGGCAGCAGAAACAAGCGAGCGGGGAATTGACATATCATGACCTTTGAAGCTGATACTGTGAACTTGCACAAACATTTGCTTATTTACACATCAGGCAGCTATGGAGCAACATTATCAGTCATTTACAGTCATGTTTATGAGCACCTGATGAATGTGGGAAATTCCTGTCTCTTTATCTGCTAAATGTTCCACTATGTTCACCAGCTTGCTGTCTGCCACTTGGTGTGGAGCGGGAAGTGTACAGTGGGGTTTTTTTGGTCTTTTTCACTGAAAACAGCTGCCTGCTGTGGCTGAAAGCACCTCAGTGAGAGCAGTGAGAGTGAAACACAACAGCAAAGTTGCAGCAGGACAGCTAAGCAGTGAGCAGGAACTTGCTTTAAAGCTCTGCAGGAAGCTGCGGATTCAGGTGGTAACTCTCTGTAGGTTCATCACTGCAGTGTGAACGACCCCTTTCACATTTTCTCATCATCATCTGATACATTATTATCATAAAAAAAATCGATTACAGCTGCTTTTAAATCAGTGAAATAACTGAAAGTGAGACCGCCTTTATCTTCTGTAATGTGACAGAACATATAGACAGGCTACAATTAAGTAATTTAAATCAGATCATTCAGATTTAATTGGATCCTGTGAGCTGTACATGACTGTAGGCCTCCACCCACACCTCCCCCACTCATGTTGTTACATCAGTAGGGGGACGATGAGGGAGAAATAAATAAATGAGAGCACAATCACACACTGTTTTGGAAACGTATACAATGTTATTGCTAACTGGCAACCAGTCAAACACCTCTGTAGTCGCCCTAAAATCACACTTGATTGGAAACATTTACATACGTCTAGTTTAAGATGAGCGTTAAGAGTTGTTTAAACACTTTAGAGAAACATATTCATATTAAAAAAGAAAATTTTTGACATTTTAACACAGTAACACAGGGACACAGGAGTACAACTTGAATACCCCAATAGCGTGGTGAGGTTGGGGCGTGGACAAATTAATTGCATCCCCAAAATAAATCAATTGATTTCTGTCGCTGGAGGACATTTCAGTAGGTTAGATGTTTGCCGTCTGTTTGCTCCCTCTTGGCGTGCATCATCTCCATGTTGTCTGTGGTCCTCCTGCGCTCCGCTCTTTGCTTCCATGGTGACATTTCCATAACTGTAGCCAGCCTACTTTGTTGTGTTTGAAATATATTTGCATGCCAAACGCAGCCAGTTTGCCTACTCTCACTTCCAACCCAGTGACTATTTGATGCTCATCAAGTGATGATGAGGAGATCTTTATCATGTGCACAGATGAAGGCGTTGGGTGTAGGCTGCTCCACCGCTCTCTGGGACGTCTATCGACCCCGCGGGCGGCATCATGTATGTGTCAGTTAGCATGACGAGGGCTGACACATGCCTCCGATGAGACCGTCGCTGAGCCCTAATGGCAGCGTAGGTGTGGAGCCAATCGCTTCCTCCGCTCAGAAAGGAGCAGTGGACCTCATTAACCAATCAAGGAGCAGAAGCGTGGGGGTGTTGGAACATGAGAGCGAGAGCTGTGCATCTCCTGACGGGGGAGCCCCAAACAATAAACATCTTACACAACGGCCGGCTGGGAGGCGGCGCCGCTCCTCTCAAGTGGCGGATCTGAAGGGTCCTCCTGCTCCTGCGTGTGGCAGATCTGAAGGGTCCTCCTGCTCCTGCGTGTTCAGATGGATATGTTTCATTTCAAGTCTATTCATTAAATCTCACTTTGGTTATTTTATAAAACAGATCAAAGCCTTGTTGCTTTATTAGGGATTTCTTTTTTTTTAAATGACTAATCTCCTGCTCCACATTGTGGGAGGTTTGGAGGAACCAGCATGAATTAGAGAATCCATTAATTTAAAAGCGCAGGTCATTATGTTTTTATTTCATCACTCATAAAATGCCACAGTGAAGTTTCGTTATTATAAGCTTTAAACACTGAAAACAGACAGAAGTAAGAGAAAACGATACAACACATGATTTCATATCTTGAAGAGTAGTTCAAATGTTGAACGGCGTATTCAGATAAATCCTGTGGCGTTTTTTGAACTATCAGCAGTACAGTGAGAGGTCCCACGAGGGATAAAATAAAACTTGCAGCTCTTTCACACTCACCTCAAACTTTATGCCTCTCGAAAGTTATCAAGCTCAGCATCGTGTCTGAGAAGTATCTGCTCGAGACGCATGAAAACAGGCTTGTTTGAACATGGCTGAATCATTCTTTAATATATCAGCGATTCGGAACCCTCTCCCAGCTGAACGGCATTAATTACACAGAGAGTGGAGGCTTAGCTGGCCGGGATAATTATGTGTAATTCTGCTTCTGCTTGTCTCTGCTCCACATTCAAAATGTCCTTTTTTTTTCCTACCATTGAGCGTTGCCCCCTCCCCCTCTCCGTCTCCCTTCCCTCTCCCTCCACTCCTCACTCAACACCACTGTAGCACCAAAGTGGGCCATTTCCATTTTGTTATCATGTTGACAGCTCTTCTTGGCAGTTTTGATGTGTGCTTTATGTTATCAGATCTCATCCGCAGCCCCTTGGTCTTGTTCTGTGCATCACACCCCCACAGCTAGCGCTGTATATTCAACTGCTCAAAATTACACACAGTATTTAGCAACGGCACAGCGCTGTGTTTTCTATTAGGAGCTTTTAGAAATTGTGTATGGCATTTAAAATGTACTATTTCATTGACTTTTCTTTCAGACGCTCCTTTCTTTCCTTTACAAATGTACAAACACACACATGATTCCCACTGTATTCACTATGGATTAAGTGTGTTTTCAATTTGAGCGATTTCGCATCCCTGCCTCTGCGCTTCTAAGGCCACCAAAGTCGCACACTGTCAAGAAATTTTGGCTCTCGCTGTTCTTTGTCTGCATTGGTGGCTTGTCAGGTTGAATTGCAGAACCTTAACAGCCAGTGTCCAAAAGTCTTTTTTATCTGTGTGCCAGTTAGCACCCCTAAAGACAGAGCGACACAAGACCTTCCTGTGTGTCAACATAAGGGGATTGTCACAGTCTGGGTGCTAGACAAAGAGCTCTCATTTGAAACTCGCTCGCTGTAGGGGAGGAGAGGGGATTGGGAGGTGGTGGTGGGAAACAGAAGAGGCAGCAGATGATTTACAGTGTTGGATTCAGAGGTACTCAGCCTGTACTGTGTACTGCCCGATACTTTAGCATGAACCAGTGACCCCCCCGAAATGCTGCAAATGTCTGTTGTCTCGTTTTGTTGATGCGACACGATGTAACTGTGACAAATGCATTGCATTTGCTGTGACTGTTTCACAATAAAAGCCACCCTGTGTTTCGCCGTTGGGATGCTTTTAATGTGAAACAGCGGAAGTCGTTTATTAGGAACTAACATAGCTCTGGTACGGCTATTAAACAGTGAGGCTGACGTACAAACAAAAAGTTACAAACATTGTTTCCTGTACAGGAGGTTGTATTAGATGAAAATCTTGAGGATTATCACTTGAAATGCACAAAAAAAACCCCATTTGTTCTGCTGTCCTGCTAACAGCTACCTGACTGTAGTTCTCCTTCACAGCTGACTTGAAATATTATATATTTTTAGAAGTTTGGAAGTAAATTCTGCTGATCTTCTGTTTTCTGTTGTGCTGTTTTTGGGTTAGGGTTAGGATTAGGTCTTTTAACTTTTTAACATTTTGGTCGTCTTTCTGCTGCTACAAGGAGATTTTAATATGGATATAAAACATGATCTAAAGTCACTTATAGCGTGCCATGTGTAACAGAATCAGAAAATATTTTAAACAGATTTTTTTTGATGAGTATTACCTGTTAAATGAAACAAAATACAACAACACGTGAACCCCTGCAGCATATCTAGCACCTTGCTAATATCTGCATCCATACAGTGACCAGGTCCCACAAATCCTTCTAGGTGCCTCTGGCACCCTAAACCGGCCCTGTGTCACCTCTCACAATGACATTTTGATTTAATACATATCCATATCTTTCTCCTCATCTTCATCAGCTACTGTAAACTCTTGCCAGATATGCCAGCATGGTATGTCGAGGTTACCATGGCAACAGCGCTTGGCCCTCACTCCTTCTGTTATGAACCAAATCTCTGCCAACAACCCCAGGCGAGTGCTTCCCTTTAGAAAAAACAAAACAAAAAGAAAAAAACAAAAAGCAAAACCATAACAGAAAACACCTCTTGTTTCCAAATAATCCTTAAATGACGATTCGACTTGGGAGCTTGGCATCGCCTCCTCGGCTTCCACTTACACAAAGAAAACACAGGAGCTGCGACAATGCATGTAGGTGACGCTTGTGATCTTGTAAGGCAGCATGAATAAAGATATGAATGAAGTGATGAACTCCAGCAGCACTTGGTAATCGCACCCTGCAGCGCAACAACCGGGGAGGAGGCCATTTCATAGCCAATTCACGACAGACTCTGCCCCCATTCTCAGTGCAGCACTGACCGCCACGAGTGCAATATTTTCGTTTTAACAGGCTGTCTCAGCAGATCATGTCACTGTGTTTTGCTTGCATAACGCAATGTCATCTGGTGACATTAAAAAGGGGTCTTTTTGGAGGCTCGGCGGCATTACTCAGCTGAGAGTGGGTAGTTAATTGTCAGGGAGCTGCATGCGTGTTTTTGCCGAGACACAATGCGGTGTAATAAGATGCCACATGCCGTTCCCTCGTAATCTCTGTTTTTAACAAACAAAGGCGAAAGAGCAGTCGAAGAGCGCTGGGAGGGAGAATTCTGAGAGAATGATGAAGATGCTGGAAGGACGCGCGTGCCGCCGTCCTCCTGAAAATACACGTGTGGCTGCATTAGTTTGTATGTAAACAACAATAGAAAGTGACAGGAGCAGCCACGGCGCTGTGATTTAATCTCTGTGGCTTCCAGAAATGTGCTCCGACGAGGAGAGACAGGAAAGATTTCTGACAAGACGCAGTAAACGTTTGGCTGCGAGTGCTGCCACCGACGTGCTGATAACTTTCCACCACACTGTTCTGCATCTGTTGCGAAATGACTCTCTCCCCAGTATGGTCTCAGTATGCTTTTGTGGCATTTATTCGTTTTTCAGATGGATGGGTTTGTGCTCGTGCCCGGCAATCTGCCTTTGCGTTCGCCTCGGATTATTTGACCCGTGTGCCGGCTGGCGCGGTGTGAGCTCTTAGTGGAAAGTGTGTAACGAGGTTTTTCAGAGAGAAGCCCGCGCTTTTCTTTCAGCTTCACGGGGTGAAAGACGGCAGCATCTTGAGCTTTCATCCATAATAGATGGTGCACTAGTGATTTATATAAAGGGACACTATCAGCACATAACAGAAGACCTACATTCCACCATCAGACATTTAACCCCCGCCTTATTGGTCCACACCACTTAGCTACCCAAACCATCTGTTGCTGCGACAACATATCATATGTTTCGTGTTACTTAGTTCCTCTCTCAAATTCAAGGTGAACGGATCAATCAAGTAGGTGTTGAGTGTGTAACCCCCAGCTGTCTATAGACTCTGCCCGGGGGAATTAAGAGCAGGAGTGCTCACCTTGACTGTACGCGTTCAACACTCCAGCTGTGCTTAATGAATTCTGCGGTGATTACACCCGCGGCTATTTCGGGCGCGGTTTAAGTCAGAAATATCGGACTTGACCCACATAAAGTGAGCACAATGTGCAGCCAGGAGGATTTTGAGCTGGCTGGGTCTGTGTCCTACATCCTGTGTGTGTGTGTGTGTTTGTGTGTGTGTGCGTCCTCAGGTGTGATGCTTCAGGGTCCAAGGACAAGAAGCGAAAAATAAGATGGGAGTCTGGTATTCATTCGGTGCTCACTCATCTTTTTACAAAAGGTTATGATCATCTGCGCTGTCGATCTTGGGAAAGGTCATCGTGGAATGAGAATCAATAATCATGATTTAATGTCATCACGCCCGTTTTTCAATGCTGAGTAGACTTAAGAAAGAGCCGTAGTACATCTGTTAGATTTTCAACATTAAAGCAGAACTCTTTGACAAACCTCGGCAGCAATCAATGGTGTAATCAAAAGGTTTTTTCCTTAGTGATGTAGCACTCATTGTTGCCTCTGCACTCTTCTTTATGCGGCTACTTGTCTTTTAGGGATGCAGCTAACAAATATCTCAATGTTGATCAATCTGTTATTTTCACGATTAATCGTTCTGTCAATTCTAAGAGTTTAAAGATATTCAGTTTACTGTCAGACATGACTAAAAAAAGCTGAAAACCTGCAGGTGAGAAGCTGGAACTAGTGACTACACGGCATTTGTGCTTATTAAAATAGACTAATTGATGAATGGGCTGCCTTTTTTATTATTTTGCCGCTAAGTCACTACTGATAAAAGTGTCAGCGAATTAAATTGAACTGCACCCTATAAGAGTAAGGCCATACTGCCAGCACAGAGACAAGAAAATCAAAGGTAACTAAACGACAATAGAGGAAAAGCGGGCAGCGGGTGGCTAAGACGGACACCTGGGACTTTCCCAGTCACACAGTAATATTTTTGCTATTTCTGTGCAAGGACAAAGCAGGGAGGCAGGGAGAGCGAGGGAGCGGCAGAGGGTTAGTGAGTGTGTGTGCCAGTTTTCTGAAGCGTGTGTTCCTTCTTCCTGCTCCTGTGGTGCTGTGTGTGTGTGTGTGTGTGTGTATGTGTGTGTGTGCGTGCAGTTTGAGGGTCACCCGGTAAGAGACTGCAGCGCAGCTCTTAGTCATCCTCACACCTCGCTCCCTTTTTACCTGACCGTCCATCTGTCCACCACCAGAAACAGATTCCCTGCTGTAAACAGACTCAGATATGCAAATTTGTACCTATATGTAGAATTACAGTAAACACTGAGCAGACAGTGTTTGGAAATTTGAATGAGCGTAGTACGCTGCTGTACAAAGGCAAACAAAATATGTTCTTGAGTCCTCGTCAGCTGCCTCTTCTGTTTCAACCAATGAGCTAATAAGGAGTTCATCTTTAATTAGAATTAAAGATTCAGTCAGCCACTTACTGCTATGCTGCTAGGCTAGGCTAGGCTAGTTTCCTGTTAGCAAGACCACTTTATCTGCTGTTTTTACTACTTTTTTCTGTGTTATGATGTAAAATGTAGCGACTGCCGTATTTATGAGTTACTAAAATGCGTCAAAACTGTTTTTTCACTTCCAGAAAACAGGAAAAAGGGGTTAAATTAGCTTTAGCTGAGGCTAAGCTATGTAGCTAACCTGAACTAGCTTTTCTTCTTAAGTTTTCTTTTTTTTTCGTTACACAAGGTACAATAATTTGTATTTTAAGGTAAGATTTCAAAAAGTCAGATTCCTCTCTTTACAAAATTTTGACAGAATATGTACGTTTTGGATTTGCTGTGTAGTGTTAGTGTAAAAGTGTATAAAAACCCCACACAGCAACAGATATATGTTAATGTCACAGAAAACTGCAATAACTACGACTCTGCTGTTAATATGTACAATATGTACATTTAAAGTGAATTAAATACGCCTACATTCAAGTACTCTCTCTCTCACACACACACGCACGCACACACACACACAGTAGTTGTGTTGATGTCAGATCTGTGTATTTCTGACAGGCTGTTATTGTGCTAGAAGCTGCTGTAAAGCTGCTGGTTTGTATGAACTCTCACACTCAAAGCATATATAAGCCTCTCCTTTTTATAGTTCCTCTTATATATACATGAGATAAGATGGACCTTTATTAATACCATCCATCCATTATCTATACACTGCTGAATCCTTTGCAGGGTCACGGGGCAGGTCGCCAGCTACATATACAGACAAACAACCACACGCTCATTCACACGTATGGACAATTTAGAGTTATCAATTAACCTAAGCATGTTTTTGGACTGTGGGAGGAAGCCGGAGAACCCGGTGAGAACCCACGCTGCACAGGAGAACATGCAAACTCCACACAGAAAGACCCAGGCGGGATCGAACTGGGGATCTTCTAGCTGTGAGGCAACGCTGCTAACCACCGAGCCACCGTGCAGCCCCTTTATTAATACCCTATGGTAAAATTTGATTTTTGCAGCAGCATAATGACAGACGTAAGTATAGATGCTGGAAGTATAGAAAGAAAAGTAAATAAATAATAGTATGCGTATATAAAACTATAATAAAAAAGTAAATAGGAACTGTGCATGTAAACACATGCACATCCGCAGGAGCTCCATCTGCAGTACCCTCACCTTAGTGGAGGGAGGACGGGAGATGGAGGCTGTCAACTCTGAGTCTCTAATTGAAGGTGTCACGGTTGTGTCTCCTCCTCGTCTTTCCCAGCCTCTCTGCTCCGCTCGGGGCAAATATAGCAACAGGCACCACAGGGGAGAATCAGCGCTGTGCTACCATGTTTTTTTTGGCATCTGTCGGGTAGAATGGAAGGAATTTTATGCTTTGATCTGCGTTTATCTTCTCTGGGGTCCCACTGGTGAAATTGCTTGAGAGTACGTCTGAGATTCTGTGCCGTCTTGTTTGTGTGAGAGTGTGTGTCCGAGCTGGCAATACTAAGACTTCCCCTTCTTTAATTCCTGTCTTCCATGTAAACAGCGTCTTTGAATCACCTCAAACTGAGAAACATTAAAGTGGGTGGGAGCCAAAATACGCTTAAAAAAAAAGAAAAGCTTCATTAGACTAAAAACAGTCACAAGTGTGTCAATTAGGCTTATGGCTCTATAACTAAATTAATTAAAGCATTATAAAAACTGTTATCCTCGCTGCCCTTTAGTTTAAGAAGGATGTGTGTGGGTTTGAGGGGGCAGCAAAGTTTCTTACCATTTGTTTTGTTGTAAGATTTGAAAGCCTGCACTGTAGCAGTCAAAATATGGCCAACACATTTTTGCTATTACTTGAATTAAAGCATGCAAGTAATGAAGAAATTGCTCTGTATCTAAAATAAGGAAATGGTGAAGGGACCGACCAACAAATCTCCTTGCTAGTTCAGTATTCAGGCCAGAGGCAAGAAATGCTAATGCTGAAGGGAGAGTGCTCACTTGTTACGTGCCCTTACGGATCATGAGGGCTGTTGCTGGCATGCCTCCCAACAGGGTGAAAGAGAAGGTGAAGCTCAGTTTACTGCTGTAGACCTTGTTGACCTTTGTTGTTGTGTTGTTGATACTGATCTGATGAGCTAATCGGGCCCGTCTACCTTTCCTATCTATGCATCGACCATGTGTTCTTTTTTTCTGCATGCAGAGTATTATCTAAAAATGAGACAGATTCTCTTTACAAATGCTACCCAGGAAACAACAATCAAACAAATGCATTTCTCCCTGGTGCTGTCACACCATACGTACTAATGAATAGAGTACACATGGTATTGTATAGTTCAAAGTGAGTGAGTGAACCATCTGATGGATGAAAAATTAAATAAAGAAATCCTATCTCCAACACAGGAACTTTCCCCAGGAACCTTTGGAGAAACTCACACATTTCCATCTCATTGACCAGGGTCTAACTCAAGGTTTTTTACCCCTAAAAGTACAGGAACTTTGGGGGTGGGGCTTGCACTGAACATTTCTGATCGTTGGGTACTTGCAGCATTTTATGCCAGCTGACATAAAAAAAAAAAAAAAAAAATCTGCTGGTGCAAACCGCTCTGTGGTGACAGTCCAGGCTTTTTAGTTGTTTAGTCAGGCGCAAAAATGACATGTAAAAAGTCGACCCTTTCTCATACATCAGTGGAGTGATTTGCCAAATCCTTATCATTGAAAAGTAGTTCCAGTTCTAGACAGTTCTCTGTACTTTCGGTGGAAACACAGATTGTTGCATTGTCAGCAGTAATGCCAGCATTGTACCAGCCCGTTGTGGTGAACAGGGACCAGAGCCAGAAGGCTTTTGATTGACCAGTCAGACTATGTTCCCACCCTCACCTATGGTGAGAGCGTGAATACAACCGGGTGAAATGAGTTTCCTCTATAGCGTTGCAGGGATCACCCTTAGAGAGAGGGTGAGGAGCTCAGACATCCGGAGGGAGCTGGTGTAGATGAGGTGGTTCAGGCATCTGATCAGGATGCCTCTTGGGTGCCTTCATTTGGAGGTGAGACTCAGAACACGCCAGAGGGATTACATATCTCATTTGGTTTGGGAACGCCTCAGGGTCCCCCAGGAGGAGCTGGAAAATGTTGCTGGGAGAGGGACATCTGGGCTATATTGCTTAGCCTGCTGTCACTATAACCCAGCCCCAGATAAGAGGTAGAAAAAGGGTGGATGGATTTATGTAAATAACGAGTGGTAGAGTTTCAAGTATAGCCCTCATGAAGAGGTATATTGTGTCTATCTAACATCCAGCTGAATAAAAACAGCAGGTGCATTAGGGAATCACAGGATTAAAGAAAATTCTGCAGAGTACCTCCTCAAGTATATTTAGTATACTTATTATCAAAGAGAAAACCAGCAAATAGTTGAACTTATTCAGACAGAAGTCGAGTCATTAATCAATCATGTGACTAAAATTCTGGTCTTGGTCCCTTAAAACTTACTAATCATGTGCATTTTAGTGTGTAGTTGTCTTGCATGAACATATGGTCTTTGCTGATGTGTGTGCACATGTGCTTTGTGTGAGTGTTAAGGGATTCTGCAGTAGCTGGTGCAGAAGGACCAACGTATCTCTCTGCAGAGCAGGAATAGTAAGCCATACATCAACCTCACCCCACATGGCAACATACAGCAGGACTGCTCACACCTACTCACACACTGTACACACACATCTGAACTGCTGCTGTGTCTTTGACACACTGCAGCCTGATTCTATGGAGCAGACATTACAAAAGCACATTATCACTGCGACACCCTTGCAGGCTCTGTAATGCAAACTGAATGTCGGACAGACACTGTAGCCTTGACAAGTCAGTTCAGACTGTGTCAACAGCTCTTTGATCCCAGCTGGCTGCACGGAGAGAGCAGATTTGACTGGAAAAGTGTGGCAGTGGAGTCTGTTGAGTGAAAAATTAAGCCTCTATCTGTAAGAGCAGTTCTTCACATGGAGGGCTGGTAAGAAACAGTGTCGGAGAGAGGAATGAGAGAGGTAGGCGTAATTGTGTCTGAAAGTGAGGTTAACCACATACGTATTCAGCGGGCCAGTTAAATCACCCCACTGCAGAGAGAAGTTCAAATGAAGAGACGGCTCAAATCCACTCGTCCTAGAAGCTCTGCAGGGTTTTATTGCGCCCCCCTTCCACTTTGGTCCAGACTCCAATATCTCAACAACTGTGTGAGAGATCATTGTGAGAGATCATTGTGTTTGTGCAGACATTCATGGTCCACAAAGAATGAATCCGTCTGACTTTGGCTTTATCAGACTGATATTGTCATGGACCTGCAAAATTTACTTTGCAAGCCATTGCTTTGTAATGGCAGTCTTTATTGAAGGTCTTTATAAGTCAAAAAAGTGAAAAACAAAATGCCGAATTCCTGAGCTTATACTAAATGTGGACATTTATTTATCATCAAATAATCCATTCAACCTGTATGACAGGATAAAAGGGATTCAGCTCACAGGACTTACATTTTTCATAGAAGATGGCTATAGGTTTAGATCTGCTTTAAATGGAAACCCCCAGCATTTCCAGTTTCCCTGATGTATAGTCCTGCCTGCTCAGTAAAAGGTCATGAGTTATTTAGTGCGCCTCATACCAAAGAGTGGTGACCAGATATAGCAGGTGTAGGTTGCTCTATCTCCAGCTCATCTCCTGATTTTTTCTTCTTTTTTTTCGGAAACACATCATCAATAAAAAAAAATTCATCCTGCAATAACTCAAGTTTTTGGCCACTTGGGGGCAGAAGAGAGAAGCTGTTAAAACAACAGCGATGTATTGTCATTTTTAAAGTTGTTATGGTGAACTTGTTGGCAAAGAGTTACTTATTGACACATCCAGTTATAGACTAACATTATAATTTATTCGGAAATGTGTTCCTGGTCCTGTGTTCATTCTCTTTAAACTTTAACTTTCTCTCCACCAGCTCCTGAGCGGAGTATGAGGCTCTTTAGATGCTCCACTATCTTCACCAGCTGGTTGTTAAGTTTGTCCATCTGTTGATTGGTGTTGAGCAGGTAGTGCACGATGAGTTTTTAGAACCTTTCTGCTGAAAACAACACTATGAGAGTGGTACGAGTGGACCATATCAGTAAAGTCGTGGGGTGGACAGTTAAAGGATAACTTTCGTTTTTTACAACCTGGACCTTATTTGTAGCATTAAATATGACCATTTACTCACCCAGACAACTTTGGTGGCATTTGGAGTCATTTTGAAGAAATTAGCCCCAGAGGAGCGGCGCGTATATCCGTATAATGCGAGTACTCGGGGCATCCATGCGCAGCCTCTATATAACGCATAATCTGCGGCGAAACTTGTTCATATTCAAATATTTTGTTATGATATGCTGGCGCTATTCCCCTCTTAGCCCGAGGTGGCATGTTATCAACATCCGGCATCTCTAGACAACTACCTCTGACTTGGATGATGTCATTACCGAACGTCACCAACAACACGACTAACTCTGCAGTGGTCGGCTACGAATACGCAATAACGAACCATAGATGTGCCAAACTACAGCATATCATAACAAAATATTGGAATATGAACGAGTTTCGCTGCAGATTATTTCTTCAAAACGACTCCAAATGCCACCAAAGTTGTCTGGGTGAGTAAATGGTCATATTTAATGCTACAAATAAGGTCCAAGTTGTAAAAAACGAAAGTTATCCTTTAAGCAATGAGCCGAAAGTCACTATAAAGCTCCCTAAAGCCGAGGTTAACTGCAGATTCAGGTGATAATTCTCTGTAGGTTCATCACTGCTGACAACAGCTTTCACACTGTGATTTGATATGTTGTTAGTCTTAAAACTATTAACTGTTGGACAGCCCTTCTAGCAGTCCCACAGGTTTTTTTCACCCAACAAGACTGAAGTGGTTGAAACAGTCTGACCTGCTAACCCTGCCATCCTTAAAGCGCTTTCACGGCTGAAAAAGTCAGACCATTGTTGTTGAAACAGAACAAAAAAAAGTCAAAGATAAAAGAGTTGAGGGGAAAAAAAAGAAGAAGGCACAGTGTGGCGTGGGAGGTAGCAGGTGCTAATTGAAACCATCTTGCAGAAAGCACAGAATGCCATTTCGCCACAGCTGCTGCCTTTCGTTTTTTCTCTCCCTCGTTCGGCTCCAAATGGTACGAGCCGTGCACTCGACAGGCTGACTAATGGCTCTACACAGGCTTGGATGCAGGCGTGTGGATTAACTAGGCCAATTAGCCAAGCACAGAGACTCCTAGTGATGAGAAGAGTCATGCTCCCTTTCTCAGCTGAGTGCCATTAATCAGCAATAAAGGGGCTGAAGCAACACTACAGTTTACTGACTGCTTTACTACTTACAATAGCCAGGTTTTCTGGCTCAAGCCTCTTGACCTCAATACAGCATGATGGTGTTTCTCTGGGGCTCTGCAGCTTTCGTGCTACAAAAATACACTTCTGGACGGCTTAAGAGAGGGACAGAGAATGAGAGGTTGTGCCACTGTGTGTGTGTTTTCAGGTCTGTGCATCTTTGAGGAGGCTGTGTCTGCATGTGTGAGTGTCCATCTGCGAGTTTCCTCCCAGCATCTGTACATTTGCATCTGTGCATCTGGACGAGGGCCTGCGTTTGTGTGTGGATGTGTGTATGTGTACAGCATGTGCATGTATAAATACATGCATACGTGTGTGTGTGGGTGGGTGGTTTGGTTTTGGTCATAACACAGAGCAAGCCTCATGGTGAGAGTTGTCCAGTCTGCTCTTGTCTACTTGCAAACTGGCCCCGGCTGACCCTGGATCAGCTCATCAGCTCAGCAAAACACGAGAACGAGAAGCCTCCAACGACTCTGCTATACTGTACTGACTCACTATCAGATGAATTCAGTCAGTTTATTAGCCCCATGCCACCTTTTTTAATTTCCTTTTTCCTTTACATATGTCCTCCTTTCCTTTGCTGTCCAAGTTCCTTTTTTCTCCTCAGTGTCTCATTATTAAACCAATCTCTCACACCTAATAGAAAATCACCAGTGTCTCACATTTCTCCTCAATCTAACACCGTGCATATCCAGTGATATACTGTAAAATGAATCTGTTAGTGTTGTTGTTCATAATTTACTACCTGGTGCTTGCTCGCAAAAGGCCATAATGAATCATTTTAATTTGGGTATTGTGTTTGTTCATCTGACTTCTCTTGGATGCGTAAGTCCAATCACGGGGGTAGAAACATGATTCATACTACTACACGAATTCACTATGATTCATGCATCTCGACCGAAGCGGCACTGGGGGGGGGGGAGGGGGGAGAAATTGTCAGGTGCAGTTGTCGTTAAAACTGAAGTGTTGTGCCATTTTGATACTTGCAGAATGTTTTTGATTCAGGCATCATGTTTGTACATCTGACACGTTCGCCAGATCTGATATATGCTGGCCTCTGATCAGCAGAGGATCTTTGATATTTTTAGTGAAAACAGCTACCAGTTGCAATACTCATGTTGAAGTTCGAAATGAAATTAATACTGAGAAGAGCTTTGATCTGACCTAAACACTTTTTTCAGTTCCAGCTGAAGGTAGCGCCTGTATGTTTCTGTTCACACACACACACACACACACATAAGACTGAACTGTGAAGTGACCCTTTCATCTAAATGCTGCTCTTTTAATGCCAGTTGTTGAACATGTTGCTCGTGCTTGTTGACTGTGTTAGGATCTTGGTTTGGGTTACCCACGTTAACAGAAACTTGTTTGTCAGTCAGGTTTGAACTGTTTTGTTTATTTCACATGAGAGATATTTTCGTCTGTGCTGTTATGAGCGAGTCGCTGGTTTGAAGTAGAGGTGCGTCTCAGTTGGTAAAGTATTGTACTTCAATGCACCAATTAGGATTCAGCAATATTTGAATGGTTATTCGTTTTTCAGTGTTTAACATTATGCAGGACTATGTAAATTTTGCTGAACACACAGCCAGTATGTCTACAAGTAGCAATTGCAGGATGATGGCACATTAAATTTCACTTCATTTTCCAATATTCCTGTCATTCACCTATTTTAAAGACATCATCATGAAGCAAGCTGCCTGAAACAAGTGACAGTAAACCCGTGTGCAGGTGAGGTACGAGTTCTTTGCTACCGTTTTGTTTTCTGATGAAACTGTGGAGGAAATCATTTTCTTTCCTGCGAGAAGCCTTTCTATAAAAGATGATGAGACAAACTTGTCTTTGTATGATTCGACAATGAATAAAAAGAGGCTTGCAGAGCGATCAGGTTTACAGCGCCAACCGAGTTTTCAGCTGAAAGTGCAGAGCTACGGCAGAGTTTGATGTTCGAGGTCTGACCCTGAACACTGTTCCAGACTGTTTTTCATTTCATCCTGTTGTGTATTAATGCTTCTGTCAGTTGATCACAACACCGGGGGTCGGGAGGAATCTTCATCCGAGGTTGAATGATATGAAGGAAGCACTTGGTCAACTGAAACAGGAATGCACAACAGATAACACACATGCTTCATCTGTCATTTCAGGTCACAGATAGAGAGAAAATATGGTTATCTGATAAACTGACATTATAGAAACCATTTAAATGTTTATGACAACATAAAACATAATGTAATCGTAACACAAATAAATTATAGATGGCTAACTTAAGATAGCTACCTGTCTTCTAACACTAGCCATCATAAGCTACTTTTCATACCAGAACAAGCAAGGCTGTAGCAGCAAAACCCCTCAGTGCAGTGAAATGAGACAGGTGTGTTTTATTTCTAATAAATGTACCTTGTGATTTGTAAGGGAATCAATGCGTTATGTCTTCTTTCAAAAGTACTCTAGTGTCACCTTAATGTTCACTTTTCAAAGTATTCAGACGCTTTCTGTAAGATTGGATATCACAGATTCGTGACAACAGAACCCATTTAAGGTTGCTGCAAAGAAAAGCTGCAGCAGTGTGAATTATGCGTGTCAGGGCTCCAGTCAGTGAAGCTCATCAGCGTGTTGTTCCTCTGGGAGTAAACACAAAGAAGTGATGCGGCTTCGCAGAAGAGGTAAAAATGCTCGCTGCTTTGATGTGAAGAGAGCACGAGAAACAGTACGAGGCAAGACAAAAGGTCAGGAGCGAACAAAGAAGTCGGCATATTTGAGTCGCAAGCCGACCAACCTGTGTAGCTGCTGCGTTGTATCAGCTGCTGGCCCTTCAGCAGAGTTCTGCCTTTAGCTTCAGATAAGCTGCAGCCAGAGTGGAGCCCAGTTCTTATATTATCCATAGGTTTATATAAAATTTCTTGTATTGTTGTATTGTAATTGCTATTTAAAGTACATTTTTATATTAAAGGATCTGAGTTTTGATTAAGGCCGTGGAACGATTCCGTTTGGTCTTTTTCTATTTGTATCTGAGAGAAAAGATGAAAAAGAAGACCTGTGAGAGAATTTATGTTAAAAAAAGAAGTGTGTTATTTATGTTTCAAAATGTCCTGAGACAAATTTAGCCTCGACTTCACTGTGCCCAAACAAATTAGTGTAGGACATGCAGTGCCGCAGGCGTGGAAGAAGCTCTGATGTTGATGTGCGGTATCAGCCTGTCCCCGGGCACCAGACTTGGACTTGGCTGTGACCTTTGTCTTATGCCCGACCGCCTGCTCTCTGTGTGTAGGCTGTGCATATAGAAGCCAGAGTCCCTGTAAGGAAAGCCGTCGCCCGAGGTGTATGACTGTGTTTGAGCATGAATGCATATACAGGTGATCTTTGACATGTGGGCGTGTTTGCATGTGTGCCTCCTAACACCTCCTGTTGAAAGCCGGTCTATTGTACAATCTAATTTGGTCCTGTCTGTGTGCAGCAGTGCCAGCCTTCTGTATGGACCACAGCTAGCCAGACTCATTACATTACTACCACCGTGACACCTGATACGCAGATAGAGGGGGCTCTGAGCCAGACCACTGCAGGTGATACATCACTGACTGGACACGTGTGTGTGTGTGTGTGTGTGTGTGTGTGTGTGTGTGTTTGTGTGTGTGTGAGTAAAAGTAACTGAGAAGATGAGGAGGGAGGAGAGCCAGACGTAGTGATAAAGCAGAAGTGAATGACTGGGTTTGTGTGCATGTCCGTGTGCCTGCGTGTTAAAAGAAACATGTGTGTGTATTGGGTGTGCGTTACATGGGTGTGTGCAGATACCCGACAGAAAATGTATGCGCTCAGAAGCATAAACGTGCATTCACATGCATGTATGCGTGCGCTTAAACTGTGTATTTGTATGTGTGTCTGCGTCTGTGTTCGGAGTCATATTTAATTCATGAGGCAGGATCACTATTTCCCCTGTGTGACTCAGAGATGTCTGGCAGCCAAACACTCCCACCTGTAGTTTGGAATAATTGATCCAGTCCCCCTGTGGCCATTTCTTAATACAAACACTATTAGTGCTGCAAAGAGTGTGTTCATTTGTGTGAGTATGGGCTGCATGCGTGTCCGTGTGCATCATACCTGATGATGCATGTATTCGTCTCTATGTCTCATTGGCATGTTTACTTTTCCAAGTACTTCATTTATTATTCCAGAAGTGTGAGGCAGCTAATGACATGAATCTGAAAGTTAAATGTATTACTTTGAGACAAGAATTTGATTCAACATCCATGATAGCAGCTCTGCGAGGCTGCACTGAGGCACAGTGGTGCCTTTAGCTAAATGCTAACATCGGCCTGCTATCATGCTAACAATAACATGCTGATGTTTCAGGTATAATCTTCACAATGTTTGCCATCTTACTTTAGCGTGTTAGCATGGGGAACCATGAATATCTGTGCAAAAGTTTGTGCCGATGCATCAAGTAGATGTTGAGATATTTTACCGATTGACAGCTTTGACCCGGTGGTGCTGGAGGAAAAGTCAGGGGCTCACCAAACTCATTAGACTTTATCCTCATGGCACTTTTAGTATGTGTGCAAAAATTCTTTCTTCTGTTTTTACAGGCCTTGTGTGTGACTGTTTAGTGTCTCTATGATGGGGAAGTAAGAAAAACAAATCACAACATGCAAAAAGAAAAAGACAAAAAGCAGCATGATCCCAGGAGACTTGTCTCCACTGTCTGTGTCTGCTGTAACAAGCTACCCAGACATGCATAATCAACCACAGATCTCAGAGGACAGGGAGCCAAGGTGATAACTACCATCGCCTGTTAACCTGCAGCAGCGTGTGGGAGGAGACTGAGGAGGTGGGGTTTCGACAACATGAGCGCTGTGATGCAATCTGACAAGGCCAAATTCACCTTGTCCTCCCACCTCCTCTTAACCAATCAGATGACGGGAGGTTCCCAGTATGTGCTCCTTAACTGTACAACTTGAACACACAGCAGTTCGGTGAGTTTGTGGGGATTGTTTTGCTTTGTTAAAAACTGAGCGGCATCCCTGCTGAGCTCAGTCTCCCCCGAGGTTGTTTTCTCCTCTGTTCTCTGCAATTCCCCACTCCCATGCAGAAAATTGCATAATTCCTTATATATGCACATGTGTATACAAACAATCGAATGAACACACACACACACACACACACACATGCATATTCATACAACAGGATATTGTGGCAATGAAGATAATTGCTGGACAGAAATTCTCGGGAAGTTTTACTAATTTTGTGTGCCCTTTAGGAGATGAAGAGGAGATGGGCTCCTCTTCTCTGGTCACATCGTCACATCTTATCTCTTCCTATCTGGTCATTTCGGCTCCATTCTTTCTCCCTTCCCCCTCTCCTCTCCTCCTCTCTTTTTTCTTATAATTCAGCCCAACAGCGGTCTTTGCAAGCAGCTTTATTGTTGCGTTCAAGGTCACATCGCTGTTCAAGTCTGTGTTTGTGTCCCTTCTGTATGTGTTTGTCCTCTATGTGCCTATGCCATGCATAATTGAATGTATGTGCTGAAATTGAGTTTCCAGGCCGTTATTGTAGCTGCAGCTCTGTTCATTTCCTCCCTCTGCAGGTGCAAACGCCGCTTGCTGGTATAGATCATGTGCACTTCGTCTCCCAAGGGTTGTGGGAAAAGGACAGACTTATATTATGATGCTGAGGCAATTTAATCTGCTACAGTGTTGCCACAGTTTGTACCTGTGAACCAATCTGCCATTACTTGCACAAGGTTTTTCTTGCATAGGGAATGTGAGGGAATTAAGAGATTCTGTGAACTGAAAAAGAAACTTCAGTTTAAAGCAGCTGTGCACAACAGATACTGTAAACTGATTCACTGATGTTTGCTTTAACTGCGTTAAAAACTATTTGCAGCTTAAAGTCCAAGACAGTTTTCCACCAATATACCAAAAACGCACTTTTTGCTGCCTCATTTGAATGAACCTCCCACCTGTTTGTTCGTCTCCTCCCACCTGCATTTATGAAAATACCACGCACATGGACAAAGCAAATTTTAAGGTCAGGATAATACCAGTCGGAGCACTGCTTGAGCTGGTCTTTGCACCACCATTAAAACAAAATCCAGAGTCTTACGTGAGTTGGTAATGGATTTAAGCAGAGATCAACTGGAAGTGTAAAGTGACATTTATTGAGTTTAACAACAGAGAAGGACGATTAGTCAATCAGATCCAATCGACGTGGTGCATCTTCTTTAAGCAAAGGCCAGTGAAGACAGGTGACAGTCTCCCACAGTCTATCACAGGTGGTGGTGGAGTGAAGCCAACACATGGAGGATGAAATCTATCAGTTGAATCTCTTGGATCATCCTGAGGGACGAGGCGGTGGTGGGATATTCAAAGAACAGCATCTGAGGACTGATTGGCCATTGGAACAAGATAATGAAAGGGATTTTGACAGTGTGGTAATAATAGCAGGAAAAAAACTAGGCTTCCCAAAAGAAAGAAAAGTGGAACGGACACCAGCTTTCACCAAAGTCTCATAAAATGTTCTTCTGTGGTATGTGTATTGTTATATTCATATATGCTGTATGCTCATATAAACAAAAGTTTGCAATGAAAAAGAAAGGTGCGTCATCATATTGATGATAACATCCTATAAATCATGAATTAACAAAATATGTGCGTCTGCATCCGAAATGCACGAAAAGTACCAGGGAGATATGAAGTGGAAAATCATCCCGCACAAAATATTACATCCTGTTGTGGCCTCTCTGGCTGTCTTAGCTGTCACTGAGTCACTCCAACTGTGGCCGCTGTGGCCATCGATCTCCAGCAGCCTCCAGAGAGAGCTGGTGGATGTGGGTCACGTGACCCGGGGCCTCTGGGAATCTCAGACCCGTCGCTCACTGCAGTGACAGGAGGTCAGAGGTCACACGAGTGAAGTCTTCTGGAAAATGTATAAAACATGTATGAAGTTTACAGGCCGTGTCTGAGGAGGTATGTTTTTATATGCACAAGTAGCGTATCTGCTCAGAGCATGGGCACAAACAATCGCTCCTCGCATTTGCCTTATCTCCAGATGACATCGTGTACGTCCCTGCGTGAGAGCAGAAGGCAAGTGGAAATGGTCGGGATAAAAAAAAACAGCAAACGGATATAGTTTCTCTTTGAGCTCTATCAAAATTTGATGAGAACTTGACACAGGCAGGAGCACTGCTCTCTGCTCTAGGTAGGATACAGCGCTTGCATTGCTCCATTGTCCGCTCCTCTCCATGGTTCCTCTTTCAGCGGGTTCCACCTCTCTCACTCAGCACTCGCGCTGGCTCGCGACAGGAAAAGCTTTTCTCTCGTTAGTAATTGTTCCCTCACACCTGAGACACGTCTTTGTGCTTGCACAAGGATGCGTCACTGTTTATTTTTGGCATCCGCCGGCCAGGTGTGGAGGAAACGTCTTCCCTCGTTCCTCCACCGCAGTGGGGTTCAGTACAAACTGTTCCAGCCCTGGCCAGAATCGAGCCTAAAAATAACCAAGAGGGGAAAATACACCTCCCTCACCCTCTCCACGCCTCTCCTCTCCTCCCCTCCTCTGTGATTTTTCTTGCCTGAAATGACAAACAATCTGCAGAAGGACCACATAGTCATGACACCTGGAGAAACTGAGCACTTTACTCCATCAGGAGCTGCCTGGTTGGGAGGAAGCTTGTCTGTCTGTGTTTAAACTGCATGGCAAGAGGAGAAGTGCAGAGAATAATTTGTGCATGATTTTGTGGTCACCTCAACAACATTGTGGCACTAAAATGACGTAGATGCCAGAGCACGACAGCTGTTTGAGCAGATAGAAAGACTTCTGACACCTTTTGAAAGATCTCTGCAGTCATAGAAACCCTAAACCCCTGTGGATTTGTTCCCTCCCTCTCCACCTATTCATCCGCCCTTCGCACACTTCCTTCTTTTCCTCCTGTGGATCGCAGATCAAAGCCCCAGTTCTCTTTGTGTTCGGGTGCACTCTGGGGGCCCGGATCAATTGAATGTGTCTGGAAGGTATTGAGCTGGGCCGGCGCTGCAGGTGTCCTGCCCTCTTCCTTATCTCCACCGCGGGCTTTTCATACGGGCAACAGCACAGCATAATTCTATTAGCGGCGGCTTGGTAGATTACCAATTCCACCAGATTAGCCGGGGCTAAACCCACACTTTAAGGGATCAGTAGTGGAGAGATGTGGATGTGGATGGAGAGGTGCAGAAATGCCACCATAGTGTGTGTGAAACATGCCACAAAATGCCCACCTACAGACACAGGCAGCGTAAGCATGAATCCCAGCACAGGGTATAATCACTTCCTGCCTTCTGCGCACACACGCAGTCACAAGAAAGCGTTTGTTTTGTGTAAGCTGCTTTGTGATGCCAAAGCCCCTTATCTCTGTGCTCATGCAATTAGGCTGGTGAAACAAAGCCCACACTAATTAATCATCATATCCTTGACGATACAGTATGTCACTGTGTCACCTCTGCTGCCTCTGCTTCACGCAGCTCTTCCTGAGAGGAAAAAAACCACGTGGAGAAAGCTGCACTTCGTCCTCCAGAGTTTCCCAGTCAGGTCTCTGCGCCTGAGTCATATGAAAAAGATTTATTATAGTCGCTTTAAAATCACAGAGAAAAACTCTTAATTACGTGCACCTCCAGCTCTCTTTCTGTGCTTCTTCCTCTTTCTTTTCCTCTCAGCATACGAGAGTTTGAAGAAACATACATTCTATTTAGATTTTTACCACAGGTGTAAATGTAAAGTGTGTGAAGTGTCTTCACAGCTTTCCTCCTGATTGGTTGCATGTAACATTGCATATGCTCCCAGAATGCCTCTGTGTTTCAGCTATTCCAGCATATTGGCATCCTGCTTTCTTGAGACAGCTTTTAGATTAATGCGTGTATCAGAGTGTGTGTGTGCGTGTGTGTGTGTGCATGAAAGTCGACGCCAGGGATTATAGTCATAGAGAAACACTGTCACTGTCTTGTGTAAATCTGGGTAAGCCTGCCTGACAAACACACACACACACACACACACACACACACACAGTCCAAAACTAGATTCATCCCTTCCGCTATACGCAGCTTAACGGCCCTTCTTCACCTCTGAACTGAGATCAGTGTTGAGTCCGTCTGCTCAGCTCCACACAGCAGCACCAGCAGACACTCGAGCTGGTCTGAGATCAGCGCTAAACGGAGGCGCCGATGGTTGAGTGGGTGTGTGGCTGAAGGTGTGAGGATGGAGGGAGGGAAAAGGACGTCATTACGCCTGTGATTCACATTGTTGGACGTCGGAGTAAAGCTGTGTTACAGAAGATGAAAATACAAACACATGTAAGCAAAAGTTTTCTTAGTTTTAGTGACAGCAGAGTTGGCAGGATGTGACCTGGGAGGATTTGACTTTCACGCTTTCCACATTGACACACTTGTCAGCAAGCATCGACAAAAGAAACAGAGCTAATTTTCCCATGTAAGACGTGGCAGGCACTGGTTTCTATTTTTTATAAAGTCCTTTATGGCAACATGTCATCAAACATCACAAAATTATTATTACACTAGTCACGTAGTCATTATTTGACCAGTTCAAGAGCTGATGTTCGAAATTCCATGTGCAAACACTGAATTTGGGAAAACTGCTTTTAGTATTTGTGTTGCAAACACTTGGAACATTTTACAACACACATTGAAACTTTTTGCTTGTTTTATCTATTTGCTGGTATTTAGACTGTTATAACTGCCCTCTCGACAGCATTGGAAATGATTTCTTGAGGTTTAAATAAAGGTTGATTGAATGAATGACTGCAGGGCTAATTGGACGTGGGTATGAGGTGGTAATCAACGCTGTGTGGTCAGTACCAAACCCATTTCTAACATAGTGAGCGGTGATACAAAAACTGGTTTCAAAACTGGTTTCCCTTTCTTTTTTGAAATAATGAAAAGGTGCTGAAGCAGGCTGCTTCTGAGAGTGCATCGACACATCATGTTATTATCTTGCATCGGAGGTTCTGTATTGTCATGCAATGGCGCTGGTTGGGTTTCAATATATGAAAGATCTGGAGATCGTCAAAATGATTACAGGTCCTCCTGAATGAAACCAATTTTCTTTGCAATCCATCCAATCATTGGTGAGACATTTCACCATAACACACAAATATGAATCTCATGATAGCGCTAGAGGAAAGGGATCACCAAAGTCAGTAGGATTCATCCTCCGGGGAACATAGTGACATGTTCAGTCTGGACACTGAACGTCGCCATCCTCAGACTCTCACTGCTAGCATGGCCGAAAATTCTCCACTGACTGGGTCGTGCAAATCCCCGTCGCCTGCATTTGCGCCCGTGCACAGCCCGCTCCCGTGCATTATGAATATGACAAATGGCACAGATGACGGCTTCAGAGCACGGATAAATCACTTTGTGCCTCTGTTTTGCTGAGCTTTTTTATCCCCCTCCTCTCCCTCTCTGCCTCATTTCTACTTTATTACTGAAAGAGATGAATTCATACTGTACGCTACCACTGGCTCAGCTGCACCGGCAGCCAGAGAATATCCATCTCTGACATACATACACAGTGACTGCAGTCGTGATTAGGGTTGGATTACGACTATGATGATGGAAATGATCATTATACTGAGAACACTGATGATGATACCAATGCTCATATATCTATTTCTGTCTGAAATGGATCTAATTAACTGAGTATCATGATACAGCACAGCCTTTTGCATGGACAGTCGAAACCCCTGCTGTTTCTTGGACTTCTCAGGACACTCATTTCTGTTGTTTAACCAATGGCCATCAGATTGTCTGGCAAGTGTGAGTTAGCTGGCACAGTTAGAGACAAAACCCCCACAAATACAAAAGTGCACATGGACAAACAGGCAGCCTGACAATGAGCAGACAGATTGTGCGAGAATGAGACAGAGGAGAGAGAGAATGAGGAATTTCAAATAATGGCAGGGGAAAAAATACAGTTGGGTACGCAGAGTGAGTGTCAGAGAGGGAGTCAGCCTGTGATCTAGCTGTCACAGATGTCCACACTTTTGCTTCTCCCCCCAGATCTGAGGCAGCGTCCAAATGTAAATGCCAGCGCCGCTGACGTGAGAGCGGCGTCGGGTGTCGTGTCAGCCGTGTCAGTGCTGAGTGACACTTTTCGGTCGGGGCGGATCCCAGTTCAGTTGGAGGCGGCGGTGCAATCGGCTGCAGGGCGCACAGGATCCCGTAGTGACATTTTCCGTGTGGGTGTGAGCGTGGGAGTGCACGTGCACGCGAGTCTGTTTGTCTGTCTCCATTTGTTTGTGTGTCCGCACATGAGAAGCTTGTCGAAATCACTCTGAGGTTGATTGATGATAACTCACATTCACATTCTGTCGTTTACTGCCTTTCTCTGTCTGTTTCTCCCTCTATCTCTCAACCATTTGTCAGATAAATTGCATAAAACACCAGACAGAATAAGGACATAATACTTTGTGTGTGTTGCCTGCTTATATTTTTTCCCTTAAGAGGCAGATTTGTTGGTTGAATGCACTTTATGAGCATCTAAGAACAAGGCCGCAAAGCTGTGTCATAAACGGTTGCTGTAAAATGTCTTCTCTCTGTCTCTCTCCTCTGTCAGTGTGCTGTTTTGTGGTTCACAAACGGTGCCATGAGTTCGTCACCTTCTCCTGTCCCGGAGCCGACAAGGGTCCTGACACAGACGTAAGTTGTTCATACTTTATGCATGACTCCTTGATACCCGGGTGCATCCGTCTGCACAGAAAGACACGCAGCAGCAATAATTCTGCGTGCAGCATGCAATCTGTATACGTGGAGGAAAAATATCATTAAGAGGGCAAAATATGTTTGCAAAAAGCAGGAGCCGATGCTATTCTCCAGCATTTATCCACTGAATTTTAAAGTAGTTTCACTTTCACATATATTTTGACAACTGACAAGAAACAAAGTGAAAGACGTGCGGAGTCAAACAGACAGAAAAGCCAAAGAGCTGAGCTGAGAGCTGAAAAGCAGAGTTTAAATGTCGAGTGAAAGCTGGCTACAACTCCGAGTCAAAGGAAGTCAAGTCTTTTCAGATGTGCAAATCAAGTTCAGCGGGAAACTAAAACTTAGTCTGCCCCTAGTGTGTGTGTGTGTGTGTGTGTGTGTGTGTGTAGGTGCACAGACACAACACACCTCCAGTTAAGGCTGAAGATGGCAGCTGGCCTTTGAAGTCTTCACTGGAAGCAGCTGTGAGACCGCGAACATCGTATGGGACAACAAATACAGTGATAGTGATCGCAAATCAGAAAACAATCAGATCCCGTAAACCAGAGAAGGCGGGCTCAGTCTTTTTAACCATCTCTTTGAAGCCTCAACTGCTTTCTCTCCTGGGAACATTTTTAGGGCTCATTAATTCAGATGAGATGATAAAATTGGCCAAATTCAATAAGCTTAGTTCAGATCTGAAAATTGAAGTAAAAAAAAAATCTGGTTGCTCAAATTGTTAGCCTCCACAGAGGTGAGCAGGGATGTTGGTTTTGTGCTTTATTTCAGTGAAACAGATCTTACAGACAACATGATGTTTATTGAGTTTGGTCGCTCCATCAGTCTTCTTAGAGGCCGGCGCAGACGCTCCACTTAAAAGATGATGGTGCCTCTCCTCTCTCCGCAGACTTAATCCACTCAGACTGATCATTTAACACTCAAGAGCAGCGTATCAATAAAACATTATGAGAGGGAGTCTCGCAATATGTCGTATTGATTCTTTGTGTCAGCCTGTAAAAAATCTGCATTATGTCTCGTGTGGAGCACTTCGCTGCTGCTGGATGAGCAACTGTTCGCTTCCACACATCAGGTGTGATAACATTGTCCCTCATTAGCCTTCTGTCTTTCCCCCAAGCCCATCTGATGCTGTCGGGGCAGCGTGGTGGTGTTTTGTCAGCCTGACCTCTGCGGCCCCTCAGGGTCTCTGTTTGGAGTGCACGTGTGACCCTGCTGTAACAGTTGAACCCCGGTCTCCTCTCCCCTCCGGCCAGGAACGCTTATCTGTCCTCGGCTGGATAAGAGATGGAGGTCAGGCGCAGCTGCAGCACGCACTGACGTCTGTGTACTTACATGCAACAGTTTCTACTGAGGCCGACAAGCCAAAACGACGAGCAGGGGATAAGCCCCCACGCCGCCCCATCAGTGACGCTTTCATCATCTCAACTGTGCGACTGCGAAAAGCCAATTAGACGCCAGAGTTGTTGCGCTTCAGCGTGTAAAGCCAATTACGAAACATACGCACACCCACAGCGATAACCTCTCATGTTTACACGAGCGAGAACACCACGATCTCTGTTTTTTTGTACATTTAATTAACTGTAATGACGATGTTTTAATTGTTCAGCACCTCCTCGCTGGTCATAGGCTCCCCTCATTAAATACCATCAGAAGTTGGTTTAACGTGCTTGAAAAAGTCTGTGCAGTTTAGTGAAGCTGCTGCGTCGCAGACGATTAAGAGGGCGCTTTTGTTTGCCTTGTGTTTTATCAACTTTTATCAAAGCGATCGGCTCCTCTTCATCTCGCTTTCTTTTTTAAGACTCATTACTCTCTCGCCTTCCAAGACCCATTGTTCATTTTCTGTATCACTCCTGAGCTACCTTCTTGTTATTCAGCCGTGCATCTCCTCAGCTCTGTCTGTCTATCTTCCTGCCTAACTCTCTGTCTCTTCCTCTCTTTTATCTCTCCCTCTCTCTCTCTCTCACACACACACACGCACACACACACATACACCTACACTGCTGGCTTCAAGTACCCATTGTGAATTTTGGTCTGCCTGTTTTCGTGCCCATTATCTACCGGCTGGCTTTGAGTGAATAGCGAGCCCTTTGGGGACGGACCTCTTTGAATTCCAAATGATGATACGGGACGAGTTCATATACAAACAGCTCTCTTTTTTTTTTAAAGAGCAAAGCACTTATTTTCCTTTAATCTTGTCATTTTTTGACACTTCTCTCAATTGAAACCGTTTCCATGCAGCATAGTGAAGTTTAACTGCAGACCAAACAGTAAACTTGCCTGTGATGCCAGCACACAAACCAAAATCAACCATGTGTCCCCAGTGGATCACATATTCTGGTGCTCAGTGCTAACTATATAATGCATGTGCAGCAATACAGTCATGTAGACTGATTGTAGAGGGGGGTCACAGTATCTCAAAGGTGAGAAAAGGAGAACTCTAAAGGTGAAAGGTAAGTAGTTATAAAGGGTAAGGATTTATTTTTCTAACTGTCAGTAAATCCCATAAAACATCGCAAAGAAAAGGTGCAAACAGTCTGATTTGCAGTTATAAGTTGTTTAAAAGAAAGACTTCTGAGGAGTTTTAACACCAAAACAAGCCATGAATTGTGCTTATAATGAAACATATTTTCTGAAATGGTTCTGCAGGTGAATAAGATAAGTGGCCTGAGCTTCCTTGCTTTAATAAATTAGAAATTATGTTCTCAGTTACTCAGGGCTCGTTGCCACAATCACATTTTTTACTTCAAATTGTGATTTATATGTATTTAGTTCTAATTCCTCTGAAATCCTACTGAAGATGTGAGAAGTTAATAGTGCATTTTTTGGGTCTATTTTGTAGCGGCGGATTAATACATATTTGGTGTGAGCAGGACTCAATCGTCTGCAGTGCATCTGCTCATCATTGTGATGAATGAAGACGTCTCCCAGTGCAACAGCGTGGCTCACTGATGTGGTTTTAATAGTTTTTGGACAACAGCGTAGGTCAAAAGCAGAATCATCTATCATCAGGCTATGAGTCATCAATCCATTGATCTTTCCATAGGATTTGCTGACAATAAGGAATAATATCACCAGACTTACGCTGCAACGATAAGTCGATTAACTGATTAGTCGGCCTCAGAGCGAATGGCAGTGACTCAACAGCACACATCCATCCATCCTTCCCTCTCACCATCACTCCATGAACGCTCCTCCATCCTCTGCCCCTCAGCTTCTGAATCAGTGTGGTGTCATGACTCTCTGGGATCTGGCTTCAGGCTCGGACACGCACACACACACAGTTGCTTTCTCTCTCCGTCACACACACACACACACCCTCTGCCCCTTTGCACCGTGGGTTGTGAGAGACCCTTGTGGCGACCTCGGTGCGTGAATGACGTCAGCTGTCCAGCAGATGCTTTGATCCTCGCGCAGAACAACATGGAGGAGAGAGATGTTTGCATGTTGGCATTAGCATTTGAGTGAAAAGTGCTCACTCTCTCTCTCCCTCTCTTCTCTTTCTGTCTTTCATTCAGCACATTGTGAGGCGTGGGCGGTAAATAGTGCTGTATTATCAGTCAAGGATCACTTTGTAAACAGTGAATGAAGGTGACTCATCCATAGAGAAACAATGTGGGTTTTCAGCCAGGTTACATGTACATAATGGGCCTGGATCTTAAACCAGATCAAGCCCTTTTAAAAGCTTCTGTTTTCCTTTTTGTAATGTTGCTTCATTTCAGTGGCAGATTTGGTCGGTGTGACCGGGAAGATTATGCTTTACATGGGTATGTTGCTGTTACTGTCCTTGGCAAATCCTCTTTCCAACCATCTGTCTTTCGCCTTGTTCATTAACAACACTGCTGCAGAGCCTTTGCATGTGTTTCACGTATTTTAGAAGTTTGTTTTTTTTTTCATCCCGCTCCATGTGTATTTTATTTTTCACATATTTTGTAGGAGGGGGAAATTGGTGTTTGTGGATATTTGTTAAAATATGTCTGTGTTAAGACAGTTCTAGCAAAAAAAAAAAACCCTAGAAACTAAAAGAAACAACACCTCTTGTGTTGCCTGCATGCTTTGGAAAAGGTTAGATTGTCAGAGAATTATTATTTTTGTTATCCAGTAATCTGCAGATTCAAATCAATCGATTAATTGCCAAAGTCCAGAAATACAGAGAAATTACAATTTTTCTGTCACAATTTCTTAAAATCACTGTTTTACATCATTATGATCATTATGATTGATGCAGTCAATGTTAAATGTTGTAGCTGGTGGAGGAGGATCTCATTTTCACTCTTCCATGTACCGTTAAGTAGTTTAATCTTTAACAGTGCATCATATATTATAAATTAAGCATATTTATGCACGTACTTAAGTAAATATACTTAGTTACTTTCCACCACATCCCATCAGTGTGGTGCAGCAGACCTACAGCAGTACAGACAGAAGCACCGTAACACGTTAACCCCCTCTTGCAAACTCCTCATCAAGCATCTAAATAAACAACTACACCCTCCCACCTCTCCTGCTCATTACAGCAGTTATCAGCGCACAGGCCTGTTGACACTCTGACTCTGCTGAAACGAACACCGGTGGCTTAATTGGAGTGACGAGCAGAGTGAGCACAGGAGCTGGCTCTTGTGGAAATGAGGATGCCGCTAAGAAAAGGAGAGGAAAGTAAGGAGTGATTTGGCTCCTTTTTTCTATCCCTGAAAACAAATCTTCATTTCTCTGATATGACATCTGCTCACACACACAGCACATCTCTGCAGCCCCTGCAGTAGATGGAAATGGAAAAAAAGTTACTGAAACATTGCTTTGAATTTGTGATCTGCTCTCAAATGTAAAATTATCCTGTGAAAATATGGATTTTTGCCCTCAAATCACTGAATTTATTCCCATAAATATTGCCATGTTGGCTTGCAAAGCTTGCAAAACACTTTCAACCTCGCTTTTTGTCGGAAAAAGCATTGAAGACTGTGATGAAGTCCATGTTTTATTACTGATTACTAATCAGAGGAAAACGTTTTACTTCCATCCACACAGGGGCAACATTTAGAAATACACTGCTTGCAAAAAAACATCCAGCTCAACTGTTTCCAGTCCGTTCAGAAGTTAACTGTCAGCTGTAACCAAACGAGGTCATCTGTAATTCATCTGCAGCCTGTCTGTGAGTTTACCAGAGGCTCAGCCCAGGTCTGACAAACTGTGACTGTCCGTGATCAGAAAATGCCATCGGGAAGAGAGCAAAACCGAATTATAATGTCAGTGCTCAGATGAGCTAAAACAGCACGTTGAGAGGCGTGTGTGTCAGGATAGATGTGTGTTTGTGTGTGTGTGTGTGTGTGTGGGGGGGGGGGTGACCAGCTCATTAAGCAGCAGCACACATGGCTGTGTGGTGCAGAAAGGGCAGAGGCTTTCCATGCCACTTTGTTTGAGTGGGAGAATTATACAGGGGGTGGACACAATATCACCTGCGCAGAATAATGCAGTTCACTTCATTTATTGACTTCTGCGATAAATACTTCATGGGAGAAAGTTAGACTGTTCATTTTGTGCTGAGACTGTGTCAGCGAGGCAGTGATTTATGTAATATAATAATCATAATAATAAATTTAGATCAAAGAAAGATAAAAACACCAGATGAGATTTATCTAATATTTGTTTGACTGTTCAGACCAAGTTGGACCCAGTCTGGATCAGCTGGTATTGACAAATGAAACCATACAGAATCACACGAGTGAGCGCCATTTGATTAAGACTTAGGTGATGAGCCTGATGGAAGATAGATCCATGGCGATAGCACCCCTTAAATAGCAGTCACAACGCTGAAAATGGGGCTGTTTTTCTAACTTTGTGGAAAGTTAACCAAAGTTGGGGAAATTAGGTTTTCATAGGACAGGTTAGCGCTGGTTCACAGTCATCTTCCAGGAAGCAGGTGACAAAAAAACACAACCTGCTGGTTTTCATGCTGCATTTGCTGCCAGCGTTGGCTTAAGTTATCTGACCGCATTCAGTTCTGACTAATATTTCACAGCTGCTCTTTCTTGGACGCCTTTCACCGAATATTAAATTTGTCCACAATCAGTCACCGTGCGCCTCAAATCCCAGAGGAGCTGTTGATGTTCCCCTTACTAAAAAACAAGATGGCTGCCCGGTTTATACCGGTGCACAGTACCTGTCAACCGCCATCCGCCGCACTGTCAGCCTGGATAGAAAGAGAGAGCCAGAGCATCACAATGAGTGTGATGAAAAGAGTTGAGCTGCTGAATGCTTCTGCATCACTTTGACACATTGACAAGTGGCGAGCCAAAACATGGAAAATCCCTTTGCTCCTTCCTTCTCCTGGTCCTGCTGTTGGCATCTGTGACAGCTCAGTGTTTCCTTGTTTTTTTTTTACCTTCAGAGGTTGCAGCCTCTGTCCTGATGCACTTACTGGGCATTGCAGCTGCTCTGTGGACATTTGTCCTCGTTTTTTGTTTTTTTGTTTTCATTTTTTGTCACCTCCAATTTACATTTCTCTGCTTCCATCCTTCGCTTGAAAAAACTCAAACTCGGCTCCTGCGCTCAGAAATCAGTGATTACAGCTCCGCCTTGGTAGCATTAGCACCTGACAGCATCCAGCAGCCAGTAGGCGATTTAAGTGGGGATGCTGTCCCCCTTGTTAACCTGTCCCCCCCTTCATCCCATAGTAGCAGAGAGAGTGAGAGGGGCTAGAGGGGTCGAATGCCTTGAATATGACAGATAGTCTGCCTGACTCATTGATCCTTCCATCCATCTGACTGACTGTGCTGTTGGTTGATAAATCCATGGAGCTGTCCATGGTGCTGAAGTAGCTGACGGATTTGTCATTGTGTCTTTTTGTCTCAGTCCCTTGTGTCAGTTTCATCTTAGATCTATAATATTCAGTAAAATATATATTATAGATACTCAATTCTATGCTATATTGTAGCCTAAATTCTGTAGAGAGTAGTGCCATCTTCATGATTGAAGAGACAACCAGCAAGGTGTAGCATGGAAGAGCGAGAGGATCATAGAGACACTGCTGCCTGTTGTATTCCTATACTATTCCTAAGTCCATGATCATCCAATAGCGTCTGTGCTGCTGAAAATACACCCCCAGATCAAACCACCACCTTTCTGCAGACCTGACTGCAGCTTTACTTATTGTTTTACTAAAGATGCTTGGGCTAGGGTCAGGTGCTCCCATCAGGCCACCCCCCCTGTTAAAAATCACCTGAGTGGGAGACTTCGGCTGCGTCTCGCACCATTAGCCTGCCGCTCTCGAGCCTTTCCCCCCCACCAGCAGTTCAGCTATAACCCGCAGCAACAGCTGGAAGGGCTAGCCAACGCGCCTGCTGCAGCAGCTTACACAATGTCAAATCTCTCCAACACGTCAATGCTGAAGTGCACAGGGAGCAGATTACAGCTTAGAGTGAACAACACGTGCCGCCACGAGGGCAGGCGGGGGATGCTGAATTAACTCGACGATAACTGTACAATATGTAAGTCAGAGAGGTCGGCTTAAAAGACGAACGTCCGCCTGCGTGTCGTTGACCCAGAGGGGTAGATCGCTCTGAGATTACAGACGCTATGATTACGTAAGAGCGCTGAGGTCTCTCATTCAAACATCACAATCTGTAAGCAACTTCACTTGAGGCTGAGCAGATGTCCCAGCAGCCTCTGGTCATTTCACACGGATTGCCCTCAATGAGACGAATGACGTGCAAATACTTTTTTAAAACTAGTTTCTTCTTGACTTGGATTGTACCTCTTGTGTGCATCGCTGTGGACAAAAGTATCTGCCAGACGAATACGTTTGGCACAGTGAATGCAACAGATAAGCTTCAGTTTGCCCTCAGACGCACCTGGGGGTAGTGATGCCCTTATCAACTTTGATGTCATCCAAACGTCCCCCGGATGAATTATTTCCTCCGGTTTAGAGTCACCTGTGCGAGTCCCCCGGAGGATGTATTGCCTTTTAATTCATATCAAGCAGTGGAAGCTTCCCAAGCGATTTCTTTATTCTGTGTTGTTTTGATGTATGTGTGTTTATTTCAGTGGTTAGAGAAGCTGTTTTCAGTCATATTAAATGTTTGCATGCACACTGTATTGGCATTGCAGCAAATAAACTGGGACGTTTCAGCAGCAAGACTAAAACGTTGACAGGACAGAGGCAACAGAACAAAACTTTTAGCGTCTGAAATCATTTTTCTAGACAGTTTGATGGAGCTCAGGATTTGTCAGGGCGGCCATTTTACTTTCCGGCTGCGTAGAAGACATTAATTAACATTATGTCCATATATCTGCTGCAGGGGGATCGCTGCAGGTAATGTAGTTAATGTTTTCCACCCACAAACCCACCCGCTGTTAATCAAAATGTTAATTTTTATGACCCGGCCTGCCCGATCTGCGGCGCCCGTGGCTCTATAACACTTACATTACCTTCTTATTATTTGTCCATCATTACTCCTGATATCTATATATTAAACAAAGCATTGATTCAGTGCCAAAAGAGAAAACCAGAACCGACCTGTAGCTGACATGACAGCAGCTCACCCATAGTTCCCAATAAACAGGTTTATATCTATATATTCATCTATCAGACCTGCAAAAACAGTTTTAATTTCCTCCTTTTTCACACAGAAGTCAGATTTCACACTGAGCACCTGGAGAAAAATGTCCAGTCTGAATCCTTTCGAAACCCTTCAAACATGACGATGTTCTGCAGCCCTTCATCGAAAGTTCTAGCAAAAATGGTCAAAATTCATGAAACAGTCAGAAGAGTTCAAATATACAGGATTATTTACTCCATCTGCCTCTGCTAAATTTCATAATCTGTGTTTTTGTTATTTAGATTTTAAGAGAAATCCTGGTCAGTTGGGTTAAGGCTGACGTTAGTGACACAGTCATGTTTCTGGCGCATGGAAACCCGTATTTTAATTATCAGAAATCAATAAGCTTGAAATTCTCAGATGCCTGAACAGCTGGAAAACAGGAGCGATGACAGAAGCTGCTGATTTAATCACACATATCAAATTGCAATCTGCAATTATTGGTCTCATGCCTGATTACATAAGCCAGTGTGTCAGTTAGCTGATGGGTTCTGGGGCTCGTTGGGGACCCTCTGGTTTCCACCGTCTTTCCCAAGACAGGAAGCAATAATAGAGAAATAATGTGGTGTGACTTTGTGGTGTGGCGCAGGGGTCCCTCACTGCCACATGTGGGAATAAAGAAGACATATGCTGTAGAAGTTGTTTGCGTCTCTCTGCGCTGCCTGTGTGAGAACAGCACGTAAACAGGAGTGTACGAGGCCAAGTTGCACACACCTAATTACACAGTAAATGTGCCAAACTCATAAATGCATCTTATTATCATTATCCCTGCCATGTTTACACCTCTTCCTGTGCTCGAGCGTGAGTGCGCGGAGATATAATACACTTGGTGTCAGACGGCCTCTTTTTAAAGCCGCTTTCAGAGCGTGCAAATGAAAACATCACACGTTGCCTAAATGCAGCGAGTCTGAACGGCGGCGTGTGAAGACACTGTTCGCATGACTGTCCAGAGGCTGCACTGCGTAGGGAAGGGAAACACTCTGTCGCCTCTCACTCACAGTCTGCTTCTCCCCGCCTCGGGTCTCTCTGCCCTTATTATCTCTCATCCAGCGCCGCTCGCGTCTGAAAATGGCCACCTTACCAAAACACACACAGTGGGGCCTCTGTGCTGCAGCGCAGCCACCAGCTGATTTGTGCAAATGCCTGCCTCTGTTACAGCAGTGGGTTGGGCACAGTTTTAAAAGGTCTGAGCCGGTGGGCCAATAAACCGGCAATTTGCCCGCACAGCTGGGGATGTTTTTGTCTGTGGTGGTTTATAATACTCACCTTTAAGGGCTGCAACTAACAATCATTTTCCATTATTGATAAATCAATCATTTAATCAGCAATTGCTTGTTTTGACTGATTAACAGTCCAAAGCACAAGTAGTGAAAGCTTCTGCTTGATAAATGACTTCAGTTATTAATTGATTATCAGCATTAATGATTAATGCTGTGTCCACCAACTAATCAATTCATCTCTTTTAAAACACGTCTTCCATATTGTGATTAATGCAGCTGGCTGTCATGGAAACTGCCTGTTTTGCACTTTAGTTTCAGCGTGTATCTTTGAGGTACTTTGCTTGTCTTGACAGACAGTAGATTGTGTTTATCTTGCATTTTCACGTGTCAGCGTGTTTGTCTCCAGTCTTAAAGCCACACTTGTCTGTCAAAGCCTGCTGCTGTGTGTGCGCAGACAGATTTTAGATATGTAGGGACTAAAGTGGTTACAGATTCTGGGAAGCTTTAAGTCTTGTGTTAGTTTGAGGTGGAGTTTTGCACCACTAGTAGTGCTATGGAGCAATGGTGGGCTCTCCATTTTGTTTGTTCAAGGGCAAATGTGTCTTTTGGGTTTGTGTATGCTTTGCAAATTTGTCACTTTTCCCTCAGTGGGATACATTAAAATCTGTGTGGCATATTTTATAAAAAGCATGACTTTGACTGATGTTGCTCTTCATTCAGTACTGGTAAATTTGCTGAAAAAAAAAGCTCAAACTTTCAGCCTTTTTGGCAGGTACTCCATCCCCCTGCTGTCCATCCATCTTCTTCTACTTCTTTCTACATCTTCCTCTTCTTTTATTGGTGGATGCCATTTGAGTGAATGACTCTTCGTCACTGCATGTTGCAGCTGATGTTCTACATACCGCCACCTGCTGTCCTGGAGGGGAATGTAGCAGACTGTCATGATCTAGTTTGTTCGGTTTTGTTATTTCGTGGTTTATGTTGAAGGTTTACCTTGATTTGCTTCCTGTGTTTGTCCGCTTGTGTAATTGTCTGATTGTTTTCACCAGACCTTGCTCGTTTTCGGATTTTTGAATCTGCTCCCCTTTCGTGGGATTTTTTTGTCCCGTGTACTTATTCCTTGGTTTTGCCTCCCCTCCCGTAAGTCTTTGTTAGTTGCCATTTTATTCTAATTAATTTATCAAACTGGAGTAGCTCTACCTTTGTGCTTGGTCTGCATTTGGGTTCTACTTCTTGGTCCTCTGTGACACAATTACAACACAAATGCATGAAATAGGTTAAAAATAGGGGAGATTTACAGGAAAATATTCAAACAGGAGAAAGCAGTAAAATACGGGAAAATCCAGAGAAAACGGGAGGGTTGACAGATCTGATGCAAGTTTCTAAATTAACAAAAAAGGAAATGCATTCAACATCTTTGTTAGGCCTCAAAGATACACCTAATGCACTTTTGGCTCTCATTGCACATTTTCCTCCATCTGTTTTAAGATGATGTTTCGTCAAAGCAAACGTGACACACTTGAAATAAAACAGGAATCATGGCTGCATAATACGCTCTCCTCTCCTCCTCTCCTCCCCTGTCCTCCCTCTGCGTGCTCTCCTAAAGAAATCATGTTTAATAATGATTATGTAACACCATTGTGTGTGTGTGTTCATATCTGCTGTATATACGTGTGTGTCTACTCCGCAGCATGCGTGATGAGTGGATCTTCCTTTTGCTTGTTAACAACGCGGTTCATTAAAACCCCCTCGCGGGCTGACAATGACGGAAGCCTTCTGCGTAAATAAACCCCACAGACCTGGACAGGAGGCGGAAACGAGTGTGGAGCAATTAAGAAGATAGGGAAGATTTACTAGAGAGCTTCAGCGGTTGGGTCGGACTGTTCCAATGCTAATAAAGTTAAAAGATTGTGAAAAATTATGAGCGCAGCAAAAGGGACTTAATATCAGCGGACATTACAATGATTAAAGCCGCAGGCTCATTGCAGCCCACACAGCAGCTATGTTACACACGGGACGCTTGGCTTCAAATCTTGTTTAGGTTCAAGAGTCAAGGAGCTAATGGAGAAGCGCTGCCTCAGCTCAGTCGGCTCTGTTATTAGCCTCACAGCTTTTCCAGCCTAGTGTGACCAATGCGTTTGTAATGGAGGGTAATTAGGGCTCGATCATCTCGAAGATAAACATAGATACTATTTCAGCGCAAAACTATTCGTCTTGCTTATCGGCATGCCATGTGTGCCAATTATGTCCGACTTCCTGGTGAAATGTTAATTAATGGGAGTAGATGATGTGATATTCTGATGTTTTCAGAGTGAAAGGAAGTCTGGCTACAAAAACGAAAAAGAGAAATGTTGGGCAGGTATGAGAACAAGCAGGAAGAGTGTGACGACTAAGCACAGAGAATTTGAGACATCGAGCCAGAGGCAGGTTGGGAGCGTGGGCATTGAGCTCCCATCAAAGTTTTATTAAATTAAGAGGAATTTAGTTAATCTTCTTTTGGGGAAAAGAACAGAGAGCTGCTGCACCTGAGGTCCTGGTCTTTAAAAGAAGCACAAAAAGTAAGAGGAGGAGTGGATAATGAGGGCGGTGAGGAGAGGAGAGAGTGGTCAGAGGAGAAGGAGCATTTGAGGAGGAGCAGGAAGTGATGGGGATGGGGAAGTTGACAACATTGTCGCTTCACCTCGCGTGAACCCGGAGGAAGGGAAAGTAGAGCAGAGAAGGGAGTCTGGGAGCTGGAGGGCGCTTCCTGCCTGCAGGGAAGATGGAGGAGAGAAGAGGAGGTGACTGTGGTTCGTAGTATGTTGTGTGTGTCAAAAGGCCAATCCCTGCCAGGCTGTGATGAGCAAGAGGAGGAGCAGAAATCAGGGCACAATGGAGACGCAGCCCAACTAGCTTAGCCTGCGAGATGAAGAGATCAGTGGGCCTGTGAGTGGCCTTAAATCTGCACAAACACACACATAGACACACACACACACAGTTATTGTAAAGATGTTAGTGTATGATGATGATAACAATCACAGTTGTTTCCATGTACGTTCTTGTTTGAGTTGCACCGTGGATGCTGATGGTGTGTTCTCCAAGTTTCGCACACTGTCGCTGGACAACAGTGTGTGTGTGTGTGTGTGTGTCCCTCAGAACATTACCTGCCCCTCTGTCTCTTTTCTCTTCTTCTCTGGTGCAGAACCAGACAGTGAGGAGACGTCATCACTGTCGGACACCTATTCATAGCTTCACAGCTTGTGTCAGTCATTTGTGTTTAATCACACTTTGGCACGAATACCGAGACATTTATTCAGATTGTTTAGATTGTCTGTTGTAACTAAAATCAGATCAAAACATTCCTACAGTGTGAAACTGGGCAGTATGACCAGAATTCAGGGTATGATTTGACAGGTTGTCTTCCAATACTGTGTGTGATCAAGTACCAGTGCTGTCCTTTTCAAAATTAAAAATCTATAAACCTCACTGTGTGGAATTTATTGGGATCGTTTTTGTGCAGGGCAACATGAGGTAACCGATGTGTGCAAATACTGAGGCTTAGAATGGCATTGATGAAGAAAGTGTATTAAAAGTGGATCGGTCATATCAGCACCAACACTGATCCAGGGACAGGATGGTGCATCCCTATTTTACACACGAGCATCAGTAAGAAATCTGTTTTCTATAAAATTTATCAAGATTATGTTTTAAATACAGTTTGCTAAACTGTTTAAAGTTGATGTCTTTATGTGATCAGTGTGTCAAATTGCAATGTGTAGGATGAAAGGGGTTGCTCGTTGTGATGAGCCCGAACCTGAATCTGCAGCCCCCCTCAGCTTTATGGAGCTTTATATTGAGTTTCAGCTCATTATTTAGTTGTCTGGCCCAGAACTTGACTGTTCTGGTTCGCTCTCACATCTCTCATATCATAATTTTCTTTTCTTTTCTTTTTTTTTTTTAGCTAAAAAGACCTAAAAACCCAGTGTCCTCTGCCTGATTACCACCAAACAGCAGGTAGATCAGTTAATGACTAGCAGGTGAACATAGTGGAGCACTGAGCGACTTAAAAGCCAGATACTTCTGCCCTCAGGAGGTGATGGAGACCAGAAACAAAGCTTTAAAAAAAGGAGTGAGTAGTGAACAAACACATCAGGTGAAATACAACTCCAAATAAATCCTAATGTTGCTCCACAACTGTGGGATGTGTAAATACACACAAAAACACGTTCACTGTAAAAGGTGATGATGAACTTTTTCCACCAAATGGGCAAAAACTGAGTTATTGCAGGTCAAAACCTTACTTCTTTTGATGTTGCATATTGATTTGTTTTATAAGTAGATGTAGATGGGTTATGTAGTTTTCTAGAAAACTGCTCAAGACATGTCCAATATAGCCCAAGAAGCCCCAGGAGCAACTGCAGGATGTCGTTGGGGACAGCAACCTAGCTTGGAAATTTGCTAAGTGGATGCATGAATAACCTTCTCATGCAGCTGTGTTCAAAGGTGCACAAAGAGATCAGATCAGATCAATCAAATAAAGTCTACTGTCCCTTATCACTGCAGCAATCAGGTTTGTTGCATTGCTTTTCAAGTCAGTTGCACATTTGGCCAGAATCTTGCACTGTGTTTGTGTTTTAGGTACTTCTCTCAGTCAGGTGTATTCACACACACACACACACACACACACACATACACACACACACACACACACACACAGAACCACAGATAGCTGCCCCAGAAACGTCAGTCTGAGCCAGTGTTTTTGGCTGCAGTGTTACTGAAGAGAGGAGTTGCTCAGAGAGGTGGACTCTCCAGGAGTTTAGCTTCCCTGACATGTTTACCTCTTCGACAGGCTGTGTTATTGTGACCCATTGTGCTTGTCACACTAACCCAGTCTGATCTCTTTGGAGTTCAACTTCCTCTGTATACCCCGAGACCTCGGCCCATTTCTTTGGATCACACTTTTTGGAAACTTCTTTAAGTGGCTGGTACCAATTGGAGCATTGATGTTATTAATGAATAATTGTTTGCTTAATACCACATGTCCTGATTACATCCAGGAACCTCTCCAGTCTGCGCCCTTTTCGCCAGATAAATGAGCCCACTAACCTGGATGAAAGGTGTTGAATTGCGCAATCTTTATCCAACTCTCTGCTCAGACAACAACAGAATCTTTTGTCTCTGCACTTCAAGCCTGAGAAGCTTATTTTGCCTTTAATCATTCCAGACACACGACACCCATCGCTGGATGTGATTGCTGGATGAATGGAAGCTCATTTAGTGCAGACAGACTAATGATGGTGCTAGATCCTGCTCCCCACTGAGGTGAAGTGCAGAAGATGAATAGTCATAAAAGTTGCACTCTCAGCAGGCGAAAGACTCCGAGTGGCCTGTTGGGAAGTGTTTGAGATGAGGAAGCGCACCACAGAGCCTAACCTGATTTAAGAACTTAATGGCTGCCCGTGAACAACACCTCACTGCTGAGCATAATTTCATAAAGCTCAAATTGGGTTCCATCGCTGATGATTAATGTGCATAACAATGCCTCTGAGTGCATGGAGATTATGGATAACAGAGCAGGATTTAGTATCATCATGTATTCACTTCTTATTTAAATGCCACTGCGAGTGTCTCTTGCTCTTTGGCATTTAACAAATCCCAAATTGATATCAAGCTTCATTTTATTGCCCGACTCACTAATAAATGAGAACATTAAGTCTGGATTCAGTTTTGATTTACAACCCTGATTCCGATAAAATGGGTAGATTGTGTAAAACAGAAATAAAAACAGAATGCGATAATATGCAAATGAACTGTGTTTACTGACAACAGTTTTACGAAACCTCCTTGAGTCCATGTAGTAACAATCCTTTATCCAATCATGTGCTCACAAAGTGGTGAACCTCACTCCACCCTCACTTGTGAACTACTGAGGCTCCTTTCATATTCAATCATGATACTATCACCTGTAACCAATCAATCTGTTTACCTATGGAATGTTCCAAACAGGTGTTTTTGGAGCG
Source organism: Chelmon rostratus (assembly GCF_017976325.1). Lineage (NCBI taxonomy): Eukaryota > Metazoa > Chordata > Actinopteri > Chaetodontiformes > Chaetodontidae > Chelmon > Chelmon rostratus. Next base: position 11,815,674 of record NC_055674.1, on the reverse strand, counting down.
TTCCAGAACTTTCCCAGTCTTTTGTTGCTTCTGTCTCAATGTGTTTGAAACATAAGCAGACTAAGCAGATATTTACAGAAATCAATGAAGCTGATGAGGTGAAACATAAATATATCGTCTTTTCACTGTTTTCAGTTGAGTATATGTCAACAAGGATTCGCAAGTTAAGCCTGTTTTGTTAATGTTTTGCACAGTGTCCCAACTTTTTTGGAATTGGGGTTGCACAAATACTGAGACCAGACTGTGTGCTGTAGCAGAGGTCATGAATCTGTACAAAATATGCCTGAAGAAGATGATGTTTTAATGTTTACCAAAGCCCTATTGCATTTGAGTCAAGGCGATCGCTTCTCCCTCCCTCCCCTCCTTCCCTTTGCCCTCATTCTTCATATTTTCCTCAAGTTCATCACTTCTTTCCTGCAACTTCTGCAGATTGCTTTCATTGTCCTTCAGTCATCACAAATGCAAAAGCAAACACTGACCAGGGACGTAAGACTTGCTTCGCTGTCATAAAGCAGTTCTCTGTACAGCAGACACACATGCAGTGCAGGTGTGTCCTGTCTTAATCTCTCTCTGCTTTCAGCCTGGTGTGTGTGTGTTCTGTGTGTGTGTGTGAGAGAGAGAGAGAGAGAGAGAGGAGAGAGAAAAGTATTTGGTCAGCAGAAGCAAACAAGACTCTGGAAACAGAAGCGCTTGCATTCTCTTGCAGTCGACACTGAGTGCATCTTGTTCGCTGAACATGTCCGTCCAGCACAAGAAGAATTTCTGAGGGAAATTTAAAGCTGCTTGTGTCAGTCATTTATATATTAATGCTTGATGAGTAAATGTCTGCATTTAATGTGAAAAGAGTTGCACACAGAATTATCATCCTTGTCTCAATGGAGCATTTCAGCCTCTTTAGGCCTTTTACTTCATTTTTCTGGTCCACAAATGTATTGTTTAGCTTCACTGTCACCGTTCTCGTCAGGGTTGTTAAGTTGGCCATTTTCAGTGAAACAGCTTTAAAAGCCCACCGTACCCAACCTGCTCAGCACCAAACAGCAGACAACGCAGTTAGCAACTGGCTGGTGAACATTAGTGAAGCATTTAGCATCTAAAGAGCCAGATATTTCCCTCAGGAGTTGGTGGAGAACAAAACAGAGCTAAAAGGAAGGCGAATATTGGACTTACATTCGTCAGATGACTTCCAATGAACAATAATGTTGGTTTTTCTGCTGCTAAATAACCAACTGTTTGCAAACAAGTTCGCCGTATCAACTTTATTAGGCTTTATTATGTACATGTGTTTACAGCTTGGTTCTGCTGCCTACAAATGGCCAAAAGTCAGTTTTTACAGGTTCAAAGCAGGAACAAATAAACGATTGATAAGTCGATAGGAATGGAATGAATTGGCGTCAAATTTTGATAATCAGTATACTTGTTTAAGTAATCAAGCAAAATAGGAACAGTCATTCTCTGGTTCCAGCTTCTCACGTGTGAGGATTTGCTGATTTTCTTTCATATACTGTATAATAATTATAAACTGAACATCTGGACAAGACATTTAATGACATTTTGTGTTCTAGGAAATTGTGACAGGATTTTTTTTTAGAAATTGTCACAATCTAAACCATTAACTGATTCGTCAATTCGATTCGACAAATAAAGGTAATGATAATCAGTGGATAATGAATATAATAGTCAGTAGCATCCCTAAATTCAACATAGCAGCTGCCACAGTAGGACACATGCTGCCATGTTGCACTGATAGACACCATCTATCATCAGTACTTGCTGCCTTACAGCATCACTAACTTTCATTACAAACCTGAGCCAAAACGTCATAAAACTACACATACAGCAGACTGTTACAAATCATGACAGCGTGACTTTCAAACTTCTCTCTTGAAGATGGAATATTGTTGCACGCAGTGCAGAAGATAAAAGTTGCTCACTAGTGAACTCATAATGAGATAAACAACGTGAGATCAACAACAGAAACATGAGCTCAACCTGAAATAACATTTATAGAATGTAAAGACATGCTTGACTGAGGCCAAATCATAAATATGGTCTTAGCACTTAAAGATAATCAAGTCAATTGAATTTATCAGATGAGAGTTTTATGAATAATTTATAGACCTATACTACCGAACACCAATGTGTGTGTGAGAGTGTGTGTGTGTGTGTGTGTGTATGTGTATGTAAGTTGTGTGTGCGTGTGTGTGTGTGTGTGTGTGTGTGTGAATGTGACTGCATTTACTCATGCCTACCCGTGCATCTGTGCATGTGTGTGTAATCGCAGACAGGCTGGTAAACAGTGTGCGTTTGCGGGCAGACGGCAGCCGGGGAGCTGACCTATTCCTCAGACTGGAGGCGGAGGCAGCTCGTGATTAATGTCACCACCGGGGAGGGACCACAGGAGAGATGGGGTGGGGGGGCGCTAGGCAGGTTCTCGCTCCATTTCGGCTCAAATATACACGTCCCTTTCCCTCGTGAATGATGATATTTAAAGCTGGCTAAGAGGTGTCACGTACCAGCTTTTGCTCCTGTGAACGTGAGTCACAACCTGTTGACTTGTTTACTGTAAAAAGGCTATTTGCTCATTGATGCATCATTCACCTTGACCAACTCCTCCCAGCGTGCCCACACTTGTTTCTACAGCTGAATTGATGCTCAGAGGAAGTATCTTACAGCAGAGTGTGATACTTGACTAAAACTGCCAAATCAACACCACACAGATAGCTTGTCAGCTTGTGGGTTGTTCACATCCAATGTTTTTACTACTAACTTAACTATTTAACCAATTTAAAAAATATGTCCATCAAATATCACCATTTTTTCTCAAAACATAATCTGTTGCATGCTGTGTTCAACAAGCCCTCCTCTGTTGACAAAGCTTTTGACCGTCTAGCCCACCCACAGATCCATCTACAGTTCCATGACAGTTTTCTGCTGATGAGGACCATGTGATGGGCTCAAATGTTCCACAGCAAGCAAGCAAGTGGACCTTGAGTTGAGATTTTTTGTCAAATCCTGTTTCTGGGGTCAAGAATGAACCTTCGTGCCTTCCAAAATTGAAGCCTAGTCATTTGCACGAAACTGGTGCATGAGTGAGCGTTTCCTGCTCTGCCACCACTATGTTTTGGTCACTTTGGGGCAAAGATATTCCCATCTTGTTAGCAAGCATTAGCTTCTTAAAACACCCAGCAGATACAGGGCAGTATTAGCTTTCATTTTGGGTTGTATCTCTGGCCACCTGATGAGTCTTAGTCCAATATTCACTCTACTTTTTACCTCCATTTTGGTCTCCACCAACTTTAGCTGCTAAATGCACCACTGTGCTCTCCAGCTTGTGCCAAACTTCCCTGCTGTTTGGTGCTGCAGATAGTTTATCAAGGCTTTTTAACCAAAAACAGCTGCCTGCTGCGGCCAAAAGCTTTAACAGTGAATCAGAACAATAAAGTTGTGCGCCATAAACCCGAAATAATTAGTAAAAGCTTGCTGAAATGCTCTGTAGTACCAAGGGAAACTGCAGAGCAAGGTGCTAATTCTCTGCAGTTCATGCATTGTTAATTTTAAAATGTTGAGAAGAGTGGCTTTCATGTTCGGGGAGCACATGGTGGCATGTATTGTAAGCCCGTCCATGCATCCCAACCTCCTTCCCCAGAAGAGGTCATGAGAGACGACAGTCATAATTCTTACAGCCACAGGAGGTCCTTGCATGGCAGATTAAACATAGGTGGTCATAATTGTTTGAGCATATGACCAATAATGCCGTTTTCCCTGTGAGGACAGTCTTACAGAAGCAGAGTTTTCCAGCTGAATCTACAGCAATCTATTTTCTCCATGAGGCGCCAGGGGTGAGATGCCATGCTGAGGTCTCTGTCTGCGTCTGTCTCTCTAACAAAGCCACCGCCGTTTGCTGTGCTGCTCCACTGGGGATGTCACCTCGCAGGTCTTTCCTCCCCTCATGTCTTCCTTCCTCACCCTTCCTCCCTCCCATCCTCACTCCCTGCCTCATTAAGCACCAGAACATTATGTAATGTTCTACTTACAAAAAAAAAAGCCTATGGCCGAGTCCCCTGGGTGTATTTTGGTATTTAATGGTATGTGAATGTGTGTGTGTGTGAGTGCAGATATGTGTGCATGCCTCTGTGTGTGCTGGAGCTCCTTTGTGTGCACCTTCAGTATCTTGCCGGGGGATATTTGGGTGTTGGGAGGGGGTTGTATGACTCAAGATTGTCTCCCCTGAGAACAGCCACATTCGCCGTCCTACTTTGTAGTCTCAGGTAGAGCACAGTGACACATCTGCCATGTGCAGACTCACTGACTTGCACCATTTTAGAGAAAGAATGAACTGAGACGAGCACATTTACATGACCTGTACTGTTCTAGTGTGCTACTTTTTCCCCCCCCTCTGCAGACATTAGGGACTGTGTGGCATCTGTTGTGTTAAAGGGAAGTACATTGAGATGAATCAGGTCCAGGCACATCCCTCGTTCTGTGTCTCCTGATTATTTTCTGTTCCTTTTATTAGAAAAATATCCCGACTAACTCCAACTCCATACAGCCAAAGAAGCCAACCATCAAGGCCTTTATCTTTCATAATCATTTAAAATCACACAGTAGCAGTGGAATAAGAAAGCTATCACAAACCAAACATTGACATCAGAAAATAACTGAGAAGATTTATATATCAAAGGGTAAACAGTAAAAAACAGGACTAAATGTCTGCAGCCATGCAGGCAGCTGTGCGAGGCTGTACCTATGCAGAGCTAAAATCAGTATGCTAATGTGCTCATAATGTTAAGTAATGAATGTTAAGATGCAGATGCTAGGCAGGTAAAGGTTTATTAGCTTATTAGTATGCTAGCAGGCTAACACATTGATTGGCTGATGGGAATATCACTAGTTTTGCAGGTGTTTGGTCTTAAACCAAAGTGCTGGACACATTTTTCTATTTTTAATTTTTAAGTTTGACCTGATGATGGCGCTAGATGTAAAGTGAAAGGATCAAGTTGTTGCAATTCACCCTGAGAGGGGATGTCAGTGTCCATATTCTGTGGCAATACATCCAGTAATTTTTGAGATATTTATTCAAAGCAACAAATATCAACCTCATGGTGGCGCAAGAGGAAAGTCATTCACGTACATTGTCAGGGCACCATGAAGGGCTGTGTTAAATTTCACGGCAATTCATCCACCATTTGAGATATTTCACTCCAAAGGGTTAGGACCAAAGTGGTGGCTGACACTGGTATTGCTGTCCCTGCAGGCTAAAAAATTGCAAAGAAAACAAAAACATGTTTTCGAATATGTCAACACTGTTAAAGACGTGTTCCTGCAATTTGATGTACATTTCAAGCTGAGTTGACACCGAAACGAACAGGAAGCAACGGCCACCTGTGACCCAACATCATCATAGTGATCATGACCAAAGTGTGGAATGAGCATTTTGGTTTAGAAGCCTAAAAATGTTAATAAAGTTGATAAAGTTCCCTCATATTTATCTCATGAATCCAAGGAGGCTCCTGCCCCCCACTTTGGGAACCACTATTTTAGAGGAGGTTATCTCTAATAAATGTGATAGGCTGATATATATGATCCATTAATATCACTCAGTCTCTCTCTCTCACTCACTCTCACACTTTCAGTCCTCTTCCCTCTTGCTCTGTTGGTTGTCAGCTTCCTCTGACTGTCTCTTGCTGTGAACGTGCTGATGCAGGCCTCACCGCCTCACACCCGGTTAATGCTCCCGTCTCCAGCGGCGACGACAGGAGAGACGGCCCTTCCTAAACGTTGCTGGGAGTGACTCATCTCACACCGACTCAGGAAGAGGAGGAGGAGGATAAACAGGAGGCAAAAAAGAAAAAAAAACCCCTCCTGGTCGTCACTTTTTGATAATTAAACACACTGAGCAATTAGGGATGCTCCACACACACACATACACACACACACACACACACACACACAGTGTATCCCAGGCGTGTCAGGAGTAGGAGGACATCAGTGGGACACCTTACACCGTACATTCATTTTAACTGCACGCTCCCAACTCTCTCATTTATCTCTGTCCTTTTTTGTTGGCTGTCATTCTTTACACCCTTCCCTCTCCTCTGGTTTTCCGGCACATCTTTCTCTTTTCTGCTCATTTTACCTTTCCTTTTCCTCCCCATGTCTCCCACCACGCCGCCCTCCTCCCTCTCCCGCTATCTCTGTAAGCACAGAAGCCCTGTGGCCTCATTAAGCTGTCACTGATCCCTCCTGCAGTGGCCGAGCCTGTCGGATCATTAGTCAGCCCCGTCTGAGACGCCCATTCTGACAAGAATAGACCCAAACCCCCAAACCTCTAATATTCTCTAAATGTCTCGAATGCAACCAAGTAAGCTGCGGCCGCCACCTTATCGAGCGATTGATCGGTTCAGCTACGGCGTGAAATTTTCATGCATACACGAGTCCTGTGTGCAATTGGACATTTGTGTCATGAGTGGGTTGATTAAGTGTCGTGTGTACGGATGTGTATTTCTTCTGCCCTCATTATTTTATATCATGAAAATGTCACAGGTTATCCACCTCATGCATCTCACGGGACTGTGAGTGCATATTGTTAATTTGACAGAGGCAGAGAAACAGACATCTACACTGGATTTGAGTCTAATGTGCATTAAGCTGTTGGAGAGAAAAGGTCAGGGTAGAGTTGGGCCGTGTTACAATGGAAAATTTATGATATTTTTATGCTGCAGACTTTATTGTGATAATGACTTTTAATGTCATTGCAAGAATTAATGTTTAGATAAAGTAAGTACAGTTTATATATTTGAGCAAAACAGATATTTGTGCTGTTGTAAATTCTGGTGTTCAAAAAATACCAGTGAAAATAACAACACTGAGATGTTGAATTATCCTTATTTTAATGGAGTCACATGGTAAATTCAGCATTAAGTAGCTACAGCAAGAATTCCATCACTACAACAGCAAGTCTTGTAGGGCTGCATGTAATGATTATTTTCATTATTGATGAATGTTTTGGTTGATAAAACATTAAAAACTATTGAAAAATTCCCCCCAGATTTTCCTAGAGTACAAGGTGACATTTTCATATTTCATGTTTGTGTAACCCACAGTCCAAAAATACAAAGATATTCAATTTACTAGAGTTTGAGGCAGGAGAAATCAACAAATTCGAAGACTTGAGAAGCTGGAACATCAAATGATTTGTATTTTAGCTTGAAAAATGACTCAAATGACTGAACAATGATGGCGGCTAATTGCTCTGAGTCTCTCTTTTAAACATAAACGCTGACTTTGCTCATTATTTCATAGCTCCTACCTTCTGTTTGTTAAATCATCGTCAATGGGACTCACGACTTTGTGCATATGTTTCAAATTAAAAGCCTACCAGGAGTCAACATCTGTGCCTGAACTGAGTTTCATGACAATAGTTTAAGAGTGATCAAAAAATATAAAAGCATCTCTATTAAAGAAGACAAACAGAGCAAGTTTTGTACTGTAAACCTATAAGCCTGCTTCAAATAAAGGCCGAGTATACAGTACAGATTCGAACATTCATGCAGCTGGTAACCTTCTGGTCCTCACAGTCAGAAACTGGCAAAAGTGCTTCTGCCAAACTTGATGTCGAACATTCTCAGTGCTGCTATGTAACTAAACACATTTTTAGTGGCGGTTTGAGCTACTTGCACTTAACTTGAGTCTCTCCATTTTACACCACATTATGCTTCAACTGCTGTTATTTGTCATCTTAAGTAACCAGTTACTTTGCAGATGCAGATTATCAATACAGAATATAATCAACGGATAAATTAAATTAGCATGTATCATTGTAGATTAAGATATCTGGCGATAGTTAAAGTAGTTCAAAATGGCCCAACCTTTAACCGTTGCAAAATTAATGAGACATTTATATTGATGCATTCATAATTATAATCCCATTATATAATCTATCTGATTCTGAAAAGGGCCATTTTGCATAAAGTGTGCTTTTTCTTTTCATACTTGAAGTATATTTTGATGCTAATACGTAGTATTTATACACTGTGGTATTCCTAATATTACTGAAGTGAGCAGTCTGAATCCACCACTGATAACTTTGTGTGAGGGAAAGTCGTTTTGTGGACTATTCTAACATTTTTATTCTTTTTCCAGTGTGCTGTTTGAGAAAGTCTTGTTCGTACACTTACTGCTTTGGTGTATTGTAGTCCACATTTACAAAGGCAAATGCTATATTAATAATTAATGGTATCATAATGATTCGTTTGGCTTAGAGCTAAAACCCTAAGGAAAACTCAGCACACATTCTGTACTTATTCTTCATCCTCTGGTTTAAAAGTACAGTAAATCCAAAGGACAGACAATAAATCAGTACTTAAATCTTCACACTGAGCTTCACCAGAAGTCTTCCTCTTCCAACATGTGGCCACAACTATTTTTTAAGCCTTTTTTAAAAGATCCCTGCACTTCCATCTTTGCTTTGTCCTCACATCTGCGCACATTTAGCACATTAATGGTTGTGACTGGTCACATGTACAGTAACAGACATGATGCAAGAGGATTAAAGTATTGCCACCCTGAGCAGTATCTGTTCATCTCTAGTGAATAGGTCAGAGGTTCATCCCATCTAAGACCTACACATCTCATCATATCATCAGTGATATGTCCCTCTGTCTAATCATGAGAGTATAGTTCGTATGAGTAAGCCATATGAGGATGTTCCCATATCACTAACAGCGTGCGGATAAGCAGCCCGCTGACAGGCCAGCTGTTGATCTTTTGGCTTCATCCTAACACTGCATAACTCTTGGATGATTTCAAAGCTTCCAGTCAACAACTGCTATAGGGGCCTTCAGTTGGATGGGGGAGGTGAGTTTGTAAGCTGGGCGTAGAGTGAGCTGGTGGCAGGAGGAAGGCTCCTAAGCAAAAAGGCAAAGAGGCGGAGAGCAGCTGCGTTGCTTATGTAATTGCAGAAATAGTAAATATTAAAGGGACACACGTTTGCACACACACACACACACACACACAATCAAGTGGCTCAGCGGTAATCATCTGCTGTTTGGACGCTGGACAGAAACATCGGGGGCCAGAGTGGTCTCTCTGCCAACTACATCTGACATAATCCACACACACATGTTAGTGCATGCAAGATAGACACAAACACACACAGCCTGAATGTCAGCGGGTTAGGACACATCGCATCACACACACACACATACAAACACGCACATCGAGCAGAAGGACAGAGGACACCATAATATCTGCTTACATATTTAGATCACACACACACACACACACACACACACACACCTTTAAGTCAAACTTACATTTTTTAATTCTCATTTTTTGAGAATTGAGGAAAGATGAAAACATAATGATGCTGCAGCTATTTGTGCAAATTTATAGACGTGTTAAAGGAAACAGCGTCAAGGACTCGAGCCTCTGGGGTTTCCCATTGCAGCAGTCGACTGACCGACAGTTCTTTATCAAATATAAGCAGCATTTCCCATGAGCCCTACAATGAGTAAAACGTCACAGATAGACGAGATAAGGCGAGTCGAATGTGACTGTGAGAATGTGAGATTCCACCTATCTGAACCCCACGTTGCTCCCTCGTAATGAGCAGGGGGCCTGGTCACCATTGTGTGAATGGGTGAATGCAGGCTTGTGTTGTAAAAGCACTTTGAGTGGTCGTCAGACGAGAGCGCTATGTAAATACAGCCCATTTACCATTTACACAGCCAAAAGGGGACGGAGAGAAAGGGGATTCGCAGCTAATGTGCGAATTAACAGAAATTTGCATCGCAACCGAGGTAATATTATCTCAACAAATAATAATTTATTTCACATGTGTCTCATAAAACAGCTTGCATGCTCTCACTTACATGTGTGTATTTCCTGTGCTGTGTGGAAACACGCTAATAGCTGCTGACTTTGCTGACCCAGTCTGCTGACTTGGACCTGCTACAGCATCAAGTCTCCTGATATGATCGAACTGTAAAGCCATTTCTGCTGTCATCTATGCTACTTGCAGCATTTCTGTTGCGTTCAGCATTTTTCTGAAACCTCAGGGCCACCGTACATTTCCTCTTTTTAGTGATTTGAATTTTGACCAAGTCAGTTCGCAGCAAACATTGAAGCATGAATGTCAGTTTGACTTTAAGCTTCATTTGTGCTCTTGCAATTGAGTCTACCAGCATTAATACTCTTCCATAAGAACATGTGACTGTCATCATATACATGCTGCTATTTTAAATATAGTGAGTCATTACTGCTGCTCTCAAGACAATAAGGATCAGACAAAATGTAATGAATCAAACAACGGTCCCATACATCCTCCAAATGCATTATTATGACAGATGGCCGCTGAGGATTACCATGTGTGCAATTATGTCCCATGCTGATACGGGCTTTAGCTATCTATCTCCCTTATGTACCCCATAGGCTGGATGTGCATTCTGCAATTTCCTGCTTGTTTTTGCTCGTTGACGTCACACAGCCTATAAGCACTTGTAAGGCTGTGCTCATCAACACAGAAGATGAGGGATTCATCACAGAGATGATTATTATCCAATCCAGTGGGTGCTGATCACAAGTTGAAGGATGCGTGAAGCTTCAGGAGCTTAATGATGTTTTCAGCGCTCTAGGCTCAAGGTTTTATCTTTAGTTTGGTCATAGCCGAGTGTGTTATGTTGCTCCCAGCTCTGGCCTGTGTGCAGAGTCAACAGGTCACATGACTCTGAGTCACAGAAATAATATCGTGGTCTAATTATTTTCGTCTCCTGTTGTTTATGTGGAAAGTATTACGCTGTGTGCACATGCATGCTCATGTTATGGCTGCACTTTTCCAAGCACACCTCCTTGTCTTCAGTGTTTATGCTGTGCATTGGTTAAATATAGTTTCCGTGTGAGAGAGATGAGAGGCCACGTGGGGCCTGTCCTCCTTGGTCTCTGTGGTGATGTCGCAGTGATTAACGTGCAGGTATGTTAACAGCCAGTTGTCCGGTCCTCTCGCAAGTCAAAGCTTTAATAAACACGCTGTGAGAACTGGGGTAAAATGGGGTCTGCTGCAAAGCAGTGATGGATGACCTGAAAAGTTTTGTTCTTTTTTCTTAAACTTTTATGACAGTTTGGTAATAGCTGCCTTGCGTCCTTGTAAAACTTCCCCATGTAAAAATCTGATTTGATAAGTCGAGTAAAACAGCGCGTGTAGTTACTCACTGAGATGGAAGCGTCGGCAACAAACAGGAGAAGTGGGAACGAACGCTTTATGGATATTCTTAGCCAGCAATTATTCTCTGCATGTCTGCTTCTCACCTCATTATTTTTAGCTCTACCTGCTCGCTAAAGGTCGCCTTGTTGTTGTCCCTTTTCTGCATAATGAGGTGTTTTTATACTCAGTTAATTCCTGACTGTGATGTTTTCCTAATTGGACATGTTTGTAGTGTCTGATAAGAGAGAAAAAGCAGGAGTGACGCTGATCCTTTGCAGGATTGCTGAGACATGCAGGCACCTGTGTGGCAGACTTATTTCTTGTGTGATTGGTGCAGGGTTTTAATTTTACCTGGAGGGCAATGATCTCTTCATCACTTCCTGAGCTGCTCCGCTGGAGCAGATGGGGGTTTGGGGGTTGAAGGCCTGGCTCAAAGGCACTGTATGAAGCTCACAAGTCCTCTTCTCCAGCCTCTATGCCTGCTCAGCCCTTACATTATGTAATATAATGAAAACAGGCTTATTCATGGTAAAAATAAATAAATAAACCAAAAAAAAAAAAGAAAAGAGTTCCCATTGTTTCAGCAAATGCCCTTTAGTGCCAGGAGGAATTATGATTCATGTCCATGGGGAATAAAGGAGGAAGTCATCTGATATTATATACATAGACATTATAGAGGTAAAAAGTGTGCAGAGGGAGGAGTTCGGCGTGGATGGATGGCTCATTAAAAAGTTGGACTTAAACACAGGAGACAAGTGTTTGTTTCCTGTGAGATGACCAAGCTGAAAGTCATTTTAACCCAAACCGCAATGTTTTTCTAACCTTAGCACAGTAGTTCAGATCAGAAAACAACCAGTCAAACCAAATCACTTGTTTGATTTGGAGGAATTGAATGAATGAATTTTAGCAATTTAGATTTAGATTTAGATTAGATTTTCCCCATAAACTAAAGCATGGTTTGACAAAACTCTCCTGCTTATTAGAGTTTGTCTCAGTCGCTTTCATGCTTTTCTCAGATCAGAATGAAAATTCTCATAACTCTTAGTTCAACCTCCACAACATTTAATCATTTGTGCACATCTTAGAAGCAACCTCTCCTTCCTCTGAAGCAACTGCAAATGTTTTTGGACATGTATCAGTTGCTTCCATACATTTCTCAGCTGTTTTAAACATTCTAATTTACTTATGTCAGGTCGGTCAAAATGAACTACACTCATGGATGCTGAATAGTCATTCCCAATAAAAGTCTTCATTTCATTGCTTGAGTCATTCCATACATAATTGTTGAACTAGTTATCAAATTCTGTCAAGCAAATTTTATACCTTTCTTTATCATTTTTTCCTGGAAATGTCTCCTTAATCAAACATACATGTGGCCAGACAGACAGGAACATCTAGATGTGCCAGAATGATTTACCTTTGTTCAGTTTCAATATGTACTGTTATATTATTCACATTTGTGCACAGCTCTACCCAAAGGGTGTTTCTTATGTTTGTTCTAAATAAGTGACTGTAGTGTATTGCACAATGCTGTAGAATTGCAAAGCACATATACAGTAAATGTGAAACGTACGTATTCGGCATCTTGTACTCACTTACTCCCCTAACTACAGCAATGTGTAACTTTACTGTTGTTTTCAATGGTTGTACAAGTAGTGTATAGTGCTGTCTTGAGCATTTTGAGGTAGTGTCACCAAGTTCTGACCTTTTTTTTGGCATTGGAAACCACTGAGAGAATAAACTGTCATAATTAAAACATGACAAAGCCATTTGACTGTCTTGTTCATACACAATGGTGTCAAGAGTACTTGCTTTTGAGGGATGAACTATCCATTTTTAGCAAGTGATGTGCTTTTGCAGGTTATCCACTAGGTTTTACAGTTTGCACTAATTGTTTTGAGAAATGCACTAAATGTTGTGCAAATTTCAAGAGTGATGTGAGAAAAGCACCAAAGCGATTGAGAAAAACTATAAGATGGATGAACCATTAAAAAACTCACTGAATTATCTGCCACAGGGCTGAAAACAGCGCCATCTTTCTTCGCTCATGAAAAGTTGGCGTTTTGGAGATACATTGTATTCATGGGACAATGATTATTTGCAATAAGTAATGCATTTGTTTTATGAAGTAAATTCTTCTCAAGCTTAATGTTCATCTCTATACAAGCAGACGCACTTTGTGTGCACTCCTGAAAGCAGTGGCTGCATGTTTGCATACTGTTTGTAGCCATGTGCTGGCCTGGTGTAAGCACAGAGGCTAGCCTGGTTTCCCAGTACTCTAAGTGGGATTCTCCAACACCTCTCGACAAAGTCAACTGTCCTCTGAACAGCTCAGCCCCTCTTGCAGCCATTTAGCTCAATTACCGCTGAGTAGAGATGGAGCTCTCAGTGCTGGCGTCTCCTAATGGAGCCCGACAGCTGCAGCCAGGCAGACCTCCAGTCAGACGGCGGAGCACCCAGGAAGTGATCATACTTTCACAGGTTGAAAGCTCTTTGTTTGGCCTCTGTGTAAACACAAAGCAACAAAAGGCTGAGCTGCAGCGGATGGCAGACAGACGCTGACACTCACTCACACGCACATGCATTTTAAAAGTGGGCCTCATCGGTCTAATTAAATGCTGTGTTTGATGATGAAAGTTGGGTTGTGATGAAAGGGTGTGAGGTGTTCAGAGGTGCTGTGTGAATGCATCCGAACACAGGATCTCTGCTCTACTGTTAATTAGAGCGCACCAGGGAAGGATTAAGGGCCCGACACCTGTGTCTGCTTGGTTTGATTTCACTGTCAGTGGTGCAAAGTAACTAAATACATTTATTCAAGCACTGTACTGACATACAATTTTGACATACATGTGGTTTACTTGAGTATTTGTGTTTTTAGCTACTTTATACTTCTCCATCACATTTCACAGGAAAACATTGTACCACTACTCTTATTTTACAGATATAGTTAGTAGTTTTCAGATAAAGTTTTTACATTAAAAACATGATATAAAACAATACAATGTTAGGTATGAAACCAGCAGCTCTGAACCTTTTTGTGGCCCCTCATCATGTTTTAGATGTCTGAGTATCACCTCAAACACAGGCAAAGGTCAAAAAGAGGTGGAATTATTCTGATTCTGAAGATTAGAGAACCATCTGAAAAATGGACAGGAATCAGAACTTCTTTCCTCTCTCATTAATCATCTGATGACCCCTCAGATCCATCTTGTGACCCACCTCAGGTGAACCGAACCTTATGCTGGGAACCATATTGGTGTTGCACATGTACTGAACCCGAATACGGACTAAACAAAGGCAGAGCTGGTGCAGTTAATAGATTTAGTTAAGTCACGTGGCAAACAAAATCCAGATTTATGGGGAGGTGAGGTTGGCGAGAGTCAAACCTAAGTACAAAAAGGCAAGCAAATTAAAAAAAGCAAGCAAGTCCCAAATCTCAAGAAGCACAAGGAAAACACCCAGGAAACACTGAAATACAAACACACAGAACAATGATGGGGCAAAGAGAGAGAGAGGAACAACAGTGGCTTAAATACACTGAGGAGGAGCAGCTAACGAGGCGCAGGTGAAGACAAATGAGGGACAGGTGACAGCAATCAGACAATCACCCAGGCAGGAGAATACAGGGAGTAAAGCAAAATATGACACATGAGGTAAACCTTCAGCATAAAACAGGAAATTACAAAACCAAATGAACTAGATCACGACAACGGGACTATACTCACTGTACACTGGTCAAAGCTAGCTCCAACGCATGCTGCTGATGTATTGATGCCTCAGTATTAACAATCCATTTCTAATAATCTATGATGATGATCTCACATGATAAGAAACAAGTTTATCTGCAGAAGGAGTACCTTTACTCTTGATACTCTGAGTAACTGTTGCTGATAATATTATTTAAGTAACTTTTTTTAATGTTATTGTACTACAGTAGCTCTTTCACTAATGGATCTGATGCTGTGTGTCCTCTCTCTATGATTGCAAAGATTGCAATCGACTGTTGCATCATACTGTCTAATTGAAGCCATATCTCTCAAATACCCAAGAGAAATACTTCTTCTCAGCTAACTGGTACATACAGCATCATCTCCATAATCGACCACGTCTCCTCATCAAAAATCACTGAATCCCTTAATCCGGCGAGCTCGCGTGGAGATTGCTGACGTTGCTCTCTGTACCATTTCTCGCTAACGAGCTCATTCGTATCCTGTGTGTCTGCACGCGTGTGCGCATGTGGAAGCGGCGCATTTGCATGTGTGTGAGTGGGGTTTTTTTTATATCCTAATGGCTTTTGATGTTTAATTCACTAATAAGAGGGGGAAGGCGTACAATCAGAGGAGGCACAAGGCGTGCGTTTTCTGCCAAGCGGACAGGCAGGCCGCGACGCACAAACACACACCGTCACTTTATGTTGCACCGGTGAGCTTAAGACCAACATGATATGTAAAAAAAAAGAACGAACTTGCATGAAAAAACCTCACGGCTAACACTCGTTTCATGCCGTTTGTATTTGATGATTTGCAGCCTATAAATCTGTCCTGCGCATAATGAGGTTACAGTGGGATAGTCTGTACGCGATGGGCCATTAAACGCTGACAGGCTGCTGCAGGTGGAGAGACAGCCAGAGAGATGTCATCCCACTAATTAAATCAGTGATGGATAGTCAATACAGGTGCCAGTTCCTGCCTGCACAGCCTCGGCTGTGAAGACATGGATGAACCCAACGACACGCACAGTCACAGTTGTCGTTGCGAGTCTTCTCCGCCGTGTGAAATGTTAGCTGAAGAGCGATAACAGGGGAGATGACATGATAACGAGCAGGTCATTGTGTTGTTCTTTTATATCAGTGGTACTGCAAGCTTTTCTCTGACTTTTGACAAGCTTTCTTGTGTTATCTGCCGTTTCCCCTCCCCGAGTCGTGCCCTCCTTCCTCACACTCGTCGTGTCGGCTGCTGTTTTCTGCTGTTGATGTATCTCGTGTCACTTCTTTCACCCCCCGTCCTCTGTCTTCTTTTCTTCTCTACTGAGTCACAGCTTCATTATTGTTTTTATCAGTGTCAGAAGACAGATTAGTTCCTACAAGTGACACGACTGATCGTGTGAAGCCAATTTTCTCCCCCGGGACTCGGATGGCTGCCAGGGTGTGTATTTGAGTAGCTCGGTGTGTACATGTGTGCAGACAAGCGATCATTGGTCTATTTGACATCAGAGGACTTGAGCTGTTACTTAATAATCTTTTGCAGACTAAAAATGAACTATTCCCTTTAAACATGTTGGAGCAGCACTTAGTTTTAATGCTACACATAGTCAGAATAATCTGACAGAGGATCTGTGACTTTAGCTTTAGGATCTATTAAGAGGGCCGGATACGTCGCCACCACTTAGCCTAGCTGATCATTTGTCCCAGTGGCCACCTGCGGTACTGCAGTTGGAAAAAAAATCCCTGCAGCCCAAAAAGCATTTTCCCCATAGACCACCATTATAAAAGGGATGTTTGTAAGTCTGCTGACAGCACATCTCCAACTGCAACAACAAGGTCTGTTACCACTCTTTGTATTATGGATATTTAAAACATGATTGTTTTTATATATGTAAATTTAGTGCCTAGAGAAGCTGGTTTTATTTGCATAGGCCAAGCAGGAGAACCTCTAATGTGCATGTGCATTGTATTGTATGTGCTCGGCAAGCAATTTTTACTCAAATGACTGGGCGCCACCTTTGAGTCTATATCCTGTTCTTATAATGCATGCATCCGTGGGTTTGTCATACCGTTTTAGGTCATTGTGTGTGCAACATACGTGACGTTGCTGTTTGCCTCCAAAGCAAAACCAGCAGTCAGTAATTGTCATCATTTTGTCATTGTGTTAACATTCACTAAAGATGTTAAAGATGAGGAATAAACACCCAGAGATGTTTTCTTTCTATCAGCGCAGCGCTGCGGACACTGATGCCAGCGTGTTTGGCAGGTGAAACTGTTCGTCCTCCCTCTGTGTGGTTGACAGAGTTTGTCTCCACACCGTGGACGTGAGCCTGTTCGGCGAGGCCCACGGTGGCTGGCTGGCGGCTTTGATGCCACCCACCTGCACACCCACAGGCACACACACACACAGCTGAGTCTCGTCTCTGACATTCATCTCTTGTTCTGTCCGTGAGTCTCTGTTTGTCTCCAGATCTGTTGTTCTCCATCTTTATTCTACTCTTCAGATCTGACCAGCGGACCTTCAGGATGCCTCGATCTCTTTTCCACCATCTCCCTACTTTCACGCAACAATTTCAACTTTTGTAACTGTCTGCTTTCATTCAGCTGCGCACAAACACGATACAAATCTCTCTCCGTCTTTGTCTTGCTCATACTGACAGATGCACACACACATACACACACTCTTTTTAAACCAGTCACTGGGTGCAATACGCAATCTTTGCCCTGCACCACTGCGGGTCAGGCTGTCGCCAGCTCAGTCGAGGCTGTGGGCAGTGTGTGTTTGGACCGGCCTGACACCACCAGTTGTTGTGGGTTCACACAGGGAGGAGAGAATAGCTGAGGATCCCCTCGGCTCTATGCACGGCCTTTTCTTTCAGCCTTGAGGAAAGAGAACATTTCATCATCATATGAGATTGTTTCTTCACTAGTCTTCTTCTATTTGGACTTGCTCCGTAGTTGTGGTGGATTTGCCTTTCATGTGCATACATGAGGAACACGCACACACTTAATTTCATTAAGCCACCGAGTGATTTACTCTCTACTTGTTTTCCTCCTTCTCTCTACTGTTTGCTGTCTCTCCGCTGATTTTCAATTTATCAGTAATTTTCTCCAACCCATTATCACCATAGCAACTGTACAGTTTTTCACTTTCTTCCCCCCCAAGCCCCTCATCCCAACACACACGTACACACAAGCGAACACACACATGCACACACACACACAGTACGATAGTGGTCTTTTAATTTGATTGTAGTTTCAGTGTGTTCCTGTTTACTGATGTTTTTGGAAGATATTATTCCTCACAGTGATGTCTGGAGACCATTTTGCTATTACCCAGTGTGTGTTTGTGTTGTGCATAAATAGTTCCACTGACTGTTTGGTAAAACAACAAACAGAGAAAAACTCCCTGACGGAGCTTCACTGAATCAAATCGCTAAACAAAAACAGCTCTCCACTCTGTTGGTTGGTTTATTCTAAATTCTTATGGCGAGGATTTGGGATGTTTTAAATCGTGACATTTAGTTATAAAGGTTTTGTGCTACTCTTCCCAGTAAAAGCACAATGACTGTGCAGAGTGTTGCGTAGTAATCTTTCTTTGAGTTTGTCCCTGTTTTGTTTGTGCGATACACATTCCTGCTGCCGGTTTCACACTGTTCCACTGACTGCCAGTTGATGGCAGTAATGGGCAGAGAGGCATAGCAAAATGCCATCTGAGACAGTGAGGAAGAAAAGTGGAAGCCCTGCAAGTCAAGCATCGTCCTCCGGGGCTGAGAAATGAATCCAACATGGACGTGCCAAACACTGAAGTTTTGCAAATGGTCCCATGATAAGCAAGTCAGTCCCCATAGACCCCCATATTAAATTTCCAACTTTACAGCAGGAATAAACATGTTTACAGCCTGGTGCGAAAAAAACAGTTCTGGTCTCTACGGATAATTTCCCCGTTCATGGCAACTGTACAGGGGGTGAATTTTTATATAATTCACTAATTTAAATTAAACTTAGGCTTAAAGCTATGAGTAATTATGGGCTCGGCTGCTTTAAGTGACAGCCAGCCGCTAGGTTTGGGCAACCAGGCTTCATTCAGCCCACCCCGGCTCCACCTGT
Organism: Chelmon rostratus; assembly: GCF_017976325.1. NCBI lineage: Eukaryota > Metazoa > Chordata > Actinopteri > Chaetodontiformes > Chaetodontidae > Chelmon > Chelmon rostratus. The sequence goes on along the minus strand of NC_055674.1, from coordinate 11,796,661 downwards.
GCTCCACCTTTTTATCCATTTATGGATTAGCCGGGAGTCAGTCACTGCCAAGATGACGACGGCCATTGCTGTCACTGAGCTTCACAATGGCTCTTCAGAAACCTACGGGTGACGTCACGGAGACTACGTACATGATTTATACAGTGTATGTTGCAAATATGAATGTAAACAATACAAAATTGTCCTGTTAAGAGGCAGGAAAAAATATTCGGCACCTTTGTTTACACTCCACGCCTTTAAGTTAGGGAGATGTGATTCCATACTGATGGTAAAGCAGCATTTTTCTTTTTCCTTTCCCAGCAGCCGTGGTGAAATGCAATTTCTTGCTCAGGTACACTTCAGTAGGCAGGATGCTCACCAACAATGTCCTCTGCTCGTTTTGTCTTTGAACTCTTCAACCCACCATGTATGGAGCAGAGGTGACGGTAGCTCTGAAGGGTCGCCTGTTAACCAATTAACCCCAACTCACGTCAGCCTCTTCACTCTCCTCTTTACTTTTTACAGCGCTAATTTCCAATTAGTAATTAGACATTGTTACCTCTGGTGTGCCTGTCGATGCCTGAATATAATTAGCAAAGACCCGTGTTTGACTCATTGCCACTCCGCTCTCATCATCGACTTCTTCCTCCTCTTCTGCTTGATGTGGCCCTCGTTATGCTCCGAGGAATTCTGCAGCAGCATCATCTCGCCTCACTGGAAGCGACCTCCCTCCTGGTTTCGCCTCAGCAGCTCTGTCTGTTCGTGTTGATGGTTCGTCTGCCAGCATCTTTCCCCAGCACAGCATCGTGTCCAGTATTTAAATGGCTGAGAGGATTTTTGATAGATACAGGCTTATCAAGCTGGTTATAAATTCCATTTCTAGATGTGCCACTCACCACTTTCAGATGTTCGTATTTTGCAATTTGAGCGTCTATTTGCCAGGGCTTCAGCTCCATGACTAAGCTGTTTTTGATGTCTATTGATGATTTGTGAGTCATGAATTTGTGCTCCTCGTGACAGGCGTTCAACAACAGTAATGGCTGCACAGGAGATCGACAGATCACCTAGAACAAACCTTAAGGGAAAGCTCTGTGGTGTTCATGTGTGCATGCATGTTTGCGTGTGTATCTAAATGAACTGGCGAGACGAAAGCAGGGATGAGTTTACTTCAGTCTTCTCTTTCACCCATGGATGGATTACTGAACGATGTTACCAGACCCAGGGGTCCAAAAGGCCCTCAAGCCACAGCCTCTGTGTGGTCAGACTGTTGTGAACATTTGTTTCAGTGTCAAAGCGCTTAGTCTTTCTTGGTAAAAAAACATTTGACGACACCATCACGACAGCTTCACATGGAGTGTTTCTGTCGAACAGCGTCGTGCTCCACACTGACACCATGCAACATGGGTCCTCTGGCTGGAAGAAATCAAAAACATTTACATCTGTGTCTTCACTTGATTTTAATGTGCAAGCGTAGGCCACGATGCAAGCTGCCAAGAGTGCTGCCTCTTCAAATAATATGCATATTATTCTGTTTGATACGTAATCAAAACAAAGGAATCTCAGCTCGTCGCCTTTATGTTGAGTCTTTTGAAACCCTTTATGGTGCTGCAGCAAAAGTCCACTGAATTCACTCACGGCTTAAGTAAAGGAGAGCACTGTAATGCTGTATATTACGGTTTATAACCTACGTTGTGTAACAAATACAATTCACAGATCATGTATCTTACTTTAGTGTGTTTTGGGCCTTGCAAACATAAAGAGACGCCTGTTTTAATTGCAGATAATGCTGCAGGAAAGAGAAGCTTGTGTCCACGGCAGGTCAACACAACCTGCAGCCAGTCCTACCATAAGAAGCTGTATTGTTATTTTCGAGGTTGTTGTTCTGTTGTTTTTGTATATCAGAATGTCCTGATGCTTTTACAGCAAGGAGGCAGATAATTATGGGTCAGAAGAGGTCAGATAGAGAGACAAAAGAGAGTTTTTGTGTGCGTCTGAGCAGTTGTTCAGCTTCAGCTATAATGTGCATCTGCGCTTTTCCGGCTTTTTGCGCCAACACAAAGCTCAGAGATGGCCTAAAGGGTGGAATAAATGCACGCATGCATGCAGACATGCACGCACACACACACACACACTCAAATGCAGGAGGCGGGGCTGCTGAGCAGATTATGTCTTCGCACCCAGCCTCTTGGTGCAACGGGCTGCACTGAGTCGAAGGCTCAGGATGGCTGTGAGTGGAGACCCTGCCATTTTAATTTTACCCACGCTTTCCAAGAGGAGGGGGAGCACAGAAGGAAGACACAATGACAACAGAGTGAAAGAACAAAACCATATTAAGAGAGACGAGAGCGAGGGACATCCAGGGCTCACTGTCCAGAGACTTGGAGGCGAGGGGAGTTAGGAAGACGGCTGATAAAGTCAAAGAAAGAGAACGAGATAGTGAGCAGGGAGATAGCATCTCCTGTGATACTGCCTGAGTCCCTGGTGTCTGTTGTTCGCTCTCTTTTAACATGAATTCAATGTTCCCACAGTTGAAAAGTTTGAAAAAGAGTGCTCATGCAGTAAGGAGGCGAAAATGGTTTCAGAAGGAGGGAGACCCAGGAGAGCAGGCTCAGGACACGAGGGGCATGACCACGGCACCATCTGTTTTGTTTTGTTTTTTTGTTTTGTTTTTTTCTCGAGAGAAGCCTCCAGGAAAGGCTGGAGGAGAGGAGCAAAAATAGGCGAGCTTACCAACAGGAGAACATGCTAATTAGACTTTTCCGGGACCCTCACGCCACTGACTCACTCCCCTGCCAATCACACTCGGAGCACTCAGCAACTCCTCTTTCATACACAGAGCCTCCCTTTACATCTCGCTCTCCTTCTTCCTCTGCCATCACGTCTTTTGCTCGATTTAGCCTGTTTGTGGGAAAAAAAAGTCACTTTTCAGCGATGTGGGCCCACTTACTCAGTCAGTGGCCTGTATAATTACACATGCAGCCATTCTGACACATTTCGGCGTGATGGAGGCGACGCTGGCGGGGGTTTTCCCACCCTCATTTGCAGGGCTTTAATTACAGCTCCGTTTGTTTTGTGGTGATTGTAGAAATTAGCTAACCTCAGCTATCACAGCACTGACTATATGAATTGATCTCCAACAAATGGAACTTGGTCATGCTGACGAACGGATGCAAATAACCACGCAGGGACACTGTGTGCGAGAAAGCGTTTGATTTTTTTGTAATGTCATCCAGTTTCTGCTCAGTTGAATGAGATTTCTTGGAAACCTATCAGAGCATCAATCCCCAATTGCTCATAAGCTCGATTTTTACTCAGCCTCAGTGCCAGATGTTCAGGCCAAGATAAACAGTAACAATAACGCTCCTCCTGGCGCCACAAGATCACTGTACGGTGTGTTTGTGCCTCAATAACATTTGAAGGCTGAAACGGGGAGGATGCTGGGAAGGCTTCCAGGATAACAAGATGGAGAGAGCTGACACCAGGCTCGAAAACACTCGAACCTTACACATTCCCACGCACTGATAACAGCCTGACATTTCCTTTCCATCTGGATCCCTCTTTCTTTCTTGCTCTCTTTCTGCGTCAGTGTTGTCCGCTGACGGTACGATGCAGATTATTCATCGTGTGATTTGCAGATCGTGCAGCTAAAGCTCAACTACCGTACGCAGAAATTAAGGTGAAGTGCTGTTTAGTGTGTTAATGAGGACGCTCTTTGTAGTCACTTATTCCATTCATCTCTGGGGGAGAAATGAAGCAGTAGTGCGATGAACAGATGTTGTAAAAAAAGTCCATTTATATATTTCCTTCAACAGAAATGTTGCAAAGGCTCTTGAATTATGATCAAGCATTACAGTTAACGTTACAGTTCAGCCCAAAGAATTTTCTCTTAACTTTAAATTCTGCCTTCTGAATGTTTTCTGAGGGCTATGTGGTCTCAGGTGGGTCAAGGAATTGTATTTTGCTTGTTAGAGGCGAATAATAATTCAAAGCTTCATTAAAAATGTCAACGTTTTAACTCTAAAACAATTTTAGGGTGATCATGTCATAAAATCTTGACATGATCACCCTGAAGAGCCCTAAAATGTAAAGTATGTTGAGGTAAAGAGGCACACTGTGGAGTGTAGCAGAGGGAGAAAAAGCTTCTCCCCTTGCTTTAGAAACACATTCGATATGTTTGGGAATTTTTTCTACAATTTCCTGGACTGCACATATGAACTAATGCAGGATGATGAGTATTTAGTTACCACGTTCAGGCTTGTCTCAGCATGGATTTTGATAATTTTGTTGATCCCTTAACCTGCAAAACTAAAGACACACAACCTCAGCTGTTCTTTCTGAAATGACAGTGAGGCCGTCCTCCTGATATCCACTGCTTCCCATCTCTCTCTTTGTTTTGCACAGGACCCCAGAAGCAAGCACAAGTTCAAGATCCACTCGTACGGCAGTCCCACCTTCTGTGACCACTGCGGTTCCCTGCTGTACGGCCTCATCCACCAAGGGATGAAGTGTGACAGTGAGTATGCACGCCGTTTATGTGTGTGTGTGTGTGTGTGTGTGCGTGCACCTGTGTGTAGAATATGCTGTGCTGGTTTCCATCCCGCAGTAGAGCCGGCCTTAATGAGAACAGATGGGAATAGACTGGTACTGTACTACACTGAGCCTCATCTGCAGCCCAGGCAGAATTCGCTGTCCCGCCCTGCTGAGTCCTCTCTGCGCTCCCATTCCTTCCACCCACACTCCTCTATTAACTCTTCCCGTCTTTCTCTGCATGTACGACCCCAACCCCCGCTTTATTTTCATTATTTTAATTCTCCTTTTCCTCCTACTTCCCTCTTTGCTTTATCAATTGTTCTCTCTCTTTACTCCCACACATCCTTGCCCCTCTTCTTCCTCTATATAATTTTTCTTTACATTTTGCCACCCATGTCCCTGCTCCTTCCCTCACTGTACCTCCTTTATGCCTCCACGTCGCCTCCATCCATCACCCTCCCTCCCTCTCTCCTCCTCTAACTCTGTCCATCCATCTGTGGGTCTCTGGTGGCGGCCTCATCGCAGATGGTAATGGGAGCACACCAGAACAAATTGATGCGGGGAGGCCATCGCCATTACGAGACGCTTCCCCTGTCTCTCGTCTCTCCTTGTCTCCTCCCAGCACGTCAGCCTGACAAGCCTGCCGAGCGGAGGGAGGAAGGGGGGGAGAGAGCGGGAGAGATGGATGGTTGGATGGAGGAGGACAGGAAACACAGAGGGGACGAAAGGAGGAGGAGGGTGGAGGGAAAGTTAGAGGGCAGTAAGTGACGGAGGAGGAAACGAGGGAGAACAAATGTCCTCTCTCCCCCCTGGTCTCTCATCTGTTTGGCTTTGTCAAAGTGTGTGTGTGTGTGTGTCCGTGTGTGTGTGAGACCCCCAAGACAGGCCACAAAATAACTCAAATACATTTTAGAATAAAGTCTATATAAAGGCTAATTAACCTCTTTGTTCATCTAGTAATGTTAAGAGGTAATGTTTATCAAAATGAAGATCACGTTTCCCATCATCCCTTTTGCTCTTTACTGAGGGGAACCTTTAAACTACTTTTCCCTTGTCATTTCACTGCAGGGCCCATGCCAAGTAGCTCTATTTACAGTGAATAAACAAAAACTCTCCTGCCTCTTCTTACCGTCATTCAGCTCACACACAAGGAGGCTGCTTGTCGGCTGGATGTGATCTCATCCGCTCACAGCGATTATATCATTTCCAAGGTTCATGTGCTGATTACTTATTGATGCTTAAGTGCTAACGCAGCACCTTTGAGAAAAGCAGTGGCTATTTTGATTGCTGGTTTTACTCCTCTAAAATAGACGTTTCTTTAGACAAATGTCTTTGCCACATTGGTTCTGCAGCCTTGCGTGCGTCTGTTCGCGGCTCCGAAGGTAAAACATCAGTGAGTCCAGGACTTTACTTTAGTTCAGTACGTTGTGAGAAGCACACTGGAAAGCTCCTGAGAGTTTAAAAACCAGGGTAGTTGTTTATCAAAGTGCTAAAATTTTAGAATTAAGTGAGATATTTTTTTCTCCCACTGACAAACCTGAGAATAAAAATGACTTGTCAGGTTGCTTTTGCCTTAAAAATCAGAGAGAGCTGCACAGAAGTTGGCTGCAGTCCAGAAACAGAGGTGAGCAAACGCCCTCTGAGACATGTTTTAGAATGACTGTACAATATATCACGGGCCATTATGAATAATATGTTATCTGAAGTGGTATATGGTCATATTGGCCTGCAGCTGCTGCAAAACCCACATTTTGCATCCCTCAAGGCTGCAAACAACACGAATGAAGCTGAATTTGATTTTGTTTGCAGTCACTTTGCACTAAATAGCCGTTACTCTCATGCCCCACCTCCACCAGCAGCACAAGTTACCTCCCTGCTCCACTTTGGTTGTCTTTTTGTTTCCTGTTATTTCATCCGTTTTTATATATTGTAAACATGCTCGATTGTTGTTGATTCGAGAGTTCACACAGAGAAAATTTACTTAAAAAATAGTTCTGTTTTCACGAAGTGATTCACTTCGCTCCGACGATGTGAAGTGAATCCTTGTATCTGATTGGCTATTTCTGGTCAGAGCATACATGTGATTCATCATGTGATCACTTAAGCTCTTAGATGTTACTTCTGCAGTCTGCTGTAAGCTACTCGCTTCTACTCGTGTCTTAATCTTCATTCTTAGTGAAGAACATTTTACCTTCCAGAGCATTGTTAAGTGTAGGGTTTACTGAGTACAAAACCACAACTTTTTGTGTGTTGATATAAAAAGTCTTTCAAATGGTCTGTTTTTATTTATTCAATTTATCATTTGTCCACTATTTTTTGTTCACTACAGCAATTCAGCAGAGCTCCCTGCAAGACGTTATTATGTGCTTACTTTGTCTGCTGTCATTGAATTATCTGTAGTATAACTTCTTTTCTCCACTACAGCAACTCTGTTTACACATTTTCTTCAAAGGCAGAGCATTTTCCACCCCAAAATGTATCACATACTGCATGAAGCTTTTTAAATTCAGTCTAATGTGCAATCAACCACACTCTCCGGTCCTCCCTTTATATGCATGATTCACCCTGAAATGCAGTTTTTACTGTTAACATCAGTAGTTCAAGAAATAATCCTCTACAGTTCAGCTCAACAGTCTGCGTCTTTCTGCCTCTTTCTAGCCTGCGACATGAACGTGCACAAGCAGTGTGTGGTCAATGTGCCAAGCCTGTGTGGGACGGACCACACGGAGCGCCGCGGTCGCCTCTTCCTGAAGATCGAGGTCAGCTTGGACAGGCTACACGTCACAGGTTGGTCTCGTTCTCAGAGTGTGGTTTTGTGTCGTGCAGCACTTGAGGCTTCTCAGTCTCAGAGTGACGTGAGCAAGAGGCCCCCTGATGTGACTGTGAGTGGTTGATTTTCAGAACATTGAAAGAAATCTCTGGTTTATTCACATCTCTCGTCTGCTTTGGGCGGCTTCAACTCGCGTTAATGAACTGCTCAGAAACATGTGTCTAATCTGCTTGTCGCCAGACACTCTCATGTGGTCACTCACTCAGGGGACACTGAAAGGATACTGGGGGACAATATCTGAGCATGTTGTCCTGCACCTTCACCATGCTGAACATGTTATTTTCCTCAACAGAGACTTCTCCTGTGTCAGTGCAGGGTTAACTCTGTTGCCAATGTCTTTAGTTTGCATATTATGATCAACTTCTTAAAGGACGAGTGTGTAGGATTTAGTGGCATCTAGTGGTGAGGTTGCATATTACAACCAACTGAATACACCTCTTCTCAACCCTCCCTCACCAAACATGTAGGAGAACCGATGGTGGGCATTAAACACATTAAACATCCTCTCTAGAGCCAGTTCATTTGTCCGTTCTGGGCTTCTCAAGAAACATGGTGGACTCTGTTGAATAATAATAATCATAATAAACTTTATTTGTACAGCACCTTTCATAGTGCTTTACAACAAAGAAATCACATGCACCAAGTGCTTCACATAAGACAATATAATGGACATGAACAGAAACATTATGTAAAATAAAAGGGAGAATAAAACCCACTTGATGATAACAGTAAAAATGAGACAGAATAAGTTTGAATGTAGATTAAAGAGAACGCATAGGATGGAAAATAAAATCCAGTCCTGAATAATAGTACAGTGTGAGTGCATAAAATCAAGTAGAATAAAAGAGCAGCAGTGCATAAGTGCTGAAGTTTCAAGCATGTATCAGGAAGGTCAAGGCTAAAGGCTAATGTGCGGTTTCTTGAGCTTCGGGGCGTAATAGAAAAAGGCTGCATGCCATATTTTCTTTTGGCTGTTGCTGGGAACCTCCAATAAACCAGCAGCAGACGATCGCAGTGCTCTGGAAGGCAAATATTGAAAAAGAGAGTTAGCAATGTGGCTTTGTAGGGCTACGAGGAGGAGGACACGCTCCCTCTATAGATTTAAAGAGCTCATTCTAAGGTAATGAAAACACAACAATTCTTATTTTCATGTGATTATACACTAATGAAAACATACTTAGGAATATTATATTACATTTCTACCATATTCTGCAGTTACAGCCCCCTGAATGTTCTAAGATCAAACTGGTATTAACCTCAGATTTGCTTCAAGTGAATTCCATTAGTGGCAGATGACATATGTAGCATATGTCTGTCTGCACACACACACACACACACACACACACACACACCCACAGAAAACATTCTTTGCAATCAAATTTGAAGTCTTAAACAACCAAATCCTGACTTTATTTTCTGGGTGACACACGTGTTCTGTGAGTGAGCAGGAAGTCAGCCCGCTCAGCCGGAGCAGGACTGCGATGTGCATGCTCTATGGGGCAACGTTTTCGTTCAGCAAAAAGCAGCAAGCAACCTTCCACGTTTCCGTTTTTAACACATCAGCGAGGTCACCAGCGAAGTTGCGGCGACAACGACTGCTGTCCAAAAAATAAACACAATTAAAAGTTTTGAGTTTTGAAATGGTCGGACACTGTGCTTCACCTGCAACGAAAGCAAAGGAAACGTCATCTGAATCTGTAAACACAGTTCACCTGTAGAGATCTCTGGAAACAGAGCGGCGTGCACCTGCGTCAGCACGAAGATGAAGTCAGGGCTGCCGTCATAACCTGTGTGTGTGTGTGTTTGCTCGACGCCTCCAAATTGTCCTGTCAGTCAAGAGCAGCACCTGGAGTGGACGACTCTCCGGTGTTAAAACCCCTCTGGCAGGAAGAGAAATGACTGCTGGGTCACTTCCACAACCTCTCTCTCTGTGTCACACACACACACACACACACACACACACACACACACACCAAACCTGGCGAGACAGTGGTGGTCAGGGAATATGAGTGCTGAGGCCAATAACGTGTTTTTAACTCAGCTGGGATCAGACAGGAATAACCTCCAGCTACAGCAGGAAGAGTGGCAGATGTGATTGACGTGGAAATATTGCTTTCATAAAAATGTGTTTGTTTGCCTGTTTGGGGATGGACAGAAATGCAAAAAGAGAGGAAGTTATATTCGCAGCAGTCTTACATCATGTGTTTGCTGCGTTTGTATTGCTTTTCAGTTTATTATGTTGGAGTCTCGTGGCTTGCCCTGCTGCGCACGACATCCAGCTCTTTTGTCCGCTTTAGTGCCGAGCAAGGTCTTTGATGTGATGACCACCGTCAGCGAGAGCGAGGAAATAAGGCAGAATAGCGGCGGCGGCCTCATTGACATGGTTTCCTCAGTCTTTTCAGATTAGGCAAAATGGACACAGCTGAAACTGAGCTGCGTGGCTAAAATTCACGGAGAGAGCGGGAGAGACGGCTGTTGCCATGTTAAACTGATGTGCTGTTGTCCTCCGTTTTATGCGTACACACATCAGAACACCCACCAGTGTTCCAGCGTTTGTGAAAGTGTTGCTGCCGCTTCACACTGTCAACTTCAAGTAAGCGTACGACAGCGTGTTCTGCAGCACCTGCTGCTGGCATATGTGGCGTCTGATGTTTAAAAACAGATTCCGGACTTCTGTGTCTGTTCATCATCATCGGCTGCTCGAGCTCTCTTTACCAGAGCTGCAACAAGTGTTTTTCACGTGCGGCATTTAGCCAAAAATGTAAAAACTGAATCACAGCCAGAAGTTGCTGTCAATTATAGTGTGTCAGCCAACTAATCAGTTAATTGACTAATAATTTCTGCACTAACCCTTAAAAGATGCTCACTCACTCATTGCACAAGGTTAAAGCTGCATTCTGTTTCCGTGCACCTGCTGAATCCCAGTTAGCTCTGGTTTTGGTCTCCGCCAACTCCTCTGGGAAATATCTTATTCTTTAGCCCCTAAATGCTCAGTTACGTTCACCAGCTAGTCGCCCCTGCTGCCTGTCTATGATTTGGTGCAGATCTCTGACTAAGCTTTTATCTGCAGTAAACAGATGCCTGCTCTTTTAAATGATAACGATGAGACACGTTGAGGGCCCAAAAAGCTAAAAGAATTAGCTGAAAGATACTAAAATGCTCCATAGAGGTGAGGACAGGTGGTAATCATGCAAGTGTTCATCACTATGAATGACACCGTTCATGTTACGCATAGATGTTTGATTCACTGTTAATATAAAACCATTTTTAAGACTGCATCTGTTTTAAAATGAAAGTAATGTGCACATTGTTCAGTATCCAAAAACAGATGTGGAGTCAAATGGGGGGAGACTTCACATTAATGTGAATGAAACTCTCTCTTCCTCCTTCGTCTGTCAGGAAAAAATGCGTGAAATACATCCAGATTCTTTTTAAAGGATACAAAGGCAGAAGTGACATGATGATAATGGAGGGCCAGTTGAGACAAAGCATATGGACTGTGATTGACAGTGTGCATGAGGAAGAAAGAGGAACAAAGATAAAGATCAGTACTGAGAACCATACAGGGGGGGAGAGGAGGCGGAGGAGGGGTATGTTCTGCAGAGGTTTGTTTGCTTCAGATGTTTTTTCCCCTCTCTAATGGCAGCGGTCTGAACAGCGAAGCCTCAGCTTGTTCTCCGGCTCCCCTCTGGCTCCCACAGACAAGTGTCGGCCGTTTGTGGTTCACCGCACTGATGTGAACTTGATTAAATCTTTCCAGCAAAGAAACAGACACATCTCCCGGTCCTTCTCTCTCTCTCCCTCCATAACCCACCTCCTCTCCTCTCTTCCTTCTATCTCTCCTCGCCATCCCTCCTTACAATATTGACATTTCCTGTTATCTTCCCCCACCTGTTCCTAGGAGACCTCAGAGTGTCTCCCCCCGCCCTCGTCATCGTCATTTCCCTTCATACTTGCTGACCTCCTGTCAGTTCGGTCATGTTCTTCTTCTTCCTTCCCTGTATTCCTCAATAAGACATCAACATCTGCCTCTTTTTCTATCTTCCTCTAGTTTCCAAGCCGAAACATTGCTCAGTTTAGTAAAATCTCATTCCCTTCTTCTTCGTCTACATCCTCTTCTTCTACCTTGTTTGATATGTTAGTAATTTATCCTTCTCATGAGAAGAGGTTTATTCTAGGGTTTTGAGGGAATGTAGACATGTACACGTCCCTCCATGACCTGCCTAAATAGATACAAACACACACACACACACACACACACACACACACACACACACACACACACACTCATAGGGCATCTGAGGATCGGGCCAAAGTGAGCACACAGAGGTTTACTCAGGGTGAGATTGCCTGCTACTGACGTGCTCGCCTCAGGTTTAGAGCACAGTTGAACAAGAATACATTTTTCCCTCCAGTGACACAACTCACAGCCCCATCAGGCCTGTTGCACAAATAAATGCTTAATAACTGATATTACGCTTTTTATTCTGAGAGGTTTTTCAGAAATATCAGGATCCCACTCACTAAACTAATCATGTAGCATTTATAATCATTATATGAACAGTAAATGTCTGTAATACACTGTAGCACAAGGTAATTTTAAGCAACAACAAGCGTATTGTTTCTTTCTGTGAGGAATAAAAAGATATTCGATAATAAAAAATAATATGTGGCTGAAAGCTCTGGGAGAAATCAAATCAATAACCAGCCCTAAAGCTTGTGTATCTGTGTAGCTACGTATCGTATTTCATAGCACAGATATGCTTTTTACAGTGCAAACAGCGGAAGATTTACAATTACAAATATTTGTATTTTTTTTAGATTAAGTCCTTTATTTCTGACGTACGCAGACAGAAGCAGGCTTCACATTTCTAGCCACGGATTTTGTCAACTGCAATGACAACGGCTGTAGCAGGCTAGCTCATTAAGCTAACATTAGCTCCATGAGTTAGCTGAAATCACGTCTCTGACTGACGTTTTAATGTTACATGTCCCAGGTTAAAAGTTAGCATCCTCAGCTGATGGGCCATGTAGAAGACACGTAACATAACCATGTTTAGCTGCTTAGCTTACTTACTTGATAGAAGTGAAATGGGCTTTATTTGATTGTATTTTGAAAACAAAATTTTTCACTCTTAAATTTAAGAAAAAAGACTTTTGGGATAAGTTGTATTTTGTGTGTTTGGACAACAGGCTAACAGCTAACGTTAGCCCCCTACAGCAGCATCCAGGCTGACGCAGGCAAGGGAAAACGCTACACAGTGCTATTCATGGACAGGACTTTTTATTAAATGTAATCTGTACTGTGTGTTAACACTGTTCAATTGTACTTATATTTTTGGATTTTGAAAGACTAAAGTAAAGTGTCAGCAACACATCTCAGCTGAAGAAATGCCAGTTGTTTTCATGTACAGTGCTGCATATTGTTTGTGTGTGTTGTTCTGCTTTTGGTTGTTGACTTAGCAGATCTCATCATCCAACAGTTCAGTCAAACCCTCTGGAAAAAGACCGGAACAGAAAAACACCCCTGAAAAGAGCTCAATGAATTTTGTTTTACGAAAGTGTCTGGGAATTTAAAAAAAAAAACACACCATGCATGTTTTACTGAAGAGTATAATTTCCTTCTAACACCCGGCACTTCGTAATTGCTCTTCCTTGAAACAACCACATGCAGAAATAGAAATCTTCAGGTCATTTCAGCTCTCTTTTTCCCTCCACTTTGTGTGTGTGTGTGTGTGTGTGTGTGTGTGTGTGTGTGTGTGTGTGTGTGACGTCTGCATCCAGATCTCTGGCAGTGCACCGCAGGGATCCATCCAGCGCCCGCTTGGCCGTGCAGCCTTCCCCCAGATTATCAGGCATTCATTGGTTGCACATGGCATTGTTATGCAACAACACATTTGAATTTCAAAGCCTTTTCGGGAGATTACACTGTCAGCCCACCGCAGCCCCGCACGCACTCACCCCAGGATCCAAATGAGATGTCATTTTTAGCTGTGGCATATTTTTATTACGCACATATTAGGTTCAGATACAGCAAATAATGCTAGCATTTCATCTGCTTTGTCTGTTGCACGGTGTTTACACCTCAGCTCAGGCAATGAGCACTTTAAAGACACTATTATTTTAGATTTATTTTGGAGAAGAAAGAACTTGAACTTTGTCGTTCAGTATCTCTACAAAGGATCCAGGTTCTAAAAGTAACATCACTCTTTCTTCTTGAGTTCGAGTTGCCACTTTTCCAAAAGCAGAACATTTCGCTTCTGCGTGCTCCACTGCAGGGTGGCTGCAGGACAGTTGCAGAGTGGATGCGCGCTGATAGTTTTGCTTCTTCAGCGAAGCAGCGATTGGTCTCTAAACGAGTTAACAGGCACATAATCTGCTTTTCTGTCTGCATCACGTCTGCTTTACCCCAAACAAGTGATAAACACAAAACACACTCACGCTCTAATTTTATTGGTAACTATCTCATCAGGAGCGAGGGGAGGGGAGGCAGAAGGCAAGCAGCTCTTGTTGTATCTAAGCAACAACAGACAGCAGAGATGGTCCTTGATCACTGCTGATGATGATGTTTCATTGTGTGTGTGTGTGTATGTGCGTGTGTGTGTGTGTGTGTGAGTGAGAGGGACTGCACATGTGCACAAATACAGTTACTGTGTATGTAACTCGCACACACATTCCTGTGCCCAGTGCCCATGCATCGTCATCTGTTTTTCTACATGTGTTTGCTTATCTGTGTGTGTGTGTGTGTGTGTACCTCATTAGTGTGTTTACAGGCTTGTTGAAGTTGCTTTGGCGTTGTTTGGCGCCAGCGTTGCCATGGAAGTGACTGATGCCTTCAACGCTGCCACAGCCAGCAGAGGGGAGGATTTAGATGAGAACGTGGGATGCTGAGATTTTCCTTCTGCTCCTCGTACTTTTTTATTATTATTATTATTATTATTGCGTGTGTGAATTTGTGTCAGTGTGTGTGTGGGGGGCTTGTGGGTGAGCGAGAGACAGAAAGAAACACACAGAGAGAGAGAGAGAGAGAGAGAGAGAGAGAGAAAAAGACAGGGAGGGGGATGACTGTAGCTGAGAATTTGTATTGGATAAGGAGTGAACGGTGAGGTTGAAGCAACACATTCATGAACAAGGTAAAAAGCTTCTGACTCTGGCTTTTTCTGTCAGATACGCAACCCAGAGACCTGCACTGCCCTCTACTGCACGAACCTGGACCAGCATGGAAAACTGTGAAGTCGACAAGAAATATTACCACCTTATTGTCCTTCGTGTTTTCTAACTTTGTGATATTATATGTCTAAAATGTTGTTTTTCTCGTCCTTAATCTCACTTGAATTAAGTTTAAAGCGTAAAACTACTATTTTCATTCATGTTTCGGCCATAAATTCATGTTTTCCATCGCTTTCTTCTCTTCTTATGCTTTTCTCTGCGCACAGTGATGAAGATGACGTTTTAGATCTTATTTTTCTCCCCTCAGAAGAAGCCATTTAGTCTTTTTGGACAGCGAATAACGATTATTTACATTTTTGATTAATCTGATATGTAGTGTATTAATCTTGCTTTATTTGACCAAAACCATAAGACAGTTTAATACCTCGAAGATGACAAAAAACTGCAAATATTCACACCTGAAAAACTGGAATAAGTAAATTTTGGCATTTTCAAATGTATTTAAACAATAAATTCAAGAAATTGCTGTTTTTTTCTCTTAATCCCTTAAAAGCTTGTTGCCTCACAAATATTACTGCCAAAAACAGCTAAATGTCAAACAAATCTGATTAAATCTCACAAAGACAGAGCTAAAAGAGCTGCGGTGGCTCTAAATGACATTGCCTTTTCTAATGTTTTGCCTACGCTTTGTGCTCAGCCCTGGAATATTTATGCTTTGGAGCGAAAATACATTACCACTGTTTTAATGAAGAATCTCAGCGAATGTGTCCTTGTGTGAAAGTTCACACTGACTCTCTGAAACACGCAGATTACAGCCTTTTCCTCCTGGACTGTGTCTGATTACATTTAAATATGCAGAGTGGGGAGGTTGGAGCTGGTAAACAGCATTTTAGAGGATCAGTGTGAGGATCCTGTGTCTGTTCTCCGTCTGTTATAGTTTTGTCGTGTGTCATCTCCGTCAGAAAGATTTATTTTCTCGGTTATGTAGCCTTTCTTTCTTTGTCTCTGTCTTTTTCATGCTGTCTTATAGCTGACATTTGTTGTCCATTTTCACACGATGTTGCTAACTGGGGCTGTGCTGGAGTCGGCCCATTGGCCACTTACAGTAGATGTTGTCGCCATGGTGAAGGTGGCATGCTCACGCCGCCCCGTCCCCCTACTCCTGTTGCTATGTAACAGCACTCCTTTTTTTTCCACTTGTCAGTTATCACACGGGGAAACGTCACGCCTCCCTCACATTATCTGCTCACCTATTACCTAACCATGTGCACGAATGACAGCGAGAGAGTACGCTACAAGAAAACTATCCACTGCCTCCACCGAGGAGAGAGCCGTTTATTATCACCTGCCTTATATGCACTCCTTTTACAGCAGAATGTGCAAGACAGACTTTTAGGCGAGTAGTATTTTTTGTTGTTGTTGATTTTGCGTTTGCGTGTGGCCTCCCACCCACCAGTGTTGTAATCCAGTTGGTGCTGCTTCACACTGTCAACTTCAAGGGAATCTTGAGAGCATGTTTTGCATTGCAGCACCTGTTATCAGAGCATGTGGTGTCTGATATGATGAGCCATTAGCTGAGTAACTGACCGTGACACTATCTATCTATCTATCTATCTATCTATCTATCTATCTATCTATCTATCTATCTATCTATCTATCTATCTATCTATGTGTGGTTTTGCATGTGTTACACCAATTTCAAAACTTTGCTTAAATGAAATGACCAAAATTATAATATAATTCAATATATAAACAACACCATGATACTGGCAGTTACCTGCCAAATGCTCTCTGCTACAGGGACGTTTTGATTTGTTCCAGGAAAAAAATGACTGTGGTTTGGTGCCCGGCTGTACTGCTGACCGTCCAAAGTGCATTTTTTGTTCCAAGTTTCAGTTCTCAGGCATCCTTTGTTTTAATTCTTTTGCCAGTGTGGTTTAAAAATCAACTTGCAACAACTCAAAATGTGTGTGTGAGATCAGGTCCACGTATATAGTGCAGAGAGGCGAGTTTGCTTGGGCTGAAACTCAGATCATTTGCGATTCGGCCTTGGAGTGATTCACATTGTCCATTTTAACCCTTGAGTCAGTGTTGAGTCATGAATCTGGCTCGGGGCTCAAACGCACACACACACACACAAACACGGTAACATTGTCTCTGTCTGTCTCCCTTCCATTTTCTAGTGGGTGAAGCCAGGAACCTGATTCCTATGGATCCAAATGGTTTATCAGACCCCTATGTTAAACTCAAACTCACCCCGGACCCAAAGAATGAGACCAAACAGAAGACCAGGACCATCCGTTCCTCCCTCAACCCCTGCTGGAACGAGTCCTTCACCTTGTGAGTCTGTGTGTTTGTTACTTGTGATGTGCCTCTGTGTACGTGTGTGAATAGAACGGTCATTTTAGAGGGTTTTACAGGTATAGTTCAAGTATAACAATCCATGAAAAGCGATGAAATACCTCTGTCATCACATGTTGCTTCTCTTTGCCCCTTGTGCACCTATTCAGTAAGCTGAAAGCGTCAGATAAGGACCGCCGTCTGTCCATTGAGGTGTGGGACTGGGACCGAACCACCCGGAACGACTTCATGGGTTCCATGTCATTTGGGGTGTCCGAGCTGATCAAAGCCCCCAACTGTGGATGGTCAGTGATCTTTCACTCCTGTTTATTCTCAGATTCTCTGAAGCGAGGAAGTCATTGCATCCAGAATTACGTTATGACATGCGTTTATACGGGCAAGTATATCCGGCAGGGAAGTAATGCGCCAGTGTGACGACAACTGTTGCTGAAAATGACGAGTGATCAAAAGTGTAGTAACGGTGGCCATTTGTTTAAATAAAAGGAGGCTCGAGGTATAAAAAACTGAATTTTCTTGGTAGAATATAAAGTGAGTCACGATCACGGAAGGCCCATTCAGACTGAGATCTCTCTTTCAAGGGAGGCCTGAGTATATGAATAGTATAAATAGTAGTATATATAGTATAAAAACACACACACACACAGACATACAACTTGATACTACACAACCAGCGTCACTACAGCAGCAGCACAGATGAAAACACTGGTGGCCAAAGCCAACTCCATTCACTCTGACAAACAGTTCCCGCTGGCGTCATTTCCTCATCTCTCTGTCTTTGTCTGCCTGCTTTGTCTCAAACTAATAAACACACACTCACAGAGATGTTAAAGTCACTCTTCCATGTTAGCATACCGAGCCTGATGGACTGCTGACTGAAGCTCATTTAGAAGCTTCAGGAAAACCCTGCGCCTCGGCATCTGCAGCTCGGAAAGAGCGCGTCTGCGTGTGCTTGTCTTTGTATCATGCTGCATGCTCCAGGTCATCAGACAGGTGGCTGAGAGGACATTGGAGAGGACAGCGAAGCTGCCTCTGTTGGCAGAGAGCAGGCCTGCACACACTCAAAGACTTATGACTGATGTGGTGCAGAGATGTGAAGTTTTATCGCTGTGTGGCATCGACTGAGGAAAAGATGCGTGGAAGATGGATTAAGAGGAAAGTAAATGAAGAAATAAACTCACTACCTTCCATCTTTTTTCTCTCCCAGGTACAAGCTGCTGAACCAGGAGGAGGGAGAGTATTACAACGTCCCTATCCCCGAGGTGGATGACGTCAACCTGGAGCTCCGGCAGAAGTTTGAGGTGAGGGCAGAGGGGGGGAGGTCGACTCGGGTTGTGAATCTGTAACATTTCATAAGAGCCTAAGTAGGTTTTCTTTGTCACACTCACTTCAGCAAAATGCGTTCCTCTCTCCTGTCACCATGGTAACCTCGTCCCACTTGTGCTTTTCACCCTGTGTGCCCGAGAGGGAGATCACTTTCTTCTGGCATTAGAAGTGAGCGTTCTTGCTTATAAAGAAAAATCCCATATGTATGTATATATACAATACAAGCTTGCAGTTGGCAAAGAAAACAAGTTCCCAGTGGCCTGATTTAAGAGGTGCAAGTGCAGCTGCAGATAATAAGTCATGATACTCACCCCTGTCAGTGGAAACCGCTACAAACAGCATCTACTTGTGCCAAAGCAATAAAGGCCAGACTACTTTTCATGAAGTCCAATCCAAACCTAGCAGTTATATGGAGGTCTAAAAGAAGATTAGCACTAACAGTTTCTGCTAAAATAACCAATCATGACTGTCCATTTCATTGCAGAATTACTTCTAGGCTCAGTCTACAGAAGGAGAAATCATATAGACGGTCCAGGAGTCCAGAAAGGGTTTCTGTTGTTGTTCACATTACCAGCTTTAAAGATTCAGCTGTCTTTCCTTGCCCTCACTGGACACTGATATACAGCTGTTTCCAGCAGAGCACTTGTTTCTGCAACTGCTATAACGACAGTGTGAGTTACAGCCAGTAGGCGATATGAGGGGGGATGCCACCCTCATAAGCCAACCTGCCAACCCCCCCCTCCTTCCTCGATAAGCAGAGAAAGTTCAGGGGCAGAAGGGTTGTTTAGTTGAATATGTTGATCTAGTCGGCCATCCCCCTTGAGCCCGAGTTGAAAGGAGCTGCCTCATTCTCTTCTTTTGCTTAAAGATCGAGCCAAGTGCAACTGATTGTGCAGATGACTGGCGCTTCTTATATTCTGAAAATGACTGCTTCAGTGAGTAGCTTTACAACCAAAAGAATAGGAGTATTACGCAGAAATGAAATTATATAGTAAATGGCCTAAATATAAACATAGATAACCGAAATATAGATTGCATTAGTATAAATACAGATATTTATCTAGATGAATATAGTAAATGAACTTTTTCCTGGAGAACACATTGACATACCCTTTGAAAAATGTTTGCAAGATATTCATGGTGAAAATAAAAACTTTCTACTTCAGTGTGTTCAGACTTCTATTAGTAAATGCTAGGAGCAGTTACAGTGATTCTGACTGGAAATAAAACTTTAGAGTGTTACATTTCAAGAAAGAGAACAAGAACAACTTTCAATTTACTTTGGGTACGTCCTAAATCTGCCAAAACTAAAACAACAAAACACAGGATTTAAGAAACTGTTTTTGTCATCTAATTTAGCCCACATTTCTATTAAACCAGGCAAACACCAAGTAACCTTATTGACTGATTTATATTGAGCTTTTTCCTGCTTGCTAATTGTCATCTTTGATTTAATTTACCTATTTTGTCTTATTTTCCCTTAATATTATCCAGGGCCTCTCTCAATCATGGTTCTTGGACCACATCAGTCCTGTTGCGTGTTTTTTTTTTTTTTCAATTTACTTAAAATCATTTATTCCTTACATATTATATCTTCACACCTGCTCTTCATTACCTTATTGTCAGACTCCACAGTGAACACCATGGTTGCTTTTATTAGTGTAAAAAATAATGAAAGTTTGACTGAAATTAAAAGTAAATAGAATCATTCATTGTGCACGTTTTGAGACTCTTTGAGGGCGTGCATGAAAAGAGAAAAATCAAAAACACTGTTCTTTGCTTGGAAAATGGTTGGCAGTAATGTATAAGTGATTTGTACTAAAGTAGAAGTTATGCAAATGTTGCTCTCTAGTGGCCGGTCTGTGTACTGCAATCAGTGATCTGTCAGGTACAGTGACACTTTAAAAAAAGGAGCTTATAATTTCTTGGCGTCCATATTATTAACATGCAGGTTAGAAGGTGGCTGCTATATTAAATGCTGCAGTGTAAAGAAGTGCAAAGACGTATAACATTCAACTGAGAAGGAGGAGATGGGAGAGAACAGGCATTTTTATTAAAGTCTAGCTCTGTGTGTGTGTACAGATGTTTTAATACTGAGTGTAAATGTCAACTGCTTACAGCAGTCACACACTGAGTCTTGTTGTTTTTAATTTTTCCATTCCTCTCCGCACCGTGCAACGCTGACCTTGACTTTCCTCCGAGGCTAGCGTCTTCACACAACTGTGCAGTTGCCGTGGAAACTAGCAGCAAGCTGGCTGCAGAGATCCAACCAGATGTGACAGAAAAGGATTTATTCTGTTGTGTAGTCATGCCTTAGATTGACTTTATTGTTTGCTGGTAGGTGAAACAGATATAGAGATAATAACTCGTCTGTCCACATGTGTATTCTGTCACTGTCTCCCTCCCAGCAGAGACAC
The DNA here is from genome assembly GCF_017976325.1 of Chelmon rostratus. Lineage (NCBI taxonomy): Eukaryota > Metazoa > Chordata > Actinopteri > Chaetodontiformes > Chaetodontidae > Chelmon > Chelmon rostratus. The sequence continues at coordinate 11,776,051 of NC_055674.1, read as the reverse complement.
ACATGCACACACCAGCTTACCTCTGACCACACTAATAAGTGAGTTTCTTCTTTCTTCTAGGCCTGCCAGTTAAATATCCACTATCTCAAGGTAGCTCTCCTGCCTGCTCCGTCTCTTCTTCTACTACTTCACGCCAGCTTGCATCACACTCACTTTACTTGTTGCATTAGGATTGTTTGTGGATCTCTGCTGAGCTTCCACAAATTAATCTGATTTACTAACAAAGGCTCTCAGTGGTATGCAGTTGAACCAGCTAGATTTGCTTGCTGTTATATGCCACCTAAATGAACATGTTTTTATTTCTCTAACTCCTCTCACTCGCTGACTTCCTACTTCTTCCTGTCTCACACGCGTAAATGTAAAACTTAAAGGGACAACATATGGTTTCAATATAAAGGAACTATTCAGTTTCTGAGGATTTTGCAGCACCTGCAGCAAAGGTCAGACCAGCAAAGTCTGACATTTGCAGCATTTGCATTCGACTTAAGAGCACAAACAGGAAAGTAGCTCATGTTCCTCCGGCACGAACAGGAGCAAAATGCAACATCCTCTTTGAAAGTGAAGCTTCATGAACATAGAAAATGTGCATAAATGTGCTGCATGTGACAGCATTAACATATGTACTCCCGACCCTACGCACAAACACCAGACAGCATTGTTGTTAGTAAATGTGTTCCTCACCACTATCAGTGCACTGTCATTGGCCAAGAGAGCCTCACACCTGCTCCTCATTGGCTGACAGTGTGATCCACACTCCGCCCTCTACTAGTCTGCCTTTGGTCTGGACTATAGAAGGCTGTTAGGACATGCAGCATGGATGGACACTCACCTATGCACAGTATCTGTATGAATGGATGCACACAGGCAGGTTCTTTGGTGTGTTTGGTGTGCATGCCAAATATCTCCACATGGTGGCAGTGTTATATTTATTTTTAGACTGGCTGCATTGTTCTGTACCTGTTTGAACACAACTTTGTGGCCACTCTGACATAAATATCTCAAACTTTTTGTGTTGAAACAGGTATATGTGGTTTTTGTGAACTGTTCATGTCTCATTTCTGTACAGGCAAGTTGTTCGTGTTGTACTGTATGTTGAAAATTACCGCTAGATGTCTCTGCAAGGCCGGGGTGGTGATAGAACAACTACTGCAAGCTGCAGAAAGCAAAACAAACACAGGTTCACCACATTATTCAAATGTTTTCTGCTGACAAAGCATATCTGCATGATAAAGCAACAACAGTGATGCAATGGCATCACTTTTCATTTGTATCGCTGACATGCACAAAAATATCTCCACCCCTTAATTAGAAGTAAAACTGACATAAACCAGATCAGTTCTGTCCCCTTGCAGCTCTCAAGTCCTGTTTATGCCAGTAGTTTTCAACTTTTTCTGGCTTGTGATGCCTTAAAATGCGGGCAAAACTGAGCAGCAGTAAAACCGAAGTCCTTTTTTCTCATTTGGAGGATTTTTGGAGGTGAGAAAAGGTGAAAACATACAGTATTTTACACAAATTAGAGAAAAGCCAGAGAAAAATAAACTGATAGTTTCCTCTGAATCTTTCTGGGCCCCCTCAGATTCATCTTGGGAGCCCTTTGCTGGGTTGTGACCCATGGGTTAGGAACCACTAGTTTATTAATCAACCATAGCAAAGCCACAACAAACTATAAATCTGTTTAATTTTTATGAAATCCTGCCTTTAGAAAGAAAGACGTCACCCTGTAAGGCACTTAAATTCCCTCTTTGATGTTTTTCTTCTATTTGCCACCTTGCTGTAGTTCATATCACATCTGATATGTCTGATCTCTGCCTGTCAGAGTCCTGCTGACTTTCATTCCAGCTGTCTCCCCTGGAACTGACTCAATTACACCTGGGCTGCCAGATGAAAATAATTAACTGCAGTAAATTACGGTACTTGGTAGCATACAGAGCCAGCAGTGCCCCGGGTCACAATGAGAACCTCTCTCCTCCAGGCTATTTTCTCTGTCACTGACACACCTAGTTAATGTTCACATTATTCTGCTCTTAGCTAACTCAACCAGGTCGGATATGTGACAGTTATTTTGTTGAGTGTATCACAACATTGGGTCAAGAGAAGGGAAACGGTTGGCCTGGCAACAGCCTCTCTGTGCCCCGCCGGTCGCCTGTTTTCTCTGCTCTATCTGACAGAAACAGACAACCACCGGGGCCGTGATGGAAGCTGGCAGGGTCCTAATTGCCCTTTTTGTTCAAACACGCTTGGCAGGCCAGTCATTATAACAACAGGGAACCCTGCAATGCCGGCGCTCCTGGCTGACTGCCCACCTCACGATTTCCCAAAATGCACCAGTAGAGATATGCTGCTGAATATCTGTGAGGGTCTCATACAGCTTAATTTTACTCTAACGTAGAATATGCAGCTAACCAGATGATGATAACGTAACAGAATTTATCATATAGCAAAATAAAATCTTGAACGGGTTTGAAAATGTAACAGTCTTGGTTTAAAACGCAATCCAGTAGATAACTTTAACTAATATGGTACAATAATGATGCTTTCCTTTATGCTACATTTTACATGATTGCTTATTAGTGATGCAATAAGTACACTTCATGCCATCAAGGGTTCTTGCATTTTAAACTAATTTAGAGAGATATTTTTATTCCATTTGAAAATGCTTTTGAAGTTCATCAGTTTTTAATGATAGAAATCTAACTGGAAAGCTCCAGAATGACGGATTAATAGCTGGCAAGCACACTTCCAGCAGCCTCACTTTGTTTTCCACAGCCAGTGATTAAATCCTGCTTCTGTGGCGGTCTGTGATCTGCAGGGAGAGCTCTCTGTGAAAGCCAGATGTGAATATCTGACTCCAGAACAGCTGTAAGACACCAGCATGACAACTGACTAAGCGCTCTGTGTCCTCTCCTGCAGTCAGATAAGACAGGGAGACACCAGACACGGTGTTAGTCATCTTACAAACAATACTGTCAAACGAACAGAGCTGTGCAAACAATTTAATATTCATGTTTGATTCATTATTATTCTTTGCTTTATTTCTGAATCTTTCAAACTATGCATGTAAGATCTCATGTAAGACACACACAGCAGTAAACCAATGAAAATCTTGACTATACTTTTTACTTTAATGCCACAGAAAGCCAAGCTGGGGCACGGTAAGAAAGTGATCACGCCGTCAGACCACCGGCGTTTCAGCCTGCCTTCAGGTAACATGGACCGGGTCCGACTGAGCGACTTCAACTTCCTGGCCTTGCTGGGGAAGGGCAGCTTTGGCAAGGTGAGAGAAGACTGCAGACTGTCATACAAAAGCTCATTAATCATTGTCGCATTTTAAATACGGCAGCCAAAGAAGGCCTGATTGTCTGTGTTTGTTTCGTGATCGCAACCTTTGACCTGCTGTGCCTTCGTCAACTGCAGGTAATGCTGGCGGAGATGAAGTCAACAGAGGAGCTGTACGCCATCAAGATCCTGAAGAAGGACGTCGTGATACAGGATGACGACGTTGAATGTACGATGGTGGAGAAGAGGGTCTTGGCCCAGAGGGACAAACCGCCCTTCCTCACGCAGCTCCACTCCTGCTTCCAGACTGTGGTGGGTAAAAAGTCACGGACACATAACTGACTAATGCCATTTATCTCCCTCATCATTCTTTCATCAGGTGTCTCTTCAGGCCTTGGTATTTTAAACCAGTGTGTGTGTGTGTGTGTGTGGATGTGCATTAGATTGTGGGGGCATAAATCAAACACGGTCATATTGTGGGGACTCACCTTCATTATGGGGACAAAACAGTCCCTATAATGTAAATCATTAAATTTTAGGGTGAAGACTTGGGTTAAGGTTAGGTTTAGCTCAGGGTTGGGTTTAGGTCAGGGTCACAGTCAGAGTTAGGTGTTAGGGGGTTAGGGTTGGGGGTTAGGGGGTTAGATTAGATAAGATTTAATTGATCTCCCAATGGAGAAATTCACTCTTACAGAAGCTCTTCAGAACACACAAGGGGGGGGGTGCAAACAGCAAATGGAGGAGCAAATAAGAACAATAGGAACAATAAGGTGCAAAATAAGAACAATAAGGGTGCTAATAAGAACAATAGGAAGAACAAGAACAAGGTGTAAATAAACGGAACAATAAATTACAACTGTAAAAGTTTAAAGTATCTTTTGCCCAGCAGTAGTGGATTGGGATGTTTGGATGTTTGTAATCAGAGAAGAACAGAGGTTATTGCACATAATAACAATACATTGGAGTTGTACAGTCTGACAGCGGTGGGAATGAATGACCTGTGGTAGCGCTCCTTCCTGCACTGAGGGGGCCTCAGTCCATGTCCATGATGGCTGTGAGCTTGGCAAACAGCCTCCTCTCACCCACCTCCTCCACAGAGTCCAGTGGGCAGCCCAGGGGTAGGGGGGTTAGGGTTAGGCAAGTAGTGGTTACACTTAGCGTACGTCTCCAAGAAATAAATGTAAGTCTAAGTATGGCCCCCAAAAGTGATTGAAACCCTGTGTTTGTGTCCTTTTGTGTTTGCCTCTCTGCCATTACATCTATATCTACTCACATTTATTCGCACTCTTTCGCCAGCGCTCTGCAGAGAAAATTGATACTGTGCTGAGACCACCCTTGAATACGAAGTCTCCGGTATGACGTCAACTGTGTGCGTAGACAGGGTGACTCAAGGAGTCTTTAATGAAAACTACATTTACTGATCAAAGCTTCCCGACTAGTATATGAGGTGACCACAGCCAATGGACTGAAAGAATAAATCACATCAGGCATTTTAATACAGCAATAGATTCATGGCTGTAGATGATCAGATAAGAGTTTATATTATATTTACATTATATTCACATCACACTTTTTTCTATGTAATGCACTGCTGCTGTAGCAGTGTGCTGCACTTTTCTTTGTGTAGCATCTGTTTAGAGCTGCTCTTTGGGCTATAACATCCCTTTTGTCCCCCCTAGGATCGGCTGTATTTTGTGATGGAGTACATCAACGGGGGAGACCTTATGTATCACATCCAACGCATGGGCAAATTCAAGGAGCCACAGGCAGTGTAAGGACACTATAGTTCATCCACAGGCGCATGTTTAAACAGCAATAGGCTGGTTTACAGCTGCCTCAAGTTAGTAGTTCAGCCCCTGTACTGTGCAGCGACATCTAAATCCCACACTTTAGATTATTTTGTGTACAAATATCACAGTATAAGCAGTCCCCAATCTGACAAATCTCTATGATATTTAGGGTTTGATAGCGTGTCACCCCAAGATTTCTTGATATTTATTCTCCAGGGCAAAGGATTCTTGTGTATTGCTTTCTTGTTGTCATTACAATCACTTTCCCTGACAAATTTCTTTTGTGAGTGTGTCTATTTATTTGCTGATTTTCAATTTTGCAGGTTTTATGCTGCAGAGATTGCTGTCGGCTTGTTTTTCTTGCACCGAAAGGGAATCATCTACAGGTGGGTGAGTCAGAGAGAAACCAGTTTTATGCAATGAAGCACCGCATCCGCCTCAGATTCATTCATTGTTAAACGGAAAATAGACTGAACGCAGGCTGTTTACAGTAAAGCATTTCATGATACATCAGACGAAAGGATGTTAGATAGACAGATAAGATAAAGTAAGACAGACAGAAAGGCAAGGAAAAGTAAGAGAGAAAATGACTGAGAGAAGAAGATTAAAAATGGATGTGTAGATTTAACCTTTCTGGTCTGTCTGTATTTTAACTGCACAGCTTGGATACCCTCAAAAAAGAGGTGATTATTAAATCCATACTAATCACCCTGAGGCAAAAAAAAAAGTAAAAATAGAAAGGACAGAAAGAAATGCTTGACAGAAAGTAAGGTCACCCTGTTCCTCTTCAGTACTTCAGCTAAGGACTCACATCCATTCTCCATATTCCACCAGCCATGTGTTTGGCATCCTGACACTACTTTGTGACAGATATAGCTGCCAGAAGTGCTGAATGAGAGGAAGAAAATGAAGAATTGAGACATACACGGGCAGAGACAGACTGAATTGCAATAAAAGGAGGCAAAATGGTGGAAAAAATATTCCAGGACCAGAACTTATTGTTTGTTTCCCAGCGTTTGATGTGCACTGCGGACAGATGAACTGCTCAGAGGAGATACAGCGGTGTAGGCCAACGCAGAATCAAGGTTGTCACAAGTCCAAAAAAGTGCATGTACACAAACGCTCACAACCTCGCTCTGCTGCAGGGATCTGAAGCTCGACAACGTGATGCTGGACTCCGAGGGCCACATCAAGATTGCCGACTTTGGCATGTGTAAGGAGAACATGTATGAAGGCATGAGCACGCGCACCTTCTGCGGCACCCCGGACTACATCGCACCGGAGGTGAGAATAAAATGTCCAGATCACAGTGAGCAAAACGCAAACTGACTGATCACTGCGTCTTATTTTTAGACTTTCTTGGCCACCGTATTACGGATTTTAGCTGTTTTGAATTGACCGTCTGCTACACCCCGCCTCTGAACAGATCACGGCTTAGCAACCGTAACCAGGCACAGCAGGTGTGTCTCACCATGTGCCGCCACATTACATTAAGAGTTTGCGCTTTTTTTTTTTCAAGCTTTTCCAAAAGCAAAAACAGAGAAGCTGTTTAGTTTTTCTAACGTAAGCAATCATTAGCATGCCCAGCTAACTAGCATACCACCAACAGTAAACGAGCATGCCGTTACTTCCCAAGACAAGAAAATTAACTAGAACTCAATGTTACATTAAGAAAAGCCCTTTTCACAACCAGCACATCCACTGTAGTAAGTCACTGAGTGTAACATCGGGCTAACGTTAGCTGCTCTGTCCCAGGATTTGAGGAAGTTTATGCTGCAAAATTGCAAGGTGAACTGGTAAAGCTACCAAACTTTTTGCTTCGGGCATGCAACTTAATCCTTAAGCATGATATCATATCAACGTAAATTTGTAGTCATCAAGTGAAGACTTCCTCTTCCCTCTCGCAAAATTCTTGCCTAAAAACAAACCAGCCAAAAACATCCCACACAAGGAACAAACGTTAGCTTGATTAGCAGCTAGCTACAGCTGATAAAACCTGACAGTGAAACTTGTGATTTCAAGCAGCAAAGTCAATGGTAGCCGGCTGGAAATGAGTGGCCTGCTTTTGCCCGTGTCTGAATTCAAGGACCTGTCATTTCAAAAGCAGCAGGTTGATGAAGTTTAGCTTAGCTGTCAGAAGCAGGTTGGTGAACATCCACAAGCTCCAGTTAGAGCTCTGTGTAGCCTCACTAGGAAGATAATGGTTGGATTGTTATAACAGCATATAAAGAGGATGTACAACCACCAGAGCTATTGATATGTTGATTGACAGCAAGCTAGACCAATCAGTTGACGTACACGCCTCACTTAAACACTTGGCATACTTTACGTTGATATATAGCATCCTGTGCCGTTTATATATTAGGAGGAGGAGTGACAAATCTAAACTGATGTGTGGAGAAATTTAGCAAATTTAGATGCTTCCATTTAGCTCTCATTAGGCATTTGGCTAATGCTCTTATTTGAAGTGATCTTTCTGCTGTATTCTACTGTGTTAACAAATCACATCAAATATCAAGCAAGGTCAGAGACTCCCAGCAAACAAAGAAAAATAACAGTTATTTCACATAGTAAAGACTAAAGACCAGATATGATTCACTTTGCCCGTTTGGTGATGTGTGTACATGTATTTCTGTGTATATCTATCCACTGCCTGCACTGATGCATGAAGGTGGGAGGCGAGGGAAGCCCTTACTCCTGGTTTCTCCAAGCAAACTTCATCTGGACACGCCTTTTTCAAGTTTTTTTCCCCCCTAACATTAGTGGCTTTATAATGACTTCATGAGCTGCCTCTTTGCCTTTCTTACAGCTCTTATGCCCTCAGTTTATGGCAGGGGTGTCCAAACTTTTTGCAAAGAGGGCCAGATTTGGTAAGGTGAAAATGTGTGGGGGCCGACTATTTAGCCTGACATTCTTTGAACCATTAACATTAAATACAAATTAACTTTTTGGGATTTTTTTAATTACAAATGGCATACTTTTACTTTTACATTTTTTTTTACATTTAGGTTTTTACCGAAATCACAAACCACAAAAAATTAAGAAAACTATCAAGGATATCTAAGTTCATGTGAAACATTACATATTATTCACTATTATATGCTCACTGTAGGAACAGTGCTGAAAACAAAACAATGATCACTGCATATTCAAACTGTGATTTTGACCATCACAAAAAAATGAATTAACTGAGATTTAAGAATTTATTCAACTCAGAGGACTTAACAAAAATCTTGCCTGCACTAATGTGAAGGGTGATACTGGGATCTTGACTGCAGTATGTAGTCCAGGTCTGGCTCAAGAGCAGTGGTTTTGATGCGCAAGACGTCACGCAGGTGAGAGTCACTCAGTCTCGTCCTCATGCGGCTCTTGTTAATGTTCATAACGGAGAATGTCTTCTCGCACATGTATGTGGAGCCAAACAAGCTCAGCATTTTCTTAGCAAATGTCCGAATTGCTTGGAACCTGCCTTCATCCAGCTGGCGGTAGAAGTTGACAAGAGGGAGCTGTTGGTGCCGACTGCGATGCTCGGCGTCACACTGCAGCTCAATGAGCTCCAGTTGCAGGTGGTCTGGAGCGTCATCAGGGTCCACGGAGAAAGGAGAGGAAAAAAGCGTGATCTCCTTTTCAATAGCTGCAAAGTCCCGAAAGCGCTGCTGAAACTCCTCAACCAGAGATGAGATGTCTGCTGCATACTTTGTCATTTGCGCACTGATATTGATCTGTGGGAAACTGGTCACAAATTCCTGCAGCGACGGGAAATGTGCGGTATTGGGCTGCGCCTGTGACAGGTGTCTTTGGAAAAGTAGCAGCTTGGTCCGAAAGGCTTTGATGTGTGAATACAGTTGGCTTACCACTGCATTTTGCCCTTGAAGGCTTGTGTTCAGCGCATTCAGATGTCGCGTTATGTCAACTAAAAATCCCAAATCAGCCAGCCAAACAGGATCATTTAATTGTGGCATGGGTTGTCCCTTTTTAGTCAAGAATTGTCCAATTTCCTCCCTGAGAGAGAAGAAGCGCTGCAGCGCGGACCCCCGACTGAGCCACCTTACGTCGGTGTGATACAAAACATCTCCGTATTCAGCCTGGATGTCGAGAAGAAACTGTTGAAACTGGCGGTGGCACAGCGCTTTGGAGCGAATATAATTAATAGTCTTTATCACCGGTTTCATAACATTATCATACTTCAAATATTTGGCACAGAGAACTTCTTGATGAATAATACAGTGGAGTTTAATGGCGCTGCCTCCTTCTTCGCTGACTTTGTTACAGACAAGGCTTGATAATCCACTCCACTCGCCAGCCATGGCAGGTGCGCCGTCCGTAATAATCCCGGTGACTTTATTCCACTGTAGTTTCATGTCATCTACGGTGGAACAAACAGAAACAAATAAATCCGTTCCTCTTGTTTGGCCCTTCAGACTCTGGAGGTCCAGAAGCTCTTCACTCACGTTCATGTCATTGTCCACTCCTCTTAAAAAGATCAGTAACTGAGCGGTGTCGGACGCATCCGTGCTTTCATCGCACGCTAACGAGACAAAGTCAAACTCAGTTCCTTTTGCCTCTAACTGTCTCTTAATATCTAATGAAACGTCTTCAATTCTCCGTACCACAGTATTACGAGCCAGGCAAATATTGGCAAACTCTTGCTTCTTCGCGGGACAAATTTTCTCAACCATTTTCATTACACAGTCTTTAATAGATTCACCCTCAGTGAAAGGTTTGCAGTGCTTTGCAATCAGCGTTGCCACTTCGTAGCTTGCCTTTGTGGCATTTTCATTTGACTCACGGGCTCTTGTGAAAAAGCTTTGCTGTGCCGTTAAAACAGCTTCCAGTTGCTTCACTTTTTCACTGCGTTCGTTCCCAGTTAGCTTGTCGTAGCTAGCATGTTTCGTCTGGTAGTGCCTCTTGATGTTGAATTCCTTGAAAACAGCCACAGTCTCTTGGCAAATTAGGCAGACACAGTTGTTTCGTATTTCAGTGAAAAAATACTCAAATTTCCACTTGTCCTGGAAGCGGCGGCCCTCGCGGTCAACTTTCCTTTTTTTGTTTACAGTCGCCATGTTAGAAATGGGCTGGGCTGAAACGATCACGCAAGGCCAAGGGTCACGGCGGCCAGAGTGCGGCCACAGGGCTACTGCCATCTTCTGGTGAAATGAAAAATAGCTTTTTGTACACATGTATTTTATACTGTGGTCAACAGTGCTGGCGGGCCGCATATTATTGATTTCATGATAGAGGCCGCGGGCCGGTAAAAATTTGTCCACGGGCCGCAATTGGCCCGGGGGCCGGACTTTGGACATGTCTGGTTTATGGCATTCGAGCACAAAATCGATGCGGTTTTGGGTTTACATCCCGGCAAGGTTTTCTGATTAAGCACGTGAGGAGAGAGATATAAACACTTGCATATCATGTGTGGGTGTCGACAAGAAAGCCGAGCAGCAAATTGTAGCTTTGTGAACTGTATAAATTGCTGCATTTCTGTCTCTGTTAAAGCCGAGTGCAGCTGTGATTTAGCTCTTTGCTTGTGTGTCTGCATGATTATTATTGTGTGTGTGTATGTGTGTGTGTATGTGTGTGTGTGTGTGTGTGGTGTGTGTGGCCTGTGTGTGGGAGGAGGGTGTAGGATGGCAAATTGGATGGTAGGAGAAAGCGTCTTTGTTATGGCAGCTCAAAATAGCCGACTGTATTTAATGGTGGTTGATTTGGTTTGAGTTCAGATGAGAAAAATGCTGCTTTCAGCGCCACAGTTCACGGTTCGTCAGACGTCTTTACTGTAGATCTCTGGGCCTGCACGTCACACAGAAGTGTTCACCTTTACCTGCCTGTAGTCAAATAATATTGACAGAATAGAGACAGGGTTGGAAATAATTTTGACAGCAGAAATAAAGCCATTTTTTCCACTGAACCTGTTAATAGCCACTCTTGACGATTATTCCAAGTTTTTAATCTTTTCACTTCTTCTTCTCTCTGTCAGATTATAGCGTACCAGCCTTATGGAAAATCCGTGGACTGGTGGGCTTATGGAGTTCTTCTGTATGAGATGCTGGCAGGACAGGTAATATGTTGTTTTACCGCACATTTAGTGGTGTGCTTTTGTCCACAAAGTTGGGCTGTAAAGCCACAAATCTCATTAATTAGTTTAAGTCATTTATCAACAGAAAGTACAGATGAGAGGATTTGCATTTCTCTGCTTTGTATCCTTGAGTTTTTGACCGTTGGTCAGATTAAACAGGCAATTTGAAGATGTCACCTCGAGCTCTGGGAAGCCGAGAAATATGTCTCACTATTTTCTGACATGTTAGACTGATTAATTAGACGAGCTTCATTAAAAGCTAGTATCATAACACGGGGAAGTTGTTTTTTAAACAGCTTTCTGGGTCTTGAAAGGTGAAAAAACACATTTTTATGAATCATTTTCTACATAAAGCAAAGCAGCATGTTAGTGAGACTGTATGACCACGACAAGCAGCTTCAGTGATTAGAAACTGGGGGCGACTCGTGTCCCTGGCACAAGAAACCGCAATAAAAAGTTATCTTGACTGACTGATATTGAGACAGAAAGAGAAAAAAAAGATTGTATGGTTTCCAGTTTCCAGGCAACACTTCAGCAGAGGATACTTTTCTTTTCCAAGTCACTTTTTCACATATAGTAAACACCCAAGACAAAAAACCCAGAAACGTTAAAATATCTCATTAAAAACCAGCACAAGAGAGTGATTCAACATATAGATGTGGCACAGCTGCTCCTGCTGCTCAGCTCGCCTTGTGACCTTGTCACCTTCGTATCTCGTGAGGTTTCACAGAGACAACCCTCAAGCTGTAAGCCGTCATCAAGCCCAACTTGCGCTTCAACTTCACATGCGTGTCTTTCTCTTCAGCCACCGTTTGACGGAGAGGACGAAGACGAGCTCTTCCAGTCCATCATGGAGCACAACGTGTCCTACCCCAAGTCCATGTCTAAAGAAGCTGTGTCCATCTGCAAGGGAGTAAGGACTGTTACAATTAATACTTGCAGAGGCTTGAAACACACATAATCCTGTTAATGTAACAAGAGAGCAGAGACTGAGAGACAGGTGTGAGCTACTGAAAAGCGTTGCCATCATATGCTGTTGCTGTTTATTAAAGTCATTAAAGCTGGACAACATGGAGGTTGTGGTAAAGCATAACTGTTGGCAGTGGCTTGCATCAAAAAGGTTGCTGTTGCTGGCAAGAACTGAAACCATTGGCTGCCTAAGAGTTAGCCAATCATTCGGGGGCTCATGTACATTTTTGCAGTTGCTGGGTAACAATAACCTGCACAGGAAAAAAAAAACAGTTCTCAACTTCTTCAATGCTACACAGACATGACAGCGTTTCGACCACATCTGGAAGTTAGGAACAGAGTTGGAAAATCAAAAGGGGCTCTTCAGCGTTTTTGCAGGATTTGAATTACACTCCAATAAAGTTGGACAACCTGTCCTGGCTTTTAAACTCTAAAAACCTTCCTACGTTTCCCACAATGCAACTTGATAGTGTGTGCTGTGTTCACCCCCTTCCCCCCTTGCCTGGCCAATGTCTTATTTACTCACTCTTGACAAAGCCCCTCCTCAGACACACTGTACAGCTGTTTTTACTGACTGGGTGGAGCAACTGAACAAAGTTACCAATTAACTCATTAAATTGCAACAGTTTTAATGATTAATCAAAGTAATTGTTTCCAGCTTGTAAACTGGACAAATTTTGGACTGTTTTTGGACTATTAGTCAGACAGTTAATTGGAAGACTAATTGATTGATTAATCAATCATTAAAGTGATATATTGATATCATACAGCGGAGTCGTTTGATTTCCTGTGTTGAATAAAGAGATGTATAAAATCAACGGAGAGCCACTTAGATGTCAGATATGAGCTTCCCCAGCATGAGTAGTGACAGCGTCTATTCATGTCACTCCGCTTTAAATTTTCATTGGTTAATATGACACAGAAAATGTTTTTACTTTTCCATTTCAAATTGTTCCTTCAACACAATCGAGTCACGAATTTCCACCTGTTCCTCTCATACCTGTGCATCGCTTCTGTGACATCATCAGTGTGAAGCATCACGGTTGTCACGATTATAATTATTTACCAACAAGGAAATGAGTTTTCAGAGTCAATTTACACACCAGAGAAGATTCAATTAAGATTCGGGCCCAGTCCGGCCAAGTCTTTTAATAACATAGCCTGCCTTCATTTATAATGATATTATTATACCCTGTAGCTGCATGCCGCCACGAAAAATATCATTCATCATCTCAGAGCCGCTGACAAAAGAGATGATCCTGATCCCTCTCATTGTTTGCTTCACATCTCATTTGCAAAAATGATTCATGGACGAAATTAAAAGCGGCTGCTGGATGAGAAACGGAGCCGTGAAAGAGGCAGCGCAATTTCCTGTGACTATTTTAAAGCTGGGTGAGTGAAAACAGTGTGAGCGTCGGTCTGGCTCTCCATAATGTTGTAGATGTGATGGCGTAATAAGAGGCAAAGATTTTTAAAAAAGTGGATCATCTGTAGCTTCAGAGATTTTTACACACTTTCTCTCTTCTGCCTCTCTCTGCTTCACTATTTGTGCCTTTTCTTTCTCTTAAGCGGCCAACTGACTCCATCTCATCTCCCAATCCCTCCTCTTCTGTTTGTCACCAGCTGATGACCAAGCACCCGTCCAAGCGTCTCGGCTGTGGCCCAGAGGGGGAGATGGACATCAGGGAGCAGGCCTTCTTCAGACGCATCGACTGGGAACGCCTGGCAAACAGGGAGATCCAGCCGCCATTTAAACCCAAAGTGGTGAGTGATGGCGTGAGTGTGTGAGAGACTGTGGATCCAGATGTTTAGATATGTACAGCTTGACTTCCAAAGCTATAATATCTATCACGATATTGTACATTTTCTGGAAAATAAGTTGAGAAGATATTATATTAATATAATTAAACTCTCATAGTGTAATTGTGCGTCAGCTTGTCATTTTTGCAAACTTCAAACAGTATATTTCCATCCAGATGTCGCTCATATTTGAAAGGATAGGTTCAGTTTTACCATACACACATGACCATATAATCAAGTTTGGTTTTGGGGGGCTGTAATCATTCCTTTTTTCTATACAAGCTGTGGAGAGATGACATTTAGTGTAGGAGACGGGGACAAAAAAGAGCAAAAAACATTACTTACTAGCAGATTCCAGGCCCGGCTGATTCATCTCACTCAATGCCTCGTATTAGCTTCAGCTGAACCCATCACTGACATTAAAATCACTTTACAAAGATAGAGCTATGCTAAGAGAAGCTATTTCAATGTACGTATGAGCATGCGAAGCAAGTTAAGCAAGTTTGCATGTTAAGAAAATGTCCAGAAAGTGTGGTTTTCTATCAATGCATGCAAACTGCTGTAGTTCATGTTAACTCATGAAACGACTCTTGCTTTGCTCTGCTTATGCCGTGTCATGAATTAAATCTGGCCACAGATACCTCAACCATTGCCATTTTAACTAGAATAAGACGAGAAGGCACGTCTTATAACATCATAATTTATTCAATACATTAACCTTCAGCTCAACTTGCCCGAGAGGTAGAAATGTGGATGTAACTTCAAAGTCAAACAGGCGGATATTTCCAGATGCAGACAGAGATGATGATGACAGAAAATAATGACCATAAAACATCTGATACTGCGTTTTATTCTCGCCTGCTCCTGTTCCTGCGTGCTAAAAACAGCGAATCACCAGAAAATCTGTGTCACTCCTGAATGAATCACTGCTGAAGAATTGAATTACTTCCTCAGAGAGTCTTTAAGTGTACGCATGAATGGGTGCATAGTGTATGTCTGTGTTCCCATTCATCCTCGCCCAGTGTAATGGTTTACATGCACCCAGCGGAGTTGAGGCTGGATCCTGGCTGCAGCCACCAGCCCCGCTGCCCCTGACACATGTCTCCCCTCCCCATACCGACACCTGAACCTCTTCCTGTCACCACAAACGCTCCTTTTCTGTTCTGTTGCTGTGGACCCCCGCGTCCTCCATCTCCTCTGCGCCCACCGCGCCCGAGGCAACACAAGCGTTGCCACCGAGGATTAAAAATAGCTCTCTAAGAGCAGACTTCCCTTTACTTCCACACAAGGGCCACTGTAAATGCAGGGTTGCACAGCGGATGTATCCGTCTCCGCTCACGGATGGGGGAGGAAAGCATTGCTAAAAGTGGATCCATCCATTCAGGGGGGCTTTGTGTGGTGTATCACATTTGCGAGCTCATACACTGCGTCATTAATTGGTCTGAAGGGACTGGCAAACAAAAGATCCATCTGAGGCTCAATGGCTCTGCTTCTGTAATATTACAAAGCAGCTGAAAGCCCGACATGCCGATATGTCTCATGAGAAAATGTGTCGCAAACAGCAGGCGCTGAAATCCGCTGTGAACTGCAGATTTGTTTGTGTTGCGCATTAGTCATTCTGGAGGAATCTGTCTGTTGAGACTGTTGCTGGTGCTGTGCATGGCACTCAGTAACGTCCATACATATTCAGCCGCTTCAGACACATGACAGCCCAGAGCGGAGTGGCACACTGATGCTGATGACCTCCACTGTGGACGCTCAGGGTTAGCTCCTAATCTAATTACAACTTCTGCCCGGCCACACGTTCCCCTGCACCACCTTCCCTGTGGGACTGTTGGGCAGCTTTCTAATAAAAGACTCATGAGGGAAAAGCCTGTAAATGACGAATCCACCATCCTGTTGCTGTTTTGCAGTCTTTTGCATTGATTGATCCTTCCCACTTCTTTTTTTTCCCCGAATCTCTTTCAGTGTGGCAAAGGAGCAGAAAACTTCGACAAGTTTTTCACACGCACGCAGCCCGTGCTGACCCCTCCCGACCAGCTGGTCATCGCCAACATCGACCAGAGCGAGTTCGCGGGCTTCTCCTACATGAACCCTCAGTTCATCCATCCATCCCTGCACAGCGTGGTATGAGGAGCGAGCAGAAAACCCCAAAAGCATGGACATGTCGCTGACTACAGGATCCTTCCAAACTCCCACAACAGACTCATATCATCCTCTACAGTATTCTGTCTACTAGTTATCAATATCTGCGTACAGAAATGACTGAGGAGAGCAGAGCCAAGCGTTAAAAGGATGTTTGTGGGCGAGGAGAAAGTACATGGCACTGATACTTTTTGCGTAATTTCCCCAAAACATCTCACGATATGTTCTGTATTCTGCATCTGCGTCTGTGTTTTCCTTCAAACCTGCAGCCTTTTTCTCCTGTCCATCAGTTACTATCTCATTAGGCACTAAAGATGCAAGATGTTCTCCTTCTCATTCCATGTTGGCCCGTCTTACTACGCAACAAGCTGCAATGCACGACAAGAACAGATCATATTTTTCTGCTCTGTCTCGGCTTTATCGACTTCTGAACCGCTACATGTGTATTTTATATTTATATACTTAAAAAAAAAAAAAGCTAAAAAAAGAGGTAGTATACTGTTACATGAGTGCCAAAGTAGAAGTGGAAAAACATTTCTATCCTTGAAGTCCTTGTAATGTTTTTCCCCTCTGGCTTTCCAAACACTGTCAGCACACTAAAACCCCGAAACAGGGGCCGTTTATATCTGTTGTTTTGTAGGACGTGGAGCTATGCTATATCTAACCCAACACAGAGAGACAGAAGCACATTATGCTTTACAGTCACAAGCCGGTGGGTGTTGCCTCCAGTGGGTGAGTGCAGGGTGAGTTCAGTATATGGGGTCAGAAAACTGCGGATCAAAGGAGTGTTTTAAAGTCTGAACATGCTATTTCCATATGCACAAAGCAGATCTCTGTTGCATGCTTATTTTCTGACTCTGTATGAGCAGTAGACTCTAGGATGCAGTACACGTCTGGTATCACTGTAAAGTTTAGTATTACAATATAAACCATGTTAATATATAATTGTTGTACGTTTTGAGGAGTGTTATTCTGAAGAAGAGTTTCTGATCGTTGATCGGTGACAAAAAAAAGAAGAGGTTTTGTTCCTGTTTTATGTTCTAGCTTAACTTTTATGTCCGGAGAGATGTTTGAACCCTCTATTGTATGTGTATTTATTTTTTTTTTTTTTGTAAATATGTTTCAAAGAGATGTTTCAAAAAGAGAAGTTACATGCAGATTTTATACTACGAACTGAATGTGCTTTTACTATCGTAGACAGTTTGAACATTTCTATGTTTAAATTACCCCTAAAAGACTATATAAAACGTTTGGCTGAATCTTTGGTAGCTTTGGTATCAGCAAACCTTGTTGTATGTATTTCCACTATTTATCCTTTGTTTTCTACTACTCAGTATCATGGAGAATATGCAGCACCGACTGTGCGTGAAACGGTTGAATCCCCTCTTGCCTTGGTCGTCTCAGGGCCGACTCCTCCTGTAATTCGTAACCGAGTAACGGTATGAGGATTTCAGAGCCCTCGGTGGCTTCGCGTCTTTTCTTTCTTGCATATATTGTGTGCATGCCTGAGGCGAGGCCTGGTCTAAGCATGAGAAAGACCCCTGCATGATACAGAGACCTCCCCCCCCATGGAGCATGGAGTTTCCACAGATTGAGACAAACCCGTCCAGCGAGCATTGTGCGCTTTTTCTGCTCATCGTCTCCTCCCTCTCGCTCATGTAGCCTGACCTGTTTGGCCAAAAAGCTGAATTATAAACAGACAAGTATGTGTAAAACGCTTCTGTTGGCTCTTCGTTCGCTGGTGCCAAACTGACTCTTTTTGTTTCCAGTTAGGTGTGTGTCCGGCAGTGTTTTTTTTCCTTGAGAGGCACACAAAGCTACAACAGTGAGGTTTCACAAAACTGCCAAATTTAGAAGGACCACAGCTCTTAACCCCGGAACTAATCACCTAACATGTAGACTGATGTCACAGCTGTCACATCTGGACCAAAATGAGATTTTTAAGGTTAAGAGAGAAAACTGAATGTTTACATGTCTCACATTGAGAATTGAAAAACAACCTTTGGACCCATGACAGAGATAATCAAATGTCAGGCCAGTCAGGGTACAGTACCACTACAAGCTACAGTTAGAGCCACAGGGATGTTTGTATGTGTTTCCTGTCACTGCCCCTGCTTTTGTTAACCTGATTCTTCTTGTTCCTCTGTTCATTGTGGTATGATGAATACTGTGTACAAATAAAGTATGAAAAACAGGAATCTGCTCTGTTTTATTTGGGGGGAAGTGGCCATTACAGTCCCTTAACACACATGGTTCACCACATGTTTTATAAGGCTGAGGAGGGTTTTGCTCTTCCAAAAAGTGAAGGCCTAACCACCATGAATTCACGCATTGGCATATACTGGATGTTTCTTTCACATGTGAAAAAATTCACATTCAGCATGAATTCAATTTTTTTTATATGCGATTTTTCAAAAGGAATTTGGCTCAGGAGGTAAGTGGCACTGACCACTGGCGGGGTTTTCAGCTGAATTAAAGACAAATCAATAAATGCATTTGAATAAACACTAAGAAAATATCTAATGTAATCCAGTGCAACAGGTCTGCCACCTGTTCTTTATTTATGAAGCATATAATGGCTTTTAACAATATATTTTTTACTCATTATATATTTTGAACTCAATATAATTCATTTCCTTTCAACATCACTGCAAATTACAACTTCAACAATAAGCACATTCAATCAATACCTCTCTGATAATGCCAATCAAAACTAGAGCTGTAACGTTTAGTCGATTAATCGATTAGGCAATCGAAAGAAAACTATTTTGATAATTAATTCATCGTTACAGTCATTTTTCACAACAAACAGAAATGTTAAATGTTTAATGGTTCCAGCTTCTTAAAAGTCAGGATTTGCTTCTTCTTTTTTTTCTTTTTTTTTCTCTTTTTTTTGTTATTTATGACAGTAAATGAAGCGTCTTTAGCTTTTGGACTGTTGTTGGACAAAAGAAGCAGTTTGAAGTTTGTTCTTTGGGGAACAGCGATGAGTATTGTTCTCAATTATTTGACATTTTATAAATTAAACTATTGATTGATTCATAATTAAGATAATCAGTAGAATCATTGCCAATGCTGGTTAGTCATTATTTATGATTAATTGCAGCCCTAAAGGTAGAATGTATGGCTGAGCTGTTGTATTGGATTACATTAACTAAAGTTTGTCCCTAATAATGGCCTGTTACTGCTCTATAAAGCATTAATAAAGGTTTTATTAACCTTTAACAAAGCCATTAGTCATGCTTTGTACCCCCTACAGGATATAAAGTATTATCAGTAAAACCAGCCCCGTGAATGTGCCATCCGTGAGACAGTCGCTCTATTTACGGCTCAAGGGTTTTGTTTGTATGTGTCACCTTCAGGTACCTGTTGTAGTTTCTTTTTCCTGCGCACTTGAAACACACCACCTCAACAGGCAGCTGTCTCACCTCCTGTCAGAGCTGAGTGGCGCTGTCCTTGGTCCTGGAGCACTTCACACTCACTCATACACACACACACACACACACACACACACTCTCTCTCTCTCTCTCTCTCTCTCTCTCTCTCTCTCACTGTTTTTTGCATTCAGCAGCTGAAACCAGTTCGTGCACCAGGTCCAGGCGTCTGACTGGGTTTGTTCGGTTGCTGCTGACGCACTGCTGCATCGTCTCGGTCCCGGCAGCTTCTCGCGGCTCCACTTCACAGTTTCCCGGACGAATCTGGGACCAGATCGACGGAGGACAAAAGCAGACCGCCGGCCAGTGCAGGCATGCGGCTGTAAAATCCACAACTTTCCAGCACAAATCTTTGCCCCCAAGTGCAGGAAACACAGCGCAGAGAGTGGACACATAACAACAACAGTATGTAAAATTCAGTGTTTGCATGTTATATTCGCATATTTTTACTTTTTTCCCTCCTGCTATGTATTAACTGGGTTTGGATTCTGATGTGTAAGGTCTGATTTGAGTTAATCGACGTTTGGTCGCGGGTGTGATCCTGCATCCTGAAGTGGGCAACATTTCTTTGGATTGTAGTGTTTTGTAGTGTATTAGAACATCAGGCTTGCTGTAGGACGCTGGAAACCGCCACGCGACATGGCTCAACCTCATGAACGCACTTCAGGTGGCTGCAGCTTGTGTGTGATGCTTTCAATGGCAGTCAAAAAAACTGTAAAGCCTAATCAACTGCAACAAGGTTATGATGTAGAGGAACAGGGTGCAAATGCATGATCGATGCTGGAAATTATGCTTCAGGGGCAAGAACACCTAGATCATTGGTGTGTGATGCTGTGAGGAAAAAAAACATTATTTGCTTCCTGTTTGCTAAGTTGGCTGTGAATTTTCCACAGAAGCCTCAACATGTTGGCATACAGATGGCAAAGACATATGATCTGATGTGAAAGTAACAAGGCTCTGCAGGAACTACTATATTCACCGTCTGTGCAGTGGCTCAGTTTGTCATTTCGCACTGCATTTGTGCATCAACGACGTCCCGATGAATCATTTGATGAGTGAGGAGCACACGTTTGACCATTTCCAGGACCGTAATGAAATCCTTTAATGCTTTTATCCGTCCTTGTTCCAACCGTAGACAATAATGGAGCGATTTTAGGTGAAATTCTTCTTATTTTGACTCTAAATGATACTCCTGAGGAGAGTCCTGCATGGTGGCCTTGAGATTTATGACTCTGATCATGTAATACCAAGCTCTCTCCTGTCACTGTTGAATAAAAGTGGTAAGAATTTAAATAATATGAGGACTGATGCAAGGAGGAGAGCTGAATGTGACATCAAAGTGTGAGCGATTAGGCCTCTTCAGTGACCTTGCTGGTGGACAATCAGATTTTTAGAGCTGCTTGAATTCTGCTTGTTCAAAGGCTGACAGAGACAAGTGCACATATGTGGAGGAAAATATCGATCTATCATGTTAATACTGGTGCACACGTTTAATAAATTCAACTTACACATAGCAGAGCTGATAGTCCATCCCTGACAGTATGTCCTCTAGCCCACTGTCCATTCACGTGTCATCGCCCTGTCACTGTCAATGATGTTTTACTATGTGATCACGCTGCCAAATTCCCACTCTGACTTATGAATGATTTTATGAGTGTCTGACCTTTTTCCGACGCTCTGATTCATGCGTGTAAAATGTTTTTTAAAAAAAGCCAGTCTTGGATTTCAATGATGTCAGCATTTGTATTCACAGTAGTGGGCTGCAGCACCTTTAATGTCCCTCAGTCTGGAGGCTTGAGCGGCTTGACTTCGTTATTCCTTTTTCATGGCAGGTTGGACAGAGTTAGCAGTGACATGCACTGAATTAGAATTGATAAAACTTTAATATTGGAGGAGGAGGAGGAGGAAGCGCACGGGTCCAAGATTAAAAATACAACAAGTTTAAGTGGAAGGCTGCCTGTTCTGTCTGCCTACGAGTCAAAAACTTAAACTGAAAGATGAGACTTGAAAAGCATTTTGTGCCAGAGTGGAACAAGATTGTTTAGGATTAGATTCACCAACACAACAACCAAAGATGCTATGGATTCCTGCAGCCGCCCAGCTGCCCTGACATTTCATAAGCTGCCAATCATGAACAGATTTTACCTGTTAAGTCTCTCCAGCTTTGTCAGAGACTCTGAAATAAATATCATGTGGACGGGAGAAAGAGATGAAGCTCACAGACAGTGTTATCCTCTCTCTAACCTACCGTATTCCCCTCTTCTCTCATCCAAGCTCACGAAGCCCCTGGCTGCACACATGCGCACACACACACCTGCAAGGCCCTGAGAGTGTCCTCAATCCAAACCCAGTGTGTGTGTGAAACACTGCGATGTTGTTGGGGGTTTTGTTAACGTGATGAATCTGCACAATCCTGAGAGTTTAAGGATTGGCAGACTCTAAATGCCACACTCAAACAGAGTAGACAGGAGTAAAGCAAAACAGTTTAATGAATGTTCAACAAGCAAGCCGGCAATGAGTCCAACTGTGAGCTGAGTCCAGAGAGCTACTGATCCGGGTTTCCAGGAAGGGCAGACAGACGAGGTGCAGACGAGAGCAGTCTAGCTTTGGACACCTGAGCACAGACAGAAAATGAGGGAAGCTGGTAACAAATAAGTTGCAGATGGAAAAACTTGGCACACAAGGAGGTCTATGTTGTTACCACACTGGTTGATCTCCTGGACCTTATATACTGTGTAGGCAGGTGGGTCTTGATTACTTCATTGAGCACACCTGTGCTCAATCGGCGAGGAGGCTGGCCCAACCTGTCGGCCCCGCCCTGCAGTGATGCCACTCAACTTGACAGACAGGGCAGAGACAGACAGGAGATAAGAGGAGGGGAAAAACAGGGGGGCACAAAATGGGAAGAGGAGGAGAGACTGCAGATCTCCACACCAAATGATCTGAATGCTGCTCATTCAGCGTCTAAACAGGCAGCTGGAAACGGTGACTGACCCTTAGTAAGATTTAGTGGAGAGATTTTTCTTTGATATGCTGTATAAATTAGTGGTTGCATGTTACAGTGTGAATATGTGTGTGCAGCAGACAGGAGCTAAAATACTGGAGTTTCATCCTCACGAGCCAGTAAACAGAAGCTCAGAGAAGGTTTCTAAAGACAGAAACAGCCCATACCTACTGAGTGTAGTGACCCAGAGTGTTCAAAATTAGAGTAATACAAATAAAACACTATGAAATAAACAAGGAGGAGGAGGAGAGGACAGAGACAAGATACAAAAAAAATATCATGAAATTGTGAAATAATCCAATAAATTGTGGAAGGAGTAGTGCAATGATTTGAAGAAATAGGCTTTTTTGCTTTTTACCAAGACTTGGATGAAATAGTGAGTGATGCCATGATGTCTGCATGCTAAATATAAAGCTACACCTAGCAGACGGTTAGCTTAGCACTTAGCAAAGAATGGCAACAGGGGGAAACAGCTGGCCTGGCCTCACTTACCTACATTTTTTGTACAGATTCAGCGAACAAAAGATATCTTGTGTTAATTGGTGAGTTTTATAGGTGCTGGTAGGCTAGCTGTTTCCAGTATTTGTGCTAAGCTAAGCTAATAGGTGCTGGGTGTAGCTTCATATTTACTTTACAGACGTGAGAGTGGTATCAATCTTCTCAACTAACTCTCGCCATGAAAACAGAGAAGTGTATTTCCCAAAATGTTGAATAATTCCCCAAAAACTCGAAAGCAACACAACTTGTTCCTCAGTCTGTTTTTATATCACACTGTTTTCCCCACTGACTGACTGACTTCTTTATCTGTCAATCAAGACAAACAGGACAGAGCCAGTCATGCGATTGGGTCTCAACAAGAAAAAAGGATGTTTTGAAATAAAAATGACCTGCAATCAAATGTAATGAAAGGAATTAAGATAACATAAAAATTCCTAATAATTATTAATAATTACTAGTTAACATCTATTATTTTTGTCTGTATTCATTCATATGACTATTTATCTTATCATGTGTTACCTATTTTTTTTCAATTTGATTAAGAACACTTTGGGTCTCCATATCCAGCTTCCTTTAAACTGCCCCCCTCTCTCTCCTTCCTCCTCCAGATTGCATTTTGGACTTTTCTCATTTGTAACCGCCGACTGCCAGAAGCTCCCCCCGCTGTCGCCATGAGCACGTGCGGCAGGAAAGCCCTGACACTGCTGAGCAGCGTCTTTGCAATCAGCGGCCTGGGGCTGCTGGGAGTGGCGGTCAGCACCGACTACTGGCTGTACCTGGAGGAGGGCGTCATTATGCCTCTGAACCAGAGCACCGACATCAAGACCTCGCTGCACTCCGGCCTCTGGAGAGTCTGCTTCCTGGCCGGTGAGTAACGAGTCTGGTGGTGTGCGCTTTCTCTGTGCTGCTGAAATCTGACATTTAATGGTGTGGAAGTCAGGTTTGTGGCACAGGTGCGTGCAGTGACGTGAACTGTTGGAGTGGAATTGTCATGTTGTTCGTTTGTGATGTGCAGCATTTACATGTGGCAGCAGCAGGCATCTAAACCTGTCACACTAGCACATGTTGTCATGGCATCAGCTCAGGGTGTGTGTGTGTGTGTGTGTGTGTGTGTGTGTGTGTGGGCTGCTATAGGCAGTGACGGAAACAGCAACAAAGAGAAGAGAGAAGTGTGCTTGTGTTTCATCCTTACTTCCAGCCCACAGTATAAAACAAGGTTCATTCAGTGTACGGCCACTCCTGCAGCACGACTATACGTGTGCACGCACATACCGACACACGCGCTCAAACTCGCACCCACACGTCTCCAGAGACAGATGTCATGGCGTCGTGCAGCAGGATTAGCTGGTGTCTGCGTGTGACTGTGTGTGTGATGCTGAAGTGATAATAACGAGGATGTGATGTAACTCACACTTTGTTTAAAAAAATAAAAAGTTGATGCTGCAACAATGTTCGAAGGAGGGAAATCCATCATGAAGATGACTGTTTAAAAAACAGGCAACCATTTTACATCGAGGATGTGGTAAAATATAGAAAAAACATACTTTATTTGGTCAAATCTACAACATGTATTAGAAATAATGATGCATCATATTCCACATAATGTTATTTTTACAGGGGTTTCGTTGAAGTGGAGATTCCAAGAAGTAACTGGTCCCAACAAATAAGATGACATGTTAATTAATGAGCTTTAGAGGCTGATTTTCTTAATGCTAAGCTAAGCTAATAACTGCAGGGTGTGGCTTCATATTTACAGTACAATTGTGAGAGTGGTATCAACCCTCTCATCTAACTCCCTGCATGAAAGCAAATGCAGTAATGAACGGTTTCTTTCTGCACCTTTTGTTTAGGCTCACTGGATTCTGTCGTTGTTCCTGTTTCATGCCCACAAACAATTATCCATTTTGGTTATTAATTTTCTTTGCCCTCCTGTAAGTCTGTCAGTCTCAGATATCTCCCTCCTCAGTTTGTTTCCACTTTTTTTTTTTCACACCAACCTGCACACCTGCTCCCAATTCCCCCATCAGCTCCACAGTGTGTGTACCTGCCCTTTAGCCATTATTACCTGCCAGATCATCTATTGTGGCGTCTCAGCTGTAGAGTTTGAGCTTTTCTTCACCTTTTTGTTCCTGTAGTGACCCCTTGGCTGCCTTTTTGGGCTTCTTCTCTGTCTGTTTTGGACGGCTCTCCCTTTTTTCCCCCCTCAATCCCTCATCTTGCCTCTGCACCCCACTTCACGTCTAAGCACTCTTGTCTCCTCCCCCTGCAGGCGAAGAGTCCGGTCGCTGCTTTACCATCGCGTACATCATGCCCGTGAACATCCAGTTGACGTCAGAGTCCACAGTGAACGTGCTCAGTGAGTAACAACTCCTATCTCCTACAGCTTTAGGGTTAGTAACTCAAGGTGCCTCCTCGAGGTTGTCCAGACTAACAGCCGGGGATTTTATCTTCATGCTGAAAACATGCTGTTTTCTAATGAGGCTGTGCTCTGAAACCATCGGAATATAACCAGACTGATGAGCGTGAGTCATCTGAATCCTCATGTTGATGCCCTGCTCCCCTCTAGAATACTTATTACCTCTTCACAGACAATTCACCTCACATGTCCTTCAGTGTCGGAGCCTCACCTGAGGATGACTCCACTCCAGTGAGTCAGTGTAATGAGCTCTGATACACAAACAAATCTGGTAAAAGAGCGGGATGATGATCGACCGTCCTTTCCTCCCAACACAATTGTGATACGTGTGTGTATAGCTGCCGTATAATTGTGATAGAGCAGCAAAATACTCCTTTAGATGCTCTAAAGTTCATCTGTTGATAGGTATCATTCTGCAGAATTAGTCTTTAGGACTTTGTCGTGCACTCTGGGGTTGAACAGCAGCTTTCCTCCCCTCCTCAGAGATGATCCGCTCAGCCACTCCCTTCCCTCTGGTCAGCCTCTTCTTCATGTTCGTCGGCTTCGTCCTCAACAACATCGGCCACGTTCGTCCTCACCGCACCATCCTGGCGTTCGTCTCCGGAATCTTCTTCATCCTCTCGGGTACGCCGGCCTTCCTCCCTCCACCTCTTGTCATGCTTCTGTCCTCCCTTCCTCTTGCTGTTAAGAGGAATGCCTGGTGATTTAATGTTGATTTCCCCCTCCCTCTCTCAGGACTGGCTCTGGTGGTGGGTCTGGTGCTGTACATCTCCAGCATAAATGATGAAATGCTGAACAGGACTAAGAGCAGTGAGGCCTATTTTACCTATAAGTACGGCTGGTCATTCGCATTCGCTGCCATCTCCTTCCTGCTCACTGAGGTGAGCCACTGACCATAGACACAAACCACTCTAAAAGAGTTTAAAGGGAGTGGCTGCTCAGTGCTGCAAAAATATCTCATCCAACAGCCTTTTTTTAAATTTGATTTATATAGCAATTTCACCCAGGCACATTAATTCAAGGGATGACATGTTAACGCGAGGACACTTGTTTGCACCATTGCCCCAAAGTCAAAAGACACAAAACATGTTGCATAAAATTAAACTGTAGAAACTTAAAAATCACATTATCCACATATAATATAGGCAATCACAGGTTTAGTTATGAAATGAAAGCTTTCAAGTATAACAATAAAACAAATGAAATGCTGTTATGCTGTAAGTTCTCAAAGGTTGCTTCAGTTTGAGATGTGAACGTCCACATTACTTGTACAATCTAATGCAATCAATACAACTGTCCTGCCATAAGGTCAACTGTTATGATGCCTTTAGTGTTCAGGGTTTTTTTTATTTCATTTTAGCATCAAGGTCATAGTCAGTGATGGGTTGCAAATACTAAACTGGACTATATTCAGATGTGTTTCTATACATTTTTGACAATGTCAACAAAAAGTCAAAATTACGAGCTGTAAAGACAGATGTTGCAGAATCATGAGGTGTCACTGCCCCCCAGTGGTGACAAGGAAAACTGCAACACTAAATTGAGAGCTAATTGACACTGTTCATATCAATGAAACTGTGATAAATGTCAGTATTTACAACTCATTATTAATGAGAGTATTTCGAATAATAACTGTGACATCCATATTGATGATAATATATAAGCTGTTTTAGTAACAATTTTCTGGTGTGGAGACCAATCTGCCTGTTATGATAGCATATAAACAAATGAGAAAAAAATGCTATTTTACTTTTGTGCTTGGACTTGTTTAAGCTGATAGAGAGTTTGGCTGTAATGTAATGATAACGTTGGAATGCATATCATAAATTGCACAATTTCTTTTACATGGAAGCACTCACAGGCTCATGATCCTTTCACTTGCTCTGTCCCATTGGCTTCATTTCACTGCAGAGTGCAGGCGTCATGTCCGTCTACCTGTTCATGAAGCGCTACACGGCAGAGGAGATGTACCAACCTCGCCACCCCAGCTTCTACCGCCCTCGCCTCAGCAACTGCTCCGACCACTCGGGCCAGTTCCTTCACCCAGAGGCCTGGTCACGTGGGCGAAGTCCCTCCGACATCTCGAGCGAAGCTTCGCTCCAGATGAGCGCCAGCTACCCCGCTCTCCTCAAATGCCCCGACTACGATCAGGTCTCCTCTTCACCCTGCTGAGTCATCACAACAGAGGCCACCTTAAGGTGACTGAGGGGTAACTGAAGGGTCACACAGGGTCACAAAGCCTAATGAGGACAGAGTCTTTCAAGAAAAAGATACAACTTAGATATGTAACTGTGAGTTTGATGTTTTTCAGGGAGAAGAGTATGTGCAGCTTTGACTGTGGCCTGAGGACTTTAGAAATGTCTGTCTGAATTGAGGCTTTTAGGGTCAGATGCTTTTTGGGAATTTCTTGTAGCAAATCCTGCATTTTTAATAGGTGGAGGCAGAATCTGCAGGTTTTAGGTACTTTCTGCAAAAGGTCTCAGTGAAAATGTGGTATACAGTAGATAGACCTTTTGAACTTGACTGAAAGGTAAAAAATGTTCTGTGTTTTGATTTGATTGTATCTGTGCGTTTTACCCTCCAGTGCCTCACACTAGCTGTTTATTTTTGTGAATATCTCGGCTTCCTCGTTTTGCAATAAATGTTTCTTTTGCTTTTGGATCTTTTTCATTCGAGCACTTAACTGTGGCAGCACTGATGTATTGCATCACACTGCAAAAATCCACCCAAGGACAAAACCTCCCACACTGGACAGACCAAAACCTTTCTCACAGAGAAAAGACTGTCCTGTGTGATGATCCATCTACTCTGTCACAGCTATCAAACGGCAGAGCAGCCTCCTGTGTCACTGGGTTTACTCGTTGCTGTGTATCTAACTGCAGATGCTGTTTCGTCTCTAACATCTTGACTCTGTCGGCAAGAGGACATTTCCCCTGTGATGGTCTTAACAGTAAGACATGATAACAGTGAGGCGTCAGTGAGGACTTTTCTGGTCTCAGGAGACACCCAGGTACATAATGCAAATGTCCAGACTGAACCAGCTGAGATCACACAGGTAATATAGGTTTTTATATCTGTACAGCTGTTGGACATTCTATGAATTCACGATAGGAGTTGGTGTAAAGATGTAGCTGCATGTTAAGTGCTGTTATGCCGAGTGTCGGTCTTGATGAAGAGATACAGAGGAGAATTCAACTGTAAAATAAATGTCAAAAATCAAACAGCCTGTAATTTTTTTTTATTTCACACAGTTATCCTGCATTTATCCACTAGGGGGCAGTGTTTGGTCTATTTTTTTTTTTTTTTTTACAGTTTCTCTCAGTCCCTTTGGCACGATGGTCAACAAAAAGTCAAATCTTTGACACTCTGACATCCACATTCTCAACTCCACAGTGTGAACTGTCCCACAGAATTCAAGTGTGTGAGTACATTTATATCCTCAGTTGATCCAGATCAAAAATGCATTGCATTGGTGGAATGTAAATTTAGTCAAGTACTGTACTTAGGTACATATATGAGATACTTGTACTTTCATTTTATGTAATTTTATACTTCTAATTCACTACATTTCACTGGGAAATATTGTATTAGCTTTGAATGTTTCTGATAAAGTGAGGTATTAAGTTTCCTTTATGGGTTGAGAAATCAACTCTTCAGCTAAATAAACGATTTAAAACTTGGATTAGCTGGAAAACAGGGCTGTTTTTCTGAGCTCAGGACAGGTTGACTCATTACACTGAAACGGCATCTACACACATTCAGCGGCCACTTCATTAGGTACACCATCACAGTCAGTTGAGATCCAATCTGTCTTCACATAGCTCATAATGTTCTGTTTTTGGTGGCATTGCTGGAATCGTATTTTAATTACGATTAATTTCAATCATGTGTTTCTTAGGGAGGTCAAAGTGTTCTTCTGGACTACGTTGAACTGAGAGGCATTTCTACTTGTTTGTCCTTCGTATTACATCCATGAGGGGTGGCAGACTGTTAGAAACCCCTCTGATTATAATACAGTCCACCGCCACACCCGATGACAGTGTCAACAAAAAACTGAACATTAAAGGGATCATAAAAGTAGAATTTATGGCAGAACAGTTGTATTGGATTGTACAGGTGTACCTAATAAAGTGGCCAGTGAGTGTATTTTGAGAGGGTGAAGCCACCGTGCAGCCCCACTTGTAATCATATTCTTACATTTCTTCTCACATTATTAGTATTATTATTATCATTATTGACTCTATGGCTTTTGTAGATTAACACAGTAGAGGGCGCTCTCTCCCCAGTCATCCTGACCACTAGCTTCTCTCCCACTCAGGTCTCTCTCAGGAGCTAAACATGCTTTCCTTTACCTTTCCCTTTGCTCTACTTCTGTTCATTTACCATGTGTCCGACCAGGTTGAACTACACGTCGATCCTCACGACTGAGGACGGCGTGATGCACGTTCAGAAAGCTCGTCACGCCACCTCAGGAGAAGTATCTGTATAATTCATTAATGATAGCTCATTACTCATGCAAATATGTAGGTCAAGATGAGCATCAATAATAAATACACCATACATCTGCTGTAAGCTTTATGTATACTTTATATAGATACACGTAATGTACAGCGTTACCAATAGCTTTTACAGAGAATATAAAAGTTAATGTAACTATAAGCCCACACAGGGCGGTAGAAGATAATATTCTGCCCTGACCACAAGGCTTTCATTTTATTTTACAATCACATAGAAAACTACTGGTGTTTATAGCTTTTGACATCATCATCAATGATAGTATCACCACCATCATCATTATCACTTATATTACTTCACTATAATCATCATCATTAACATCAAACATCATTTTCACTATAATCTTTATCATCATCGTAAAATACAACCATCTTTCTCACACGTCAGTCATGGCTTTTTTTTTTAACAGCATCGTCACAGTTATTAACCAATATTCTCATCATCTTCATCACCATCATCATCATCATCACCGTCATATGTTTTGTTATGATTATGTTTAAGGCTTTTGTAAAGAAGACCCCAAACTTCAGCTGATGCAAACTTCCGCCTGCAGGCTCAAACATGTTACACAGAGTGTGCATACTACAACAAAGAGACCAGAAACCTATACATTATATATACATACATAACTTAAGCATACATTGTTTAACATTTACAGGTAGTATTAAACCATTTCACAAACGGAAATAAATACAAAATGATAGTTGGTTATATTCATATACTTTTAAAGGGGAACACAAAAGCAAGCAAGGATCTTTAGGATTACAAACCAAATGCAAACAGGATCACAACAATACATCGACCTTCACTGACATAGGTCATAGACAAGAAGAAGGAAAAAAAAGCTTAATCGGACTGGTACCCTATCGGGGCCATTGCACAGCCATAAATAAAACCTACGCAGTAGACTGAATAGACTTTCTCACAAAGGAGAGTGCTTTAAAAGTTAAAATCCTTAAGATTTTCATCTAATCAGACCCTGTTTTGATACTATTTATGGTCAGCATTTAATCTGCAACAGCCAATTAATGAATTTCCATTTTGTAAATAACTCTATGACTACTAGATTTTATTGGTAATCCTGCTGGGTTTAAATTGCCTCTGCTTGCACAAGTGGTTCAAAGGGAACTATGCATGCATGTCATCCTGCTGTTTTAAATTTGATGTCAGAGGTATCATCCTCATTGTTTACCGTCCAGTCTCCTGCAGCTGTATAAGAGCAGTATCAAGCTGCAGCTAATGCAAACCTAACACTTCTAATTAAAAGCTTAACTGCGAAACATGTAGTGGCTCTTATTGTGAAATAATAGAAATGAATTTCATTTGTCACTGAGGTTAGTGCTAACCGTGATCAATAATTCATTTTTGGCATTTTTAATTTTTGCAGGGTAGTAATGGAGCAGCCACAGTGGACATGCTGCATACCTCCACCTCTTTAGCAAGGTAACCAACTTCACTGTGCTCTGCTGTGAGTGAATATCTACTCCCGCCATGTCGGCTGCGGTTATTACTCACCGGCTTCTTTATTAAAACAATGAGAGTTGGTTTGGCTGCACTGTAAACAGATACACCAGATGCTCCTCTGCTGTATTTCTGTCTGCTGTCGTATTAAACTGCACTTGCTTTTACCACCGTTAAACATGGGCGTCACCAAATTAACCCGGACTGAAATCTTAAGGATTCCAACTTCAGGTCCAAAAAGCAAGTTTCATCTGAAGCCTTGGCAAACGCTTATTTTCTACTCAACTAAAACAAAAAAGTATGCACATTTCAAAATTCTCTGCTCCACACAAATAAATGAAATCAGCCCAGCTGACTCAAGACTGTAATGCTAACCTAAACGTAAGCCAGCGCTGTTTTCTGAGGTTACTCTGAGCAGGGCTTCTGCCATGGCACCTGTAAAGAAGAATTCAGCACCAGAGTGAGATGACGACATGGTCCAGGTGAGGTTATACTGCACTGATCAACCCGCCACCTCCCAAAAGCGTCCATCTGTCTCCTTTTCCCACCCACACGCACACACACATTTCGTGCCCTGTGTAGATAACCACACATCTGAACTCTGATTTTGAATTTTTCATAAAGCACAGTGGAGAGAACGCTTGTATGACTTGTATGGCACCCATACTGTAGATGCTGTGCGCATGGTTAGCATGCACACTGCTGCATACACACACACATAAACAAACACAAACATATTGGTAACCCACATGCATGCATGTGCACCTGAAACATGGCAGTTGTGCTTTCGGGAGACCTTGAAACAAGTTATGAGCATGGGGGAGGGGGGGGTGAATGAGATGGAGGAGAAACAAACTGGTTGGTTGGTTGTTCATGTGCTGCTCCATGCGAGAATCAAGTCCATATATCTGAGTTTTCTGGAGCTCTGCTGTCCCCTCAGTAGTGTGTGATGTCTCCCCAGCAAGCGCACATGACTTGTGCACAGTCCAGGGGAGAGACTGAGGTTTGTCTTCAGGGGCAAGGTCTGTTCTGGGGCTGACAGTCATGTCCGTGGTGAACCATCTTTTGCAGTGTGTGGTTTATGTGTTCATGAACGGAGGGAGAGAGAGAGAGATGGAGTCGGTGGAGGTTGGGAAGATTGTCCCTCTTCACTTCTTGTTAGCGATGCGTCTCTTCCTGGTGGCCAGCATGTCGTAGAAGGGATCTCTGCTGATGCTGGCCCTGGAGAAGAAGCCAATCAAAGGACAGCGATGAAATAAATAATAAGGCCACATGAGAGGAGTGTCTCCGGCATCTTTGATATGGAAATGTAGGCACATTTATACAAACCCCTGCCTTAACTAGATCAAAAAAAAAAAAAGAACAAAGTTTGTGCAGTGACCTAGTTTGGTTTCCATGGTTTCTGATGAGGACCCCCCCACCCCCACCTCCCTCCCAAGTTTTTCCAGTTTACTGGAACCTCCTCCAGAACTCGCCAAGCGCGTAGTAAAACACACGATCACCAACTCTCCCTCTCGCTATTTTGCAGGTTTGTAGCTCTGAAGGAGGGCGAACAATGACGCTCAAGATTTTTGACCCTCCTGTGTTCTCCTGCTTTCCTTGTTTAGAGCGATGGAGCGGCAGCGCACAATGAGAGCGAGTGAGTCAGGAAGCCATTCGGGCTCTACTGAGGAGCCCAGTTTCATGGCTGCTAAATCCTGTTAGCACCAGCACAAAGCAAGAAGAGGCTCAACCCCCCACTGCGGATATCTCTGATTCCCTTTACAACGCCACGCGCTGAAGAATGAGTCCGCATATGATGACTATCCCGCGCGTTCATACCGCTCATTGTCATTTTGCGCAACCCAATTTCATGAAACAAAAACTCTATTGTGGAGCGATCAAATCCAAGCAAGGCTGCTGTGACTAATGCGACATTTCCTCAAGTTCTGTCTTTAAAAATATATCAAAACCTTATATAGTTAATGGGATGTGAAATACGAAATTTACTTTCATTTCATTTACTTTTCTCTTTTACGAAGACAACAGTCCGCTTTCTCCATTGACCCAGCTGGGCCACCATCATCCGGGTCTGTGTGCTTGAGACTCCAGATAAGCAGATAGAGCTCTGCCTCTGTGATCATCTCTACTTCACAAGAGGGGGAGGTGGAATCATCATTTCCATAAAACGCCTTTTTATCTCCCCAGACCCCGAGTCCTCTTGGACCCCTCTGGTTAAGCGCAAGCTGCGGCTCGTTAGCCACCGTGGCTGCGAATGCATCAGCCCAGTTTGGAGCTGGCTCTCCTGGACAGGTTTGCTGGGTTTGCTGGCTCGCCCCCGGGGTGCTATAAGCAGTGACTAATCCTCCATCATTTCCCCAGTGAATAGTCTCTGAGAGTATGGAGAGAGGGGGAGGAGGTGGAGGAGGGGGGATTGCACTGTATTACAGTACACAAGTGTTCTGTTCTGCTGAGCCAACTCTCTTTGACATTGCACCATCTTCTATGCAGGCGATTACAGAGCAACATATAGGTCACTGACAGCAAGGTTGTTATCACTGTGAGCTTTGTATGGTATCTGACAGAAACAAATCACACTGTTGTTGTCTGTTTTGCTGTTTATATCAAACATGTAATGACATGCTCAATAAACTTGATGTCTCTTCTGCACTGGTCTTCCATGGACCAGGGAAGATTTTGGTACCAATGAAGGTGGCAAAGTCTACATTTTCTACATTTAATGTAAAGGTTTATGTCTGTATTATATATCTAGTATCATAACCATTACTGCGTGGCAGCTGTCATTGTAATCAGCTCATGAATTAACCACCCATCACAAGAGAATGCAGTTTTAAGTTTTAATTGGTGCCTCATTTAGGCTTGATTTGAGGACCTTTACTGAAGGTGAACATTTCATGTCTTATGAGAGTGACATGAAAAGATTGATACCACTCTCACACCTGTATGGTAAATAGGAAGCTACAGCTAGCAGACAGTTAGCTTGATTTAGCACTGGACACCACGGCAAACAGCTAGCTTAGCTCTGTCTAAAAATGAACCAACCAGCATCTCTAAAGCTCACAAACCACAACGTGTCAGTTTTTACGCTTCAGTTGTTGCTTTGAGTGTTAATTAGTGAGCTTTAGATGTGCTGGTACTTGCATTTTGATACCTTAGGTCAGAGTCAGGCTAGCTCTTACGCCATTTCCAGGCTTTGTGCTAAGCTAAGCTAACCGGCTGCAAGGATTCTGGAAATGAATAAATGTGTAAACAAGTGACATTTTGGGATTTGGTCGATGGACTATTATATAAAAGGAATAGTTTGAGATTTTGAGAAAAATGTTATTTGCTTTCTCCCTGAGAGCTTGATGATAACATTGAAAAGAATTTGATGCTACAGCCAGCAGCAGGTTAGCTTAGCTTAGCATTAAGACAGGCGTCAGAGAGAAATAGCTAGCCAGTCTGAGGGTAACAAAATCCATCTACCAGCACCTTTAAAGCTCCCCTATTAACACATAAGATCATAGTTGTTTGTGTGAATTGGCAAAACAGCAAGTTGTGGTTGTACGACGGATTATTTCGTCTTGCAAGTGCATTAAATTCATGTTATCACTGTAAGTTTCCCAGGCAACATTTGGAAACTTCAGATGAATCAACTCACTTTTTTCGATAATCCTGAGCCATAAATAAATAAATGTGTTTCCAAAAACTACTGCTTCAAGTGTACTTGAGCTTAGTCTTACTTGATGGATTTAATCCACTCCTCTTTCTCTTCCGGCGTGGGAGCTGATATCCTGTACACCACGTGGTTGCCCTCAACAACACGCCCGTCTGCCTCTGTCTTGCAGGCTTTGATCACCTGGCCCTTGTGATTGGGGTTGTAGAGCTCAAAACAGTTCTGTAGAGCGGGCAAAGAGCAGGGCAATCAACAATGTGTTACTGTGGGATAATTTGATTTAAACATCCAAAAAAATTAAGTAACAGAGGAGGAAAGCTACTTCATGTGGGATCTACGGGTGAGGGCTCTAATGAGGCAACACTCACAGGTTTCCTGGGCTCCTCCACCTCCCTGATGCTGAGATTCTCCAGCGGGATGATCCCACGAGGCTCCTTGTCCTAAAGGAGAGACGGATGAAGAAGGAGAAACATTAGATGAGGGAAAAACAAGCAAGCAAATGCAAAGAGAGAGAGAGCAGTTGATATCAAAGTAAGAAGCAAGCAGACAAGAAAATCAGAAAAGCGGCAAAGGGAGGGGAAAAAAGGTAAAAAAAAAAAGCAAGATGTAGGAAGGGGTGCATATCAGAATCGTATAAAATAAAGACGAGAAGGGACGAAATAGAGAAAGGAAAGAGAAAAGTAGAACAGCTGTTTGTGTGTGAGAGGAAACAGAATAAAATCCTATTTGATATGTTTTTCTTGCAAGGAAATCAACCTTGCCCCCCTCCTCGTCCTCACTGCTCTTTAACGGAGCAGATAATGTGTGCAGCCAGACCAGAGGACGGGACATAATGATAGTGTCCTGAAGGATAATACCAGGGTAGGCGGAGGACAGTGCTGATGTAGCAGCTTGCAGGGACACAGAGGCACTGATAAAAATCTTCAGTGATGCACATACAAACTTATTCTCACAGAAAGCAGCACGCATAGGCAAACACAAGTCAAACAGAAAAAATACAGACGAATCAACAGTCTTTACTGCCACGCAGGGCTGACCCAAGCTTTTCTGGGGAAGCCTTCCACCAGTGCCAACGTGCTGAGCAATAATCGACAGCAACTGATGAGCATTAAAGCATTTCCTTAACAGCATCAGCCACAGCAGCCACAAAAGGAAACTATAGGATACGAACATGCTGAATTTCCCCTGTTTTTCCCCAGATTCACTTGAGACAGGTGGTTTAAAGACGTCATCATTGTGCGACCTGAACATTAAATATCTTTCTGTGACAAGTCAAAACATGCAGTCACACAATCTGTACATTAGCACTGATTAACTGTAGCACGAGTACAGAGAGAGCCATAAAATCAGCCAACTTTGCTAATATCAGCCATCATTACCAGTTTAATGTTGGCACAAGATCATAATATAAGCAAATGTTGCTAACTTTAACTAACAATAGCACAGTTAGATAAGTAGAAATAGATAAACTCACATTGATGAATAAGGCCAATCTCAAGAGTCATGACAGCTACAAACGTGCTAAACTGGATATAGTTAACGCTCTTCTGTGGAGTTTGGATGCTCAACAAGCAACTTTCACCAGACCACAGTCTGACAGAGACAGTGTTACACAGGCAGGGTTTGAGGTGAGCGAGCTAAAACAGCTAAAAAGCTGAAACCTCATTCAGAAAGTGAATTTATGCAGGAGTGCTTCATTCCGTCTATGGAGCTGCTAGCACCAGACCAAGTTCAAACTGTCACTGAAGTGTCATTGAAGTGAAATTAAAGCTGTGGCAAATGCAACTGGGGAAAGGAAAAACTGAGCATTTTCCTGCTCTGCAAAAACAAAAGCCTGCTGTGACATCTGAATATGCTGGTGAGTGTAAAAACCCCTTCAGGCGTTTGATGGGAGGTTTCAGGACATGGAAAGTAAACAAAAGGAACTGAAAATATTTGCTACACCATTAAATGTGGAGCCAGCTGATGTGTCTGACAACCTACAACTTGAAATCAATAGGTTCAAAAACAGGTACAGCGACCTCCCTCTGCTTGACCTCTAAAAACTGCATGTATGACCTGAGGGTTTCCCCTTTCTGAGGACACGTGCACTGAAGTTTGCGAGACTCTCTGACCCAAACCTGTAAAACCAGCTGGAATTAGCATCTTCATCACCACTATCTGATATCAGACACCTCACCTAAGAGAAGCAGTTCCAGGCATGGCAATAGAGGTGATATACGGTGTGTGTTCAGTTATTTAGGAAGGATGTTAGAAAAAATGAAATGGCAAAGAAGAAAAGTACATAAAACCATGTAGGCTATTAAAAGTTTAAGATCTACTCCCTAATTTTGCTACATCGCCCTCAAACTGAAAATCTATTGTTCGTTATAATCCCAGAATTTGTTATGGCACCCCCACAGTCCTAAATGTCCTCCCAACTGGATTTGGACAATATTCATGGCTAAACTGCCACAGAGTCCACTTCAGGAGGGCTTAACAAACATGTACACACACTTCACCGATCAAAACATCATCCTCGCGTGACACTCACTGTTGTGTATTCGAAGTAGTAGAGGCAGTTGTCCGTCAGGATGAACCACCTTCTCTTCCAGGTTTTCACTCGGCCCCCTGACAGGAAGAGGAAGAGGAGACAGGAAGTGACACAAAGGCCGCAGTGACAGACTGGCTGTCTCCCATCAGGAAAAGGAGCAGGGATGTGACACTCATTAATGACGCTGACCCACATCAACACACTTTAAACATTATACAGATATTATATTGTATGAATGCAAACTCTGACCCACCAGACTCGAATTTAGGCCCACATTTTACATCATTGATTAGACATGCTTTGTCATTAGTTCACTGCTGTAATTCAATTTCCTGTGTAAGAATGGCTGCTTGTCATCAACCACATGATCGTGACAAATGCATCAGTTCTTAATATGATTAATATGCAGTGCTCGGCGTTGAAAAGACAACTAGATGTTTGTCTGATTTAAAGTGGTGCAGTTGTTGTTTAGCTGTGCAGTCTGAGACAGGCTGGCTGCAGGTTTGTCCTTACTTCAAAGGAAAATGCTGCACTGCCAAATGTTTTAAACACAGTGTTGCAGGTGAATGCTGCTGCATTGCTTCCGCGCTGGTTTGAGGTTCAAATGCAAACCTGTGATCAAGAAAAAGTTCCCTCTGTCTTCCTGAAATATGCAGGAAAGCCAGTTTGAAGACAACGGAAGCAAACGGAGCATTACAGTCAGCCACCACAATCTCTCCTCACTTAGAGCTTCGCTAAATGATGACTCACGCAACTGATAAATTATTACACACCCTGCCTATTCATTTTTAAAGGCAACAAGATAAAACTTCATTGGCTCTCGGGAGAGGGGAGCAAACAGCACTTGATATGAACCTAACGTGACACCTAAAGCAGCCCTGAAGGAACACACATGCAGACGCAAGACATTTAAGCACAAAAACACACTCACACACTCACACACCAAACCCCAGAGCGAGATCTCCACCTCTCGTGTTGGCTTGTGCATCCAAAACTACACCCAAAAAAAGCAAAGAGAGAGAGGGAGAGGGAGAGAGAGAGCGCAAACATCCAACGCGTTGGTTTGAAGCAGAGTTCAGCCTCTGGCAGTGACTGCAGAGCGGCGTGTTGGAGGAAAACACCACTCGTCTCTGAGATGTAAAGAAGGGACAGAGAGGAAGCTCTCCTGGTGGGAGACACGTGTGCACGAAGGGAGAGCAGCACTGGAGGAAGCATTCAGACCCTTCAGCTCAGCCCCACTTTGAAAATGTTACTTAAATAAAAGTATGTAAGTGCTATCAGAAAAATGTACTTAAAATATTAAATATAGAAGTACTCAGTGGAGAAAAATGCCCCCCATGAGTATAATACTATTCTACAACACATCATTAGATTATAATTAATATTGCATCAATGTAAAAGCATGATTTTACTGATAATTGAAAAAATAATAATAGGTAAGTGAAATGATGATCAAAATAGTTGCCAATTAATTTTTTTCATTTTAATTCTTTATTTATAACAAAGGATCATATTCTATAAGATCTTCATATGTTTTATGTGTAAAAATCGTTATTTGTAAAGTAACTAGTAGTAGTTGTAAAAATCCAATTTTTCTCTCTGAAACAAAGTCGAGTAATAGAAAATGGCATGACGAGAAAAGTACAAGTATCTCTAATTAGCAGTACAGTCCAGTAAACACAGACGAAAACACACACTCGACTGTTGTGAGAACATTCAGATGCAAACCTGAGCTTCCACACGACACATGAATCAAAACATTAAGTTTGTTTGTTTGTGTGTGTGTGTGTGCGTTTTGACCTGACATTCCCAATTAGTTCCTCTCATCACCAGCCATCCCTTATGGTCGCGACACTTTTCACTGCAGCCATTTCCTGTTCCGTGGCGTCTCACATGAGCCCACACGGCCACACGTAATTACAAAAGCCCCGGGTTTTCCTTACATTTCAACAGACTCTGGCTATTGAATTAGCGTGGCCAAATTTCCGCTCAGCGTAGAGAGAGAGATTTGCTAAAAAAAAAAAGGCATTTATTCCTTCACATCCT
Organism: Chelmon rostratus; assembly: GCF_017976325.1. Taxonomy (NCBI): domain Eukaryota; kingdom Metazoa; phylum Chordata; class Actinopteri; order Chaetodontiformes; family Chaetodontidae; genus Chelmon; species Chelmon rostratus. The sequence continues at coordinate 11,736,433 of NC_055674.1, read as the reverse complement.
CCAGGGTTTATTTTTAGAGAGTTAAATTAGAAATATTATAGTGAGAACTGGTGCGGGGAAATGGCTCCAGGGAGGAACCGTACTAGAATGTAATCATGTTAGGTCTGTGAGCCACAGTGGGGCTATTTGCATTCATACTCACTAGTCTGATGAGACGACAGAGACGTTACCCAGAGTTAGAGGAATGTGCAGGTCAAAGCCAGGTGTGTGTGTGTGCGTGTGTGTGTAAACACAGCAATAAACCCGATCACCTGCAGTGAGATTGACCTTTAACCTTTTACAAACAATATCCAGGCTCTTAAAGAGTTTTATGTTCAATAATAAATCTTAATGTCTTTAATGTAGTGTGAATGGCAGAGCGAGCGAGGAAAGTCCAAATCAAAAACATGTGTAAACAAACAGGAACGAATGGCAAGAAAACTGTAGAAATAAGACCAAAAACTGTATTACCTCACTGGGAGAGCATACAAGCCCATCCAATCCCCGCCACACACACACACAAACACACACACACAGACTCACACAGAACAAATAATTAGTGTGTGTTCCTTCCCAAACTACAATAAGATGATTTTCACAAGTCTGGGTCTGGATGTGTAAACGACGTACACGCACACAAGAGATAATTAGAGAGAGAATTCAGAGAGAGATTTCTGCCGATGGTTTCCCGTCACATGTGATGAATAAACTGCAGTATGGGGCAATAAAGCCGCAGCTGTGCATAGTTTCCATGAAAATTGACAGCTGCTCTGGCATTGTTGGAGAACTTTGGATAGTCAGTAAAAGGTGCTGTTTCCATTCACTACTGTTATGTGAATATTGGGAGTTTGCAGTAGGTAGCGCTAATTTTTCCAGTCAGTGACCACTTTTTTTTTTTAATGATTTGTGAATTTTCAGTGTTTTCATTCAAGCTTTTCGTGTGCAATTTGAAATGGTATATTTTAGTAACATATTCAGCTTGGTAAGGAACTATTTCATCAATCTGTTGAGTGACCGAAATCCATGTGATGTGATTATTAGCAGTATTAGCAATTATCAGTAAATATGCGATAGGCTACAGTTTGCAGGCTTCAAATGACTGTTTTGACACCTTCACATAGCAAATATTTGTTTGCTGCTGTATTAATGTTAAAAACGTTAAGATAATGCTTATTATCATCCTTCAGCATTAATGTTACTCAGGTAACTTTATGAATCTCACCACCACCATCTGCTACACTCTGAATGCTTCAAACACAATATTGTTGATGTTTCAGGCACTTTAAATCAGATTTTAAATTTAAAATTGAACCAGCGATGATCTAATCCAGTTCATTGCATCTGAAACATCACCTCACACCATCCATTGAGAGAGCACGAGTGATATTAACCTCGCTCTGCCCTCCCGCTCTCCCTCGGCTGTGAGAATAAAGCCGCGGTTGTTCTGAGAAAAAGTTGTGGAGTAACCAAATAAAGCCATCCAGGATGTCCTGCATTCCCTCAGCAGGGGAATGTGCAGAGACACACACTAACCCAATTTAAGCAGCCAGCCCTCTCTGTCCGGGTTGAAGAACGTGTGCGTCAGGTCGTTCCCATCATCCTCTGGGATCTTGAAGGGTTCGCTCTTGATGCTGTCGTATAGATTCTGCGCAGAGAAAGCAAAAAGAGAGAACGCCATTGGAGAGCATGAGTTCACATTACCGCATCCAGATGAGCATGCACACTTCTGCCTCCATCCTCCAAACATGCAGCTTTCAGATTAACGGCTCATTAAGCGAGACATTGATAGATTCTATTTCAGTATCGGAGACAATGATTCATGCCTCAATGAGCTGGGAGACTCTTTATCAAAATGTCTTTTTCTACTTAAATGAAGCCAAGGGCGCTTTGATACAGACGTCAGCCTTCAGTATGTGGGTAGATCAACTTGTTTTTATGGGTTTTTTCTCTGAGAGATTACGAAAGATCATTAGCGTCAGCATCTGGGGAGAAGATCTAATTCCGCCGAGCTGCAGATCTCTCAATTGAGGCATGACTCTCTTCTCTGCATGGTGGACAAATTCCCATACATTTCTTTTTGTGTGCTTACTATCCATTAAAAGCCGTGCTTCACCCTTTTAGTTGTCAAATTAGTATTTACGTCTGTTTTACCAACACACTACATTGGTTCCATTTGTCATACCTAACGAACTCATCGAGTCTAAGCTCTCACCCTGAGTAGCTCCTCTGGGAGGTCTCCCCCCTCATTGATCCCTCTGTTCATGGAGATGAAGCGCTCCACGGGGGGCTTGTCTCTGACGTTGGGATTGTGCAGGCTCGTGTTCAGCATAATGATGGCAAATGATAGGACATAGCAGGTGTCTGTGGAGGTAATTACACAGAGTGTCACTGTAAAACACAGCACAAGCCCAGGTCTCCGTGTGCGTCCACACATGTTTTCTTGCTTTGAGTTTGTGGAAATGAATTGAATGATTGATCTTTTGTCACTCAAACTCGTTTAAATAATTGATAGTGCAACAAAGACTGCTATTAAGAATTTCAAACACTTTCTTCCTTAAATCTGAATGTGAAACCAAAACGTGAGCTCTTATTAAAAGTGTATCATTTCTAAAAACGCAGCGGGTTGTACAAAGGAAGGCATTTCCCGAATTTATTAGAATGGTATTGAGATGACAGCACAAATAAATTGTGATTAATTAGACAGCAAACCATCAGTTGAATTTCTCACAACCAAATTTAGGACTCTGTCTAATAAAAAGGAGGATTTAATCAACAAAGAGGCCCATATTCTGGGTCACATACACACTCACGGCACCCTCCAAGGCCATGATGCAGTGAAGTCAGAGTGTCCCTGCAGTTATGAACACACACACACACACACATCCATGATCCACTGCTCTTATGACTCCACATCATAACTCCTGCAAGGCTTCCTCCACCTCATCCATCCACACACTAACTGCCCCAGTCAACATCCCCTGCGCTGTAATTTACGACCCTGAGTGCACCGGTCCTGAGAGATGACCAATAACTAAGTCTGGGTGTGTCACCACTGCACCACATCCATATTCATGACCTGAGCTGTCACCTGTGTCCTCCTCAACACTTGGTTAACACAGGAGCAGCAAACCACGTGCGGTGGAGCAAAGACTGCACTAATGACTACTATTGACCAGTGATCAATTTACTTATCACTGCTGGAGACACAAATAGTGATTACACTGCCATTAGTGAGCAAGCTGCTCGCATCGGACTGTTGGCACGGGTCAAGTTTAGACAGAGAATGAAGGAATAAACCATCGAACTCTCTGAAAGCCGATATCTATTCAGTCAGAGTGCTCATACTCTCCAGTGTTTCAGGAAAATCTCCAGCGTTGTGAGCTCAGCCCAAACAGGTCCAGCTGTCTAGTAGGGGAAGACAGACAGTCAGGAGTATTGATCTGAGGCTGAGGTGGTCTGGCTGGCCCTTGGTGCCTGTCCTGGACTGTCTGCCTGAGTCTGACTCATAAAGTATATCTGCTGCGGTGTGTGTGTGTGAGTGTGTGTGTGTGTGCGTGTGTGTGTGGTACCTGTGGACTGGAAGACGCCAGGATTGCATTGGCAGTACCTGGAGGCAAACGCCTCCATCATACGATCAATCTTCTGTGCTTCGCCAGGAAGTCTGAAGCTCCACAGAAACTGCCTACAACCGCAGGAACAGAGGCAGAGAATAGAATGACACGTCACCATGAAACATTGATGTAAATGCATATCACAGTATATGCATATTCACAAACCCAATAGGTCTCAGCTGTTTACTTTTACATTAACATTAAGAAAGGAATGAACCCATCAGAAAACCTTACTGAAAGTTTTTAATGTTAGCAAAACATCGGAAACATGAATAAAAACAGGCATCAAATTTAGCTACAGCATCAACGAGTACTGACTCTTAAACAGGACACTGTCCTCAGATCAGAACAGTATGATGATGTGTACTGCCACGGTAATTAACACAATCACTCGTTTCTGACTTCACATCAAAAGCTGATCACTACGACTGCAAAACTCTCCATATATCTAAACTGTGCAAAGTGCTAAGTTGGTCATTTTTCCCATTTCTAACATCCAACATCCATTAGCACTGCCCATTCATTTTAAATGAGACCACTGCCTCCAGCAGAAACATGACAATGTCATCTGCAAAGAAGTTGAACCTGGCTCAACTTTTGCCACAACAGAGCCTCATCTCTCAGGGCTCAAGAGCATATTCCTGGTATGTTATTTAGTTTGTAACAGGCTTGTCATAATTCTCATGTTTACCTCATGCAATAACCAATGCAATTATAAAATTTGTCATAAATTCCTCTCATGTGGTTTGTTGATGTCTGTGATAAGCCTTTACACAAAAGTGATGAATGTAAGACTCTGGATATCGTATTTCACCTTCTCAACAGTACCTGTAGGGATACATCCAGTAACCAAAACAGACCCTTGCAAATTCTTTAATACAGTGCTGTTTTTAGTGGTTAGCTCACCTTAAGGCTTGTACAAGATTGAGGTCTGCAAACTCGTGAAGCTCCACAAACGCCTGGAGGACCTTGATATTAAACTCATCCCTGGAGGAGAGGAGGGACATGTGTTGGGTTTAATTCCAGAAATACACTGCAATAACAAACTCATACGCTTTGGGGGGTCAAGGTAAAAGGAAGGTAAAATCCTGCAGCCATGTCACAGCACCAGTTTCAGACAGAAAGCCACTGTGTCGGCTGAGCCAGGCAGCATGAAATCCCCGTTGTTCTGACAGTCCTATCCCCATTGATTTCCCTTCGATAACAACCACATGTCCTCTCAGTTATTTTACTGGCACGGTATCCCGTCGCTGCTCTGCTCCATAAATCCAGACTACCAATTTCCTGGGGCTTTACGCCCTCGTCTAAGCGCACGCAGCGGAGATCTGACAGAAAGATCGGGAGAGGAAAAAGAAAGGTGGAGGAAAAACAGAAGGAAAACTGGAGAGCTTACCGTTCCCCTAAGTAGTCCCCGATGACTGTTTTGTTGAGCCCCTCGCCTTTGTAGAGGAACTGTGCAATGTCCTCTGGGGTGTTCTGCAGAAGATCGTTCTCCAAAAGAAATTGGATCCCCTGTTTAAAAAAAAGAGTTATTCTTAGGCTTAGTTATGTTTTTTCGTCTGTTTTAATGGCTTGGAGATATAAAAGAGGCTTAATCACATCATAAACATGTGAGAAATAATCAGTCGAGGGTTTGACCTTTTTCGGGTCCATGTTGAACTTCTTCCTCCCCATGGCGATCTGTTTGTTTCTTTGGGTGGTTTTGCTGCAATAAAAGAAAAAAACAAAACTTGCATACATCAGGTCACAGTTAAAGGTGTGTTTTGTCCTCAGGCTGCCGTGTTTGTTCTGTAGGTCAGTTTGTGATGGTTGTCACGTGGCGGGACTTTGTTTATTCTCTACTCTGTCAAATGTGTGCACAGTGGGTTTAAACTGAGAAAACTGGAAATACACTACATGTGGCTGCTTGTGATTTGGCATCACCTACACTGCGCATGTGCCTTAACGCAAAATGCATCTAGTCCCTCAAGTTGAGCCAATCCTGCTGCCATTTGGAAGAACATTTCCCATTTTAATGTCACTCGTCTTCAAAACACACTTTGCATGCGCCTCACAGGGAAATCTCCACCTTTGTGTGTCTGTGCATGCTCCCTACGCTGCCGGTGTGCCCAAAATAGCCCGAGCCCCTTTGCAAGCTGCACCTGAGACACAAACACACACAGCCTCACTCCACCTCATCAACCAATCGAATGAAAGCCAATGAATGCAGACTGTTTGGCTAATGTTTAGTCCACGGACTGTCCCGTTTCACTCCTCAAACAAAGGGGGATTAACACACACACACACACACACACAAAATAACAGGTGTGAGGCTCACGGGGGAGGTAACTACATGGCTCAATGACTTTGAGAAGCAGAGGAGGCAAAAGAAAGAATGAGCTAGTCCTCAAATGACTAGTCAGTTTCATCGTTTGCTCACAATTTGAGCAAAAATGCCAAATATTTGCTGCTATAATATTTTCTTAAATTTTATTACTTTCTGCTGTGCTCTCTATTGTATCATTTTACATCTTTGGGTGTTGGAATACTTTATTATTGGTTATATTTAGCTGCAGTTTACCGATAAAATGACCTATAGATTAATCAAGAAATAATCATCAGATTAATGTATAAAAATAATTTGTTGCAGCCCTAAAACAATTACTCAAACAAAAAGGAAAAAAAAGAAGAACTCACCTCTCCCCCACACAGGTTAGCTGCTCGATCTCAGTCATTACCTCTGCAATCTCAAACTTCAGCCGCTGCAGAGAAGAAAAGAGCAAAATGACTCAGTTGCTTATTATTTGTGTTTGACAGACAAGGAGAGGACAACATGGTTCCTGCTGCAGCTCTGAAGTAAAAGCAGATACTGTGTAGGAGGGCTAATTTGATAGTTACATACTGTTTAATAGAAAGTGCATCCTAATTACAGGTTTACTTGTAGTTAGTGGTGGGTGATGTGGTTAAAATCAATATTACACACAATCTTAACAGGCAATTTCAGCCTTTATCAGATGGTGGGAGGTTGGGAGAGAACTAACACATGAACTCATTATAAGTGCATGCAGAAAAATCACATAAAAAACCTAATGTTCAACGCCAACATGTAGCATCGTTCAGCATGAGATGAGTTTTCAGACATGTAAATCACCACAACCTTCTGCTGCTGGAACAAATAAAAACATCATCCTTGGACCGTCACTCACTTCAATATCATCCAGAAGCTCTTTTTTCCTGCGCCGTATGTTCGACAGCTCATCTCTTTCTTCCAAAGACAGGTCCTCAGGTACTGGAAAATACAGAGAGTGTGGAAAATGAAAGAGCATGTGTGAGAGGGAGAGTGAGGGAGGGGCAGGGCTATGAGGATGGATTAAATTAATTCACCTTCCGAACAGCCAGTCAGAGTCACAGGGATTAAGCCCAACAGTGCATACCTGTTCAATGAATCCATCCCAAAGACATTACTCATGACCTAAATTAACACGCAACAGAAAGGAGGTCATACGCTCTCAGTATATAAAATGTGAACTCAGTATATTCCAAGAAAACTAAGGACGATTTGGGAAAAAAGTCGTAAATTAGCACGTTATAAATATGTTCACAGCATTAAATCAAATGAAATCACTGCCATCTCCACAGTGTGACTTATGCTCTAATGGTTCTACTGGGACAGATTTTCACATGGTTTGAGAATGCCAAGAAGCCTTCGGAAAGAACTAAGCATGAGCACATCCCATACGATTGGACTGTCCTACTCCTAAATGATGGTTCTTTGCTCAATCGATCATGGTCACAACAAGGAGCGCCGATCTGACATGAGCAATAGAAATGCTTTCTGTTCAGTGGAAAAGCCCTCATATGTTATCTCAATGACATTGGTTCCTTTCATGGTTGGACATTATTTATCCAGAACGGAAGGCTGCCAAAAAACATGACACGAAGGCACGAGATGTTGAAATACGGTCTGAAGTTAACGAAGAACTGAAAGCTGCAAGACGTAATATCCATTTTTAGGTTGATATGACAAAGTTGTCTAGTTATGGAGCAGCATCATCTTTCATCTGGAGTTGTGTTTCTGGCCCCTGATGAACGTAATTCCAATAATCACTCTCTTTCAGCTCTGATTTTGGCCTCCACCCGCTAGTCGCTGACTGTGTCCGACTGTGATTTGGTGCTGAGCAGGTAGTGAACAGTGATTTTTAGAGCTTCTTCACAGAAAAAGACTCTAATAGAGTGACAGGAGTGCAACAAAACAGTAAAGTTGAGGGCTAGATGGCTAAACAATGAGCTGTAGTCTCTGCAAAGCTGAGAGGACCTGCAGATTCAGGTTCAGGTGACCCCTTTCACATCATCACATTGTCATTTGTTATATTGTTATTTCAAAACTGATTATTGCTGCTTTAAGTACACGAAATCTGCAGCTGTTCATATGTATAGGCACTGCAGAGCAACCATTTTCTTGTAACCCATAGTGCGGGATCTAAACATTAAAACCTGTACCTCTTTGCATTATATACTGTTATGTACGTAAAACATAAAGCAGGTGTGAGAAGTAGATAACAGAGAAGCCACACGAGAAAGAAGAAGTTTCTCACGGGAACCTTCTTCTAAACCAGATTAAAACTGCAGAAACTTCCCTGTTGAAGAGCAGATCACTTCCATAAATAACATCATGTATGTTTGACACACACACACACACGCACACACACACCGCTGAACATCTGGCGAGGCCTGCCCCTTCAAATATTGGCTTTCTGATAGTCAGCTCTTGTCGAGCCCTCATTTGGGGTAATTAACACTGCAGAGACGGAGCTGCATATCACACCACATGCATGTTTTACAGCACGAGCACACCAGCACTGTGTGCACAGGTGAGTACACATTATAGAAGCCGTGCATGCAGAATTTACACTTCACACATGTGAAATGTATTTTATTGTACAATGTGGGTCCCCCTGAGCCACCTACTTATCCTTCATTTAACCGTGCCACGTCAACTTCTCCCCCCAGACCCCTCGGAGGACCTCCCCCTCTCTCTCCTCCGCACATCAGAAAACAGCAATCCATTTGAGAGTGGGCTGACAGGAAGTAGGTCATTTTCACATGGAGCTATACCAGATTGTGCTTCTCCTACGCTGTTTCTCTCTCTCTCACACACACACACATGCACACACATGCACACACTCCCCCTCTATCTCTCTCTTTGTCCGCCTCCACCCCAGTGCTTGAAGTGGGGGTGAGAGCAGATTCAAATCCCCCAACTGAATCATACCGCTAAGCAGCTTTGTAATTCCGACGTTTTTCCCCCGTTGTTTCCCCTCTGACTGTAAATAATGGAAAAAGAAAAGTTATTTCCCCTCCTCTTTATCTATCTACTGTATCTCTCTCACACTCTTGAAATCCCTCCCTCTCCTCCGTCCTGCTCTGTAAGACAAAGTGACAGAAGCAGCATGGCCCATTAGGTTATTACGTTCAGAGGGCTTGGAGCTCATGTTATCACAGGCGAGCAGCCAGTCAAGAGAGCGGGGATCCAGACGGGTGTCGATGGCTTTTTTAACTGTGCGATCATCTCTCCTTCGCACACAATGACGCTCACACAGTGTCTACCAACTTCTACACGACGAAATGAGAAAGGCAGAAGAGAGAGAAACCAAGTGGAGGGTTGAATTCATTTCAAAAAGATGTGTGGGACATAAAAAGAGGAAACAGTTTTTCTAGATGATGCGGGGTTGGATGCCAATGGGGTATAAATGCCACGTCCGCTGAGCATTGTGCTGTTGAATGATGACTCAGCCTTAATTTGTCAAGATATCAAAAATAGCTTCTTTGACTGGCTTGACTGCAATGGGGAAAATTATAAATTGCAAATGCTCTTAATGGCATTAAAACAGCTGCTGGTGATTTAATTAAATCCTGCATTTATTATAAACTGTAAAACTGCATTTTTTTTATTGTTATAGATGGACTCAAGTTAATTTTGGGGAATTTTTACCAAATGGGAAAACGGGTTGGAGAGAGGTTGTTGGGACTGTGTGGGTGGATGAATAGGCAAAGATTTTTGTTTCCCCTTTATTTCCCTTTTCTTTTTATTCTTTTTTTTATTTTTAACTCCATAACACTGCAATCTGTCATTTTCCCACTTTGGTTTCTGTATGGATTAAACAAACAAAAGGTTTGAAGGTGCTGGTAGGCAGATTTTATTACCTTTGAACAGAGCTAGGCTAGCTTTTTCCCCTCATTTCCAGTCTTTATGCTAAGCTAAGATGACTTCTTGCTGGTAGTAGCTACATATTTGCCATACTGACATGAAAGTGGTATTGATCTTCTCATGTAACTCTCAACAATAAAGCAAATAAGCATATTTCCTGGGACAACAACTGGACAACCGCACCTTCTGAGGAAGATTGTGTGATGTGGCTGAAAGCCCCAGAACAACTGTTAAATGGACCCTAAAATGAATGGCAAAAAGTAAAAAGCTGGCCACACAAAAAAACTCCACACAAAGGAGTTTTTGGGAAATCTTAACAAAAAACAGTAAGCTTCTGTTGGTTTTCACTTGTCCATGCAACATTAGTGTGTTAAAGAGTCTGTGGGCTTGAGGAGGATAGGAAGAGAAACAAGCTGGAAAGAGGCAACAGCCTGCGTGTGAAAGACACAAAGAGACAAAAGGATGCACTCAATGCCAAACAGCAAAGAAAGTGATGTAGGACCAGAGACCAGACATGCTCACACTTTCTGCCTCCACTGCTCTTTCCTTGGCTTCAGTTAAGCAGCCTCATAAAGCAGTAATTGTGGAGCAAAGAGACCCTGCAGGCAGCCTACGTCTGTAATGCGCAAAAAAGTCCTCCATCCCTCCTACTCTGGCTGAGAGAGCTCGCCTGGGCCGGAGAATGGGACAGATTGTCTGAGGAGACAGAATCTGTTTTGGGTAAGAATTCCCCTGCTGTGTGTGTTTTGTTGCATGTGGAAAACTCATGTAATTTGATATCATTGTGAGGACAACTACTACCGTGCAGCCGAGACTGAACATCTGATGCATTATGCATGAAAGTCTAGGAATCTGTGTGTGTTTGTGTGTGTGAGCAGCCCTCCTACAAAAAAAAACTACAAAAAAAACCATAAAAATCCATATTAGGTTATATACACGCTCCATGTTTTAACCCCAGGCACGGCCACATAGATTACCAATGCAACACCACTCAGCCTTGTCATATTATGACTTAGGGTGTTGCTGTTCCAGTAACAATCAATAAATCATCATAATAGTTGCATGCTTAGCCTTTTTCTCCCACTGGTCTTAAAGCATGAATGGATGAGTAACTGCCACTGTGCTTCAAGTTTTGTCAGACAAACATGTGGTCCATCCAGACTTTTTCAAAGCAAAGGTCACTGAGTTAGTACCCTCCCCTCTCCAGTCTCATGATCACTTTTACCTCTCTTGTTCAACCATAACCGGCCGGGTCAACACCTGCTCCGGTGGTAGTTTTCATTGTTAGTGGCGGAGTCTGTCAGTCCTCACTGGGTTCAAATAAACTTTAAAGTGCTCAACTGGTGAAAATATAGGGTCACTTTTATTGTGAAGCAGCCACAGGATATGTGGTGTGTTTTGTCGCTGAGGTTAGTGATTTTTGGAATGAATACCGGGGATGAATCTTAGATATCACAGAGAAGTAATACATATAATAATGCACTTATTCAGTCTCGCTGCATTCAGGTCATTGTCAGTTCCGGTCACAGTTGGTATACGATTAGTTATCATTTGTGGTAAAATCTCATGACTCCATTATAACTGTAACTTATGACTTGCCCAGCCTAGACAGTCATAGGCGGCATTAAAAGGAAAGCAGAGATCACATGCCAACTATTCCCACCCCTGATAACAGAGGCTGCGTTTCAGCTCTGCTCATGATGCATGCTCATATCATCTCAATGATGTTGTTTGTTGGACTCGCTGATGTCTTGGTTACTGTCAACTACAGTATAAATATTTGTTTTTGACATTGTGTCAGTGGCGGTGACCGACATGATAGAGCTGCTGCCTGACCGGCAGATGAGGCTTTAGACTCCAAACAGCTGATGAGGACTACTTAGGGTCTTGAATAATACATGACTGCCCTGTTCCTCATTCCAGTCCACGGTCCAGGCAGGAAGACCTAAGGTCTGAGACAGTCCGCTGTCTGATGCTTCAGGAGATACTGGAGAGTTTGAGATCTGATTCATGTGACCGATGGGCCTTTATTGGCAGACCACAAAATAAAATGACTAAATGCCTTTGACAGTCGTGCCTTTCCAATATCCTTGACATTAAGGGCAAACGGAGAGGATGGTTTTGCATGCTGATACCCTTGTTGTATTGGGTGATGCTTGCTGAATAGTCAGCTTGGAAAGTCATGAAACTGGCATGAGAGACTGTGTGTAATCCATCACAGTGAATTTTTAGTCACCATTATGTTTTTGATTAAGTTCTTATTGTTGTGTGTGAATCCATTTGACAGCCGGGAATTGAAAGCTCTCCCTGATGATGCATTCAAGGACACTAATGTGATCATAGCTGGGCTGATACTGTATAATTTTATTAATCTTGCATGTTGCGTCAACTTGTGCTACACATTTTAATCAGCCTTTTTCTGCAACTTCTCAATCGGTCTTGACTTGGGTGCTCAGACACGAAGCGTACACGCAGAACCCCCAGCCTGTTTTGTCCATTGGCAGTTCTCAATAAAGCTTGATTCAAACAAGCTTGCTCAGTAGCTAAAAGCTCAAGCATGTATTCAGCCGTCACATTCCCGCCCTGAATCTTAACCTCAAACTACCGACAATCTGCAACACGACTCTAAAATGAGTTGCTAACAAACAATTTAGCTTTAAAATCAAACATAATTTGATGAACAATAGGAAAACACTACAATATGGATCATTTCCAGTATTAAAACACAAAAATATAACTTTGACAAATCAGTTTTTATGCCATACAGAAATGCAGCGAAATCAAACTCACTGAATCTAAAAACTTGCAGAATATATGCCTTTAATATTAACCATGGAGGCCCTCTAGTTAATGAGCTACAACTGTGAAACTCATTTTGATCCTGTGACAATCCTGCATGAAGCGTTGACAGAAACAGCGAGCATAGCCAGTGCAACACTTCCTGATTTTCAGCAGGCTTGCAGCGGAACAATGGATGGGATGTTTGCTGTGATTAGGACCACTGGGCTGGTCCTCCTGTAACAATAGCAACCCCGTAAACACGACGAGGGCAGAGGCCGTTCCCACCACAAGCTAATTAGGGAGCACTTAGACGAATTCACAGCACAGCCAAGGTTGTTTGCTGGCTGCTGCAAATATGTGCAACCCAGCTGCATTAAGAGTGATGTAAGAAAGGCAAGTGTGTCAGAGTGGCTGCAACACCGACAAACAAAACCTCAAAGGGCTTCACATTCACATTCACCATGGTGTATAAACTCCGTCCACCAGCTGCAGGTGAACACCTGATTCAACAGAAACCTTTCACAAGACTAATCCTTTGTTTTTGTTATTTCCTGAACAAAGTACATACCACATCGCCTTCTCCTCTCCCCAGTTTCCATGATGACTGACATGCCATCAGCAGAGGTGTCTGTGTCCTTACGACGGTCACTACTGTGGCAGACTGCTGTATGAGCGCCACAGTTACAGTGCTTTTAGCAGCTCGTTTCCCACTCGCGTAAGCTGCAGTTGCTGCTGGTAGGTGTGTAGTAATTGTTTTCCCCCTCGGCATTACTCCTACTCGCAGCTCTCAAGCATGCAGAGACACACAGTAACACACACACTCACACACACACACACACACACACACACACACACACACACACACACACACACACACACACACACACACACACACACACACACACACACACACACACACACACACAAACAGCCTCTCTGACAGTTCCTGCCTCTTGACAGATGACAGTAGTGGTATGGAAATAGCCCTCATTCCTCCTACTGCAACCGCCCAGTCTGGTCCAACCAGCTCTCTACATACCTCCTCTAGTCTCATCCCTTCTTTTTATCCAGTTCGGTTCTCTGACACTTTCACCTGGAGAACACTCAACTCTAACATCTGCCTTCCTAATAATCATCAAACTGAAGTGAAACTGCCAAAAGGCCCATCTTGTCATCATAAAACCTCCTTGATATTTATTGCGATGATGATGGGGTTTTGGCCTGCATGTCACATGCGCAGCAACAGCAGCAGAGTGCGGTCCTTTTAAATACAGTCCACTCACCTTAAGAGCATCAACTACAACTTTTATGAGGCTGGAGGAGCAGCCACTCCAGTCCACAGTGCTTAGATTACTGTCCACTTTATTGAGTCACATTTACAAAAAACACTAGTCTGAGGTTTCACTATCATTCACCACTAATGCAAGCATTAGATTTGCATCTATGACTGTGCCCTTTCACTTCTTTAGAAGTAGCGACTCAGGAACGTCCATTAATACAGTGCATCAAACTGCATGTGCCAGAGTACAAGTTAGAGATAAAGAAGATTTTACTTGCTGTTCTTTTCTACTATAATAACAAAGGAACACAGATCTGCTAAAATCTCATCCATTATTATCCCTCACGTTAATAATCAGTCTTAGGCTAGTTTCCCATTTGTCTCATAATGCTGGCATTAATTATGTTGATTTCATAAACATGTAAAAAAAATGATGATTTACGTCTTTATTTCAGCAGTAAAACAAATATCCACGATGGAGCAACAGCATGTTTCAATTCACTCCCACATGAAAAACTTCTTACTGTTCAACTTGAGAGGGGTCAGCTGAGGTCTTTTGCACTGCAAGAGTGTTTGTAATAGGTTGACAAAGATCATTAAAAGAGTCGAGAGCCACACTAGAGTGAGAGTGTACAAAGAGGTGCTTTGAGCTAAATGCTAATGACAGCATGCTAATATGCTCACAGTATCATGCTAATGTTAATCAGGTATAACATTTACCGTGTTCATCATCTTAGCAGTATACACAAGCTACACCTGAGGATGAAGATGGCAGAGAATGGCAGTCATTTTGCAGGAATTTGGTCATGATGAGATTTTGACCTGATACAAAATTTCATGTCAATCCATCCAATAGTTGTGGATAAGTGTGAACTTCATGGTGGCGCTAGAGGATAAAGTTATTTGGGTTCATCCTCTGGGAAACATGTCTGTTATTTTACAGGAGAAGTGTGGTATGTGCAGTCTTTGCCTTGCTGGTGGTGCTAGAGGAAAAGTAACACCGGTACCACAGTCAGTTGCAAAAGAGGTTGAAAAGTTTGTCTATTCAAGGACTAAAGCTGCCTGGTCTTTCAGCTTGTAAACACATCTGATGTGAAAACCACACTGGTGTCCTTGGATGCACCACTTGCTGAAATACACCTGAGTTTCATCTTCATATTGAAGTAACTCTAATTATATGTGAACTTTTGTCACAGTGTCCCAGAAAAACCTGTCAAATGCAAAAAAAAGTGGTCTCTTTCTGCTGTTTGCTTGTCTCACTGAAGTACTAAATGTTTTCAAGGTCTGCAGCAGTCACTTGTTGTTCGCTCTCATCTCAGAAGAGACGTCCCTTTATGAAAATTAGATTACAACAGAAAATCAGACGTTACATCAAACACAACATGGCCGTTTGATTCTTCAAAGCCTCAAACACCCTATAACACAATCCCTTGAAGCAAGGCAGCCTCTTCACAGAACCCACTAGTCTCAGTCACTTATTCATGAACAAGTAGTGCGCTTGCCAAATTTCGCTTTGAAAGAACGCTTCCTCTCCCCTTTGGATTTGAAATACAGCTTGTGATTGGCTTATTTTTGGGCCATCAAATGTCACAATCTTCAGACAAATTAGCTGAGTGGCTTTGGCAGCAGTTTCTCTTGTTCTTTATCTTTGCTCAATTATGAGCATGAATGGGAGCACAGAGGGTTTTTCATTATGATGATTTCACATCAAGCGTCATTTCCTCCACAGCAAAGTACTGGATTATTATTACTAAGTACATCCTTTTACTTCAACTGATTCCTTAAACAGTTTTGCAACTGATAAGCGATCAGCCCATCTGTCCGTCCACCATCTGTCAACTGCAGAAACTGAGACCTTTTCTTATCACTCAGTCTACATCCTGTTCAGACTTTCGCTTCTTTCCCAAAGAGACAGCAAAGAAATTGATTGAAAGGTGATTTTGAAAGTGTGCCATTTAGACTATACACAATCGGTAGCTTGGCAGTGGGCGTAAAGGTATGTTTGAGGTGAACCGTATCACTCCTTTGTTTTTGTCTCTGAGTCTTGTTGCACATGATGCTCTTTATAATCGCACACGCTTTCCTCATTGACCACGGATTCAGTTGTTACTCAATGCTACGCCTACTGAAGAGGCAAAACTAAGCCCTGAAGCGCTGTCCGCTCTCTGGGTGTATAGTCAGATCTGTTGAGATGGCAGCCATGCTCACAACGTCACCTTTCCCTACCAGCATGCAGGACAGCTCGCAGGACAGCCTGGTCCCTTGATAAGACAGTTTACAACACTATAAAATCCCATTTGGGAACCTGACAGACGACAGCCATAGTTTGTTTCCTCCGATGTAAGCTACAAACATTTGCATGTCTGGCTAGCTAGCTTACTTGCAAGCATTAATTCCAAGACCTCATGGAGAATTACATAGTGCATTATTTTTTGACGTTACAGGTTATGCTAAAAAGAAAAATCCTGCTCACAGCTAGCATGTCCACTGTGTTGTACTACCCCAAAGGTCCTGGGTGCTATCAGAGAGCAGGCTAATTAGCTAGCTGCTAATGCTGCTGTCCCGCTGTACTGGGTTTGGGGTTTTCCGGCATCCCTAGTCAAACTCATTGCCAGAAATAGAGTTATATTAACCAAATACATCTTCATGCCAAGCCTTTTTTTATTGTTACAATAAAAGTGAAACACACTGAACAGGAAAACATAAATTAAACAATTGCCTTGCTTATCGAAGCATGTCAGGAAAGCAAGCAGAAAATACAAGAACAATGCTTTCCTTTACAGTACGTCTTCTGCATGGGTCATCAGCTAGTGAGGATGCTGGCTTTTTTGCCTGGACATGCAGCTTTAGCCTCAGTCTTTCAGCACAATATCATGCAGCCATCAAGTTTTGCCATCAGGTGAATAATTTAGACTGCTTTAGGCTTCTCGTTTTTTAAATGAGTCGACTGGAAGAGTCAGTCAGGCATAGCAGTCGCAGCAGTAACTAAGGGGGGCAGGGGGGCAAACTGTCAGTTATTGACCTCTACCAATTACTTTGTTACGGTATGTAGTCCCATATTAGCCACATGTAATACTAATTTAAAGGACTAGGGTGTAAGATTTAGCTACTGCAGAATATGTCAGAAATGCAATATAATATTCATAAGCATGTTTGCATTGGTGTTGAATCACCTGAAAGTAACTATCATGTTTAGTTACCTTAGAATCAGCTCTTTACATCTAGAGGACGCGGATCTTCTTTCACAGAGTACCCCATGTTGCACCGCCATGTTTCTACTGTAGCCCAGAACAGATGAGCAAAACAATGGCTCTAGAGAGTGCCTTTTTTGACGTTTTTCATGAGTTTCGCGACCAATCTAGGTTCTCCTTCATGCTTGGAAAGGGAAGGATAATCATTATTGCAATCTGCAACCTCACCGGTAGATGCCACAAAATCCTGCACACTGGTTCTTTAAGTAAACCAGGCAACTCTGCTGTGAGGTCAGGACATACGAGTCCTCCAGAAACTCTTAGCAAGGCCTCTGTGAGAGGCCCTGAACAGGAAATGACCTGGTCTCACCGGCCTACAGTCTGGTATGGAGGCAGACAAACAGAATGTGCACGTGACAGAGAGACCTGACTACAGCAGCAGTACAGCCTGTTTATATTGGGTTAAGGTCTTAAATCTGGACAAGACTAAAGCAGAGATACATGACAAACAGAAAGAGGGAGACAGGGAGGGAGGCCGAAAGATGAAGAGATGATCCAGCTGCCAAGTAGGACTCCACTTCTGTTTTTATTCTTCCAAGACAGCAGGAAGGAGAGGAGGCGTATGAGGAGGAGGAGAGAGAAAAAGAGTTCACAACACAGTTTAAATCTGAGCCAGGATTTCTTTATTGCGCAAAATATGTGGGTGGTTCAGGTCAGACCATCACTTTTTCCCAGGTTCTGCGTAAAGGGGTTTTCCAGATTATGAGCCTCTGCACACACAGAAGCCCTTTCTTTAGCCTCTTATCTTAAATCTCACAAGTTGAGCACTAGTTAGAAGTAAACATCAGCTGCATCATCTCCACAGAGAAGCAGACTCTTGCTTTTTCTAACAGAAATAGATGAAAGTCGGATAAAAACATCTGGAATGACCTTGTTAGTAGAGTCGTTGTAGCGCTGATAGTTGAATTCATTTAAATTTGTCTCCTAAAAATGACATATTGCTAGTGCAGGGACGTTTTCAGGGTGGATGGTGGGGCTAAAACACTCTGGTTAAAGTTTGGGAAAGATGACGGTCTGGATTAAACATGTCCTGTGTCATGTCACTTCAGACTCTTTAATAGGCTACTTAACCAAGACCACAATCTTTCCCTTAACCACACTTAATTTGCCACAAGCAAATACTATAGAGAAACCATGTGATTTACTTTGTCAGCAAACATTCTGCAGAGATGTTCAGTGACATTTTGTGGCTTTGCAGATATGTTCATTAAATTTCCTCATTACATTGATTAAAAAAAGTCATTTGGACAGCATTATGTTTCTTTTATAACATATTTGCCATTGCAAATTAGTAGTCTATATTTTTTAGGGCGATAGGGTTGATGCATTTGTAAAGTTATTTAGCTAAAAGAACAAGACCAGCTGAGAGCTAATGAACCTTCCCCATGGAAACATGAATGACACTATTAATATTCAGTCAATAACCCATTATTTTTGAAATTGCTGTAACTTGCTTAAGATCAATGAGGCATGGGTCAAAAATCAGCACCTCTCAAAGCCATAATTAACCTTTTTACACTGTATCACAAATTGAGCTAGTGTTGTCAAAAATATTGATTCAATTGTATCAATTCTGAATATTTTAAAGGTTTTCAATGATCATTTTGCTTGCTGTCGATACATCGGTATCAGCTGAATTTTGTGCCAACAAAGCCTCTCACCACTCGTCTCGTTCGTTCTGATTAGCCTCCGTGACCGCTTTTGGCTAACAAAGACAACAGAAGCAGTGCTGTTTGGAAATAAGGCGAAAGATACGAGCAAGCCCTTAAGCAAACGATGCTACGGAGCAGTGCTAATGGAAGGTGCTAACACAACAGAGATAGCAAAGCACCTGAAGCCTGTGTAAAGAATTTCAAGATGTTGGTGATGCGCCCGCATTAAGCATTAAACATGATGGACCACGACACCGCTGTTGATAACTGTGACGTCCTCGTGTCGTCTCAAAGCTAAGATAATCCTCCTCAGAGCTATCAGGCCTGAGGAATCGACAGCAGAGTTTCAGCTCAGAATTCTATTATCTTGCAGTTGTTCCTTCCACACACTACTATTTACTTTAGTTCATTTTTAAGATTAATTAGACAATTTAATAATTTTCAAAGACCTGATTCAAAGAGAATAAAATAAATGTTTCTAAAAAAGTGTGATATTTAATGCTTACTATAGTCATTCTGCTGTTCTCTGTTAGTAGTCAAGAAAAGTTGTACCTCATCGTCATGTTAGAGCCTTGTTATATCTATCTTTTCATAAAAATCTACAATTCTTTGCCCTTAATGTTGTGTACATTTTTCCTGCTGGTATTGAAAATGTATTGTATGGAAGGAGCTGCTTGTGGTGACGAACCTACAGAGAATTATCCGCTTAATATGCAGCTCCCCTCCCCTCTCCCCTTATGGAGATTCATGGTGACTTTCATCTCATTGCTTAGCTGTTTTGGTTCACTCTCACTGCTCTTAATGGAGTCGTTTTCACAACTTGTTTCCGCTGCGCCAAAATAGCCAGAAAAATCTGTTACTGCAGGTTTAAGTTAACACAACCAAACTACAAAGACATCTTTAATGTGTGAGATAAATAATAAATGAAAATCGTGCGTTGTTTGGCAAAAGAATCACTTTTTTCACATTTAAAAAAGTTCTTTCCAGGAAATCTAATCACTACTCAGTATTTCATTAAAAATTACGACACAAAATTCTTCATACCCTGTGGTTATAGCCTGCAGCTAATAGGAGTAATACAGGGAGAACACAGGAGGAAAATCTAAAGCGAAAGAGATACGAAAATAGTGACTGGGCAGCAATGACAGGGCTGGCCAACAGTATCACATACAATTACGCAAAACTTTTAAATTGTCATGCATTTAAATATCAACCGCTCTCTGCTAGCAGACTGGCTTCCTCTTCCTTTAAGTCTCCTGTAGGCAGTGAACATTGCTGAAAGTACAATGTTTTCCCATGAAACCAAGCACACGTATGGCCTCCTGACAGCTCGCAGGCATGTATGACGACCGCAGATCTCCTGGGAGCTGCGGCAGTGGAGAGCTGCTGACGTTTTCAACATACAGTAACTGACTGGCATTTCCCCAAGGGAAGAGCAATAATGGCTAATTATTGCTTTGGTTTAGGTAAAGTCCATTTATGTGGGGTTTGATTGTGGAGCATTTGCATCACGTTCCTCTGGCCACATTTCATTATCATGAGCTCCAAAATGCTTTTTTTAAGATGAGCTGAAGCGCACGTGCTCAGTGCATGATGGAATTCAGCATGACAGAGGTCAACAAACAGATTAAATACATGTGTGAAGGAACCTGTGCTGAGAGCCACTGTAAATCACTCGTCCTCTCAGATACCCTCAGGCCTCTTTATCTGTGTGTGTTACAGTGGTCATGACCCACTCAAAGCCACACCAGATTATCAATCACACCCAATCATCGTCTATGGGAGCGCTGACATTGATGCATCACGACACACGAGAATGTGGACGGGGAGAGAAAGTGTGTGTGTGTGTGTTTACAGCAGCAGGAGGTGTGTGAAAGCACTTCAAGTAGAGCCATGAGAGAAGCTGCCATTGTCCCTGTAGAAAAGCCTGGTTATGGATGCCCTTGTGGACGATTCTGGAGCCTGTCGCCCTGACCTGCTCGGTCGAGGCCGTTCCTTTTATACTTCACGGTCTTCACTACAGCAACAATGGCTGTCCTTTCTCTGAAAACAATTTAGCAATGCATGGGTCAGGGCAGAGGAAAAGAGGAGCAAGGAGGAGAAAATCCTTGTGACACACCATACTATAAATCACATGACAGGAATAGAAAACACAAGGGAGGGTATCTCCCTTTTTCTTTCAGGGCTGTCTTTTTGTCATGACTGAATCCTGTTTATATACGCTGTATTTGTGTGCGTTAGTATTTCACTCCAGTAGAGAAGTGACAGTGAGCGGCCCGAGCCTCTGACCCATAATCCACTAACTGTCATCCATATCCCTCCCCACTTGATCTCCTCCATTTGTCTAGGCATGGAGAGGGCTCGCAGCTCACTCTAATCCTCTGCGTGCACACCATATAAAGAGATGCACATTTACACACACACACACGCCTCCACAAGTGAAGTAGTGGAAGTAGAGAAGCATGAGGTATACACAGCTGGGCTGAGCCTTGCACCACTAACCTACTTTAAGAATCTGAACGCAACATCCGCTTCCCTATCAGTTTCTCTTTGAATCTGTGCCACTGCTGCATGTCTCCATCTCCATCTCTGCTAAACATATACAAACACACCGTCACACACACACACACACACACACAGATGTGCCTAACAACACTGACAGGTTGCTGAAGAGCCCCTGTGTCACACGGTCATCCTGCTGTGCTGTTCGCAGCCTTTCTCGGTGACAAACGGAGCACCGCTGTCATTCTGAATAGCACGGAGCCGATGACGGGGAACGCGGAAGAAAAGACTACGACTGCAACAACCCCAACCTTCTTCGCAGCACCAGCGGCGCAGTCACAGCTCATCCTCTCTCCCTAAGAAAGAAGAATGAATTTTGCATGATGCTGCTGCATCTTAGCAAAAAAAAAAAAAGGAGTGGGGGTAGGGGGTGGAAACATGCCCACTTTGCAAAAAAATAGAAAAAAAAAAACAGAGTTCTAGCAAAAGACTGAGGATGTGCTGTAGTAGTTTACTGACACATTGACCCCCCTGAGTAAGTCACAGAGTGTTACAAATCCCTTCTTAAAAGCAGGGCTGGCACTGGAGTGGCAGCGCCACGAGCCCCCAGGGGGAGACAAGAGGGCTGTAAGAGGCTGGAGGCTGGCCAGATGCTCTACGCACACACACACACACACACACACACACACTAGAGCAGCAGAGATGTCCAGGAGTGGACTATAGAGCTGAATGCAAAGGTGCATCAGAATGGGCGTTCCACATCCACATCCAATAATACACAGCATTCTTACGTATGTTATTCTTCAGTACCTCTTACCTACCACTGCTGTGACAGGCGCATCATTTACAGCCACTGAGGTTTAACTTGGGGGCCTCTCGACCAATGATTCAGATCATAGGGAGGAGAATTAGGCCAACGGAAAACCCTGGATTTTCTGGAGTTGCACGAAACTAAAGCCTTATAACAATGTAAATGCAACCATGAAAGGCATTATGGAATGTACCATTCCACAGAACTGTGTTGTGGAGGAAGATAGATGACTGAATTTTTCTTGTCTCTGGCTTGAAATGGGCGTAAAGCTGAGAGTCTCGGGGAAGAGTAATGGTTTGATGTTGTTTGGATACTTTGCTCCTCTTTAGAGAGTCAGAGGAAATATTTTTGACAGAAATAAGGAAAACTGGACTATTCACAGAAATCAAGATGACAAACAAGTTATTGAACTGTTTGAAATAACTGGAATGTGCAGAATATACACGGGTGCAGCTAAGTTATTTCTGTCTTTGTGTCACTGTCACATGTTGCTTCCTCAAGATCTAAAAACCCAACAGAAAAAAAAAGTTGAACCTCAAGCAGAAGCTGAGCCGGTTAAAAAGTGAGGTTAAGTGGAAATGTCAAAATCCCTCCATAGAAGAATGAAGAGGCACCAGCATGAATCCTTACTTTACTATCACAAAAGCCAAAACTAATCATTGGATTAAGTGAAAAAACAGATGCAGATTGGCAGAGTGATAATTAGATCAATGCGCATCTGCTGAAAGAAACTTAAATCTGGAGGTCTGCTGGAAATCACAGTTGTATAATGACGCTGGATGCCAACATGGTTTCAGTAGAGTCACCTCGAGACCACTGGTGAGCGTGTTGTGTTTCCAGAGTGTGAAGCACTGGACGTACTGGCAGTCAGAGGGGGATACACCTTTTTCCTGCATCTTCAGCAGGTCAAACAATCTTACATAATTGTTCCAACCCTCCCTTTTCCTGTCCACTCCGCTCGGCCTCCTCTTCCCTTTCCGACGGACCTGAACCACACACACGCGCTTTAATGGAAGCCATGAACCCAGACTCCCACAAAGGCCCAATAGTGGAGCAGGACGTGAAATTCACATCAGCACATGACTTCAGACTCCTGGGGCCTTTAGCACGCTCTGATTTTTCTTTCCAAAGGGGAAGGAAAAAAAAGCTTGATTTGCCTCACCTCTCCCCTCCACAAGCCTCTTGATGGTCTAAATGCAACAAGGACGGATCCCAATCTGTGACTGCTGAGCAGTGGACCTTCACTGCACAGCGCTGTCTGTTCAATGAAGAAGAAACTGGATCCTCTCCTGTGTGCTTTTCCTCCTCTGCTCCAGAGGAAAATTAAGTCTTGCCATCAGCGTCACAGCCACTTATAAGAGCACTTCAAACCCATTTTTTAAGGCAGAGAAAATAGAACGGAGGTCCAAGAGGATTTGCACACATGCCTCATGTTCACTTTTAACCTTAGCTTAGCTTTTATTGGTGCAAGTACTGAAATCCAGAAAGTTGACTTCCATATGGGGTCAGCCTGTCTTTATGTCTGCTGAGTCCATCTTAAACCACTAAGAGGATATCATGGGTGAATGCAATGTGCTATCTGATATTCTGTGAGGCCAAACTCAACAAGGGCCCTCTGTGTTCCCTGACCTTTGTGTCAAAGACGAAACACACACAGAGACTTCAGTCTATGGAGTAACAGCCTCATACAGAAGCCTTTTCTATCTCCTCATCAGCTTCTCGGAGCAGTTACTGAGCCATGGTGAGCTGGACCGCTGGTGCACGGTGAGCGTGTGAGGGCGCACAGCAGTCATAACAGAGAAAACACACACTCTTCAGCAGAGGTGAGTCACGCTGGTGGAGAGAGACCAGGAGGCCGAACATTTCTTAAAATGCACGTGTTAGCTTAAGATGCTAAAACACACACATCCCCCAAACACTATTCATTGTCTTGCCAAGAGTTAGACAAGAAGATTGGTATCATTTTCACGTCTGTACGCTAAATATGAAGCTACAGCGAGCAACCAGCTAACTTAGCTTAGCACAGAGACTGGAAACAGAAGGAAACAGCTAGCCTGGTTCTGTTGAGGGAAACAAAATCCACAGACTGTACCGGCACTCGTTGTCTTGTATGTTTAATCAGAACCGACGAAAAACAAAGTTGTGGTTTTTACAGGGAGTGAAGTGTCCGACACGTAAGGCTGTTGACCCCACACTAGCACAAAATGTAGCAATTTGTTCCGTTAGCCTGGCCAGCTAACAAAGACAAAATAGCGCTGCAGCTAAGGATTGTTTTCATTACTAATAAGTCTTTACATTACTTTGGATTATCAATTAATAGTTTAAACTATCAAACGCAGAAAATAGTGATAAATGTCCATCATAGTTTTCCACAGCCAAAGGTGACAACTTCAGTTTGCATCTGTTATAGAACCAAAAGTCCAAAACCCAAAGACATTCAACTTCCAATGATGTAAAACAGAGGAAAGCAGCAAATCTTCACGTTTGAGAGGCTGAAACCAGGAAACACATTTGGTGTTTGTGCTGGATAAAAAACAAATTATTAATTTGTTTATCAAAACCCAGCAAGTTTGGGTCTCAAATTTGGCAGTACCCAGTGAATTCAGTGGGTTCACATCAGTATAAGGACCATACAGAACTCCAATCCTGCCATTTAAAAGCGAGTGGAATCTGTTCCCCCTCAGGTCAGGGAACTAGACCACACTCACAGGTTGCAGGAGGTAAGTGGGCCATGTTTCCCTACATTTCCTACGCTAACTGAATGTTTCACCATTTAACAAAATATGCTTGAATTAACAGCAACCTTCCCTGAACTTAACAAGAACATTTCAAGCACCGGACATGAGCTTATTCACAAGATACACAGCAGACTCCATACTAAAGCCTTGCCACATGAATTACCGTACGGAACTTGTACGGAACTTTTTATAGTTTTGCTGCACCATCCATCTGGTGCTCCATAACATCCTGCAGGGCCCTCAGCTCCTCCACCGTCACACAGGCTGCATACAGACCCTCAGTGCCTGCCAGAGCCTCCTCAGGCTTGAAGTAAATACCCACGGCCTACCACGCTCTCTGTAGATATCTGCAGTGCAGGGGAACCAGATGACCCCTCTCAAAGGGAGAGTTAAGATATGGCTAGGCTAGATATTCACTTTGGATAGAACCGAGAGGTGTGTGCTATCAAAGCACAATTTGTTCCTACTCTGCATGAAGATTTCAGGACGCTCCTCTCTGAGCCACTTGACAGCGTGTGGGCTGCGGGGAAAAGACAGCAGCTGCAAAGACAAAAACACAAATCCTGAGCGTAGCAGGGAGCCGCTGGCACTGTCCTGCAGCCTGCAGATGAATAGCTCGCAGATCTCAAAGCCCTGCGCGTCGTGTGCGTCCCTCCACGCCTGAGTTGGGCTGCAGATTGCCATAACCCCGCAGACCACACACTCACACACTCACACGCAGAACTGCCAACTTTAAATGGCTGGTTTTCACAGTGTGTAAATAGAGCAGTCTGTAGCCAAACTTGCAAGCCGTCACAAGTCGCGCAGTGAAGCCAGCGTCTAGCATAAATGCTCTGATTCATACCATATGGGCATCACTCATGAAGTCTCCATTGAACGCTGTGAATGCAGCTCACCAACAAACAGAAACTGAAGCAGAGGGAGCAGAGATACAGTAGGTGTACATTTGACAGACTGTCAAAGTCATTCATGCCGAACGAGAATGTGTTACAGTAAGCTCGGTCAGACAGGCCTCACTGTAGCAAAGCTTTGTGGGCTCTTGTTGGCCCATTGTCCATTGAGCGACTATTGTGGCAGAAGGCATTGTACTGTTGACTGTCAGGCGTGTCAGATGGATTGCTATGGACCTGTTTTCTCTAAGCCTCGTACAGCACGGCCAACTGCAGTTGCAGAAAAGTAACTGACATGAGAAAAAAAAAATCCAACAGTAGATACATGAAAATAAAGCATCCAACAGAAGAAGGCAAAAGGAAGTGTAGTATAGAGGCGTAGCTCTGTAAGTACAACTGAAGCTGACGAAGGTCAAGCACAAATTTGGACAAATTTAAATTTTAGCTTGATGGCGACGTCAGATGAAAAGACTGAGGATCAGCACAGTTGTTAATCCTCAGGGGGATATGAACGTCTGTACCACAGTTCAGAGCAATCCATTCAGTTGTTTTTTGGCCATTTTACTCAAAACCATAAATGTCAACTTCATGGTGGTGCTTAAGAAAAAGTCAGTCATGCTTCAAGTCATTATGATTCATCCTCTGGGGACCATGAATGTCTGTGCAAAATGTAAAAGCTATTCATCCAGTAGCTGCTGAGATACTTCAGTGTAGACCAAAGTGGTTGACCAACTAACCAGCACTGCCGTCCACAGATTCATTCATGCTCGCATGTGTGGTATTAGGTCTCTTTTTACCAACACAGGGAAGATTTCAAGCTGGCGAAACTGAAAAAACATAGAGGGAGATGGAAAAGAAATGAAAACTGAAACCCTGTCAGACGTGTGACCTGGTTTGATGGACGGTGATGGATGGCCGGAGACTGCTCGCTGTTCAGCGAGTTAATTATGACAGAACAGACGGATCTTCGCTGGGAGGAACCCCTGTAATACACTGGAGAATTGATTCAGTAAGAATATCTAGTCCGCCGCCACTCTTTCTCACTGGCGGCACTCCATATTTCTTTGGCCATTTTCCAACTTCACTCTGGCACTTCATCCTGCCTTATCCCCTCCACACACACACACACACACACACACACACACACACACACACACACACACACACACACACACACACACACACACACACATCTCCTGTCTCGTTCTCTCATTCCCTCTCAGACATCTCACCATCGCTGCTACTACGTCTGTGTCTCGCTCACTCTTTGTGGTCACACGTCCTCTCCATCCTCACGCCTCCCTCGCTGTCTGTTCTCCATCTGACACCTCGGTATCGCACTCTGTCCACCACTTTCTGTCCTCCCTCTCTCTCCACTTGTGGCCTGGCAAAGTGTGTGCGTCCCATTGTGAGAAATGACTGCCAGATATTGAAGTTTGTCAACTAGCTTGCCGCCTTGAATAGATCCACGCCTGTAATCCACACCGGCAGAGTCACTGCTGCACCCGACTCTGCTGTGGGCTCATGTGTGGGTGCTAAAGTGTTCTAATGAAAGGTAGCAATTTGTCGATAATGTTCCCAACCGTTCAGCACGAAACTAAACACCAAAACAAAAAACAGGAGCTCTGCAGCCTTTCTTCCCTGCAGCATCCAGGACACTATTTATTCCAGACGAGGGGCACAGACTGTGGCATAAATCACACACCTGCTCACAAGCACGCACACACACACACTTATCATTCTCGCTCATGACCCATCCATCCATCCATCTTCACAGCAAACAGTGCCATGAGGGAAAAAGGAGAAATTTAATTTGTGTGAGTGTCAGTCTGTCAGCGTGTAGCCATGAATATATGTGAGTGTGAGTGTGTGTGTGTGTGTGTGTGTGTTTATATGCTCCCGGCTGTTGTCAGCTATCCCTGGTTGGCATCACAGCACCATATGTCTGTCCGTGGGGCTGTGCTGACATGTGCCACCGCTGGAGGCCGGGCTGGCCGCACACAGCACAATGACAGCTTTATGCCCACATGCCACACATTGCAATACTCCAGCAAAAAGTCACATCCCGCAGCTCTGAAAGCAGCGAGCATGTGGGACTGAACACCGCTGACATACAGAGGTGAGACAGCACGAGTGTCGGATACTCGCCATCAGGCCCAGGACGGTAGAGATGCAACATTACCAAAAGGACACGCAAAATTTAAAACCAAGACAGCCACAAATAAGCCACAAATAACCACAAAAGAGATCTAAAGACTTCACCTTCACCCCCTTTGAAATGCATTTTAGGTGATCGGATTGCAATCGATAGTATTTGATCACATGAAAGTACAGGTGTAAATGCAACCAAGGCATATTGAGGACGGATTGTGATCCGATCAGCCAAAGCACCTCCGGTTTCAGGGACGCACAGCGACAATACTGAATACAGGTATCAATGCAATTGCCTTTTGCAGTCCACAAACAGAAACAACATGGGGGGAAATGTTACTAATAACTGAAAAGCACCAGTAGCAGTCTTGTGCAAATAAAATCAAAGGTTTGACAGCTCATATAGGTTTGACACACAACCTTCATTCATAAAAGTGTCCATCACTATCCTCTCCCACCAGTCAATCGTCAGTGGTGGTGACAGTGACAGAGGTGATACTGACCACAGCCGAAATAAAGACAATTGCATAAAACAGCATTCTCCCCTGCTTTCGTCTTCAGCATTTCAGTTGTCAAAGACGGCTTCTTCCACCACTTTGAAAAGCCATCAAAAGTCCACACAACCACGCAGCTTTCACTTGCACAGACAGCATGAGGGTGTAAGAAGGAAGAAGAAAAAGAAGCTGGACAGAGCGATCAGATCTCAGTATGGACACTGGAGACACATATTAATTACAGGTGTAAATGTAATCAGGTTAAATCATATCTAGAGACAATTTGGCTAATGGAAGGTGTAAAAGGGGGTGAAATGACCACCAAGAGGTGCAAAATGACCACAAAAAGATGCAAAATAGCCACCAAGAGACGGACAAGGAAGCAAAACGACCACAAATATTCAGTTTTGCTTCTGTGTAGGAGGGACGGGGGACCTTTTACTTGTCTATCGAGAGGCTGGTTGTCTCATAATCTATCCATGGCTGTAGACTATTTGGAAATAGCAGCTATTCATTGATAAAATTTCCTGTTAGAATATTTAATGTTGCTTATTTGTCATTCTTTTTTTACATCACATAACAGTGCTACTGATTATCTACAGTTTATTCTTGTCAAGAACCAGAGCTTTACATGTTTTCACAGTCTCAACACATTTAGTCATTTCACAAATGTGCTTCCCTCTTTAAAACCGCCCCTAGTCCCACTCAAAAGTTTCTAAATCCGCCCCTGTGTTTAACTATATGCAGTGGGTGTCTGCAGGCTGGCGTTGCAGGATGTGGCAACACAATGTCAAACAAACTCAACACTGGTCATGAGTCAATAAATGAATCTGTGCCTCATGGCTACAGCTTGGCTGACGGTGAGAGGAGGACCTGTTGGGCCACCAGCCCACAGCTGACAGAGGAGCAGATAAACACAAGCCTACTGGCCGCAGCACTGATGATGATGCACTGTCAGTCATCGTGCTGATCCATTCAAGCCTTGTTGAGTCTTCATCATCACCCTGAATGTAGGTCAGCGTTTCCACCTTTACACATGCCGCACATGAGGCATAACACTGCTCTTGGAGCCATCACAACACAACATGAGTGACGGGCTTTCTGCTCATTTAGGAGGCAACTTCATGTCAGTAATCTCGACCAGAAAACGCCGATGAGGGAAAGATGACTGTGGACAGATGAGATCAATGTTGCTGCATGTGCCTGACACAAAACTAACTCCATGCCATGTCTAACATTACTGAAATCACAGGCCACAGTCACTATCCATACCACTATTATCAATAATATTACCATTATTATTGTTATTACTGAGAGACACTATCAGGCTTCAGAGGCACATGTCTCCTGACTGTCAGAACTGAAACAGCTACATTTCGGCGGTCTGCTTGCACTGAATGAATCATACCTTGGTTGTCCTCGTCCATGGTTGCAGCCTATAAATTAAGAGATCCACCTCCCCCGAAAAAAAAAATCGGTCACAGAAACTTCCGTTGCGCGAAAAAGGTCTAAAATACAGCAAATGCGCGTCCTAATTTCCAGGACGCATTGGGCGCACAGGTTGTCTCACGGGCAGCGGCTTCTTGAGGGGAATGTTGTGGCCATTGACGCCTCTCAGTCGCGGGGCAGTCCCTCCGGTTCCGCCGAACGGTGCGTCCCTGCGGCGGCAGCGGCAGCAGCAGCGGTGTCTTCTCGCCTACAGCGGCCGAGCGTGTTATCGCTATCCCTTCAAATACGCCTTCACTCCACTAGTATCGGGAGAGTAGTTGGCATGGCTGCGTCAAGCTTGCAACACACAGCCGAAGCAATATCGGAAGTGGCGGTAATGTTGCCTTCAAAATAAAAGCCTCAAAGGAGCGACACGTGGTTTATCAAGCGATTTTTTTTATTTTGAAGCTAATAACCGGAAGTATTTTCTGTATTTGTTGCATTATGCGTAGCTTCACACTAATTGTTAACCCCATCCCAGCTCCGCTGCACAGTCCGTGCTGCGCGTCAGCATTCATCACCGATCAGCGCTCACGTGACTCCAGGCAATAGTGACATTACACCCAGCGACATAAACCTATAATGTTTTATTGATTATGCGACAGTTATATCCCTTAAGAAATTATGGCAACTTAATATATACTGGAATGGATCAGAAGAATTGTAATTATTATACTATTGTTATCAGCCTGCTTTTCTCATGTGTGGATGACTTTGGCTTTCTTTCTAACCACGTGCCATGTTATGTGTCAGTAAATGAAATGTAAAATGGCTAAGAGTTTATTTATTTGTATTATTTGTTCTTGTTTCAGTCAATAAATACTTTAACAGTCAAGAATTTATTGCAAGATTAGTTATTTGGGTGTTTTATTTGATTGCATTAACTGAAGTACTAGTTAAGCACAGATCTTAGGTTAGGTATTCTCTTTTCATCTTCTGGTTCATAAATGTAAAGGTTTACTACTTTTCCTTTTAATCATTTGAATAATCTAAATTAATTTTTAACATTTCTAATTTCAAAGTCCATTTTCCTGATTATGCTTCTACTAAAGTAACATTGTCAACGCATAATTTTAACTTGTAACAGAGCTTTTTTAGTAGCACTGTTACGTAAGTAAATGCTCTGAATACTTCTTCCACCACTGAATACCAACATCAACTGCTTTCAGATGTTTATGAATACAATTCCACACAGAGAAGGCTATTTATTTCCTGTGATATACAGTGAGCTGGAGGACACTGAGGCTGGCCAGTCCGGGTTTTCTCTCAAATCAACATTTTTAAAGATAGCAAGGTTTGTGGAGAATCCTTTGAGCCAGAGCTGCCTCCTAAAATACAACGAGCAAATTAATCCAAAAGAGCTCCAGAGCTGCTCAAAATGCTCTGAAATAGCATGTTTCATCAATATACTCCAAAGTAGCAACATATAAAAGGCTAATATAAAAGGCTGAATTCACATTTGACTGTTAGGATTTGTGGACGAGACTCTTACATAAGCAGGCAGAGGCATCAGGTTAGGAAATAGTGGGCTGAATAACACACACATACACACTCACACACACACACACGGACAGGGCTTTGCAGTACTTGTTTCTACAACACACATGGTTTCAATTAAAGCATTCCTGCCTCCGCTGAGAGGGAGGGGGTCTCACTTCCCGTGTGCATTACTCCAATGGTCAAGCACGAACAGATGTTTTAATGTATTCAGTCGTTTGTTTATTCGTAGGTGTCTCTTCTGGACAAATGTTTCATTCTCGATCCTCTGCTCTAAACAAAGTGACAGTCTGCAGACATAACACCAACAGTTCTCCTGATACTATTTCTTAGAGTTGTGCGATTAATTATGTAACTTTAAATTGCATTTGTTGTGCTTCAGTAGAAGAAAAAGCAAATTTAATTATTTCATTTTTAATATATAATGAGACTGGTTTGACTGACTGAACATTTGGAAAACTGCATAAGAGCATCACTCACAATGATCAGTTTTGCTTTCTTGGGCTGATAGTTGACATAGAAATGCGTCTTGTTCACCTTAAATTTGTTTCAGCATCTTTCAAAAGAGTTTAAAAAAGGGCATAAACTGACACTGAGAGGCTCAACTGAGTCATTTTCACATCAGCAGGGCCAAAGGATTACACAACCCACTGAAACCCCCTCGATCCGGCAAGATCCAGTCTGGTGCCAGCTGACAAGAGCGGGAGAAACTGACGACCTGCAGCGAGATCCCGTCCTTACACCTGAATAAACTCCCCTAAGGCGGTGGGTAAGTGTGAATGTATCTGCTATATCCAGGAATGGTTGGATATTAGGGTACGAGCATCCAGACAGTGTTTGTTTTCTCTGCACTCTGGCATGAAGCGTAGGTCGTGAAGACCTAACCATGTGTTTTTAAAGGAATTCCTGGAGATGTGCACCACTTAGCAAAGTGGAAAAAAAACAAAGGAAAAAGTCTGCTCAGAGATGTGTGTGTTGTGTTTCTTGGTCAGTTTCAATCTGGTGGTGACTGTGAGGAGGACACGGGGAGATGGGGAATGTTTGGTAAGGGTAGATCTGGGTGAAACCCCTCCAGTTTAGGGCCCAGGAAGAGTCTTCCTCTCTTCAGTTCCACTAGTTATGAGGTTTTACATACTAGGTGGAGATGCAAAGTAGTTATCACACAGAGCAAGCCCTGCTTTGAATATTCTCTGCGCTACAAGTGGAAAATAGGTCATATGCATAATGTCGGCGATAGCTTTGGGAATATGGTTGGACAAATACGGCGTTACTGTCCATTTATGTCAGCGCTGGCCCTGGTCAGGCACAGCATCCTCTCTGAAAGTCAGACTTAGTTCCATTAAAAGCAATTAGATACCGAGTCTGTCTCTCTGGCACATAAACACACTCAGTACGCTCTATTCCACATAAATGTCATGCTAATGTGTTTATGAGTCATCAGAGAAGCCTCTCAGTGTGGCCCAGATACCCTCAGTGATGAGAGGGAACGAGAGAGCGCAGAGTTTAACGCTGTAAAATCCACTAAATATCAATTTGGTTCAGTCGCTTTGCAGCGTGTCAGAACGAAACGGGCTCTTTCACGTTCAAAACCACGAAACAAAGGGCGCAAAGTCATCTGCGAGTCTGCGGCTTGAAGTGAACATGTGTGGGGTTTTTCGGGCTGTCTGACCCATACCCCCAGGGGGACACGCGTCTGGCAGATTAGGCCGACCATCACGGGAAACGTCTGTGGTACTCCTGACCGACTTCACGTGACCTGATTGAGCAGTCGTACCGCTTCATATGCTCCAGTCACCACGGCGATGCCCAGAGGGCAATCACCTCCTCCCTTCGTAACTGCTGACCCCCACCCACAATTAGAAAACTAAGTACTAAGCAACCCCTGTTTCTCCACCTCCACCTCCATGTAATCAAGTGGAATCACATTCCATAGCAAAAAACCCCCTCAAGTGTCTGAATCCTGTCAATATAGAAGGGACGTGAGGAGCCAGCGAGGAGCGCTCTTATGTTTAAAGTTAAGGAGGAAACTGTGGTCAGAACCCTGTCAATTACAGGAACTTGTTGAATAATTAAGTTGAGACGTTGAAGGAAGGATGAAGTGAATTTTAGCTCCTTTTGTGAGCGATATATTGCTGATTTGGATGGACATTTTGCAGACATTCATGGTCCTCAGAATATGTCTCCTAATGGCTCGTCCAGCACCACCATCAGGTCAACATTTCATTTGTCCAGTACTTTGTAATTAGCAAACGTTAGCACGCTAACACACTAACCTAAGAGGGTGAACATGGTAACCACTACACCTGCTCAACATATTAGCTTTGTCATTAGCATTTTAGCATGCTGGTGTTAGCATTTTTTCATGTACAGGCTCGCAGAGCCGCTAGCATGGTTGTAGGCTCTAATAGCGCTTTTACAGCAGAATTAGCTCATAGACGCATGTTTTTCCACATTTCCATCACTGCTGATTGGAACTGGAGCCGATGAATAAGCGTGACCGCTCCACGCTGAAGACAAAGCCAGATGTTTGTGGGGTTTTTGTCCAGTGTGAAAAGGGGCATTGGTCATGTTAAGTTAAAGAAGAGATGAGACGTTGTTCCACCGATGCTTGGGAGTTCCCCGTCCATGTTCCTCTTTATGTTTATACCCCAGATCGTGGAGCAGACTGTCCCAAACCAGGGGATGTGACGGGGGTTCCACACCTCCTTCCTGTTGTCCAAGGTGAGGGGGTTAATCTTTGGGTGATGGCGTGCATGTGACGGAGGTCACAGGAAGCAGAGGGCAGCAGGATTTCCTCCTTCCTTCACGTTGGTTCAATATCCATCTCCGCATCTCGGCCACTTCTTTCCTGCCGCCATCTGATCGAAGGGCAAAGTCAGGCTGATTTTTCCCGATCCGAGAGCACGTATGAGTAGAGTCTTTATTTGGAGCGTGTCCGCTGGGCACAAAGGCAGCAGTGTATACCCGAGAACCTGTGTGTGAAGCTGTGTGTGTGTGTCCCTACATCTGAAGAACAATCCTCCCAGACCTGCTGTGGTGACATAACAAGCTGTAAAGGTTATTCCTCTGAGGAATTTCACTCCTGAGCATATAGTTTGTTCTCAAACTTTACGAAAGGCTATACATCCTGCTCAATTATGAAATGAATAAACACGTTACCTTAGATGTTATTCCAGTGATTATCAATGGAGAGATTATGTGATGAGGATACTACAGTGTAGCAGAGAGGAGTGTAACATGGGGGTGCAACTCGCTGGATGAGATAAAAGCATGAAAACACCAATAGCTGAACTTTGATCCTTTAATTCCTCTCTGCAGTTTAGAAAAATAAGCTGTTTAGTCAAATGCGGCAGTCTACACAGAAAGAAGCGTAACATGTACAACATACAACACGATGGTGCAGAAGGAGAACGATGCAAAAACGAGTAATGTTGGGGTTTTCTGTGGCAGTCTAGCACAAAGCTCCGGTGAACAATTATTTTTACTTATTCTTGATGTTCTGCTCAATATAAAATGTGTTTATCCAACAAATTAATGCAGGAATGTCAATGCAAAAACAGGCCTTGTTAAACAAATGT
Organism: Chelmon rostratus; assembly: GCF_017976325.1. Classification (NCBI taxonomy): domain Eukaryota; kingdom Metazoa; phylum Chordata; class Actinopteri; order Chaetodontiformes; family Chaetodontidae; genus Chelmon; species Chelmon rostratus. The sequence goes on along the minus strand of NC_055674.1, from coordinate 11,701,544 downwards.
ATAGTTGAATGCTCTTTTGCATGTGTGACCTATTTCAGTCCCCCAAATATGACTACAGGAAATACAACAAACAGAACCCCCCCCCCTCTCTTTCTCTCTCTCTTTTCTTGCTTCCTCCCCTTCTCCTCCCCCACTCGCTCACACTCCTTTGATTCAGTTTTTGAGGTCAGCTCGGAGCTCATCTCAGCACCTGATCTCGTCCTTTTCAGCGCTTTGCATACACCTCCCGTCCTGAGTCAGCAGCATTTAAACCGAAGGCGCAACTCGGGTCTATTTGAATAACCACAAAGAGGACGTTAGGCACAGTGATGCTCCGCCGAAACCTCAAACCGAGGGTGAGAGGGATCAGCATAAATCACAGTTTGAAGACTAATGCATCAGAGCTCAAATCATGTGGATTAATGTTTGATTACATTTAGCATTGGTAATCCATTCTCTAAGCATGGACGTGGTGTATTAACGTGTGGTGGTCACGCCGATCTACAGCACGTCACAAATGAACGATCATGACACAAGGGGGAAGATGTGAAGTTTAATGTCTTTTTTTCCTTGTTTTGGTATCCTGATTCAGTGTTTAGCTTAAGAGAAATTTGTCTGGTGCAGGATCTGGTTCCAGGACCTGATGTTTAGTTGCTCCAACTGTTAAAATACAGCCTTGTTTTCTGTTTGGCTGAGAAGCAGACGAACACTTTCAGGATTTTCAAACTGAAGTGCAACAGAGGCATGATCTAAAGGTTCAGATATGTGATGTGTGTGACTGGTTCAACTTTACAGGGAAAAAAACCTGTCTGATCATGGATATAAAAGTTATTATTGCCAAAACAAATGAAATAACGATTTGCTGGGTGAAGGAAACAGTGATGGAAAATGTTTGCTTTATCAGCTCAGAACTTCTCTTCATGGTGTCACCTGGTATAGATTTATATCGTGTGTGGTGGTACCAGGCAGTATGTGGTTTTAAAGGAATATTTAGACATTTTGTAAAATACTGTGTGTGTATTCTCTTTGCCAAGATGAGAAGATTGATACCGGTCTCATATCTGTGCCGTCAATATACAGCTGGAGTCAGCAGCCAGTTAGCTTAGCTTAGCATAAAGACTGGAAAAAGTGGGAAACAGCTAGCCTCCATCCAAAGGTAATAAAATCCACCTTTTTAGCAACTTTAAAGCTCACTAAATAACTCATTATATCTTGTTTGTTTAATTCAAACAACAAGTGTAGTCCAACACATTTACCTTAAGCTTGAAGAGAATCAGGCTAGTGATATCCAGTCTTTATGCTAAGCTAATGTAACCAACTGCTAACTCCAGCGTTGCCTCACAGAGGTGAGAGTGGTATCAATCTTCTCGTCTAACTCTCAGCAAGCAAGCAAATGAGTGTATTTCCCAAAATGTTGAACTATTCCTTTAAGGCAGAAAGACTTGAATAAAAATTCTCACAAAATTGATGCTTATTGGATCCCAAAAACGTACTGCTCCATAATAAGCATCAGCTGAAATAATTGTTTCACTGTCACATTTATTTGAATTGTGACTGAACAAAGAAAACTAGAAAAGATCTTTTATGATTGAGAGTAGGAGGTTTATAAAGTTTTTTCAGCGAGAAAGGACGCACCAGACTCAGTTTATCATGTATGATAAAAGAAAGAGGCATCTGCTCTAAGACTGCACAGAGCATTAAAAACAACATCAAGCTAATGAGAACTCACCTGTAAAACTGGTTTTTGGTCAAACCTGGATAAACGCTAACAGGGCTAACGTTGCAGACACTGAAAAACCAAAAATCCAACCACACCAACCCTTGAAGAACCCACAGCAACTAAATTGTTCAAAGTTTAAAAAGAATGTGTTCGGAAGTGGGTCGTACTTTAAACATACTGCATTGCAGCTTTAATTGAATCTCTGCCATTTCCATTCACAGCATTATCACTCTTTCACACTCAGTCAAATAAAACACATGTGAGCTGCTGCAGACGCCAAAGGCTAAAACTCTATAATCTTTATTCCACAACCCCCCCTTTTTTTTTCTTAGGGTACAAACGATGGTTGGCAAAAACAGAGTAAAGATAACCCGACTTATCCTTCATCTATAGATCTCTCTCTCTGTCTTTCTGCCAGTCCTCTATGATAACCCTATTAAAATATTTTCCTCTGGCAAATCCCTGAGAAATAAATCCTCTTTTTCCAGAAAGGAGGGGGGTGGCGGGCAGGAAGGTTTGTCTGTCACATGGAGAATTACAGTTGCCTTGGCAACCCCTGATGGTTTTTACCCTGCAGCCTGGCATCAGAGGGACTGGTTAGGATAAGTTTGCGGGGGACAAGATGTGATGAGCGAGAGTGTTGATGTAGATCAGAGAAAGAAGAAGCGAATGCACCTCACAGTGCAAGCTGAGTTTACATTTCTCTCCAACTTACTGTATGAATGACACAGTTTGAAAATATAACAATAAATTGCTGTTAAACAGCAGAATTGGCTGTAGGGCAATAGAAAGAGCTGTTATATTCATTACCTGTGTCATGCTCCCCTCCATCAGCAGCATCCTCCTCACTGAGGCTGACAGCTCAGGCTTCTCAACACACAGGGGAGGTGGGTCCTCTACAGGGAGAGGATGCTTCCCCCGTGTGGACAGATGTGGTACTACGACACAGTCGTGCTTCGCCAGCAGAGGAAGCAATGCATCCGGGCCGATCGTCACTGTCTGGGCTGATTAATCTAAAATTCAGTTGCAGCTGTGAAATATACCCCAACTGGTGAATAATGTGGGGAGTTCATGCCACAGCAGAGTATTTTTTAAAGAGATGCCACAGCTGTAGAAGGGGTTTTGACACGTTTGTCCAAATATGTATCAAGGGAGGGGAAAGGAAAGGTAAAGGGGTTACCTTTGGAAAATTAAAGATATTTACACACCTGAAAGACACATTTCTCGCATATCTTGTACTGCAGCCTCAGAGCCTTGAAGTAAAAATACAAAGCTGGATTTGTTGTTGGAAAACTAATCACAGCTGCTTCAATATGACTGGATGATGATGATGAATATATAATGATGGCATTTCTGGTATTTGCTTTACACACATTGAGTCTCAAGGAATTCTTCCTCATTCTATGTGTGTTTGACTGTTTAACCAGTTTTGGAAAGATGTAATTGTCTTAACTTAGAAATGCCATTTATGAATATTCCCTCAGAGCATGCAATGTTTTCTTACTTTTTTTTTCCTTTTTGTCATTTTAGATGTCTAGTGTGAGTTGATATGTTCCCCCTTCTGCTCTATTTTATTTAAACTGTATATTGCGATGACAGGAAATAAAAGTAAGGGAGAAAATAAAGGAGGATGGAGGTTTTTTTGTCACATTTTGCTGTTTGTATGTTGTTTAAAGACATGTAAAAATGTGAATAAATGTGCCTGAATGACTGAAAAAGCTCAGAACGATGATTTCATGAATTTATTACTTCCCACATTCAACGATCCTTACCCTCGATTCTGTGACACCAAAACCCCACGCGCACATTTTTTCACAGAAATAAAAACTTGTGACAAATGCAACTCTTAAAAAAAAACAACATTTTTCACCTTCCACCTTTCCAGAGTGTCACTGATACAGAATGCAGAAACACAACAGCGAGTGTGACGACGTGTGCGTATGAACACAAAGAGGACATGCAGTGAATCCCTTTGAGACGGACTGTAAAGTAGCTGTATTGTTAAGCCTTCACTAAACCTCTGCTGAAAGATCAAGTACCGATCACACAGCAGATCAAGAGTCCAAGCCACAGAGGATGACAACCATGCTCGTTAGTGTCATGTGGTGCAGATATTTACTCTTTAAATTCAAGTGAGATGTTTACACTACGCACCCAATAAACACACGGGTCAGACAATAAAAGAGTAGCTACGAAGTTCCACAGTAACAATCATGTGTTTTCACAGAAAAGTCCCCGACATCCCGAGAGAGAAGGCGGCGTGAGGGCGCACCCTTCATCTGACACGATCCTCAGGGACATGACGAGCGGCTCCTGGATCTCAGGTGGCAGCTTAAACGGGTGATCGTGAGGCATGCTTTCACCCTCACGCTGCTTGCCGCGGCTCATTTTCGCGGATGTCGCTGCCGTCCTCTCCCCTGCAAAGGCACTGGGCTCGTGTGACGAGGGCCGACCGGCCGGCCGGCAGTGTCGCTTTGCTGCGTCGTCACACCAGCTCGCAGAATGATGTGTCCTCATCCTCCACATCGCCGTGCGGTGGCGGACAGTTTGTTTTGAAGAGGGCTGAAACACGGCAGCGCTCACGATTCATTGTTTTAAGTCCAGATGCGGGCATTGAGGAATCAGTGGATTTCGATGTGTACCTGTAAAGAAACGAGGAGGCTGTCAGGCAACACACCACATGCAAAATGAATGAATAAGACAGATATCTATCTTGGCAATGACGTGAACAGGTTTTGATAATCAATTATTTTTGACTGGATGGAAACACTGGAAGTAGTTGAAGTATCAGCTGAAGAGTGAGAACTGAAAGCAGTGAAACTGTCAGATAAACTGTGAACAGCATCAGCAAGTTTCAGCCGAAGCAGAAGTACTGCAGAGAGCTGAAGTGTCAGTAAGCTTGTAAGCACTGACAGCGATTAAAATGTCAGCTGCCATGTGAAAAGTAAAAATTATCAGTTGATGTGGAAGATCTGAAAGCAGTTCAACTGGCATTAATCGGCTATTTCATTGTTTAAATGTCATTTAGTCATTTAATCCTTTCAAGAGTTGAGTTGAGCAGCCGATAATCAGTCAATCTAAGATCATTGTTAAGCAACAATGCAAAAAACCTGCAGGCTCCAGCGTCTCAAATGTGAAGATTTTCTATTTTTGTCGGTTTTGCATGACAATAAATTGAGACTTGTGCTGGAAACTGGAGCGAGACCGATAACTCAGGCAGGTCGATATATTGGCTCATTTGCAGATATTAGCTTGTGGCAGGTATTTGTATTTCAGTGTATATGTCAGCTGATGAGTAACAGGAAACTGCACAGCAGAAAAGCCAAATAAGGATGAAGGTCATTTAGAAACTATTATCATTATTATTGTAAAATACCTCACTCAGTATGTATCATGGTCATACAAAAGCTATAAAATAAAAATATATAAAGGATGCATATGTTGGTTATTTATTTATTTATTTATTTTTTGACCAACCAATCTTTTATATTTCATAGCCAACTAACTAACAAAGTACAAGATTAACCCATTATAACAAGATCGCTAGCATCTGCCCTAGATGTGTTATACACAGAGCTGTATCTAATGTTCAGCCTACCCTCACTGATGTGACTGGGGTGGACAAAATATGAGAAACACCAGTTAGTTTAATGCAATACAACTTCACAGCACCACAAACTGCAGCCATAAGACTGATCAAACAATTAAATGAAGAGCTCTCTGGGACAGTCTGAACAAAAACTGACCATCATAGCCTTGATGAAGGTAGTTTTTACATCAGGACTGTTTGACTTCAGTTTTGGCTGTTCCTAATAAACTGGCCACTGCGGTTAAATGGAGCTTAAGTTGATCTATCTGGAGGGGACAAATCAAGAATAAAAGAAAACATCTCGGACAGAACATACTCACATGGCTTCAGACAGAACAATGTTTATAACTCACTCAACACAAAGGGCCTGTCCCATCAGCTGTAGGCTTATTTACATTAGCAAGCTGGTAAACTTAACTAGTGGCTAGGCTACCTAACTCCATCCAATATTCAAGAAATCATTACCTGTAATCTGACATTAAACATCATCGAAGCGACGAGGTAAATATAGGGGAATCTGATTCGCAGTCGCCATGCGAGATCAAAAAATATCAACAAAGTCCTCGTCAAGCCTTTGGAAAACACTCCGTAAGTCCGACCAGCGGAGCCCGAAAATCGGAGCACTAAATAAGACAGACCCGCCATACAGGCGATTTCTGCCCGCCGTTGTCTGCCGTTACTGTGTCAATTAGTGAGACCAACGAACGAGCACAGCGACGGCTGATACGTGACAGTTCATTTTCTATCGCTGACAGACACCGAGCTCCATTTTTACATCGGCCGATTGTGTTGGCGGAGCTGCTCCACCCCGACGACTTCCCTGCCGATTCCTGTTATGGTCAATTGGAGGACTCATAACGGTGTGACACATCCGGAAGTTGTGATTTATGTGAACTTCAGCCCTGTGCAAGAACTTTAAGGCAGATTTCTATTTCTATTATCATTATCAAAACTGATCATACCAGGATATAAACAGAAAGTAGTAAAATAAATAAAGTAGTAAAATAAATAAAAGTGAAATAACGACAGAAAGAAATAAACCAACATAATTTGAGATTTAACAGCCTTCTTGTTTTTAAATCTGATTATGGTGCCACATTGAAATAGTTAATAATAGGCAAACGTTTCCATAAATCAGTCTATATTCTATTTATGGATGTGGAATTTTAGAGAAATTAGAATTAGAATGAGAGAAATTCTATTATTTTGACGACAAGCAAATTAATAAAATAAAATGGTTGCTAATAACAATGATCGTCATTATTGATTAATCTGAGGATTTTTTTAACCAAAAAAATTGTCATTTAAAGTCTGTAAAATGGCAGATAATTGTCAAATTATCATCACAATTTCCCAGTGTCCAAAGTGATGTCTTCAGTTTTTTTGTTTTATCCAACCAACAGTCAAAAGCCTGAAGTACATAATGAAAAAAACTGATAAAAGCAGTAAATTTTGCATTTGACAGCTAATGAATGCTTGGCATTTCTGCTTCGTACAGCTGACCGATAATCAAAATTTCTGGTGGTTAACTTTCTGCCAATAAACTACAGAATTAACTGGCTAATCAAATATATATTTCAGCATTAAATATCTTCATCCTGTACTTGGATCATCTGCTCAGTTTCCCGGCTTATAAAATGCTCAACATCCATACATCATATTTTTGTGAACATACAAAAAAAGACCAAGGTTGCATTTAATATCCAGTCTTAACCTCTCCAACGCAGATTTTACTGGAAATAGTGCAAAATTTTGAAAAAACCCACTGTATTGCAAACAGAGCATCTCTTATCACAGAATGGCAATATCTGGTTAGTTAAATTCTCCACAAAGCGGTGCCCGAAAACATCTAACTGAGGCAAGAGTTACATTTTTTATGACATTTCTGATCTGCTTATTTAAGCAAGTTGGTTAAGCAATTTCTCTTACGAATATACTGCAGCTGAACTTCTTGTTGGCAGACCCAACCGTGATCTTATTGTTCTATACCTGTTTTGCATGTTTACAGACATTTTGTAATTTTAAATGAAAAACAAACGCATTTCCTTTGTTCCACTTGGTTCCTGATAACTGAAATTAGGCTGTAACTATTTCGCACTAAGATAATTGACTGCTTGTGACAGTGCACAACCTGGAAGACACAGTAGAGGGAAAACCTCCGCAGGCTATTATTGAAGTTACGTCATGTCCTCAATCCGTGTCACACTCTGAATCGTCCGTCGTACTTTTTATTTTTTATATTTTTATATCCTTTACGTGTCCAAGTTAAAAATTTATTTTAAAAAGTCTAACCTCAGGACACACTTTGTCTGGTAACAGACTCTGGCTTTAAAAAAACGGTGTTTGTTTCAGATGATCAAAGTTTCTGTGGGCGTCTCAACCCATCGCACCGGATGCACCATCTGGTGGTCGTGGCTAACTCATTTTTTTTCTCCTCAGGGGTGGTGGCCGCTGTTTTGCTTCATAGCTTCTAGATCAGCCCACGAAAGCATGGGAATGTTGCGAGGGAATTTCTGAGTAAACTAGCGTTAAAGTGCCAGATAAGTTGCTGTAAGTTCCCCACGAGCTGTTCCACGTCTCAGGAGCGCCGACATACCATCAAAGTACGTTAGCGAAACGCTGTTGGGACATTTCACCAGCGAGCAATTCCGGACAAAGGAAAAGAGACTTGTGAGCTAACGTTAGTTGGCTCCCGGGCTAACTTAGCATTCCTCTAGCTGCGGCGCAATGCAGGCCATAAAGTGTGTCGTTGTCGGAGATGGGTAAGTTAATCGAGCTGACTGTTCGTTTGTTCCTCCCACCTGCTGTTTAACTTGAATGACGAAGTGTAGCGTTAGGTCTAATGTTAGCTGTCACCACATTAGCTAGCGGTAAATCCATTTGCTTCAGATTTTTTCTAACGGGCAAAGTTAGCCACCAACCTCTGACTTTAACTACCTGTTTACCGTTATGTTACAAGAGAATTTTTCACTAACTTTTATCCACCTGGACGCGAGTTAGTCTCCATTAATCATATGTTATGTTATTGATATGGCAATCTATTGTGTTGCAAAATAGCTAGTAAGCAAGTGGTTGGCTAATCTTTGACTTAACGCTACATTATCCCGGTTACATTGTTTTCCTCACGCTGGGGTGAGTCAGACATCACTGGGCAGCTCACCCATCCCTCTTAACAAGAGTTTAACTTAGAGTTTGGCAACAGTCACTTATCAATTGTGCAAGTTAAAGATCTAAGCGCTTTGTTTGTGTCCGTCCTTTCAGGGGTGTTAGTTGCTGGGTGATGCACCACTATTATGTCACATATGCGGCGTTTTTTTCAGTTTTTCAACAGTTAAAAGGCTCCGTGTGCAACAGACCGGTCAGCTAAAACCGACTTTCATATGTGTAACAATATGTGGGAGGAAAATAGACTCATAACCTCGTTTTCAGGGTGTGGTGGATACCACAGCAGCAGAGTCATTCATAGGCCTGTGGCTGTGTTTGATTTATTATTTTCGACTTTGAGGGGGGAACCTTGCAGCAGACAGGGTTCATACAGAAGTGTATACGCTCTAGTATTTGGCACATACACCTCCAGCGATCTTGTATGCATATCTTGCAAAAACATGGCATCAACACCATGTGAGTAAAGGAAGACCAGGGTGCATTTAACATCTGTATGTGTTTTGGGTCTGGAGGCTTAAGTAGAGCTGAAATGGTTGGTTGATTAATCAATTAGCACAGACAGAAACCCTGACATTTGATTATTAATTAAACCTGTTTTACGAGCAAAAATGCTGAAGGTTCACAGCTTCCTCAATGTATCTCCTGGTTTCTTAGTGTTTCTGATCGTAAACTGCATATCTTTGCGTTTTGGACCATAGATTGGTCAAAAAGAGGAATCAGAACATGCCAGATTGGGAAATTTGTGGCCGTATCTCACTGTTTTTCTGACATTTTTTCTTCAAATTGAGGAAATGATGGACAGATGAATTGAAACTGAGAATAATTATTAGTTGCAACCCTACTGTTGACCTCCTGGTTATGTGCTGCATAAGATCCAAGTGCAGTCATACAAAGGAGGGAGCCATGTCAATGAATTCCCTGGATGGCTTTTTGCATACCCATGTTTCAGGGTGAAATCATAAACACTAAACAAGTCACCTTCTGCCTTCCAGAGCTGTGGGTAAGACCTGCCTGCTCATCAGCTACACCACCAATGCCTTTCCTGGAGAGTACATCCCCACAGTGTGAGTATCTGAGACTGCAGCCCTTATTTATTTATGCAAGACTGAAGGTTTGTCCACATTAGCAGCCCATCATTTGTCTCCACCCTTGTTTCTCATACAGTCACTGCATAATTCAGGTGGCTGCTTGCTCTTCAGTTTGTTTGTTTCTTAGGTGAAAAACTGACTTCTTCTAGAGCAGGTTACAGTCACTGCTGTGGACCTTAACCAAGTATAAAACAAATGATTCAGGGACTGTGACACTGCAGGCAGTTAAGAGGAAAACCCGCAGCCCATCTGATTCTAGACCAGCTATGTAAAGTATGTTGATCTGTATCACTGTCAGTGTGGCATGGACCGACTCTGGGGGCTGTTAAACAAGATTTTGCTTCGGAAGCGCTGGACTCAATAAGCGATGAGTCATTTTCAAGACTGAGCTGGAGATACTAAAAGGGCACAACGGATCAATTAAGAGCTTGTTTTCCATTTTAAGACTTTATTTCATCTCCCGTCACATTATATGTCAGTATTAATATTTATCAGTTCTCATTTATCCTGATGGGTTTAGCTCATTCTCACATCGTCGCCCTCTGTCAGGTTCGACAACTACTCTGCCAATGTTATGGTTGACGGGAAGCCGGTGAACCTGGGCCTCTGGGATACAGCAGGACAAGAAGACTATGACAGACTCCGCCCACTTTCATACCCACAGACGGTAAAAAAAAAAAAAACAGCCAGAGAATGCTGTGTTATATTTCATCCATTGTGATTCTATTGATTTCAGTGGTGCTCTTACATAATCCTTCTGGAAAGTTTGGGTGCCCAGAATGAATGAGGAAGTTAGAGGAAAGCAAAATGCCGCACCTTTGTACACCATGAACACAAGAGTTTCCACTGTTCCCATCAGGAAGTGATACTTATGGGCTCTGATTGTTTTCTTTTTTTCTCGCCAGGATGTGTTTCTCATCTGCTTTTCGCTTGTGAGTCCTGCCTCATTTGAAAACGTCCGTGCCAAGGTGAGAAGAGTCTTATGACACGGTGTTAGGATTGTTCTCAAGGGATGACTCAGATTTGTAAAGATTTATTTTCACCCACATATTTAATTACTGGTTTCTGCTGAAAACCCAGATGTGTCTATTAGATCAGTAATCATCATCTTATTCTTCACAGTTTCATTATTAAAGTTAGAGGTTTTGATGTTGGTGTACGTTATGAAACACTGAAAATTACACATTTAAAAGAGGTCGAGACATGTTGGTTTACCTTGCCAGTGCCATCTAATGAAATAATTAGAGTTAAAACCATTTGTTTACAATCACTATACCTAAAGACTGTGTCAAAAAGTGAGTGTGTGTGTGCTGTGGGTTTGCCAACCATCTTTGGGCATGGGTCGGGGTATCTGGTACCACAAAGACGGCACCTTTTTAACATCTGCTGTACAGCTGTCCTGCTCCAAGAAGGTTTAGATTGTTCAACCAACCAATCAGCTCATTGAAATAACATGATGGACAGAAGCCACTGCATTGACAACAAAGTGACACATAACAAGTGCAGGCTGAAGGTTACTAATCGGAAACCATTATTACACAATTGGTCCACGCTAGGTTTAAAACGGGTTGACCACATTTAGAATGGATGATATTCACACACATTAACCGCACTGAATGTCGTCACTACTGACTGACTGGTTCAGTATGGCCAGGGTTTACCCTCATAGGCCACGTTCAAACCATCAATGGCCCTGCATGGAAAAAATGCAGCCCCCTCATTCATTTCAATGGAGCCAGTCCATCCACGCAGCGGGGGTACCAACATGGTGGGCTCCGCAACACAACAGTAGTTTAAACAACGCGGTCCCACCAATGCAGCCTCCTGCTCTGTTTTAATGCAGGGCTGTTTTCCACACACTGCAGCTCAGTTCAACATGAGGCGACTTTGTGAATTTGAACTCTTAATCGACTCTGTGAAATCATGACTGCAGATGAAGAATATGCCAGCGGAGCCGTATCTGCACACTGTTCATTGGCTCCCAATAAATTATAAATGCAACGTTTTGTTCAGACTGAGCTAATCGAAGTGCCTTATTTATGCAGTGAGATCATCGGTTTTTGTAGTTTTTTGATGTAGTTTTTGTCTCAAGCTAGTGTGGCAGTAAAAAGAGCAGCAGTCAGTTCGTTTGCAGTACTCCGTCGGGACCAGAACATGTAAATGTCCAAAAAAGTTGGGACTCTGTATCAAACAAACTATGTTAACCAACAACAATTTTATGACGCGTTCCTGAGCCCGTGTAGTAATATCCTTTCATGTGTTCACAAAGGGGTGAATTTAGCTCCATCCTTGCTTATAAACGACTGAGTCTTTCCAGGATGCTCCTTTCATACCCAATCACGATACTCCCACCTGTTACCAATCAACCTGTTTACCTGTAGAATGTTCCAAACAGGTGTTTTTGGATCATTCCACATCTTTTCCAGTGTTTTGTTGCTCCTGTCCCAACTTGTTTGAAACATGTTGCTGCATCAAATTCAGAATAAGCAGATATTTACAAAAATCAATGAAGCAGATGAGCTCAACATGAACTATATTATATTTGTACTGTTTTCAATTGAGTATATGTCAAAAAGGATTAGCAAGTTATCACACTCTGTTATGTTTTACACAACGTCCATTACTTCTGGGAGTTGTAGTTGTATTATACTATCATTAAATTTCTCTAAAAGAATCGCCAGTATCTTTTAGAGTAAGAAAAAAAAAAGAGAGAGCCAATTGGTAACCATCTTTTTTGACACCAGTTATCTAGCAGCAAAAATGTTCAATTTAGTTAAACCAGGTAACTCAAATAAAGCCAGTTTAAAGTCAAAGTCACTTTAAGACTTTTCACATTAACAAGTTAAAACGTGCTGTAGTTTGAAAGTGCAGAAAGTTCTGGTTTGCAGCTTTAAATCAGCTATAATCAATATTGTAATATTGATATTACTCATTGTAGAAATTGCTTGTTCAGGATGACATAGACAGGTTTGGTGCGTTTTACTCCTAACCTCTCAGTGTTGTGGTTTCTGTGCAGTGGTACCCTGAGGTGAGACACCACTGTCCCAACACTCCCATCATCCTGGTGGGTACCAAACTGGATCTGAGAGATGACAAGGACACTATGGAGAAGCTCAAAGAGAAGAAACTCTCTCCCATTACATATCCCCAAGGACTGGCGATGGCCAAAGAGATTGGTAACAACACCTGTCAACTTAACTGCAGTTTCTGCACCCCACCCCCCCCACCCCGCTGAAATATTTAAAGAAAACAAATATGTCTGTTTCACCAGGTTCCGTCAAGTACCTGGAGTGCTCAGCCCTGACTCAGCGTGGCCTTAAAACTGTGTTCGACGAGGCCATCCGGGCCGTCCTCTGCCCTCCACCCGTCAAGAAGAAGGGGAAGAAGTGCACTCTCCTCTAAGACTTCCTCCACTGGAACGGTTACAGGGGAACATGACCGCTAGTGGTGAGGGTGGCTGAGGATCACAGGAGAAACACACAAGTATACACACAAAAAAACGATGTACTTCAGATTCTTTCCTTCCATAAGTGTAGCTACAGCAGTTATACCAACTGTTTCCATGAGAAATTTGACACAGGGGTCAGATTTAGGAGAAGGGGTTAGAAGATCATAGACCCTAGTTCTTTCCCAATAACGTATACTGTATAGACACGTGAAATGAAATTCTCGAGGCCTTCTAAAATGGATTGGATGTTTTGTAAAATGGACTGTGGAATGTTTTCAAATTGTTCTTCCACTGGTTGTCCACTTTTCTTTTTTTTTTGTTTACAGTCTTGTTTGTTTTGAGTGGAAGATATATTGCCAAATACATTGTGCAGACGTGCTGTATTTTAGCAGAAAAGAGAACCTCTGTTCGATTGTCTCACACCTTCAAACCTTCGAAATCCAGCTGACAGTTTGCTGTTGTGTGCCACTGTTTGCTCAGCTCCACCATCTGTAGCATTTTAGCAGTTTTCAGTTTCACTTTGCGAGGGCGGTCATGTGTCATCGCACTGTCAACAAGGAACTTGAAGTAACCATCTGTGAAGTTCTTTTCGCCTCAAGTTAGTTAGTTTGTTTTCAGTTGCAGCACATGATTCATGTTAGTTCATTCGCTCTCAAGGATTGAGTGACGCCTGAGACATATTGAAAATGCAAGCTGGGAACAGATCTTCCGACACCAACAGTGCTATTACACCCTTAAAAATCAAAATGATCCAGTATTTTATGTTTGGCTCCAATTGGACCTGTCAAGTTTCTGGTGTTTTTCTTTCCTCTCTGCAATAGAAGTGTCTCAACTGTGTAGCTGCCCAGGAGTGCAAAGCTGAAACCCTTTATTAGATATTGGATTAGAACTGTGTCGGTGTTTTGGTGGCGGGGAACAAGAGCACCTTTAATGCTCTGTGGGCATTTATCAGAAACCTTTTGTGCAGCACATTTTGATTTCTAATAGCATCACTACTGGCTAAGCAACGTCACTAAGAAGAGCATCATTAATGCCTGCTAATAACAGTAACAAGCTACTGTCGGTTATGATGTAGTATACAGCGTACTCATCTTTTTGTTATAATCATGTGATTTGACTATTTTGTATCTTTCTTCACAGAAGTTACACTTCACTCACTGTATTGTTAAACTAACACTATGAATATCCTTTGTTTATTACCTCTACAGTTAACGCTACCTTAATCTCCCTACAAGCCTAGCTTTTTGTAATTAATGCTGATAGCATGTATGTGCAACATATACTGAAAACTAAGACTAGAAACGCTACAGTTATATTTTTTGCCTATTTACAAAATGTATTTGAACTACTAGATCAGGGGTTAAGTACATGTTGCTCATCTGTATTGTATTCAGACATCAAGCTGTGCTTTAATTCAAGCCAATGTTGTGACTCTTTAGTTTTATGGATAAAAGCTATTGTCACTTTTTGAAAAAGCCAATAAATTCAAGTAAGACAGACTCTATTCTGCCTGTTTGTTTGATAATGCAGCCCCAGTTTTCTTTTCATGAAACATAAATGAGAAAGACTGACCTATAAATAGAGCTAATGCTTCACTCAGACTATACTGGAATATGTAGATGCACAGGGTTCATATACAGAAACTTGCTGGATTGAACAGGTAAAAAAAAAAACTCGAAACAGTCCCTTTTGACCCCTTAGTATCTTTGAGATAGATATGGTTCCGTTCAGTCTGCTCAACATGCGCTGTCCAATGTGACATATGACCAAACATTTTATAACGAGGCCAAGGCAATATTCTGTGAGCTATGTGATAAAAACCTTGCATGTTTATATAAGAGGATACTTTTTTGCATAGAATGGAATGTTATCTAAAAGACTGAGATCATTTTTAATTATTGTAACCATGAGTTAAGATACTTATTCTACTAATAAAACAAAACACCAGAAGCACATCTTAAGACTCATGTTCAGCCCAGAACTTAACAGTGAAGAGGCAACCTGTAAAATCTAATGCAATCCAACAGCTCAACCAGAAATTCTACTTTCACAAAGTTTACAATGTTCAGTTCACACTCTCAGAGGTATTCAGGTATCTATATGTTTATGACTGTGGCTGTTTGCAGTGATGTACTGAACTTCTTGATACTGAGAGGCCTTAACGGTTCTTCCAATTAACGAACATGACAACAAATTGAACAGCAAAATCTTCTTACATCTAGAATTAGTGATAGATCTGTTGTATTAAATTGTACAGGTGCACCTAATAAAGTGGCCAAGGAACATGTATGTATTTCAGCTTGACAAAGCACCCCATTTGACAAAAAACTGGGCTATTTTTTTTATGACAGTTTGGCACTTTTAAGGCTATTTTTGGGAAACATCCCACAGAGAGGACAGTTCTTTCTGGTGTGCATGTAAATAACAACACATGAAAGAAAGAACTTTTTTTTAATTACAAGATAAATCAAAACATTGTATTGTCAACATAATTGACGATTCATAAACCCACAAGGTTTTATAATACACTTGGCACAGAATCAAAATCTGAAATTAATTTACTCCTCATGCAAAACACATTTTACAATTATTGTACATGTGAATATTTTCTCATCTTCAGTCGCTCACTGCTTTCGACCAAGCCCAGATCAGTCAGTCTTGTTGTTGTGGTTCAGGAATCGACAAATCGTAACAATGTCCCAGAAGTTGTAGGAATGCTGGGAAGAAAACAGAGGTGTTATTCAGTATATTAAGATGTAGCTTACAACTACAGGAATCCCCAGTGTTCTCAAACTGGTTGGGCTCATTGGTGAATAGAGGTAACAACGGTTGCCTTGACTTGTGAGTTTAAGCAATCATATCTGTGTTTTTGAAGGTTTTGACAAGACCAGTGTGCACATATTTTAACACCTGAGAGCCAGCATGTAGCCTGTGGGGAACAGAAAACCCCTCAATTACTGGACTGAGAGGATCATAAAAGAGAGAGCAGCTGCATGAAGTACCTATCCTTTTTCATTTGACAGATGGGCTTAACTCAACTTGTGCAAAACCTCAAATTAAGAATCAAGACTTTTACGAATCAACAGCATGCGACCTGTAAAAACCAAATATTACCTCTCTACCAGCTCTGCACCAACAATGTCATGGATGTGGTATTTCATGTGGAATTTCACATGTGAAGTTGTTCGCCTCTCTTCCAGCTCTGCCTTTAAGACCTCGCTATATTTGGACTTCTTCACCATGCCGAGCACTGCTTTACGACCTGACAGGGAAAGCGGTTATGGTTAGACACAAACCATTCCAATTAGCAAGGCACTGTCAAAAATAACATAAAAAATTAGACATTTACATGTGACATCATGAATGCAAAGTATTGTTGAGGCTTTCTTGACACTCACCTTGTATAAAGTACTTTGTGAATTTGCCAGAGTTGGGAATGGAAAGCCACCAGCTGCCTGCGTCCCTCACAGTCAGGACGCCTGACTTAACCAGCTGCCTACATGGTGAGAAAATAATGTGTGTGGTCTTTAAAAAACACGGAAAGTAAAACAAAGCTCCAAACACAGGAGAAAAACACATCAAGTTAAACCATTTAACACCCATATTTGGTTTCTGTTTTTTTTTTTTTTTTTTTGGCCATTTAGTGAAAATATACTGTGCTGCTTTAAACTAAGACCTGGTTTTCATAGCTGCATTATTACTCAGATGCAAAGTACAGGGTTTCAGTTTAACAATTTTGTTTAATGATAGGTGTGGCTTTCTCAAACAATGAGTCATTTTTGAATTAATCCTCAATAAAAAAGAAAATCATGAGACAGACGAGAGTCTTTCATACGTTATTTCAGAGTCTGTGAACAGGAACTCCCTGAGCATCTTGTCTTTGCTGAAGCTCAGGTCCATGCAAGACGACAGCACTTTCTCCAAGAACTTCTCCACGGTTGCTCGCGTCGCGCTGCCCTCCTCTCCTGCCAGCACTTTGGCCTTGTAATCTGACGCAAAAATCAGCCCGAAGGCTTCCACGTCGAACCCGAGCTGGAACATCAGCAGCTCTCCTCGCTCCCGCAGCTTATTCTGTGGACCACAAGGAGGGCAGCGGGTTGCATTTTCACATTCAGATGAATGAACATATGATTTTTCTGACAGCAAAGAGCCATCTTACCAGCTCCTTGTCCACCAAAGTCTTGTCACTGTGTATGCTGTAGAGTTGGTGCTTAAAAACAATTTGAGGCAAGGTGTCGTTGAAGAGCTTCCGGGGGAACAGTGTCATGAGGTACTCCAGGGTGGATTTGATGTCAGTTGGTCCTTCGAGGTGAAGAAACAGATGACAAGTGAATTTTACATGCTTAAATTAGGTATCAATTAAAACGGAATTAGCCGTTGAGCAATGAGCACCTACCATCCCCGTTACTGACAGCTCCAAACTTCTCTGTGCCATTTTTTCTTTTCTTCACCTTGAAAGTGTCTGAAATAAGCGCCCGTTTCCTGTTCATACCTGGAGGAGAAATAATGGCTGAGAAATCATGACTTGCAGAATTCACCTGTTCAAGCAGCTGCTTGTCTCAACGGACCTCATGAAACCGTTTTATATGGGCTTTCAGAAAAACAGCTATAAAAAATATATGACAAACCCTCCCCTGCCAACTTTTAAACTTGCTTATACATAACGGTTAGTTCTCCTTTAGACGCTTGCGTTTTCTAAACGGGACAAACAAGTGTCATGGTCAAATTTAGCAAACTGTTAGCTTGTAATCCGTTAAGAATTTAGCTAACTCCTACTTGAAGATTCCGGTTAGCAGCTAGTTCAGGTCTTTAACCCAAATAAGGAAACGCATCTTTATGACAGGCACACAGTTTGGCAGGATCCATCGGATCAATCACTTGTTCTGTCTTTCTTGTGATAGCCATGCTAATGCAGCTAGCTAGCTAACGCCACTTTGTGTATACACTGAACACAAAAATAACACTTATTTGACCAGTCAAACCAGTTGAAACACTTACCTGATAGCTAATAAACAATATAATAAGCAATAATATCGCTGTTCACATCGCTCTGATCCCATTCAACGCCACACAGCGTTCACGGCAACAAGCAACAACTTTAAAGGTCTTTAAATGGTCTTTAAATTTTTGCAGGAAGTGCCTCGGCTACCAACAAGCGGATTGGACGACAAACTGCACCCGGAAGTAGCGTTAGGTTTGGTGTTAGCTGTTGATGCTAGTTAGCCCCCCAGCTAGCGAAACAGACGCACTGTATGTGTTCTCTCTCTTATTCACTAACATTTGCCTTTTTCTGTTTCAATTAGGCTAAAGAGGCTGAAATATCAGATTTTCGACACAAAACCGTGGTCGCTATTGTGACAGCACTGACAGAAATGTAACGTTTGCTGCTTTTGTTGTGTATGCTGAGAAAGGTACGTTTTCCCTTATTTACCGGTGATTTAGTTTGAAAAAAAGTAGTTTAAATAATAGTGGCAAGGGAAAGTATAGCTAACTGTTATATTTGGAAATTTTCAGTATACAATACTCACTGGTAATCCTGCAATCCCACAATGCAGATGCACTTCTACACAGTCAATACAAACATAAACATCTTTAATTATGAAAGCGTTCACTCACACAAACACACACACGCACAACAGACAGATCAGGAGGTGATGTGGTGAATTGGGGTGCATTCAAAGTTAAACAAGATAAACTTTGTTTATCCCATGCAGGGAAATTGGAAGTGTCAGAGGGGCAAAAAGAAGTACAACAACAGATTCATAATATAGTAATTAACCTTAAAAACTGTACACACGATAAGTATCTATTATAATCAGTATGAAGCATGAACTGCAAAGTGTACTAGGACACATAACCACAAGTTAAGTGAGGAGACAAGGAGGTTGCAATATATAAATACAAAAATGACACTTGGAAGAATGGGTTCAGGTGGTATGTGAAGTGCTTGCAGACAGTAGTGTTATCAGCACAGCCCTGTCTCTTTCGTGACAAGTGATGATGAACAAAGCATATTTTGGCTTTCCTGCAAGACCATCGAGAAGATATGAATAATCACCGGCTTGTTTGATTGCTCTTTTCCCCATTAGGTAGCAATGGACCGCCACAGATCCCACAATCACAACTCCAGCTACCATAACCGCCAGTCACCATACAAAAGAGAGGGAGATAACAGTGGAAGGTATCATAGTGAGAATCAACACTTCAGACCAAGCCACCACTACCACCAGCAGTATCAGTCTGGACCAACCCCCGGGCAGAACCCACCCAGCTCTGGGAGTTTGAGCACCAGAAGGGAGCTTTATGAAAGAGACTTTCCTGTGTACAAGCAGCCCGTTGAGGTCGGGTGTTTCTCCCTGGACTCTGAGCGCAGATTCTTCAATGACAGCAGGCAGATGAGATACTATGCGGAGCCTGACAGAAACCCTAACTTTGACCTGAGGGATGGATACAAAGACCGCTTTATAAAGAGGGACGACAGTGTGAAGGAGAAGCTGGACCACCTCCTGCGCTGGATCTCGGTCAACAGAGCTAAGCTCAGGTCAAAGGCGACCACGGCCTCGTCATGGTAAGTGCCATTGTGATCTACAGTCTCTAATCCCACCACCTCCAGCCACAGCATCGTTTCCTGTTGATCACGTATCCTTTCATCAACCTCTGCTCTTCCCAGTGTTTTGGACGTCGACTTTGTGACGTGGCGCGGCCATCTGACCAAGCTGCTGACCACTCCCTATGAGACGCGGGAGGGCTGGTTGCTGGCGGTCACCAGGTTCAGGGGCACACTTTACATCAGTGAGGTGGAAACAGAAGCTGCTCGTAGGGAGAGAGAGAACCGCACAGAGAGGCATGAAGAGATGATGTACTGGGGATACAAATTCGAGCAATACACATGTGCAGGTGGGTGGGTTTATATGATAGAGTGCTCTAGTAGCTGCTGTTTACTTTGTTTTCTTTTAAACCTCTATTACTGATAAATTATCGTATTGATTAGCCGCCTTGCATCAGCTCAGCTATGACGCTTCACAAGCAGAAGCATTTGGTTTTATATTTAGTCACAGCAACGGGAGCCCATTTCTGCTGGGAATGAAAAACAGTGGGTGACAAAAAATAAAAGTATTAGTACTCTTGAGTAGCAGTACTCATGGTATTTCAAAATAAGACACTAAATCATCATTTTACTGTCTCGGTTTTGAGATAGCAAGACAAAATTAGAAATTTTAAGTAAAAAAAAAGTAATGAGGGAGTACACAGGTCGGTATTTTTATGTATTATCATTTTGATTATGTCAAAATTCTGACTTAGTATATTTTGACTTAATTATGACTTAATATCTCATACCTTTGCACTCAAATAATCAGAGCTTTGACTTTATTTTGGACATGACTCCCTGTCCAGCTGTATGGCTGCACATGGACAGAATTACTGTGCATTTCACAAGACACGACAAACACTGTGTGCAGGCCCAAACTGTGCAACCCTGTTACCAACGAACCTGTTTACCTGTGGAATGTTCCAGACAGGATTTTTTTTTTGTTGTTGCTCCTGTCCCAACTTGTTTGAAACAAAGTTTGCTGGCATCAAATTCACAAAAAAACAATGAAGTCGATGAGGTCAAACATGAAATATGCTGTCTTTGTACTGTTTTTGACATTACAAAGACAGACTCACAGTGAGCATTTTCATCATTCTGCTAACACTCCTCGCTTTGTATATTTCTCTCTTCCTGGCAGATGAGCTTCCATACACACCATTCTGGCTCATTCTGCTACATTTGACACACAAACTCAAATCGTATAAGGCACACACAGTGATAAGCCCATGTTTAAATGATAACACTCACCTTTGTCCATCCCTGCAGATACCGTCCACAGTTCACCTGACCCAGGTGGAGTGGTTAACACTAACGAGGCCTTCTGCACTGTGGTGCAAACTCGGCTCGCAGATCACAGACTTCTGTTCTCTGGTGAGGTGGACTGCCGGGATAAAGATCCCAACGCTCCGGCTCCGCCTGCCTGCTACGTCGAGCTGAAGACCTCCGCAGAGATCTGCACCCCCAAGCAGCGCAGCAACTTCCACAGGTAGATGATGAAACAGTAAAACATTGCGTAATCGGCTTTTTTCATGTTGCGCTGTCTGATCTATGATTTATCCATTCTAAGCTGTTTTAAAATGATTTTTCCTCATTTTGGTGGTTCTCAGGTTCAAACTGCTCAAATGGTGGGCGCAGTCTTTTCTCCCTGGAGTCCCTCGCGTTGTGGCAGGTTTTCGGGATCATGACGGAATGGTTGTCACAGTGGAGACCTTTCCCATCTCCAAGATTTCACATCTTATCAAGGTAGTGTAGTTGTTTGCAGTGATTCACGACTGGTCATGAATAAATAAAAGCTCACTAGATTGATTCCAAATTTTTTCCCTTTTTTCTGTCTTGTTTTTCTTCTGGACAGAATGAACACAACTGCTGGAAGCCAACAGTCTGTATGAACTTCTGCTGTGATTTCCTTTCTTTTGTGAAGCGAGTAGCCACTGAAGACAATCCAAGGTGAGCTGCAATGAGTACGAGGAGTGCGTTGCGAACCTATTTTAATGTTGAGCAAATCTATTTTAAGCCCTCTGTGTTGAATCATTGTTTCCCCTCCAGTGTGGTGTACCTGTTCTCCTGTGAGCCCCACAGAGATGTGACCTACTCCATCCACAGGGACTCCCAGTATTCCTTCCTGCCTCACTGGTATGTGGAGGAGATAAGCAGAAGTCAGGACTCACACCATCAGTTCTGATTTACAAACAAGACACAGTCAACTGGGACTGTTAATTCTGACCTGCAGTCAAGGAGTGGTGTGTATACAGTTGTATTCCTCCTCTCAGAGTGGCTGTGTGGGTTCAGGTTGTGTCCCTGTTCACTGCTACATGAGCCTCTGGAGGTATGTTTATTTTTTATTTGTCAGAACTGAGCCACGTTCTTTCCATTTTGTACATGCATGTGGTGATTTGAAATAAACAGTTATTAATGATG
This sequence comes from Chelmon rostratus, assembly GCF_017976325.1. Lineage (NCBI taxonomy): Eukaryota > Metazoa > Chordata > Actinopteri > Chaetodontiformes > Chaetodontidae > Chelmon > Chelmon rostratus. The sequence goes on along the minus strand of NC_055674.1, from coordinate 11,679,545 downwards.
TCAACAATGATGTCAACAGTTTCTCTCATATTTTTATTATTCCTTGGTTACAATAATTTAAACCCCAAAACAGTGGAACGTTAATTGAAAAAGAAAAGTTAGAAAAGAATGTAAGTAAAAAATAACTGGGATGTAAATAAGTGACGGTGACTTCAAGTAAGTACTGCATCAGTAGTTGCAAAGTATTTCCATGTAAACTTACAAAGAAAGAAGAAAAAAAAAAGAAAACCATAGCTACTTAGTGTTGTAAATGTGTTACTTCCATTGTTTTATTACTAACGGTGACACATTGACCAGTTTTGGACTCCTCAGCCATGAAAGGTGGGGCGAGCCGTTCTGGATAAAGATTGTTGACATTTGCTGAATTTGAAACTCTGTGTTCATTCTGTGTGTGTCTGAAAATGGGGAACAAACAAAGTAGCTCGGGCTGAGCCGTAAGGCGCTATTCCAGCCAATCAGCTACAGGCGATGCTCATGCACAGAAAGTCGGGGAGGGGAGATGATCTAAGGCTTGCAGAGTTATTAAAGTGCACCTTTGACATGAAACCAAAAATCTCTTTGCATTATGCATCATAATCCGTTTTGTGGCACTGATCCGCATACAAAGGGTGTACCTGTGGACAGCAGGTGTGTGTGACTGACTCGGACTGAACTAAATGGTGGAGGAGCTCAAATCTGGTAAATAATGTCATTTCACAGTATCCTCGCCACTGGCACCGATTATTATACTGAACAGTCAAAAGGCTGTGATCTCCTAAACATTACAAAGTAACAGAGAGCTAAAACTCCCACGTTACCTGTTAACCTGTCGACCAGTTTAACAACAAAAGAAGGGAATTAGCTCTCAAATGGTTTTAAGATGAAAGGCAAGAAACATCCATTCACCAAACCAGAGAATGGGCTCTGTGATACTGTGTATTACTGCAAGTACTAACCACCCTACACAAAGCAGAACACTGAGGTAAATAATGGAAGACACCTGTGCGACAAAATGTTCATACTGACTGTTTAAATCATGAAGATAGCTGAGTGCATGACGTGTTTGTGTAAAATCATCAACAGTCATTAAAGTGCTCAACAGTTCATAGTCCAGTCTGTCTGTGGATATAATTTAGAGGCACTTACACTAGCATCCACTTCACATTTAACTTTTACTCTCAAACTGCGGAACGTTAAGCACTCATATTCCCATTTATACTAAATTCATTTTTCCTTAATGTGAATGTTAGAATCAAAACCTTTCTGAGCTGGAAAAGTAGGTGCAGACTTTACACACAACTCTGTAAATATGAAGGGAGCTCTCCACTTTCACTGTTCCTGTTAGTACTGCCAATTTGTGAGTAATAATCATGACATCTTAAGTCAGCACGTCTATCTGGCTGGAATTTCATGTGGTTTCTATCAAACGCAGTTAAATTCATAGTTAAAACCTAAGGCAAAGTGTGAAGGGTGGTACAGTAGCTAACGTCAAGGCAATACGTACGTGGGTTTGATATTTTGAGAAATATGCTTCCTTTCTGAGATTTTGATGACAGGACTGACACCACTCTCATCTGTGAGAGCGATCAAGCCTCTCCACTAGTGAGCTAGCTACGGCAATTAGCCACAACATTAAATCCACTGACTGGTGACGTGAATAACATCAAACATCCTCAATACTGCGGATTCCCTCATGAAATAACGTGATTTTTTTCCAAAGTAGTTTTAAAATGTTTTGGAAATTTCATAATGAGATATGATTTCAATTGTATGTGCATCACTTTATAAAATGAGGACATTGGTCTTCATCTAGTGCAAATGAAAGCACTCTGAATTTGTGAATGCAGAATTTTCCTTGAAAATTCGACTAAATTCAGCTCCTGTAAGATCACTTTGAAAGGTTGGTCTGCACAGATGGAACCAGTTAAAGGTAAACAAAGAGAGTATTTTAAGTATTACACCCACTCTTGGTTATGGTGCATCTTTTGGGTGAGTGTGTGAATCCGTGGCCCTGAAGGCACAAATCCAATCCATTAATACAACATTTCTGTGGCTAAAACAATTCCTGGCATTAACTGGTGGTGTCCTGACGGAGTGTTGTATGGGCTTCACTGCTTCAGTTTCCTATTCAGGCCCATGACTTTGAAGGTGGCAGCAGTGATTTTCTCGTACACAACAAACATGAGGGCAGCCGTCAGTACCGTCTGCAACAGCTTGGCCTCCAGGCCTTTGTACAAACCAAGAACGCCATAACTCCTGTACGAAGGGAACAAATGTACAATAATGAGCAGCTATCATAACATCTTCACCGCTGTGCTCAGCGTGTCGCAGGATGTGTTTGTGTTTGTAGATGCACTCACTTGATTCTGTCCGTGAGCAGGGACAAAATGTTCGCGAGGCCTCCAATCACACCGCCTCTGCCTTGACTTTTGTACTGGCCGAACTGATGAGAAAGCATCAAAACAGCAAAACAGGTTGATTTCTTTTCCTGCGTTGAGATTCTTTTTTTTATTAAGTGTTATGAGAAATTGAAGCTATTGTGCACGATTAACATCTGCATGGTGTACAAAATAAAGTGATTACAGAGGGCATCATTTAGTTTCTATTGTTTTTACATAGAAACACCAAACAGGAAGATTTGACAACAGAAAAATATAGAATATCATCAGGCTTATCCATAAACATAGCATAGTACTTACTCTCAGGATGGCCTGAACTGTCTGAAGAGGATAGGTCAGGGTGGTAGCTACGGCCTTGGCAACAGCTCCAATGACAAAGATCTCTGCTGAGGATATCTGTGAAAGGAGACGAAGAGTTAACCTACTCATACCCATAATTGTACAACATGACTATTTGATTGATTGAAGTTCAAAGCATAAACTGAACAGTGTCATTATTAGATTAAATGACTTGATATTACACAAATCAGCACCATTAAAATTTATTTTTGGCCGTGCTAGCAGTTAGGCTCGAGGGATGTCAGCAGACCGTGTTTACATGGCGGCCATTTTTCTCTGGGTGGAGGAGGGTGGGAGGCTCAAATGCTGCTATCAAAAGGATTATGTTGTTCTGGACGGACGGATTAAAATTAAATGCTAAATCATTCTAACTATTCATCAGACACCACCAACAAAACAAAATTTTAATCTATCCAATATTGTACAAATACCTGCAAAACTAATTAGAACACCATCAGCCTCAGCTGTACATTGTGTTAAGTGCTAATTGGTGCAAACCTCCTAAACGGATGTGAACATGGTAAATATTACACATGTTAACATCAGCATTTGAGCAAAGTGGCATTAGTATGTAGCTCAATGCACTGCTGTGCCTCACAGAGCAGGTAGTAAGGCAGTAGACCCACAGCCACAAGATTACCGTAGCTTTGATAAAGCATTACTGTTCACAACGATGTCTTTCTTGCGTCCTCTCACCTGCACCCCTCCTTTCCCTGCCTTCCTCTTCATGGCCTCATATAACATGAACTGCACAGCCGGGTTGAAAACCAGCATGAGAGAGGGCAGAGTGCTGTTCCACAGAGTTCCCAAGCCCTCATTAGCTATGATCTGTGAGAAAGCATCTGAGAGGGAAAGCCCAAAAACATAAGGGTTTTATAAATGCACAGTAACAAAACAAACGCATCTGAACTGTTCAACTATAATACAGATATATATATTTATATATATGCATGTCACACACCAAATATGCCACTGTAATGGGTCTGATGGAGGTCTTCATCTCTGAACTTGGCCCCCTGCATCTTCAGTCGAGTGTTGACCACCCACATGGGAGTGGTCAGGATCACATTCACCACGCCTGCGTGAACAACAGATCGTTAGCTTTCTTGATGCGCTCTTGAAGGCACCTTCTGGAGTTTTGACCTCTAGTGGCGCTACGGTGCAGCTCTTTTTTTTTTTTTTAAAGAATGGTACACATCTTACAAATTCTGTATCAACTGTATCACTTTATTGCACAGCCCCACTTAACCGTAACAAACAGAAACGTAACTTTTGTTTGTTTAGAAGAAAACTCTACAGTGCAACTGTGACTGCTCCAGTTAACACCTTTAGTACTTAATGGTTGCCTTTAGGTCATTAATAATGATTTGTTTCATTGTATATGTGCTTACCTGATATAACCCCCATGAGAAGGTCTTTGCTGGCTCTGGACTTGCCTGGACCAGATGCCATTAGCCTCTTCAGCGTGTTGAAGGTGTAGAAGTACACAAAGTTGGAGCAGCAGAGGCTGGAGATGACTGGTAACCAGCCTCTGTACAGAGACTGACTGGGAGAAGAGGTGGAAAGTCAGTCAGTTTCAGGTGTAGTTTAGACATGTGTTACTGACAATAAATGTCTGCTGCACTTACATTACATTAGTGCTTCACTTGGCTGTGCAGATCAAACCAAGAGGCTTGTATCTAAGAAACAAGCCATAATTTAACATAACACAAAACTATACTTACAGGCCTTCTTCCTTTGCGATCTCAGCCAGGATGAGGGGGGTAGAGGTAGACCTTCGCTTCTCATCCACTGAAAAACAATCATAAAAGTGGCAAAGGTCAGTGAACATGTCGCCTGAATGAGGTGAACGTCGAGGGCAAACTGAGCACGACTCAGCCTCAACAGCCATGTGATGCTTTTTGTGGCTCTGGAGAAGCTTTCTGAAATCTGAAGAAATACCCCAGGTGATGCCACCAGGGCAGTGGTGGAAGAGGTACTCAGATCAGAATACACTGAACGTACCAAAACTAAAAGTAATGCAGTATTTCAGAAGAATGTATATTACTGGATTATAATTGTCGATACATTTATGCATTACTTTACCTTGAAGGTGGGAAACGTGGGGCTGATTATTACTACTTTATATACTTTATCTTCTGTGTTGCTTGTGAATTTTTCCCAGGGATCAATGAGCTTTTACCTTAATCTGTAATATGACGCCATCATTTATTTGTTGACTCAATGCCGGGTTATGAAACTAAATCTGCAAAGCAACTAGTAACTTAAGTTAGCAAATAAAGGTGGTTACAATAATTACCCCCAGACTTTAGTGGAGGAGCAGATAATTTTAATACTCAAATAAAGTACAAGTTCCTCAAAATTGTCCTTAAGAACAATGCTTGAGTAAATATCTCAGATAGAAAATGAAGGAAGTAAGTTAAGTAAATAAGATTGTGTCACCTCTCCAGAGCAGAACATCACAAGGTGCTTCGTGACACAAAAAAGGCAACAAACATAATAAACATAAAGATAAATAAATGAACATCACACAGAGGCCAGTCTTAACAGGTGAGCCTTCTTAAAAGGTGTCCAGAGTGTCAATAATTTGGCTCATGAGGAATAAAGTAAGGATATCTTGGTCCCATCTTTATGGAAAAGTAATACTAAATTAGTGAAGTACTCCTTTACATCTTTAGGACTCAGCTATGAAGTAAATCTACACACTAAACTCACATAACCAACTTACTTACCCTGCAGTCTGCTTTTCGCTGTGTCCAAAGGGAAGAAGATACTCATGGCTGTCACGCTCCCCTAAAACACGAAGCATTATGAGTTATTGTTACCGACAACTTCAAATACAAAAGACAATGACAAAAGGCTCATCCGCTCCCAGTTTTACGTTTCATAAGATCGCTTTTTCTTCAACACCAGCGCTGCTAACATCGAGCTAGCTAGACCGAGCACAACCGCAAACTTCAGCCCACATGTGTCTGCGCTCACCATTGCACCTGCCACAGCATGGACCAGAGTCTCGTAAGACAGCAGGCCGACAGCGGAGCCACCGTTGCCAGACATCTCTGCAGCGTCTCCCGGTTAGTCTGCACGGACTGAGCACTGACGAGTTAGCGCTGTGTGACAAAAGGGGAGCTAATTAGTGGTCGGTCTGGTTTTGTAGCTGCAGGACTATCTAGCTAACTAACTAGATAAATATACACAGCAACGGCTCAATTGTGTTTCGAAGCCCAAAGGCGAGAAAACAGTACATAAACGTTTCCTGCCAGTCTCCATTCATAGGCTGAGCCGGGTTGACAACTTCTCTTCTTCCGCTCCTTTTTCTTCTGCTCTATATCTACTGGCAGGTCGCTATTAACTTTAGGCTGAATACCGCCACCTACCGACCAAGACTGTGTAATATCATATAGTTTTACCCTATTTCTTAAATTCTGCCCACCAGACCTTGTGTCTCGCTTAAGAAAATACCTTCCTGGTAACTTCTATTCCCCGTTATCTCTCTCAGACTTTATCGTGTAACCTACATGTTTTTTGTAGTTTGTTATATCCCCTGGTCTTCCTCCAACTTTTTCTCTCCACTCCTGTCTTCTTAATCACTGCTTTTACCTCTGCTTTTCCAAGTGGAACCCATACTGTTATTTCCTTTTGCTGGGCCCTTTTCACTACTTTATTGGCAAACTCATTCCCTTTCGAGCCCTCATGTGCTGGCACCCAACAAACCTATACATCTATACCACTCTGTGGAGTCTCAGTAATCTATAAAGATAGATAGATAGATATGCCTGCACACTCATCACATTTCACAGCATTTGATCAGATATACAGTAGTTAGGTAAATTATCATATATCATATCAATGGTGAAAGTTTTGCATGGCGGTCAACATGTTATGCATTTTTATAGTCAGTTAATTAGAGGTCGGCGGCAAAGTCTACTAATTCTTTTTTTAATGAAAGCGGGACACTTAAACCTTTACATCGATCCCATAGTTGTGTTTGTAGTAGTCAGGCCAGTAAGGGATCTGTGTGCCCTTCCATGACTGGCAAATCCAGTGGGGAAGCTGTGAGCAGTCACATGATCGGTCAAAAAGATGTAAAATTGTTCCTCACAGGGTTGAGGATTTATAAGAATTCATACACAAAGAGACCAGGCAAGAGGAGAATAGAATATTCCATAGACCATTAAGATGTCCAAAAATGTCCATTAAGCCCCCCCCCCCCCCCCTTTTTTTTTAATTGTGATGAACAAAAACACAGTTAAGGTGGTGCAAGCTGTCAGTAAATCCCCAGCCCCATCCCCTTCAGCTGTTTGTAGTTTTCATTGACTCATTTCCTGCATCTCTGTGATGTCACAAGGGTGCCGAAGTGAAGACTTTGTAAACATGGTTTGTTTAAATGGAGCTAGTAAAGTCAAGAAAACCAGACTTAATCACATGTTTTTATGAAGGTCTTGTTGTTCAGCCTGATGTTGTTTTAGCGTGTTTTTTTCCTTTAAGTAATCCTCACATTAGCTGTGTGCTTATGTTGTAAGTGTACTGGTCTGCATGGAAGTTAGTGTTCAGGTTTGTCTTTGAACCAGACTGGTTCAAAGTAGAAGCTACAGTTTGACACTACGATACAATGCCAGTTAGACCTTTTTTCTTTATATTTCACATTGTAATAATATAGTTTATTGTGATTATTTTGTCCACAATAGTGACGTATTTTCTAATTGTCTAATTGCCTATTTTCAGAAACCATCCAAAAACATTTGGCGACATTGGCAAGCATGGTGATATTGTTGGAGTAGGATTGTCCCTCTCTTCTGCAACAAGTAAAAACAAGAGTGGAGTACAAATATAGGAATAATACTCTTGCTCGATGCCGCAGAGAAGGAAGACCGCGCAGGGGAATGGCAGGAGAGGCCAGACTGGCAAGAGGTCCTGTTGACCAATACGGGTATGTGACAATATACGGGTAAAATCTGTCAACATTTTGATCAAAAGCATTGTATAAGACCATGAATAACCCTGAAACAGGACAAAACGTACTTTTCTCTTGACTACTTTATTGACACTTTAACATGGACCCTTTTTACGTCAAGCATGTTGCGGTGTCAATACTGTGGTAAACACAGATGTAGACCCTTCAGCCATGAGATGACCTGCTCCAACCTCTGAGCTATAACCACCCCCAATAGCATTGTTACCCTGTGATGCCCACCCCTAGGTGTGTGAGGTGGGGCCCAGCAGATTTGCCAGTGGGGGAGACCGAATATGAAGAATAGAATATGAAGAGGGATCTGCTCAACATCTACTCAGGCATGCAATCTACTGTCTTTATTATTGTTTTTTTTAATTTTGTGCAATGCAAATTTGGGTGACTTTAGTCAGTTGTTACTTGCGTACTAACAATACATTTGTATGTCTGTGTACACAGAGGAAGGAATGAGTGGGGCAGAGAGAGCAGAACCAATAATGACGAAGACATACGTCATCCTGCGGAAATACCTTAACAAAGTGCCTGCCCCAGCGATGTCCGAGATCAAACTGGAGTGGCCCTCCACTTTAGCCTCCTGACAGACATTGACATCCTTCAAAAACTGCAGGAGGCAATCAGTCGACGAGGACAGACCATCCTGGATTACTGTGCAACGCTGGACAACCCCAGGATCTGTGATGTTCTGGCCTGCTATGAGCCAGACTCTGACAAGGCTGCCTGCATCCTGCTGCTCCTAATGTCATACTTCAGAGAGCCGAAGGAGAATTTGATGCTTGAATTTGATGTAAGATTTTTTTATTCAAATATTTAATAATAATAATAATAATAATAATAATAATAATAATAATAATAATAATAATAATAATAATAATAATAATAATAATAATAATAATAATAATAACAATAACAATAATAATAATAATTACATTTGCATGGCACACTACTATATATCTGAAACGGATCTCAAAGTGCTCATAACACATGATGTGGTATCTGTTCATTTCAGGTGACATGATGAAGCCCTCTGGGTGGCTTATATCCATTGAGGGATATGTTGTGATGGGCCCACACCCCTTGTTTGTACATGGAGTAGCAGCTTTCTTCAGCAGCTATTACGTCTTCAACCTTGAGTATCCTGCCGCTGGATCGTCAACGCTGGAGTTCATTCAAAGGTCAGACCCTTTATTGAAAAGGATGTGTTTGTCATACTTCCAACAGGGTTGGGTTTAATTTACCAGCTGGCCAATTGCATGAAGACGCGTTTGAATGAGAAGCTGCATCTCAATGGGTTATCCTAAATAAATTGAAATTGAAATAGAGTGGCAGCGCATATTAGTACAGCCCCTTACAGTAGAAAAACAACAGAGCATGCCCAGACCACTTTGCCTAACGCCCGGGCCACGCAGCGGAAAAAAAACGGCGAGCCCTGGACTCTCTAGATGACGCATTGCGCTGCTCATGCCGGCTGTGTGGATACTCTAACCTGTTAGTGTGGACGCCGAAATGAAAACCATGCCGTAACGCCAAGCTCACGCTCTGCTCAGGCGTACTGTGTGGCCCGGGCCTAAGGCAAACCTGACCTGAGGCACCCTGGCTAAAGATGGCTAAAAATGATTTTATGATGAGAGGAAGATCCGACAAGTTTGGGTTATAGATCTATTAGGGTGTGATATGGGAAAAGGCACAGTTGAACACCTTGACAAATGTTGCCTGCAAGTCTATTTAAAACTGAAACTATCTTTGCTTATTAACAGGTGCTTCTTGGGCATCAATCCCGAAAGAGGCTCAAAGACCAAGAAGCGCACAACAATGAACCCTCATGTGAGCACCCTTTTGACGAAGCTCATTGACTTTGAGTGGGCATCATAGTTTTTTTTTTTTTTTTTTGCTGCAGGAGTTGTCAGGCTGAGTTTTGAATATTTCTTTTTGTATTTTTTTGAAGACAACACTACAAGATTTTTGTAGTGTTGCAACGCTGTTGCGTGGGTTATAGAATGTTTGAGACTGAGAGGAGCACATCACCCTTCTGCGACATCCCTTCATCGCTGTCTCTCTTACTCTCTTACCTTGGCAGGTAGGCCTCATTCCCATTCTCGTACTGTTATTGTGACACAGCTGGGTAGTCCGGACAAATGTTGCCTTTCTAATGTATTAAATTAAATAAAGTTAAAAAAGAATAACATGTCTGTTGCTGTTAATGAATTCTTGAATTTTTTGGCAGTTATGCTGAATAACCTTTTTTCTAAATAAATAGGAGGAGGAGTTGAAATTAGCACAACTTTAAACATCTACAGCCACAAAATGTGACTTAACCAGTAATAATCTTCCAGGAACATGATAAACCACTGACAGGGACCATTTTTTCTGCAATCAACCAGCAGGTGGCGCTTGAGTCCACTACATTTTATTATTGGGCCTCATGCACCTTGTACTCGCCATAAAGGTTTGGTTTCTTAAATTGTTGCACTATTTGTCAGCGCAGTCTGTCACAGAGTGGTGAACCCCTCCCCATCTTTACTTCAGAAAGACTCAATAAAATTTCTCAGTTTCCACATTTCAAATCTTAACTTCACAAACAGCTCTGAAAAGTGAATCACTGTTAAATATTTAATCATTGGCTTGTATTGAGCTGTTTGTTAATACAGGAGGATTGGACCAATGTTCGGGGAGTGCGTTTGCAGAAGACTTCCTGCGTCCCCGAAGAACTTGACTTGATGTTTTCTCGTGTGTGAACAGTGGAGACATACCTCTCCAGACAGAGAACATGGTGTACTGCACATCACTTGGAGGTTGATTTACCTTCACTCTCAGGGCAGCATGGTGGCTCAGGGGTTCACACTGGTGTTCTCTCAATGTCAAGACACTGCTTTATTTTTGCTTGATAAATATGGTTCCTGATCTGTGAAGGTAAATCAAAGTCAAAACACCTGAATTTGGCTCAATTTAATTTGTAGTCGCTAAGATATTAGAAAACATATGAATTCATTTTTTGAATACAGGAAGTTAGAGGGGGCTTTGGTTGCCATTCTACACCCTCAGAGTTCGCTGTGTTCCACCCGTTAGTGGTACTATATAAGAGTCAGGTGTAGACTTTCCAACACTGACACGAGTGTAGAGCAGTGGTCCCTCACCCTTTTCATCATCGTTTTTCAAAATAAATCATCACATCACATTTTGTTTTTTCTGCTACAAGTGCAATAACTGTATGTCAGGCTTTCACCACCACCTGATTTCATTCCCTCACGCACACTTTTTGGGTATAATGTGGTGTTTCATTTCTCATAATTCCACCTTCTTCAATTGTAATTGGAGTGTTTTTCATCCTTCAGCTTCATATAGATGTTTATAAAGTATATAGTAGCTTAGTTTTTTAGACAAGGTCTTTGAAATGACTTCTGTCTGAGTCTGATCTTGTACTTCTGCTGCTGTGACATGATCCCTGCATGGGATCAATAAAGTTCATCTATTCATGAAATTGTAATTTTATTTATTTATTTATATATTTCAAAAATTATTATATTTCAAAAAGCGGCCACTTTCAGTGACCGCTTTTTGTTCTTTTGGGAAGTCACTGCATGTCGAGTGGGTCTTCTTCCCAGTGTGTTGTCATAGGTGGTGTGCTGGGAGAATCCGCCATGTCGGGGATGCTCCGTGTTGACCCGGCTCCACTCCTCTCCTCCTCTGGAGGCTTTGAGTTCATCCAAAGAGGCTTTCAGCCCCTCCGATTCCTCTCTCTGAATGCGGAGGCTCTTTTCCAGAGAGGCGATGTGCAGCTCTCTCTTTTTCATGTCCTCCTCTGCTGTTTTGCGCTCGTGCGTCCAGGAATTGATGGCCGCATCAAATCTGTCCAGCAGAGCAACCAGACTGTCTTGTAGAGAGTCGATCTCTTTGTTGGCTTCCTGGAGGTCAGCCTTCAACCTCCTGTTCTCTTCGGTGATGGACAGCTTCTCTCCACATGACTTCTTGAAGATCTCTCTGTCTGAGATCTCCTTCCTGCAGCTCTCTTCTGTCTCTGAGAGCTTCTTCCTGAAGCTCTCCTCCCTCTCTGAGATCTCCTTCTTGAAGATCTCCTCCCTCTCTGAGATCTCCTTCCTGCAGCTCTCTTCCGTCTCTGAGAGCTTCTTCCTGAAGCTCTCCTCCCTCTCTGAGATCTCCTTCCTGAAGCTCTCCTCCCTCTCTGAGAGCTTCTTCCTGAAGCTCTCCTCCCTCTCTGAGATCTCTCTCTGGTGGCTTTGCTCTCTCTTTTCCAGCTGCTCTTGCAGCTTTCCCTCGACAGCCACGCAGGTCGCTTGGCTCTGTTTTAGAGCTGACACTGTTTCGTTCAGCAGGGCCAAGGTGTCGATGTGAGCGTTTGTGCGAGCTCGTCTTTTTTTAATTTCCCTGCTGACCTGCTTGTCTTTCTCCTCCAGGAGCTTTTTCAGCTGGCTGACCTCTGCCTGCCACCTCTCTTCCACGTCGCTCAATGCTCTGGAGGCTTTGAGTTCATCCAAAGAGGCTTTCAGCCTCTCCGATTCCTCTCTCTGAAGGCGGAGGCTCTGTTCCAGAGAGGCGACGTGCAGCTCTCTCTTTTTCAAGTCCTCCTCTGCTGTTTTGCGCTCGTGCGTCCAGGAATTGATGGCCGCATCGAATCTGTCCAGCAGAGCAACCATACTGTCTTGTAGAGAGTCGATCTCTTTGTTGGCTTCCTGGAGGTTGGCCTTCAACTTCCTGTTCTCTCCTTCGGTGATGGACAGCTTCTCCACCAAGGTCTGTCTCTCTTTATTAGGCGCCCACTGCTGCGGGACCTTTGCCTTTGATGGGGTCCTCATGCTCTCCTCCATTACTCGGGGTTCCTCCTCCACCTGTCTCCTTGAGTCCTCCATGGCTCTGTTGAAGCCCTGTGCAGAATGAGCAAAGAAATGCATTAGTCGTGCGTTCAGGACACTGAGTGGAAATACAGCAGGTCACATTTACATACAAGGAAAAAGAATATTTTCTACAATCAGGTTGAAATTCATAAACATTTTCTTTAACGTTTGAAGATCCAATCATCACTAAAGTGCATCTCATGCAAGAGAGCCAGTTCAAGCTGATGGAATAGTCAGAGTCGTCATATTGACATTTAATGTGTGCTGATTGATTCACGACGTCAGCTCACGCATTGAGTCACATCGAAGAAAACATCCTTTGTGGCGTCATTTGCTGAGCACGAGGAGCTCGATGAAATCATTCACGACACAAAGTGCTCGTGCTCAGTAGTCTGTGTTGTTTAATACCGAGCGAATTAGAAGCTGCTACATCCAGGCGATCACCTAATACTAATACATGATTAATAATTTAATTTGATTTAATTTGAAAGCAATAAAATAATTCATATATTTAGCATTTTGTAATTTTTAGATAAATAGATAGATAGATAGATAGATAGATAGATAGATAGATAGATAGATAGATAGATAGATAGATAGATAGATAGATTCTTTATTCATCTCCAAGGAGAAATTTGCAAATTTTTTCGTTTGTTTATTATATGGAAGAATGTTTACTGTAAGTAAGGGACATTAATTTTATTGCGTGCGTAAAGGCTGACGCACTTTAGATCTGAAAGAGACGGTGGAAACAGCTAGAGGGATTTGGACCAGCACGGAGTTATAGTTTTTTGACCGTGCTTGCTGTGTTACACCTGGAAATTGTTTTTGAAGACCTGTTTTGTTAACCTTGTTTATTAGATAAAGTTTTTTTTTTTTTTTTTGGATTAAGAACCCAGCTTGCTCGCTTGCTGGACTGAACGACACCGATATTGATCGGCTGCCGTAACAGCATGTTTGGCTGGCTGCGCCGTAATATCCTTAACACGTTCAAACTATTCATGAAGTCAGTCTAACAACATGAGTTGTTTGCTGTAAACAACAGTAATCTTGTGTGTGAGTGCAGCAGTGAATAAAATGTGTCAGGTGTCTCTGGTTTGAAGTACGTACCTTCCTGCCTCTGATCGCTCTTCTTGCCATCGTGGTCGATGTTGTATAACAGGATCAACGGTAAAATCACTAAACACAAGTGCTGAAACAAATCTGCAAACCGATATTCTCAAAACAAAAAGCAACTCAACTATCTCTCACTCCAACTGGTGAATCCGCGACCAGTGTATTCATGCCGGCTTCGATGACGTAGAAGATCAAAGCACAGATCTGGCTGGTGACATCATGGATGTGTGTCTATATATGGTTTGTGCCCATATATGGAATTGGACACTGCTTTTTAAAAAATGCACTTTTGAAAAAACAAACAAACAAAAGACTGAACAATTCAAGATTCAAGATTCTTTATTGTCATTGAGCATGGCATGTCAATGAAATTTGCATTGCAAATTTACTAAGATTAGAAAGAATAAAATAAAGATAACTACAATAAATTAAACAAACATGCAATAAAAATATTCGTAAATGCAATTAAAAATATACCCGAATGAAAATATACTAAGGCAATAAAAATATACCAGTGAAATGTACCAACAGAATAAAATATACCAGTGAAATGTGCCGACAAAATGAAATATACCAGTGAAATGTGCCGACAGCAGCTGAAATATACTAAAATGTATATAAACAGTAAACAATAAAATATACCAATGAAATGAAATGTGCCAATATACTAAAATGTTTATAATTTAGTTAAGTTTGTGTGTGTACTCAAATGTTAAGTACACAGAAGGTGCAGGTGGAGGTGGAGGTGGAGGTGTAGGTGTAAAGTGCGGTGTGCAGTGGTTCACAGTTCTCACAGTCTCTCACTGCAGTGAGGGGCTGCTGGGGGTGATAGCTCTGACAGCTCTGTGGAAGAAGCTGTCCCTCAAGCTGTTAGTGGTGGTGCGGATGTTCCTGTACCGCTTTCCTGATGGAAGCGGTACAAACAGTCTGTGGCCCGGATGGCTGGGGTCCATGGTGATGGATCTTGCCCTCCTCCTGACCCGGCCTTCATATATAGAGTCTAGGTCAGGAAGGGGGCAGCCCATGAAGCCCTGTGCAGTTTTAACCACCCGTGCCAGTTGTTTCCTCTCCTGTGCCGTGCAGCTGCCATACCACACTGTCACACTGAGGCAGAGGATGCTTTCAATTGTGGCCCTGTAGAAGTTGACGAGCAACCGAGAGGAGAGTCCAGCCCGTTTCAGTTTCCTGAGGAAGAAGAGCCTTTGTTGTGCCTTCTTCACCAGGCAGGAGGTGTTCATGGACCAGGAAAGATCAGATGTGATGTGGAGGCCCAGGAACATGATGTTGTCCACACGCTCCACCACCTCTCCTTCCATGAGGAGGGGGGCGTGATCCGTCTTCTTGGACCTCCTGAAATCCAGGAATCCAAAGTTTTTGTACGATAAGTTTAATAGTACAAAAACATAAAAATGAGCAATATATACAAAGAATGGTGAGGAAATAAACAATATACACAATGAAATGTACTGTTGGCAGTGACAGCGAGTGATACATGTACATGTTCAACTGTTCATTCATGGATGGAAATGGCCAGTCACTGGATGTTTTGCTGTCAGAGGGTTAGTGACACTGTGTGACTGCTAACTGTTCATCAGGGTGACGGCTTGTGGGGAGAAAGCGGTTGTTTTGGCGTTCAGTGATCTGTAGCGCCAATCACAGGGGAGAGGCTGGAGCAGGGTGTGTCCAGGATGGGAGGGTCTGCAGTGACACTGTACTACAAACTGGACACACTGGATTACAAATACTTTCATAAACCAAATTACACATTCATCGAACATGCAGGTCAACATTTGACCCTAATTATTAAGGACTTGTACCTGAAAAGGAGGGTATTTGAATGAATCCTTTTTTTACTTTTTACTTTTTAAACTTTATTGTGAACATAAACACAGAACAAAGACAGGTACAAGAGATTGGAAGATGCCAGGGGGTGCATCAAATTAAAGTATTACATTACAGACAGATATTACAGGAGTGAAATTATGAGGCCTTTGCAGACCATGTAGTATCTGGAGGATTCAGTTTCACTTTTTGATGTTGAGCTTACATGTATGTTCCCCAATAAATGTTTCTTTTCTCAAAATGATCTCAAACTAGTTGATACACATCAAATCTGGGTCTGTGTAGTCTTCATCACAAGACAGTGGGGCAAAGAGGGGTCAGTACAAGGCAACAGGAAGGCCTCATTTTTGTCTTATAATGTCTTTCGTGGCTTAATCAGCCATGTTCACTTTCCCTCAGCTGCTTTACACAGTGATGAACTCTCCTGGAACATTACAGCTTCAGACATGATGATACTGTTTCTTGGTACTGTCATTGCACTTGGAAATGCTTTTAATGTGCCTCTGAGTGACCCTGTTGGGCTGCTGTTCATTCAGAGTAATGTCACAAATACAAATAAGCACAAATTGAAACATCTACAGCCACAAAGTGCGACTAAACCAGTAATAATCTTCCAGGAACATGAGAAACCACTGACAGGGACCATTTTTTCTGCAATCAACCAGCAGGTGGCGCTTGAGTCCACTACATTTTATTAGATAGATAGATAGATAGATAGATAGATAGATAGATAGATAGATAGATAGATAGATAGATAGATAGATAGATAGATAGATAGATAGATAGATAGACAGATAGATAGATTGATAGATAGATACTTTATTGATCTCCAAGGAGAAATTTGCAGTTCCAGCAGTTCAAAAAGGTGGACACACAAGGGCATGCAAAATAAGAACAGGAACTACTTTCAAGTAAGGCACAACTTTCAAGTAAGTGGCAAAAATCCAATACAAAATACAAAATAACAATGTAAGAAAAATTAGTGAAATAAAAATAAAAAACCAAGCTATACAGGATAAACATCTGAACCACAGGATAAACATCTGAACTAAACATTCGAGCAGTTAAATATGTGCGCAGTAGTGCAGTTGTGCAAAGTAACAGTGTGCGGTTTGAGTCCCGCATATGGATGTGTGTGAGATAAAGTGCGTGTGTCCATGTGTGGTGTAGGTGTGTAGTGAGTTCGGAGTGGTTGTGTTGGTTATTGTTTTTGTCGCCCTCCCTGAGAGGTGTTGAAGAGCCGTACAGCGTGGGGGAGGAACGATCTTTTCAGTCTGTCAGCAGAGCAGGACAATGACAGCAGTCTGTCACTGAAGCTGCTCCTCTGCCTGGAGATGGTGCTGTGCAGTGGGTGATCAGGATTGTCTGTTATGGACAGGAGCTTGTTCAGTGACCATCGCTCTGCCACAGATGTCAGACAGTCCAGCTCTATGCCAACGACGGAGCCTGCCTTCCTCACTAGTTTGTCCAGGCGTGCTGCGTCCTTCTTCTTCAAGTTGCTTCCCCAGCACACTACTGCGTACAGGAGGGCACTCGCTACCACAGACTGGTAGAAAATCTGCAGCAGCTTTTTGCAGATGTTAAAGGACGCCAGCCTTCTGAGGAAGTACAGGCGGCTCTGTGCTTTCCTGCACAGAGCGTCAGTGTTGGCAGTCCAATCCAGTTTCTCGTCCAGCTGCACTCCCAGGTATTTGTAGGTGTGAACCACCTCCACACAGTGCCCTTTGATGATGACCGGTTCTGGACACGGACTGGGTCTCCTAAAGTCCACCACCATCTCCCTGGTCTTGGTGGTGTTGAGGAGCAGGTGGTTGGAGTCACACCATGTGATGAAGTCCTGAATCAGTTTCCTGTACTCATCCTCTTGTCCACTCCTGATACAGCCCACTATGGCTGTGTCGTCCGCAAACTTCTGTACATGACAGAGCTCCGAGTTGTACTGAAAGTCGGACGTGTACAGGGTGAACAGGACCGGAGAGGGCACAGTTCCCTGCAGTGCTCCTGTGCTGCTGGCCACAGTGTTGGACCTGCAGTCCCCCAGCTTCACATACTGAGGTCTGCCAGTCAGTTAGTCTGTAATCCATGCCACCAGGTGTGTTTCAACTCCCATTATTGGGCTTCATGCACCTTGTACTCACCATAAAGGTTTGGTTTCTTAAATTGTTGCACTATTTGTCAGCGCAGTCTGTCACAGAGTGGTGAACCCCTCCCCATCTTTACTTCAGAAAGACTCAATAAAGTTTCTCAGTTTCATCACTAAAATCTGGATGATGTGTTTGTAGAAAAATGCCACTTTGGGTATTTGATATTTTATCTTTAAGTAATGTCAAATTTATTATTATTAAACACAGGCTACATCAAACTATTTAATATTAGAAATCACCAGTGATGAAAGAAATACTTAATAAAAATAGTAATTTTGCAAAATGAGTAGCCCACTTTAACTCTTGTGAAGAATATTTTGTGGATAACACCTCTGTACTATCACTATTACACTGAAAAAATATTGTTGCAATGTGGTACCGGTGCTTTTACTGCAGTAAAAGATCTTAAACTACTTATAAAACTCCATAAGAAGGAAAAAAGTCCCCATTCAACATTCAATGAAAGTACAGAACTAGCATCAACAAAAGTGAATACCTTAAGTATTAAATGTAAAAGTACGCTTATGCAGTGTGTTAAATTCTCATTAGGTGGATTATTATTGTTGTATCACCATGTAAGGATAATAGTGTAGCTCATCGAGGTTGTGGTCTATTAACTTTTATCCTAGGCTATGTTAATCTTTTATAAGGGATCATTGCCTATCTTATAATGTGAATGTATGTGAAGCCTTAATCTGGGAAGTAAATGATAACTTAAGCTGTCAAATAAATAAAGTGGAGTAAAAAGTACAATATTTCCACCTGAAATGTATTAGAGTAATGATAAAAAAAAAGGAAAATGCCCAAAAATTGGACTTGTAAGGCTGCTGTGACCACACTTAATGAAGCAGGAATGGTGTTAGAGGAAACTCTCAGCTGACAGCAGTGAACTGGACTTTGCTTTTGTTTTATGGCTCTGAGCTGCTGAAATGTTGACGCCCAGTGATCACTTTGTTTGCTCGGGTCCGCAGTCGCGTCAGTCCGTTCATCCGACTGGAGGAGGGGGGCAACAGCAAGAGGAAGTGACAGATTTGTTTAAACCGTTTCTGTTTCTTCTGAGACATGTCGAGGTACCACAAGGCAGCGATTGATGGATACTTGGACCTCTTGAAGGAGGCCACGAAGAACGACCTGAACAAGGCGGATGAGGATGGCATGACTCCCACCATACTGGCTGCTTTCCACGGACATGTTGATGCTCTTCAGCTCATATGCAGCAGAGAGTAAGCACATGACACTCCTCTGTATGACCTGTGCTTCATATAACACGTAGCCTACAGACACTGAAATGACCGGTGGCCACAGCGAACTTTAAGTCTGTGATTATTACTTTAGTGCTCTGAAGTTTATTGAAATGTTTTGATATCCCAGAGAATGTTTGACAGATCAGTTTGCCTATATTGTTACACTACAGAAATATACAGGTCTACATTTCAATCCAAATTCTACTATATGTGATGTGTAATGCTCTAAAATTAAACTAAAATCACCACTAGAACCATTTAGTGTTGAATGTTTTAGGCATTTTCAGACAGTCATCTGGGTTTTGAAGGCACCTGTTGGTGTTTAAATCTTCATTCCACTCTTTAGACCGCTCTCTCCCATGAGTTGAGCCAAGTGCTTAATCAGCCAAAGCCATCCTTTAAAACAATAGAGCCCTTTATCTGTCCCCACCTCCCCCTCCTCCATCTCGCATTCAGCACAACAAAAGACAAATCTAGCACAGCATTCTTACTGAAAAGTGAGTTTCAGAAAAGGCGTTTGGAAGGAAGATATTTAGTGGGGCGTAGCGCATGTCTCACCTACGTGGCCATTATTAACCGAGGCATTTCCACTTTTATTGTTTCCAGCATGAGCTGGGATTCATGACAAGCTGTCGCAGGAATACAGCAATCAAGACTTTTATGGCTCTGACAATGAGGCACAGCAATGGAGGACTTTACATCTTAATAGTTAACCAATTATCTTCAGCCCTGTTTGGTGTGATGTAGGAAGCACATTTTCCATGAGAGACTTCATGTTCAGATGCATTTAAAGTCTGACATTTTGGGAAATGCATTTAATTTGCTCTCTTGCTGGGAGTTAGATGAGAAGACCGATCATGTTGGTAAGGTTAACATGTAGAAGGAGCCAGCAGCCGGTTAGCTTAGCTTAGCATGAGGAATGGAAACGGAGGAAACAGCCTGGCTCTGTCCAGAGGTAAGGGCTACCAGCACTGCTAAAGCTCCCTAATGAACACATTATATATATATATATATTTGTTTGCTTAATCTGGACATTAAGTGTGAAAACAACACATTGCGGTTTTTGCGGAGGTCATGTGTGGAGCTATTTCTCGGCCGGGGTCAGATGCCAGGCAGCCAGCTGCCACAAAAGCCACTACTTCCTGCCAAGAAATAGTCTGACCCCCTGTAACAGGCACATTTATAAGGTTATTCTTCCACCTCAGTCTTTGGATGATGAAACAAACAGGAAGAAACCTGCTGATTGGTGGGTTTTAGGTGGATTAGCTGTCAGGTGGATTGTATTATCTTTGGACAGAGCCAGGCTAACTGTCTCTCCCTGCGTCTGCTCTTTGCGCCAAGATAAACTAACCAGCTGCTGGCTTTGGCCTCGTATTTACCGTACATGGGAGTGGTATCAATCTTCTCATCTAACTCTCATTTTAAAAAAATGGATTTTGTCGAACTATTTCTTTAACTTGCAGTCTGAGGCGTGAAGCTGCAGCACTGATTCAAAAAAGCTGGGGCGCTGTGTAAAACCTAAAATAGCATGTGATAATTTGCTAATCCTGCATACTTGCAAATACAATATATTTAATATATTTATCGTTTGCACTGAGGTAATTTAAGAGTTTACCTCACTGAGTTTAAGATTGTTGTTGATTGATTGATTGCTGTTGTTTAATGTGTGTATTTTAACATTGTGGCACCACGTTGGAAATAAATATTCCCACTTTATCGTGTTGTCCTTTGAATTGGACAAACCCTTTTGAAGTGGATAGAAGAGGAATTATTATTATATGGTATCAATCCATGATAGAGAGTGGCATGAGTTACTTTAAATCAAATCTTTCTTTTGTGTTCTGCAGAGGAGACCCCAACAGGAGCGACATCTGGGGAAACACGCCGTTGCATCATGCTGCAGCCAACGGCCACATGCACATCATCAGTTTTCTGGTCAACTTCGGTGCCAACATCTTTGCACTGGACAATGACTTACACACGGCCATGGACGTAGCTGCTTCTCGCGACCACATGGCCTGCGTGCGCTTCCTCGATGCTGCAGCGTCGCAGCAGACCAACCAAAACTCCAGGAGGGTGGCCAACCTGAAGAGGGAGGCCGTCAAAGAAGCAGAGAAACGTGTGAAACTCTGTGAAAAGGTGAAGAAGAAACACCAGAGCAGGATGGATAAAATTCAGCAGAGAGCAAACGTTTCTGGGTCTGTTTCGGAAGCCAGCGTAGCATCAGCTTTCTCAAATGGCGGTACCATGACCAGCGTCAATGAGCAGTTCTCCAAGCTCATCGCTGCTGATAAATCTGGCTCGCTCACGGCCAGGCTTAAAGGCTCACTCCAGAAGAAGCTCGGGAGGAAAGACAAAGGTACACTGCAGAAATCGGGAAGTGATGGGAATGTTATTTTCCTCAAACAGGACAGTGGAGCATCTGAGAAGCCAGAGTTCCTGGATGTCTTCAATGAGCAGGATGAGATAGATGGCGCAGGAATGGCAGGCTTCGAACACGATAACGATGATGAAGAACCAGGTCAGGTCAAACAGTCCATCTTCAACCGGCCCGGCCTTGGAGGCCTTATTTTCATGAAGAAGATGGGACTGGAGTCAGAGGACATCCCCAGTGGGAACAACGAAAGTCTCGGCTACGCGGTTCAGAACGAGCAGTTTGAGGATGCCTCTGGCTTCGTGGGGAGTGCTGATCTGCCCTGGGACCAGGAAGATCTGGGCCTGGACGATGATGAAGATGAGGAAACCTCTCCTTTAGATGTGTTCTTGTCTGCCATCTCCTTGCCAGAGCTTTCCCTTGCATTCAGCAGAGAGCAGCTGGACATGGACGTGCTAATGCTTTGCTCTGATGAAGACCTGAAAGGCATTCGCGTCCAACTGGGACCCAGGAAGAAGATCTTGGAAGCTGTTGCTCGCAGAAAGAACGCGCTGGAGTCCCCCGGCATCATGAAGGACAGCTGCTTGTGATCAAGAAAACATGAACTTAATCCTGTTTGACACTAAAAATGTATCTTGATGATCCAGGAAGCTATTTCTCCACCAACAATCCCAACTATTTAAAGTGATCAAACTTACACTCTGTGGAGATGCAGTAACATTGTGCAATGCTTTGTTTATAGAGTAAAATCCCTGTTATAACAATTACAGCATGGCAGGAGTGCCAGGACCTCCAGTATCAACAATATCTTCCATAAATCTGGTTGAAAAAATAAAAAAAGGACAGGCACGTGGGCACCAACTCAATCTTAAACCCACAACATCACCGTGTAGACAAAAAATAACAATTCTGGAACAGAACTGGTGATTGTTTCTCTCCACACATAACAGGGTCAGGTTAATGTGGTTGTGCTCTTGTATGTTCTAATTATTTTAACAATTGACAACATAATTGTCAAATAAATAAAATGTGTGCAAAATAATGTCGCCAATTTAATATTCTCTGATGCATTTTCTGTACGTGTGTGTATGTGTCCACGTTGTAGGGACATAAATCTGGTCACACAGTCATGTTGTCGGGACTCACCTTCCGTCCGGAGAAAAAAGGTTGGGGACCATGAGAGTTAAAGGATGAGTATGGTGGCCAGAAGAGTTCAAACCACTGCCAGTGAAGAAAACACAAACAAATAAAGAAATAATTTCATCAGTTAGACAGCACATGAACTGGGTAACAAACTGTGCTAAACACATCTGGATCTTGTTCTAGGTACAGTCAGAAACCACCACATGACAACTTCACAGTTCTACACTGATTGCAGTCAGTGTGATGGTCAGAGGTGTATTGTGGAGTCAAAGGCCAAAAAAATATCAGGCCTACCTGGCAAAATAGTTCTTGATGTTGCTCTACAACTGCTGGATGTGTGCTACACCAGTGGTCCCCAACCCCTGGGCCGCGGACCGGTACCAGTCCCTGGATCAATTGGTGCCGGGCTGCACAAGAAATAATTAATTATTTCCGTTTTAGTTATTATCTGAGTCTGAAAGATCTTTTATTTAGAAAAATCTTTTATTTTGAAAAATGACCGGATTCTCTCGGTCACTCAAGCGCTCAAATTTAACCCACAAGCTCCGTAAAAAACAGACGTTTTTGGAAAGTTTCTTTGCGAAGGGGAAAATGCCCAGTGAAGAGACAGAAGTAGAGCCAACAACTTCCAAGAAAAAGAATGCTTTGAACAGACAATACTAGGAGTCCTACTTGAATATGGATACATGGATTTGTCACGACAGGTGATATAAAAAAATACAAATGTTGTCTATGTATATTTAGATAATAGAGAAAGAAATGTGGAATTGCTGGTTCTTGTCATTAATTTATTTTTCCATGTGATTTTATTTGGTAATTAATTGGTTTAGGGAGCAGAGAAGATGTTACCAAAGATTTTGATGTTATACTCATGTTATGTTGTTGGCGCAATGTTACGAGGAAGCTGTTAATAAAGTTGCGTACAGTACACAGTGGATTTACGTTTATTATTATATTTATTTATATCTATGTACATCCCCTCCCCTCCCGGGCCACGGTAAAAGTGTCAAGCGTTGACCAGTCCACATGACAAAAAGGCTGGGGACAACTGATCTAGATGAAGTACGGGAATTCTCAGAATTTTGTCTTGATAATTGAATTTTTGACACTTGTTTGAAATCTGCCATTACATGCAACCCTACTGACTGCTGAGTGTGAAGCCATCTATGGTTTTCCGCCTGCCAGGTAGCTCAACAACATCCTGACGTGCCCATGTTGTCTAAGGTTGTGAGTTAGAGCCCCAGGTGATGCTCAGGCGTTGTACTGTGTGAACTACAGACATATGACTTCAAGGTCCAAACAGTTCTGCTAATGGACCCTTCTGTAAGATGTTAATCAACACTGGTGCCCTCATGTAGGATGAGCCATGGAAGGTACAACAGCCCTTCCCTCATGCACCCGCCATCACACCCCTGAAAGAGACTCACGCTGCTCAAGTCGCTCAGGAGACGCTGTCCACCAGCACTAGCACACCGTCCCACGATTCCACGGAGGGTGAAGACGCTGATGAGAAGCTCCCAGAGACAACAAAGACTACTTTTATCTGGAAATGAACAATGCACCTTTTGGGATTAAAGAAACCCCATAAGTGGAAGAATTAGTGGACTTCAAGTCATGTGAGGCAGGCATGGTGGTGCACTGCTCAAAGGTGTCATCTCACAGGAACAACCTGCCAGCTGGTTGGTGCCTTTCTGTGTGGAGTTTGTATGTTCTCCCCATGCCTATGTGGGTTTACTCCAGGTGTTCCAGGGTAAATATATAATGTATTTTATATATACAAAAAAATACAAACATAATTCAATGCCAATCAATTCAAATTTGGCAATAAAACAAAATAAAATAACAAAATTCCTGCATATATAGTTGTATTTTGTCGTCATATAGTCTCCTCCTGCCTTTCACATGAAATGTACCATCTGTTATTATCAGACTGACCCACTCTGAGACCAGTCAAATACATTTATTTTCTTTAGCCATTTAAAGCGGCTAGTACACAAAGACTATAATGTCAATGGTCACCTGTAATACCACTACATAAATGCAATTTAATGAACAACACCAAATCTCAAATGTCATATACTGGCAACATTAAATTACACATTAATGCATTGCTCATTATAATAAAATAATGTGATATACATTAAATGGTCCATTCAGCGTAATGTACACTTTTGGTACTTTAAGTGTATTTTGATGGCAATACTTTTGTACTTTTATTTGTAGAGTAATTCTGCACTGCTGTTATTCTGAGTGGCTCTTGACTCCTACTCATTTAAAAAAAGAGCGAAAAAGGGCCTGAAACGAAGCCGGAAGTACTTGGACGTGACGCATCTTGAACCGTGCCGCGCAGGTGGGCGGAACTTCCGGTGAGAGGCGTTAAATTCTGCTTATTAGCGTTTGACGCTGGACTGTATGTGAGGGGGGAGAGTGTTATCACTGTAGCGGTCACGATTATGTCTTACAGGTATTGTGTGTCACTGTTATATGAGCTGAACGTCCACTCACACCTGTCTGTACGTGGTTTGTGTTCACCTGAAAGCGACTTAGTAGTCCGACCCCACGGAAAACTGCTCGTTTGCGCCGCCAAGCTGCTACATGGGAGCTTAGCCTCATTAGTGGGCTAATAGACAATCTCAGCTCGTCTCTGCGCCTTGTTGCTTCTCCCGCGACTTTTCCAAATTCCTCTTAAATTACAGCTTGTGGGAGCTAACTTCCTGACAGCTACTCGAATAGCCTTTATTTAAATCGTTGATATCCGAAGGGAGCATCTGTCGTCCAAGTGTCCTTAACTATCTTGTCTGTTTTGCCTCCCAGGCTTGAATAGCGAAGTGAGACATGGCTGAAATAATCGCCGTCAACGCCGGGTTGCCTTTGCCGTCCACTCTCAACGTCACCTTCCCGGTCCAGGAGGACACCGGCTCCGCCGCCGCCGCTCCGCCGGCCCCCCTGAGCAGCGAGGACTACCTGTTCGTGGAGGCCAGGCACCCCAACACTGTCCTGCAGGGCCTGAACAGCCTGCGGCTCAACAACGCCTTCTGTGATGTGACCCTGTGCTGTGGGGGGCTGGAGTTCCCCTGCCATCGCATTGTGCTGGCCTCCTTCAGCTCTTACTTCCAGGTAACCCCAGTGGTGTCAGTGACAGGCACAAGGTGTTTATCCAGGTGTTTATAAGCTGTCAGCTCTCATGAATTGGGTCTTCTTTCGTCCCCTCAGGTGATGTTCTCCACTGACCTGATCGAGTCCAAACAGGAGCGGGTTGCCATCAATGGAGTGGAGCCTCAGATGATTGGCATGCTGGTGAGCTACGCCTACACATCCGAGGTGTACATCTCTAAAGCAAACGTGCAGGTAAAGTCTCACCTTTTCTCCTCCGCTGCCACTCCTCCCCAAAGAGCGCGTGTGCTGAAAACTGACTTCCATGTGGTGCAGGCCCTGCTGGCGGCGGCCAACCTGCTGGACGTGATGGCAGTTCGAGAGGCCTGTTGTCGATTCATGGAGCGTCAGATGGATGACATGAACTGTGTGGGGATTCACTGCTTTGCTGAGGCCCATTCTTGTAAGGTGCTGGAGAAACGCAGCATGGACTACATTCTTGAGCACTTCAACAGTGTTCATCAGCAGGTGAGAGGCTGGTGGATCCAGGTGTTATTATGTTATATATGATGTGTTTGCTTATGCAGCGTTTCAGATTGATACCACCGAATGAGGAATATGGAGAAAATCTGCTATCTCAGTATAGGTAACACTGTTTAAATTGTACTTTTCCCGGGATCCAGATTGAGACAGCCAGGAGCACCGATGACCCCAATAACGACCCCACAGAGGTTAAATACCTTGGGCTTCTCACCAGTCAGTTAGAACTGAAGAAGCCTCTTGGATGAGTGTCAAAACGTTTTCAAGTTGTCTTAAAGTCGCTCCTCCTTGGAGAACCATGACCTGGGTGACTGAGAATCTTCACAGACATAATCCAGTGACTTGAAGTAGTCAGTGTAAGTCATTTATGAAGCAAAACATCCCAAACCAGCGTCTCAAATGTGACAGAATAGCAGCAAATGTTTTTCTGTGTTATATATCATTGTTTGTTGGATATCAGACAAAACAAGCCATTAAAAATCACCTCAGGCTTTGGGAGTTTGAGATTTTTGGACATTTTATCGGCCAAATGTTGACATAATTAATAGAGAAAATAGCTGTAGTAAATATAGTTGCAACACTATTTCGAACATGTAAAAAAAACAAAAAAAAACAAAGAAAGACAGAGCAAACAGACAAAAAAGTGATAATAATAATAAAGAAGAAAGAAAGAAAGAGGAAAAAAAAAAAGAAAGAGAAAAAAAAAGTTGCAACACTAGATTAAACACCTGAAAAATCAAGGTGTTTGCGGATTTGCATCATGGCCCACAGTGGGAGACCACAAACCTCTGCAGGAAGAGACACCAGAGTATAAAAACTTATCTGATATCAATTGTCACAGTATTAATATGACATCATAAAACCAAACATAAAGAAGAGAATTATGTCCATTTTTTGTGGGTCAGTGAAAGAATTCATCATGAACACTGCCATCAAGTGAATTCAATGCTGCCTCTGCACACATCACCAGCACGGCGCCAGGGTAATTGCACCTGGCAGCATTGTCGGTTTCATATGTGAAAGGGGCTTAACGACGATAATCTTACCTGCCTGTCAGCAGTTAAACCTACAAGTGATTAACTCCCATGGATCTGTTTAGACACCAGGTTGAGCTGAGGTTGTCATGTATGCTTCATTTGTTCTGTGTCTGTCCTTGTTTTTTTTTTCTATTTAACCCACCAGGAGGAGTTCCTGTCACTGTGTGTGGACAAACTGACAGAAATCCTTGCCAGCGACTTCCTCAACGTGCCTAAAGAGGAGATGGTGTTTGAGGCGGCGATGCTGTGGTTGAATAAATGTCCGTCTCGCAAACAGAGCTTTGAAAAGGTCAGATGTCACCTGAGTTCACACAAGGGCAGGTGCTTCTTTTTGCAGCCTGTACACAGCTCTACTCCACAGACATTGTACACCATACTGAGTTATTCTGCTGTCTGCACATTGAAACGGCCTTACTGGTTTTAATATAGGCGTACTGTCTGTAGCATAAGTATGCACTGTGCTCGCACAGCTGCATTTGGGAAGCATTGAATAAAGTCCTATAAAATAAATATTTGATCACACCCAGTATCAGCAGACGCTCAATATTAAAGTTCAACATGTTTGGGAAAGACACATTCTCGTGTTCATGTCTTGCCAGTAGTGAGGTGAGGTGTTCGATATAACCAGCAGCTGGTTAGCTTAGCTTAGCCTAGCACAAAGACTGGAACATCTAGCTGGGCTCTATCACCTCACTTCCAGAAATGTTGTCATACTGTGATTTTTTTCAGGAAACCAGCTGAGATTCCAGGAAATGACTGTAGTCCAGGCTAGCTGTTTCCCCTTGTTTCCAATGTTTGTGCTAAGCTAAGCTAACCACCTCCATTCACCTCCTTGCTGTAATAATAATAGTAATTATAATAACAATAATTTACTTTTAATGGGAAGCTTTTATTGGACAAACAGTAACAAACAGTGGTGGGGGGTCCCATTGAAGGTAATGTTAGGGGAAACACTAACACGTGAATGGTGTCGGCAAGAAGGCAATTAAGCGTATTTTCCTTAACGTTCAACTATCAGTTTAAAGGATCTGGGAAAAACAAGGCGTTTGTTCTTTTGACTGAGCTCTTTTTCCAACAAATGATAAAACATCATAAATTAAGCATTAAGCATGCTGTAGTCCATCTGTGGACGCGACCGGTACAGGTCTAGTTTACACTTAACAGTAGCAGTTCATCAGATTTCTCTCCCTCCATTTGTTCCTCAAAGGTCCTTGAGCACGTCCGGCTGCCTCTCATCAGCCCCTACTACCTCCACGATGTGATCGAGTCTCTGGACGTGGTGAAGGAGAACCAGGGCTGTCAGAGGCTCATCTCCGAGGCCAAGGACTACCTGCTGCTAAAAGACCGCCGTGGAGAACTGTACTGCCCCAGAGCGAGGCCACGCAGGTCCACAGGTGAACACACTCGCACCTGCACAGTCATATCAGCTGAGAGCCAATCACGTGCCTTTTCATTTTGGTTGGAGGCTGTGCTTTCTTTTCCAACTTTAAGTGTTTTTCTTTTGTTACAGTTGAAGAGTCTTGGTGACTGTAAGGCATCAATTAATTCGTGAAGTAATTTTTGAGGAAAAATATCAAAGTTACAGGTTCCATCTTATTAGATATAACCCCTGTCTTTTTTTCTTCTATGATATTAAACCAGATATCTTTTGGTTTTGACCTCATGGCCAAACAAATCAAGACATTTGAATATGTCAACTTGTGCTTTCAGAAATTTTTGCTCAACATTTTTTTCCACTTTTTTCTGACCTTATGTGGAAAAACACAATCAAACGATAGCAAGGAAAACTAGTCAGATTAACCGATTGCAGTTGCAGCTCTACACACGACTACCTACTCTCTATCCAAAGGCCAGCATGTCTCGGCTCACTCATCCTCTGTTCCTCTACTCCTGCTGCCATGGCAACAGGGACAGCTGAAGTGATAGTGACAGTTGGCGGCGAGGATGACAAGGTGGTGCTGCGCAGCGTGGAGAGCTTCGATCCTGTGACGAATCAGTGGAAGAACCTGGCCTGCCTGCCCTTCGCTGTGAGCAAGCACGGGCTGGTCGTGTCAGGTGAGGCAGCGCAGTGAGATTCAGATTAAAGCTGGATAACGTCGCTCCCGTACTGTGTCCCTCCTGAAGCTTGGATGTGTTGCACATTCCGAGTGACACGTTTCTTTCCACCCCCTCTCTACAGACTCCACTCTGTACTTGGTAGGAGGAGAGTTTCCCGACGGCTCGGCCAGCAGGGAGATGTGGCGCTATGACCCCTGTTTCGATTCATGGATCGAGATGGCTCCCATGAATGTAGCTCGCTCCGAGTTAGGTGAGGCAGTCCTAGCGTGACAACCGCTTCCTGTGTCGTGCACTGAAAATTTACACAACCGCAAATGTTCTTCATGTTTGGCACGCGAGGCCAGCAGGCATCACACTAGTGACAATGACTACACGTTAACTTCATGTTTTGTTAATCTTCCTCACTTCACTCCTCAGGCCTGGTGATGCTGGACGGCTTCGTGTATGCAGTGGGAGGGTGGGAGGGGCGCTCCCGGTTGGACTCGGTGGAGTGCTACAACCCTCACACCAACACCTGGCAGTTCACCGAGTCTGTGAAGATGGCCGTCACAAGTCCTGCTGTGGTGGCCCTGGACGGACTGCTCTATGTTACTGGTAGGAAACACTGGTCTGGAGGGTTGTGCTTTTTATTGGAGATACTTGAATTTACAGATTTTAGCCCTTTGCACCGGTGATGTCAATATATTGATACCGTCCAGTCTTCACTTAACTCTATGTCCTGGCAGGTGGAGCGGTACTAGAGGACGGTGACGGCACGGACCTCACGCAGGTCTACAACCCTAAAACCTCTGTATGGACCGAGGTTGCCCCCATGCAGATCGCTCGCTCTGGTTCTGCTGCTTGTACACTCAAAGGAAAGCTTTATGTTATTGGTATGTCAGGCCGCAACACACGAACGCAGCAGCCTCTCTAATAAGACCAAGCACGATTTATTCCACTGACTGATAAATCTCTCGCCCGTTCTCACAGGTGGATGGCATGCCTCGACGGAGAACACGGATAAGGTGGAGTGCTACAATCCCAAGACCAACCAGTGGACCATGTGCGCCCCCATGAAAGAACGCCGCTACCGGCCCGGTGCTGCTGTGGTGGATGGGAAGATCTACGTCCTGGGAGGAGAAGAGGGCTGGGACAGGTGAGGGGCTAATCTGGAAAGATGTCCGAGGGTTTGCAGACATTAAAGCTGCCGATCGTTCAAAACAAATCTTGCAGCTGCCACAGCTTGCACACAGTAAACCTCAAGTATCATTATCAGGACGAGAGACAGACATTTCTTGTGATACTTGATGACTTTCAAAACAAAGCGCTTTGTAGTCCATTTAGCAGCTATTCTGAATAGAGCAAGATAATGAAAGTGCGTGTGTGTGAATTGGATAATACAACCAAGTGAGCGAGACGAAAGGACAGTGATCGAGAGAAAATAACTTTTTGCTATATGATTCAGTGCAGTTATGTAACCCAGCAAAGCAGAAATAAATAACATAAAATGCTCAGCAGAGTTTTCCATTTTCAGTCTCTTTCCACCTCTGCATAGATAGATAGATGCTTCTTTTGCAGCCAGTCAAAAGAAGAACGAACAAAGAATCTCCACTACTTTACTTCATCTCCAGGGGGTTCAAATGCAGTGGGAACCGTGTGGAAATGTACGAAAGGGGCTCCTGGTTCCTGATTTAGTTCCTTATGTTAAAAACAGGAGGGCAGACATTTTTGCAGCCTCTCTTCTTGACACAATTGCTTAATGCTGACTACCGTTTCCGTGCAGATATCATGACACAATTGAGAGGTACTGTGACGAGACTGACACGTGGGAGATCGTCGGGGAGATGCCCACCAGTCGCAGCTGGCTCAGCTGTGTGTCTCTCCAGCTGAGGAAGGACATTCAAATGAGCAGCACTCCCGGGACCCCGAACGACAACTGAGCGAGGGCGCCAGGGGAGGAAATGTTTCGTGGTTGCTTTCACCCACATTGGGAGACGGTGCACTACAAAGCTCAGCGCTGTGGAGAACAGCAAACTGAGAGGAGATGCCGGTTTTTGGCGCAGCTGTGTTTGAGCTGTTACTGATGGCAAAAAGTAGTCTGGTTTTTAAATTGGTGACTGCCTGTGTAGTGAGTCTCACTCAACTGGGTCCCTGCTTTGCGCTTGGTAACAAAGGAAACGTCGCACATGAATCTCAAGTGATCGACTGGCTGATTGGCGTCTCAGTCTGCAGTCTGAACTCACTCTCTCTATGATGTGAACATGGTTAGGATACTGTTTTAATGTCCCAGCACCTCAAATCTGTGAAAATATTCGCAGCCAACATATTGTATTTTTCTATCATTATTGTGTGATGTATTTATGGAAGTGTGACTAGCTGTGAGAAATATATTTTAAAAAAATAGTTAACATTTTGCTCTCTCAAAAGATGCTCTATGGGCCAAAGAATCGCATTGTCTATTCTTTGAAAGTTACCTGTGAAGATGTCCGTACATGAGCAGTGTTTTTGTATTTAAACTTTGTATGGTCTGAATGATTGTCTTTACTACCTGTAATATGTTGAGTATATTTTTGTAATGTAGTGTGCGCCATGCATTTTAGTGAATTTTAAATGGAGTTGGGTTCTAATAAAGATGTTTAATTCTTTAATGTGAATGCTGGTGTTTGGTTTTTTTTCCCCTCTCATTTCAGAAAAGACCTTAAAACAACAAAAACGCACGAGTGACCAGAAAAATAGAAGTTGTGTGTTCAATTTTTACCTTCAAAAATATAAAATCAAAATATTTTGATGTGTTCAGCCTTGTCTTTCAAAATGCGTATTTAAAGGTTCCAGAGTTATATGGACACACATGTGGACGTGATGCGATACACAGTTTCACCACTGGTCTCACACTACTGCACTGATCTACAGGTGGCAGTAATGTGCCAGCAAAGACTGGGAAAATATTGTTGGCATGCAAACAACGATGTAAAAATGCAGGTTTTAAGCAATAGAAAAACAGCCTTGAAAATGTAGGATGAGGAAGGAAGTACATTCATCAGAGCCCAATGATACACACAGTGAGTTTTGGTAACAATGTAAACATAACTTTGTTTACAAGAAAACTCCACAGGGCACCTTTAATCTCAGTAAGTCACTCTCTTTTAACTTAAAGTGTCATGATTTTGTATCTCTGTTTTATGTAGTAAATTTGCATTTACATTTTTAAATTTAAACTCATTCTGTTTTGACTGTATACTGTATATGGTCAGTATTTCGGAGTTTTTTGTAAACCTCATTAATCGCTTAAAAGTCATCATTCTGACATTTAATATCCCATCTCTGATGAAAATTGTAGATAGCGTCCTGAAGTTTATCTTGACATCCTCAATCATCTTTGATTCTGCTACATGGCGCAGTGGATTGTGGGTAAGACGTCAGCCCGCCGCTGTAACTGTCTTTCTGTACCGGTGAAGGAGAGTCTGGAGTCATGAGAGGGGTCAGGTCTCTGAACAATCTCCCCGTGAGTCCTGTAGTTTTCTCGGTTTTGTCTGAGTTGTGTAACTGTCACGACCTAAACTCTGCTCGATTTGGTTTTCGTCCTGCTTGAGAACTGAAACTGCATTCCGCTGTAGTTAGCCTACCGGCTAGTTAGCTTGCTAGGTGGCTAGCTAATGCAGGTTTAGCTTACCTATAGTAAACGTCAGGCTAGCAGCATGGTTAAGTAACATCTTCTCCCTGAAACTTTCACATGTAGCTAGTGGATGATACGAGGTACCAGTGCAGTAAAATAGACTGTTTATTTGGCTTGGCTTTACCGCTGGTAGTAGCTTCTTGTATTTCTCTGCTCAGCTGGATACAACCTGAAGGTCATCTCCGAATCCCAGTTTTTGGATCGAGGTGTTCCGAAACAAACAACACCCCCAATTTCATAATGTGATGACATCCAGATATTTTACTCATCCACACATCCACAGTTAGCTACAGTAACTGCGGAGTTTGTTGACAGGACACAGGCAGCGTGTTTGTCACCTGAACGTATTGAAATTGCACAGGTCAATTCAGGACACCTTCCTCTGACTCACCCCGCTTCATGACAGCTTGCCAGTGTCTGCTGCTTTCACATGCCATACATGGAAATGATCATACAGTGACTGCACAGTAAATTAGATAAAGTAATAACTTGTTAATTGATAATGTGATTTTATCAACAAGTATTGTTGACATTTATAATGTCATAGGGTTAAGCTAACTTCAGCCTGCTTTTGAGGAGCACTTGAGCCTGTCGGAGAATGTATGTCTTTCTCTAACCGGCTATTTAACTAAAGCCTAATGTTTGCACCACTCGAAGCTGAAGCACTTTCCCACAGAAACACTGTCAAAAGTACTTGAGCATTGTTGCCCATTGCCACCAAAGAGGATGCTCTCTGAGGAAAAGTTGACCAGATGCTAAAATACATCACTTTTTGTGTGAATTTGGTGTCGCCGCTTCCTCACAGAAACGTTGCTATGCCGCTGCCAGGAGGAGTGAGCCTCTAACTGAACCCCTTGCAGGCCTCAAACCGTCCCCAGCTGCATCCCTCCCAACCCAAAATGTCCAGGTAGGGCCTGCTCTCGTCAAGACGCAACCAGCCACACTGTAAAGCATTTATTTGTCTGACTTGAAGTGGTTATTAATGTCTGCATTTCAGTATAAATGAGAAAAGTATGTATGTTTGTTTCCAGTTTAATTGCAAATTTCTAGTAACAAATTTCTTTGCCGCTGCAGGTGTCCAAGCTTCCAAACGGTCTGGTGATAGCATCACTGGAGAACTACTCCCCTTTGTCCAGTGTTGGTGTGTTTGTGAAAGCAGGGAGTCGCTTTGAGACCATGGAAAACCAGGGCGTCTCTCATGTGCTACGACTGGCAGCAAACCTGGTAATTTGTGAATGTGTGAATGAGCCTTCAAGAAAACCATTTCTTTAATAGCTAAATTAATTTTGCCATGGATTGTCTTCTCTTAGCTGCTTACTGTGACATAATGCAGCAAAAAAGCCTTCTGGTAAAATAGAACAAGTGACCATATGTTTGGCCACTTTGGTTGATATTGACAAATTTCCTTTTGCAGTGTGTTATACCTTTTTAAAGCTGTAATGCAGCCCAGTTAGTCTCTGATTCTTCACCAACATGCTGTAGGGTCTCGTTGAAACACTTGTTCTTTTTTAGACTACTAAGGGTGCGTCTGCCTTCAAGATCTGTCGCGCTGTGGAAGCTCTGGGGGGCAGCCTGAGGTCAGTGCACATGCACACACTGACGGTCTTTTCCTGCTATAAATAGATAGGCGAATGCCAGTGTAAGCACAGCCCACCACACTGAACCAACTGTGTCGTCATCTGTTTTCCCTGCAGCGTGACATCATCAAGAGAGACCATCATGTACACCGTAGACTGCTTGAGAGATCACCTGTAAGTGCTGCCGTCTGTATGTCGAGCCTGTAATGTTCGTCCTTCAATTTTCACGTGTGTCTTAATTCATGTCAACATCAGGTCATGTTTATGTCTTGGGGCGTGTTAACTTGACTGTGTCTATGTGTGTGTGTCTAGAGATTCATTAATGGAGTATTTGGTCAACGTAACCACAGCTCAGGAGTTCCGGCCGTGGGAGGTGGAGGAACTGACGTCCAGGGTGAAGATTGACAAGGCTCTGGCTCAGCAGTGTCCTCAGATCGGTTAGTACCAGCGGCGACAGTTCAGCTCCTAACTACCTGCATTCATGTGGAAACTGTCAGTGTGGCATCATGCCAGGGTTCACACTGACTGTGCTATACATGCCTTGATATTGGTGTATGGGGTTCTTCTTGCTAGCGTGTTAGCACACAGTTGTCTAGCAGAATTAGTGTAATGTTGGACAACTGTGTGCTAGCATTAGAGTAATATAGACAATATTGACACAAATTTGACAAATATAGGTCAATCAGTTACTATAAATTTGTTATTTAGCCTCTTAACTTTTGAGGAAACAAAAGTAGTGAGCTGCAAGTAGACACATAGTGGGCTGACAGTGTCATTTATGGAGCCTGCTTTCTGTAACTTGGGGTGTTTGCTATTTTTCTCTTGCAGGTGTAATTGAGAAGTTGCATGAGGCAGCTTACAAAAATGCCCTGTCCAACTCTCTGTACTGCCCTGACTACATGGTCGGTCACGTCTCCTCTAACCAGGTATGGATGTGGGTTTTTGTTCTGTTTCTCCACATCCTGTATGATAGTAGTTTATTGTTTGGTCTTGGAAGATGCTCTTTGTTAGTTTGTATGTAGCTCTTACGCTCCTCTCCTCTTCCTTATCCTCCCCCCGTAGCTGCAGTCTTTTGTTGAGGACAATTTCACCACTGGCAGAATGGCTCTTGTAGGTCTAGGTGAGTGTCTACCAGCTCTGTCTAGGCTGACTGCACCACTTTGTCACAGCTGCTCTCTTTTCTCATCAGGCTTTGCTTATCAAAGCTACATTTTACTAATGATGAGTCTGTATTCCGATGTCATAGCAGGTCTCATTGATAAATAAAATGTGTGTGTGTGTGTGTGTGTCTGTGTGTGTGTGTGTGTGCTTACATTCCTTTCAAATGTCATCTGGCTTCTTCCCAAAGACACAGAGGTGCTAAATCACTACTATGAAGAATAAGTATGATATTAATGAGTGATACTAACGGTTTTGGTATGTGTTGATGTTGATCTCATGAGGCTGACTTTTTTTCTGCAGATGTATAGTGTTTTTCATTTCGCGAAGGTGTTCCACGTCAGCTGTATGTTAATGGCTGTATTGTCTGATTTATGTGTCCAGGTGTGAAGCACTCTGTCCTGAAGCAAGTGGGCGAGGGGCTCCTAAGTGTTCGCAGTGGTGCTGGAGCACCTGTGGCTAAGGCTGTGTACCGTGGAGGTAAAACTCTTTATTATTTAGTGCTGCATTGTTGTCATGATGCTATTTTGCATGGGGACATAAATCTGTTTATACAGTCACATTGTGGGGGCTCACTCTCG
Source organism: Chelmon rostratus (assembly GCF_017976325.1). Lineage (NCBI taxonomy): Eukaryota > Metazoa > Chordata > Actinopteri > Chaetodontiformes > Chaetodontidae > Chelmon > Chelmon rostratus. The sequence goes on along the minus strand of NC_055674.1, from coordinate 11,643,450 downwards.
TTATGGTGTCAAAGCACAAGACCCCAAAACGTAAATCATTAATCTTAGGGTGAATATTTGGGTTAATGTTAGGGTTAGGGTTAGGTAAGTAGTGGTCATGTTTAGGGTTAGGGTTAGTTTATAGGGACTGAATGTGAGTCAGTGTAATGTCCTGTAAAGTGATGTATATGTGTGTGTGTGTGTGTGTGTGTGTGTGTGTTTGTGTGTGTGTAGGTGAACTTCGGGTACAGAACAATGACAGCCTGGTCCACTCACTGATTGCCAGCGAGGCTGGTGTGACAGGTAGTGCAGAGGCTAATGCCTTCACCGTGTTGCAAAGGATCCTGGGAGCCGGGCCACATGTAAAGAGGGGCGCCAACATCACCAGCAAAATGAGCCAGGGTATTGCCAAAGCTACCACACAGCCCTTTGATGTAAGTCAAAAAGACAAAATGAAAGAAAAAAAGGAAATTTTTTTTTTTTTTTATTGTAGGATATTGTGTTGCATCATTTATAAATACAGTGAGTCTGTCTCCTAATGTCAGATGACCTCTGGCTGCCTTTCAGGCCACAGCCTTCAATGCCTCATACTCTGACTCTGGCCTGTTTGGCGTCTATACCATTGCACAAGCTGACTCTGCAGGAGAGGTGATTGCCAAACTCACTTGTTCCAAGACAAACCTAGCCGCCACTCAAATGCTCCAAAATGCCAGAATTGACATTTCACTGAACTCGCGCTTGCTGCCGCCCTCTGTTTAGGTGATCCAAGCCGCCATTGCTCAAGTGAGAGCTGTGGCTGAGGGAAATGTATCAGAGGCTGACATCACAAGAGCAAAGTGAGTACACTGAGTAACACAGATGTTGTAGTGCAGTTCTACCTCAGCTGCTGTGTTGAAAGGTGACTACTGATATGTCTCCTCTGCACAGGAACCAGGTGAAAACAGAGTACCTGATGTCAATTGAGAGCTCGGAGAGCCTGCTGGAGGAGCTTGGTGCTCAGGCTCTGACCACGGCAGCGTACCAGCCCCCTGACGCGATTGTCCAGGCTATAGATGCTGTCACCCAGGGCGATGTGGTCAAGGTGTGTGCCTTCACTGTTGAGATGGCAATGCTGTATGTCAATCTTGAATCGTCACAAGTTCAGTTTCTGCCACACCATCACTTCAGCATTGTTAATGTTGTCACATTAACAATGGAGCAAAGGACTGTATGTAATGTCAAAGGGGTTACTTGTAGTGACAAACCCATCCAGATCATCAGCCGACTCTGCGGTGCTCAACAGAGCAGTTTTGCTTGACTCCGGTGGCTCTCATCATTTCTGAAATAGAAAATGAAAATTTCTGTTACACACATTGTACACGTTAGCAACACGCTGGTGAACATAGTGGAGCATTTAGCAGCTTAAGAGATAAATATTTCCCTCAGGAGTTGGTGGAGACCAAAATAATAGTAGCAAACTACCCATGTGTGTTCGTACAAACTGAGCAAGTCAGTTTGTGCAGAAACATGTGGTTAAGGAAATGTAAAGTTAATTATTGATTTGTATTAGTTCCAAATGTCAGGAACTGACTGAGCTGTAAGTAAGTTTTAATGCAACATTTGAACAACCCTCTGTCCTTTCTGTACAGGCTGCAAAGAAATTTGTGGATGGCAAGAAGACCATGGCAGCTAGTGGACACCTCAAGAATACACCGTTTGTAGATGAAGTATGAGGGTAAAGCATAAGAATCTGTGGTTTTTAACTTGGGCATGATGTGCCTGGCTGCTTCAGAAGGGAAGAGGACCTCATAAGCCACAGCCTTCTGCAACAATTCATTTGATGTCAGCAATCATTTGTAGTCTGTCCTGCAGTAAGTCTAAGCATGACATCGGGAGCCGGAGAATCATAATGCAATTTTTCTTTTTTTTCTTGTCAGTTTTACTGTATATCTGTGTAAATTAAGAACAGTAATAAAGTCTGGTTGTCGCTTCAATTTGTATCTTGGAATGAGTCCGGAGTTACTGTGGGTTTTAGTGTGGTTTCAGGAGTGGGAGGGTTAAAAAGGCTCTTCAGGCAGCAGGTTTTTTTTTATCACATTTTAGAGATAGTGTTCTCTCCATCAACCAGTAGGGGGACCCAAAAGCACAAACATGACTTGTAGGATTGAAATTTGTCTTTAATCCAATGTTGAACATCCTAAATTTAGGCTCAAGGAAGGCTGTTTTTGCTCGTGGAATAAGAATTTAGGTCATTTGCTCAAGTTTAAATTGCAGTGCCAGCAAAATGTACATGGAGAATCTAAAGTACTCATCTGTTGGCCCATCAGTGTGATATGGTTATGTTATAGCATTGGATCATTGCTAGCTGAGGTGGATCTATTTTTAACTACTTTAGCTCAGTCATAATGCATTATATTTTATAACTGATATGTTTTGTATGTAATATATTAATTTGCTGAGGGGCTTGTGACTATAGTATATATCCCATATCACACTGTCAGTTAGTCTGTGGTAAATTGATTTAGGCCTTTTTCATTAATTTATTAACTATTTGGATTATTAAATGATAGCAAAATGTAAAAAATTCATACATTTTTGAAGCTGGAACAAGTGAATGTTTGAAGTTCTATCTTGATAAATGTCCTGAATGTTTAACTGATCATCAAAATGATTTTTGTTTTTCAATTGACTAATTGATTATTTTATTAATCATATCAGCTTTAGTTGAACTAAACACAGCTTTACTGTGAGCACTCTAATTTTAAAGCAACAAAGGTCTTAAAATTAGATTTTGACACCGGGCAGAGCCACAATTCCCAAAAATAGAAATAATTGGATTGTTAAATCATGCCGTATGATAACTGTGGAAGCGCAATATTAGGGCCGTGTATGTTACACTGGTGCCTTGAAAAGACTTTGAAGACACATCCTCATATCACCGACATTCAATTAATAGCCACAAACAGGGCGACTCAGGACAACACGAACCCCTTTTTTGTATAGTATCGCGAGAAGTGAACGTCCCCCCTCGGCCCCCTCCAGAACGTGAAGACACTGAATTCTGTGTGTGTGTGTGTGTGTGTGTGTGTGTGTGTGTGTGTGTGTGTGTGTGTGTGTGTGTGTGTGTGTGTGTGTGTGTGCGCGCGCGACTGACGCTGCGTGGGGGTGTTCGCCTGATGTCATTTGGCAGAAAGGGAGGCTGAGCTAACGGTGGGCACACGGGTGGGAAGCATAACAATAACGTTACCGTTCTACCGTCCAGATTCGGACCTACATCGTCTCGTTTGGATTTAAATACGCAGCGTTATAAAACCGAGTCCAGTCCCCTCGCCGCGGTCCGAAGAAGAAGAAGAGGTGAAGCGGGCTGGCTAACGGACTGAAAGTACCAGATGCTATTCCAGCGGAGAAGGAGAACGGGCTCGAATAAGCAAGAGAGGGTGATGGGTTCTCGTTTTCCTGACGGCTAACGTTAAACCTTCGCTAGAAACACGGATACGGCGAAGTGAAGGGAACTGTCTTTGCTTCTTCTCCACCTCCGTCTGTGTGACATTCTGTCTGAAATGCTAGCGCAGTCGCGGTCTCGGCCGTCGAGCAGCCTCTGGGCCGCAGCTCGGCACACCGAGCCCGAATCTGGGAAATAGCTAGCTAGCTATCTGCTAGCCGCAGCTGTACCCGATGCTGCTGCTGCTGCGGCTGCAGCTGCTGCTAAACGGATCCGAAAGACAACACAAGTGGTTCAGGGCCCTGGCGCTGAGTGAACTGTTGTTTTACCTTCCTGGACTGCAACGAGCATTTGAGATGTGATGCTTTCGTGCGTTGTATTTGAGCCTTTTGTAGCTGGGGCTCGCGCTTGCTTAACGCGAAGGAGCTAACGTTGCTGCAAAATGCACAGCAGAACCACAACAGCAGGCTCCTGTTGAAGGGGGCGAGGTTAGACTGATAACAGCCCACCCTGTGTCTTTCAACTATCGGGGTCACATTTGGACAACTACCACCACATTTTCTCCACGTCATTCAGCAGCCGACGATATGGATAAACTAACGATCATTTCAGGGTGTCTGTTTCTGGCAGCAGATATCTTTGCAATTGCCAGCATTGCAAACCCTGACTGGATCAACACTGGTGAATCAGCAGGTAAACGAAGCAGGCCATAACTGCAATTCAAAACTGCTCTTATGTTTTGTGTGATTTTAGCAGGACTTCTTGCCACTGTCCCCATATTTTGCCATCAGATAATCTCCACAGCAAAGATCAGTTCCATTGTGTGGAGGGTTTATCTGCAGCATCTTTTGTCTACCACAGCTGTGTAGCCTGTGCATATTTATGTTGCTTCTTATTGCCTCCCAGACCAAACTACCATCAATAATTTGATGTTAATAAGTGATCAGTACAATGGATCTCTCCTGCTTCTGGGATTGCTTTTTATCATTACTTTCGTGAATGTCGATTAATAGACGAATGGTAAAATATAAGAAAACAAAGATTTGCTAGATTTCAAGGCTATGTCTTGAAATTGCGTGTTTGTCTGATCAGCGGTAAAAAATAAGTAGTGATATTCCGTTCAAAGTTTATCCTCACAATGTGAAGCTAAAATCAGAGGATGTGTTGCATATTTGAAATTATTATTTAATATATTGAATTAATTTATCAAAAATATGCTTGCACCAGCTGCTTACATGTGAGAATGTGTCGCTTTTCTTTGTTTTATGTCAGCATTATTTGCATTGAGGGGGTTAATTATTGTGAAACAATTCAAGCAAGTTGAGGATTTGACAGTGTGCTCTAAGGAAAATTTTGCTGCTATTTTTCACTATTTTCAGACATTTTATAGACCACAGAGGCAATTAAATTGATCAGCAACTGGAGGTAATTTTGGTTCTGTGTTTCTCTGGTGACTTGACACTTGAAGTGACCTCCATGTGATCAATGTAATCAGCGATCGCCTGAGGAACCAAAGCAGGTGCTTATTTGTAATGTCCCTGCTGATTTTGGACAGATGCACGTGCAATTAGTCCTCTCTTTTATTTGTGCCAGTCCTTAAAAAACATGTTGAGGCTATTGATAGACAGCTGCTCCTCTTTGTTCCCTCTGTAGGATGACAGCTTAGTAACTGGGTCAGGGAGGGTCCATCATCCACCGATACACATCCAGGCTGTATTAGCTCTACAGAATAAGCCCTCTGTACATAAGTACTAATAGGATGCAAATGAAATGAGGACACCATTTACAATGCAGTCAGTTTGATTGTGTCGGAGAGCATGTAATGGATCCATAGCTGTGTGTGAGACATGGTTCTGGACTTTGGCTGAAGATCACATCTAAAATTAAGTGTGTTACAGCCAAAAAGTGCATGATAACTTCCTGCTGAGATCCACAGTGTCTGTATCTGCAGGTACAGAAAGTCAAGCCTTTGCTATATTTAAACTGCAGTGTTGTGGTGCGTGTGGGTGTTGTTGCAGAGTGAGTGTCGTACAACGACCAACTTCCACCTCCCTGTCACTGTTCTCACTTCCCCTCACAGCTTCCACTGCTCTCTTTGATGATGCGATGCAACTTGTCTTGGATGGTTTTATGAGACATGGAGGAGAAAGACCACTGACAACGGCATACATTTCCCTCACACCCTTTTCCCTTGTAACATTTTGAGAATGTACCAGCCACTGTTTTGGACTATCTAGTAGGAAACTAGTAGATTGTTGATCTACTCAATATTCTGTAGTGTTCTTTGGTCCAGAAATGCAGTTATTTTGCTTGGAAAGTAAATTTTCGCCTTGGACTGTAGGTTACAATTGTCTATCTTGGTATGGCATGTGTGGCATGGTAGTCTTATAGCAGCCTCTTTAGATTATATAGTCAATAAGAAAATAAACAGAAATTCCACATTATTTGCACCTTAAATACCAAATATCCGAGAAGTTATTTTTGACACAGCTTTGCACTTGTCTGTGTCAATAAAAAATCCTTTATTGTATTTTTTTATGGGTTGAGTGTGCCTTCTGTACCACAAAAGTGTTGTTAGTTTTTGTGGTACATATTTAGCATTTAATAAATCATTTATTACACACCATAATGTAGTTTAAGCACAATGTTAATTTTGTAGTCATTAAAATGTCAACAACTATAACTCCTCCTGTGGGCACCCATAAGTGATGGCTGGTGCAACAGCTAATGAATGACAGTAAACCACAGTTATAATAATATGAAATATGTCTTTCTTCATAAGAGATGTTATAGGCTAGTTGTTGACAAATACTATACATAAAAAAATTAAACACATCCTTATATCGGCTTACAACTACGTTTTAGTGTGTTACAAACCTTTTATTAAATGTTTATATGATGATAAATGTTAAATGGGGGTTAAAGTAAAGTGTTGTCGTTTCTTCTCATCATGTGTTCATCTTTCAGTTGGTAGCACCTCCAGCCCTCAAATACACTGTGCTGTGCACTGAAGTTGTCTTTTTCAGAGCTTTGATGGTGCTGTACCATTTTGTATCTTCTATATTTATTATTATTGTGCAGTGAAATCACTGTTTTGCAAAGGTCCTCTCTTGACATAGTCACTCACTAATGTGTGTCTCATGCATAGGTACACAAAATAACAAACACATTTTCTGTTGAAGTCCACCATATTTAAGTCGCTCTGGTCTGTTGAAAATAATTCCAGATTTAGATGTGAAAATAAGCATGCTGGTTTTCTGGCTCCTCCCTTGATATTTTCACCAAGGTTAATTTTGACCAAACCAGAGTTGGCGATTGTTGGAACAGTGGAAAGACGAACCAAGAAGGTTTTGTTGAGTGTTATTTTGTTTCTGTCGAGTTTGAATGAGGTGTGTATTTCAATGATAAAATTAATGCTTCTTTAAATGGAGTCTGGTGGCTTTGATGAGAACGATACAGCTGTTTCTGGTTAAACAAAAAGGATATTACTCTTAAACAAAAAGGTTTAACTCTGCAGGGATGCTTCCATAACGTTGCCTGATACTTAGAATAATAATCTGTGCCTGTCAGTAGCAAAAACAAACACTTTCAGTGGATGAACATCGATGGTGAACTAACGGCCAGAAGCGTTACGTTGCGGGCTATTTCGCAGCTGCTGGCTGCTTTGCTCTCACTCAATACTGGACCAATTTCAGAAAATGTTGTCCCCATTAGTCACTTAGACACAAAAACATGGGAAGCTAGGGGCTGTTAATGTGGATAATATTCATCCGGAATTTTGCCCATTTGTCTGGGACATTGACATCCTCCGGGACAGGTGGACTAGCACCAGTTTTTAGAGGATGGAAAGGGAACGGAAATTCCTGGCCAGTACAGCTTGTCTGTCTGTGGCATGTTTTGTTTTGATTTTTAAGATTATTTAGACATATTAAGTAATTTTAGTCTCTTTGCAGTCTTTGGTTCATTTGAACACTTTCACGTTGGCTGATTGTTAGGCCTCTATTTCAGCTCGGATTTGACCTAGTAAGAGCCACATTTCTTGCAGTGTAGTACTTGTGATTAAGTTATTTCATAGTTAAACTGTTTATCATGAGCCGTTTGCATTATTTTGTCTGCCCCATTCCACAGACTAGTGTATTGTTTGAAGTTAATATGAAGTAAGAGCCCCACATTGTATTTTCTCCAATCAGCTGACCTCTAGCGTAATTGTTGTCTTATCAGAGGGGCTCAGTGCTTGACAACCTGCCCTTCGAGGACCTCAGTGTGCCGTCTTTGTACTCAGAGCGTAGAGAAACAGACATGTTCCCCTGGGCAGTTAGCATCTATAAAAACTAACTTTGCTTATTGAGTGTGTGGCTTTCTGTCACTGTTTTTGTCAAGTGATTTGATCAAAGCTTTTATTTTGTGAACTAATCAAGAATGAGTCAACAAACCTTTAGGCTTTTGAGTAACATGGTTTTGAAGTGATAAGGGAAATCAACCTATGAGGAGGGAGAAGTAGTACAAAACGAGAGAAGTGTGATATCCTCAGGTAGTAACAGCTGCAGCTGATTTCCTGTGCTGAGCTTCAAGACAAAGCCATTGTTGCTGCAGTGTCAGGCACAAACTGTGATTCTCGGCAGCTCCGCCACTGACTGCAGTCCTATAGATATTTGTCACCACAGTGGATGGCCTGAATAACCTGTGAAAGACTCTGTATGCATGCATACACACAGACACAGACACACACACACTCATAAAAAATGCGAAATCACATCCAGATACAGGCTGGCTTCTCATCATGTTGCTGTATCCAAGACCAGTGATGATTTTCACATGTACCGTCTTTCCATGTAGGTATCATACCTGAAAAGTGGAATTTCACAAAAACAGTTTTTAAAAACCTCGCTCTTTGCTGTTGTGCCCATGTCATAGGCCAGTTAACTATTTCGATATCAACAGTGTCAGCTGCGTTTAGTTGAGGTGGGAATCAGTTTGTTTAAGAATGAGGTATACACACCCACTGTTCCAGCTTGGCATTACCCTGCAATTACTTTGCAAAGTGTTTTATTGTATGCAGTGAGCTACTGAATGAGGCAAGAATAAAAGACTGCTGTTGATGGAGATCACAAGGTGGTAGTCGTGACAGGAAGATGCAGCATTGTTTTCCTTTTCAAGGAAGATGTGTTTGAAGACAACAAAAATTTTGTTTTTTTATCATCTTATCAGCAGTGATTATAAGTAAGCTCCATACCACTGACATTTTCCTTTGCAGCAGATGTTTATTACCCCAGAGTGCATGCTATTCAGATATTTTAGGTATTCAAGTAGTTGCTAGATTCTAACTTTTGTTTGTGTCGAGCAAAAAAGAGAAAAGAGAATGCTTTTTTAAATGCTTTTTGTACAAGTACAAGTAGTATCTGTCTGCGGAAGATAATCACTGGTGTTCAGGATCTGCCACTGTAGTTATAGTTTGACATTATCCAAAATAGATGAAATGGGATAATATTAAAATGTGTTATTTCTGGTATCTCTTTTCAAAGCACAAGGAGACAGTGTCATTGATGCAAAGCAAATGAAACCAGGCACAGCCAATGTCATCCAGTTGCAGAGCTACAGAGCCAGCAGTTTGGGTCCAGCCTGTGCCACCAATAGGCAAAGACTAAACCAGCAGCACTGACTGCAGAACTGCAGATATGGACACGACAATGTTTTGAAAACTATAGGCAAGCATAATTATGACATTATGATTTAATGTAAATATGTAACATCTAGGTTGTGTTCAGGATTTAATGATTGAGTGATTTAAATTTCAACATTGACTTTAAACATAGGATTCTTTAACTTGGTGCCTTGGTGTAAGGTGTAAGGTCTTGGAAGAAATGTTATATTAGTAGGTATATTATTAAATTCGATTCAACAGCGTGAACAATAGACTGACGAGGTGATGATAGTAAGCAGCAGTGGATTTCTTCTTTGGGTCCATTTTTTAGTCTAACATGTTTTGGACCATACACAGCTGTGCTCCAGCAGAAGGTGCCTGCTACTTTAGCTTGCCTACTTGCCGCCCACCACAGTTCAGAGGCCTGTTTGACTCATCCCTCTAGAGCTTTCAAACAGCAGCACCCCCTATGCTCCACTAATGACAACATCATCATGCTGAAGATGAGCAGACACGGACCTCATTTCCTCTCATTTGGGCCGAGACATGGTGAGAGGAGTATTTTGATCATAGTGAGTACAGAGCTGACTGCAGGCTAGCAGGGTGTGATGGGGGTGCGAAAGCGAGCAGGCGCTCAAAATGGAGAATTGGTCTGTGTTTTTAAACTAATATCAGATGAGGTATTCATTGCTTCCTGTTGTTCACCTCAAGTCGGTCCGGTGGACTCGTAAGTCAGAGTTCACTATTCTCCAACTTTGACCCTGCAGATGTGCACTGTTCCAAATACAGATGCACTGTGTTTTGAAATGGACAAGTCATTATGCTAGTGACATACCAGGACAAAATCACTCTGCCAGACTTATTCGCTTTGACAGTTTTAAATGAGCAGTTTGATAGCATTCTCATATCTGTTGTTAAATATGAAACTACAGCCACAGCTAGGTAGCTTAGCTCAGTAGCTCAGTAATTAACAGCTTGTATGTTGTTCCTTTAATCCGTACAACACTGTAGTGTGAAAAGGAAAATGTTTTATGTTGGAATATTTCTTAACTGGAAGCAGTTGCCAGGCAACCAGTGGTGAGTTAATTAGTGAGCTTTAGAGATGCTGGTAGATTTTTTTTTTTTAAACATTTTTTAGATCCAGACTAGCTGTTTCCAGGCTCTAAGCTAAGCTACAGGTTGCTGGTTTTAGCTTTATATTTAACGGACAGATATGAGAGTGCTATTGATCTTTTCATTTAACTCTCTGCTAGAAAACAAATAAACCTACTTCCCAAAATGGCGAATTGTTCCTTAAATTTATCTTCATACATATTCTTACATAGCCGGGCCAAGTTTCTAGCGTTGTGTGTTTGAAGTTGAAGTGGAATCTCCCGCATCAGAGTAAGAATATGTATCATGAACACACTGTTGTTGTTTGACTATCAGTCCAGACTTTAACTGGAACTGTTAGTGTGTGCGCCTGCTTGTTGAGTTGTTTACCTGTATCTGTGTACCATAGCGTGCCTGCCTGCTGTAGGGCAGGAATTCCACACAGAGCTAGTGAAACAGCAGGAGGCCACAGAATCCAGGGGAAATGGTCATAAACCAGTGCCATTAAGCACAGTTTTCAGACTTTTGCTTCATGTTCTCTTCTTTCCAGCACCAGTCCCTGCTTTCCTTACCTTGCTCACCTCTCGTTCTTTAACTTTCTTAAGGTTACGCTGTAAAATTGGGTTGGTGTCAGCAATAGGCTGTTGAGTAAGCCTGCGAGCCATTCTGTTGCCATTTGTGTCATCAGCCATGACATACATTTTTTTCTTTTCACCATTACGTTCTGCACAGACTATGATAGGTAAATCTGACCACAGAGAACATCCTTTTTACTTGTTCCTTGTCTGTAATAAAACATGTTTTCTAATAACAGCATTGCTTTTGTGTGTGGTCTAAAAGGTAGGTTGGTTTTTATGCCTATAACAATAGACGCAAAGCCCTCACTTCTGCAGTATCAAGCTTACTTAAAGATCTGCAGACTCTCAAGGCGTTCCTTTTGAACCACTGGCATTGTTTGTGTGGGTTGTTACTGTAAAAGCAGTGCTTTCACTGTGTGTTATAAAGGGGACAGGATTTCCTCTGGACAGCCTGCAGAGCCCACCACACCCCCGCAGCAACAAGAACACTTTTCTTGAACAGGCTTTGGTTTTCTGTTTGGATCAAGTGCTTTAGACACAATAGGTTTGTTAGCGGCATCATATATACGTATGTATTCATTGTGTAAATATACAAAGGTTATTGCAGATGGGTTATGAAATGTCTGGATTTGGGTGCCAGACAGAGCAAGTAAAACGTTTGACCTTCTGAAATTCCAGCTTGCATACTTGTCTCATGTACGCGTCCGCCCACCTGCTGAGCCACTGTTGAACTTTTATGTCGTTGCCCACAGAGGCTTGCCTGTCCAGTGAATGGGTTATTTTGTGGTCAGTGGAATGAGTGTTTACCACTCATTCATTTTTCTTTTGTCAAATAATACTTGAAGAGGACGCAATGTTGTATTATTTTGAGGCGACACTGTGTCATTTAAGCCTCGATTTAGAATTAGCCTAGCCACATACCGTATATTTTTAGCTGTTTTACATAGAGGGACATAGTTTATTTAAAGGTTTCCTGTAGAGTTTTTGACCTCCAGTTGTGCAGTGGAGCTGTTTTTCTATTTGTGGGTCCACATTAATTTGTCCATCACGAGAATGTGATACAGTCTTGCCAATGGTTTCACCCTCTTCCACTGATCAGGAGGGGGCAGTAATGAGCCCAGATATGCTGCAGCAAGTCCAGGGAAGAGAAGAAAAACCCAACAAAACTTCAAAGGGCACCTTTTATGTAAAGTTTGTTTTTCTTACTTGTGAGTTTGTTTTGCATGTATGGGGTTTATTAATTATGACTGAGTGACATTTATAGCTAGTGGCATTTCAAGAACTCTGGTTGGTTTTCTGCACTAACGGAGCATTCAGACCGAAAACAGCGGTGTGTTAGAGAAACTTAAGGCGCTTTGTTTGTCTGAGAGTGTTGCTTTAGGTGCCCACATGTGTGTAGCTGAGATCAAAATGAAAGCCGAGTTTGAAGCTCAGTGTGGTTTGAGTACTGAGTACTCATGGGGTCTGAAAGTCAACATGTTGACGGGCGTTGCAGCTGGTGTGATGCTCTCTAGTTATGCAAGATGGTCTCTAGTTAGCTAATGCAGTGCGTTGTTGGATGACATTGCAAAAATTTAATTTAACCAGGTTAAACTTTTTTGATGGACAAACCTGATTTCTTTGCCAAAGCCTTTTGTGCCTCACTGAAGTGCAGTAGGTGGGTGCGTTTTTCACACAGCTCTTCATCAATCCAAAAAGACCATTATACTGTACATCGTCCAAGTGCACACCACTAAAAGCCATCACACTGACACCCCCTCTAAGTTTTCAAACACCTCTCATTCCCTACAGCCCATTGCTTACAGTCCGCCTTTCTTTTGCCCAAGACCTGTGATCAGCAGAGGCTTGAGTGATGCGACGCTGTTCTGCTTACTCAGGTAGAAATTCCCCTTGAGGACGAGCTCTGATTGAATGGCGCCTCTCCAGACTGGCTGCACCACTGGAGCCTATTCCTGCTCCGTGTACTAGCCTTCACACTGACAGAGACAGCCATTTGTCTCCCTGTCTGATCAGTGATCAATAGGTATAGTAGAACATCAAGTCACGCCATGTTTTGTAATAGCAGATGTGCATATTTACATAAGATCCTAGCCAAAGACGAAGATTGGAGGAAGGAGATGGTGGCTATAGCCGAGGACATATAGGACATATATTTGCTTTATATACCGAGCCTTAAACGCTGCTGCAGATTTGTCTGATATCATTGCAAATTCTTACTGTGTCTGTGTTAAGTGTCACACCTGCGTGGGATAGATTCACTAATTGGCAGGATTGATTTAGTCCTCTGCCTCTCTTCTTGAGTATGAAAGCACAAGAAAAAATGTTGGCAACTCGCTGGTCCCACCAGCTCCTCGCCAGCTCCAAATTGGTGACAAATTAAAGGAGCTTCTCTCTCTCATCCCTCCTTCTTCACCTGTTCCTCTTTCACTCTGTCATCAGTTGAGCTGCTATGCTTTAGCCTTTCCCTCAGAGGACCTTGTCATCGATTGAAGCACCAATTCGTCACCGCTTTACTGTTTTTCTCCAGCACAAGACCCTTAATCTCCTGTGCCGTTATAGTTTTTCACGCTCACAATCTTTCTCCTCTTTTATTCAGCTTTTAGACATACTGTCACCCTCAAAGATGTAGTCTATGAAATTGAGATCACATGCTCAAACGTCAGCTGTTAGACATCCTCTCCATGTTTTGATAATTGCCCTAAAATGCAGGGCTTCATTTGTGTTTTGGGGGCCAGAATGAAATATTATTTGCATTAGTATATTATTAGCAGAAAATGTATTTCTGTCCAAACCTAAAGTTTTGGTATGCTAATTATGACAAAATTTCACATACATGTGGCTAGGATAAAATGTCGTTGCACCACGTGATCAAGCTCTCTGTCAATCCTCTGTAGTCTCCTGTAAAAAATAGTCAGTAAGTGAAGACAGCATGTTTCTCACTGGAATCATACACATCAACAATTATAGCTTCAATTTCACCAAAAAAATCCACTTTAAAGTCTTTGCTACATATGGTATGTCATATGAGTATGGACATGTATGGATGCAAACTGCAACTTGACTGGCTGGCAGAGGCATGCAACTGCAAAGCAGTAATTCTACTTAATAGGTGTGTTAAATTCTTATAGATGATTATAGATGGTACCCAAACCCTTTACCACAGTCCAGTGCTGAAGCATTTGTTAGCAGCTTGTAAGGCATCAAAATGATTCAGCGTAAACAGCTGTATGATAATTGCTTAATTTTATAGATTATTTTAGCAGTTATTTCCTTGAAGTTGCCATGGACTGATGTCTGCTAATCCACTCAATCTGTGTTTCCTATCCTATTATAGCAGTGTGTCAGTATTCAGTGTTTTCATGTCCTTGGTGAATGATGAATTTACCGATTAAAAAAATAAAATTGAACCTCTCTGTGCAGGTGCCCTTACAGTTGGCCTAGTCCGGCAATGTCAGACCATTCACGGACGAGACCGGACCTGTATTCCACCGCGGCTGCCCCCAGAATGGGTCACCACACTGTTCTTCATCATCATGGGCATCATCTCCCTCACAGTCACCTGTGGACTGCTGGTGGCATCACACTGGCGCAGAGAAGCCACCAAATACGCCCGCTGGATCGCCTTTACTGGCAGTAAGTGGACAAGACATTGACTTTCACACTGAATGAAATGATTTTGCTTTATTAGACTTGTCGTCAGCAAATTTCCCCTGGAGCTGTCTCACCTTCTTCTCTGTCTCACTGCATCTGTCTTGACATAACTTTAGAAAATTCACCTTTGCTGCATCAGTCTTTTTATGAACATAGTCTCTTTAGAGCAGGAAATAATTAATGAAGAGATGAGTGTGAAAAATTGGTTTTAGCCCAGTTATGTACTGCTAAATTAGATGTGTGGACAAGTGTGACGTCAAAACATCCGAGGCTATATGTGTGTGTTGCATTTGCACATTATGTGTGTTGTTTTTGCGTGTTTGACGACCGCTTTTGCTCCCTGAAGCTGATTTATTTTGTAATGCGGCTCCTCTGGTACCCGAGTGGGTGGCTTATGTGCCATGGCGTTTCTCTAGTGTTTTCCCTCCCTGCCTTGAACACTGCTACTCCTTTTTTTTTTTCCTTCAAACACAATTTCTGTATAGATGCACTTCCAGCACTCGATAATAACTCGGCATCCATCTCGTGCACTGTGGCTGGACCGGTTTCGTAAGGCTGTGTGGGAGGGCGGACTTTGATTGGTCGGTTAGTTAAGGGAATAGACAGCCTCAAGCGCACTTGTACAGATGGAGCAGCCTGTGAAGCCACAATGCTCGGTATTATTGTTCGAAAGCGGTGTGCATTTTTCAGGACACTGTGCCCTTTCTGTTTTGAAGATTTTAGACAAGCACCCAGTGCTTTCCTCATGTTTTTTGCCCGCCAGGCCAAATGCAGATTCATAATTAGGTTTTGCAACTCTTCCTAATCACTTTAATACAAATATCCGATGAATCACCACTTTTCAGAACCCCGAGGCCCTCCACAAACTATCTGTCCGGTGAGCTCAAATCTGTGTCACAAGCTAAATTGGAAGGCATTGAGTCATTGTTTAACGAGCACATGCAGTGGAAAGTGAGGCAGTTGCCACGGCAACAGTGAGCAATTGTCACCCTTGTCCCCCAGCTAAGCTTCTGTTGGCCATATTAGACAAGAGGTATATTATTAGTAGTGATTTTTTTTCTTTAAAGTGGGTTGAAAGCATGCTGATGATTATCACTTTAAATGAGAAGAAGCTGGGTTTGTTGTAAGAAAAAGATATAACCTCCATTAGCTGACACTTCAGCAGCTGAGGGTCTTCCTGAGATCCTCTTGTATCTCAAGAGCATGTTTGAAGCGTAGGAGAGTGATGAATTGGCAAAAATGCGACCAATCCACAAGCTTGTTTTTTTCCATGGGATGTTGATGAGTTGCAGTGGCGAACACCTCTCTGCTGTGGGCTGAGCGGGGGAGAGGGTGAGAGGTTAAGTGAGGAAAACGGCTGGGGGCTGAAGGAGAGTTGAGTAAAGAAGGCGAGCCGAGTGAATAATCTTGTTTTTAGAGATCAAGAGCTGAGAGTGTAAGTGGGTGAGAGATGGGTGCCAATGTAAAGACACAAATGGAAAAAGAGAATAAAGTGAAGTTGGTAAGGAGACTGGGGTGGTTCGTTCAGGGCAAACAGGTGATGAAGGTTGAGAGAAGGTAGGCAGTCTGTAGTGTAACTGGCTTCAGGCCACTGGCACCTGAATGGACAGCTTTGTATGACCAGCACAGACCCGCCACTGTGACTCTACAAACACACACGCAGATGCACACTCACTCACACACACACACACACCCAAGCAGTGTGGAGTAATAATAAATATAATTCTAACAATACATTAACAGTAACTACAGAAAAGGTGATAATTTGTGAAATTACAAAATAAAAATAAAGAAATATGTGTATAATTTCCTCTAAATTCCAAGCTACAGCCCCAGATGTATGGGTTGGTCCACAATTACTAAGGTCCTCCCTGAACAGAGACCTTATTGTTAAGTGTGATATCCACTAAATCCATTTTTTTGAGTTCGTAAATTACACTATGTAGTGATGAAAGACTAGAGAAAACTCTGCGCCCAAACTATGACATTCAAATGTATTTTCTGAATTTATGAAGGGGTCGCTTTAGTATTTACACTATTCTGTTGTTAATTTCATCAGCTCTGCACGCTTCCTGGGATGTAATGGCAACTTAAAGGTGTGTTGGCTAACCTAATTGGATAGGAGCCAATGCTTGTCAGAGGTCTGTATATAGAAAGAAAAGAAAACATAAAAGTCAGAGGCTGCTAGCTGAATTGACTGTTTCTCTTGTTGAAAAACAACGTGATACTGTTTTTAAATGACCTCTGACACATCTCTGGCATTTCATGCTGCAGTATCCTGTTATTTTTACACAACTTTAACATTCAGTTAAAAATAGTTAACTGATTATGATATATCTGTGATGAGCTCATATCAGCTGATTATGTGGAGCTACAGCTAATTTGATGTGGAGGCTAATTGAAAGGTGTTGTCAATTAGAGCCACCTGGTGCAGTTTTGCCAGAATGATGAGTGTCGTTAACGAGCAGCGCTGCTCTCAGGGCTCTCGTTAACACGGCTGGTCTAGATTTAACTTGTTTATCAGACACTCTTGTCAGAAATTATGTAACATGGCTGTATTGAAATATGGCTCTGAAACTTGACATGACAGTCTTGTCAAGGAGCTCTTCACTTCATCTGTCGTACCAGCTCTGTTTCTCAACTTTGTGAATTGATTTTTAGGATGAAATATTTTGAAACTGTGGCCACTAGTGCATCTGAAGGCCCTAGGCCCTACATTCTGTCAGAATAAACACCAGACATCTTCTCAAATGTTGTTAATTGAAGAGAATAACAATGATGTCAGTAGAGACACCTTTGCATCTCTTGTTTTTTTTTCCAACCAGCAGTCCAAAGTGCAAGTGTTCGTTTTTACTACCAGAAAATGTTTGGCATTTTTGCATGGAAAGGACTTATGCGATTATTTGATTATCAGAACAGTTGCAGATTAAGGCAAGGCACTGTATGTCATCAGTTTAGGCACTTAAGAGAAGCAGCAGCCCATGAGGTGCACTTCAATTAACGCACTGGTGAAGCTTGCAGGAAGAATGCTGAGCCATGTATTTCTGGCTCCACTTTTAGCAGGCACAATGGCAGACATAAATATTTGCTTGTGTGTGCCTTGTGATGCAGGTTTACCAGACATTGTTCATTTATGCTCACTGGCTCAACTGGAGACATTTGGCCTGTTTGAGTCAGCAAAGCATGCATCTGATTGACTATTCAAGGACTGTTTCTGAACATACTGTCATTCTGATGTAACACGGTATGTGATGGCTTACGTGTCAGATAAGGCAGGAATTCAGTTTTTCTGAAAGCACAGTGAGCAGTGTGGCTATCTGACTATAAAACCAGTTTATTAGTTAATCAACTACCTGCATGAATGCCCACTCAGTTGATGTTATTCAGGGAAGTATATGTGTGGATGATTTGATGGTGTTTACGATGAGACATACCATGATTGCTATCCCAAACATGTTTCATTTGCATATTGTGGATAATGTTGCAAATATGTGAGCACGACTCATTGATGGCAGTATTGGATTTTTAATGTGATGTCAACATGATTTAAAAATTGTATGAAGCACTTGCATTTGCCAAAAACAAATTTCCCTGTGTGTTAGTCAATAATTAAGCCACAAAATGTCTTTTAAGTCCAATTTCCAGATCACTGTGCTACTGCAGACTCCTGGAGTTGCAGTCTAGTTAACAAAACTGTTAAAGGCAACATCAGTGAAATTTTTGTTAGAGCAGAAGTCATCTCTCAGGTACTGAACAGTGCTGCAAATCGTCAAGATAGAGTAAACGAGTTAAGCTAAAAATGGCTTTATGTGCTGTCACCAAGTGGGTTTGAGACTGTAGAGGGAATCAAAATAATTCAACACTGCCTCAGTTAACTTTAAAGAGCTGCCATGCCTTCTGCTGGAGTACTCTTAATTCTGCTTGAAGCTAAGGTAGTTTAGAGTTTATGTAGCACACGCTAGTAACATGTAACAGTTCACATTCTCACATCCCCTACCATGTTACTACAGTCAGCCCAGGAAGAAATGCTGGCTGAAAACATCTGACTGTGCTCCTTGAGTACAACGACTGTTATTTTTACTTTTATTTAGGCTACCCTACAAATTCTGCACAGCCGTTGATCTGTGATTCACAAAGTTACAGCTTACTTTGCTGTTCACCATTATAGTGTGTTACATAGGCTTGACCAGAAGCTTCAGTATGTAAAAGGAAGAAAAGGGAGCCATTCTGATTGGTGACAGTTAGTTGTCCAACCCCTGCTTCCTGGACAGTACGATAAGACCTAGTATAACTCTCACCTCTCATGCACTTCTGTCATGCTGAGCACAACATCACAACATGCTGTCCCTCAGTCTGTGTGATGCCCATGTGTGCTGTAAAAAGCCAACTACAAATCTGTTTAAAGGGGAACTCCAACAATTTTGCACATCAAAGTCTGTTTTCAGGACCTGGGGAGTAAGACTGCATTTGTGAACAAAGTTGTTTACAGCCTTTTGTCGCTCCAGAGGGATCTGCACACAATCTGATAAATTGCCTTAAGTGATATCACTTGAAAAAAACACATCATGTGGAGTTTAAGAGGTGTGATCTTACCAGACCTCTGTAGCCTGCTCCTCATCTCTGCTTGAGACTAGTGGCTCAGGGCTACATTAGCCGCAGCTATATCCAGCCAAACTATCAGGTGTGCAATTGCATTATGGGCAATGTGGGTAATTGTGAGTAATTTTTTATTTTTCCCAAACAGCCCATTGTGATTTAGACAGTGTTACAGAAGTGCAATGCTACATTGCTGGAGTACTCTTTTAAATCAGGTTACTCTATTGGAAACTAAGAATTTATACACATATCTATATATATACTTTATATCTTTATATCTATCTCAGAAAAGCTAACCCAGTTACTGAAGTGCATGTAAACACACAAAGTGAGCCAGTTTAGCTTGATAAACAGAACTGGATGTGGCTGTTTAGAAAGCCTGAAATCTGATTAATCATTGGCACCTTTAAGCGTGTAGAGAAATTTTAAACTGTGTTAATCAGCCTGAGGTGGCATAAAGACCTTTTTTATGGTTCTTGCAGAAACATTTACTGAAACTAGTGCTATATTCCAGGGGTGTCAGAAATGCTGTAAATTTGTATTACGCTCAAGGATAGCACTTGGTAGTGATAGTGTTTTACCCACAAATAAACTGCCTAAAGCCACACAAAAGCTTGATTTTACTAACTTCAAAGCTGAAATGAAATCGAATTCCTGAGGGATGCTTTTTAATGATTTGCCAAAACATTTGTGACTATAACTGTGGATTAATGCTGCCTTCAAGTTCTATCAGAAATATCATTATTTTAACACTGCAAATACATAAGCAACCCAAACAATGAGAAACATAACACAGTGATTGTCCAGTCGTAGCTGAGTTTTAGGGAAGCAGTTATTTATATGTTAGGCCTGTTGTTGCACATTAATAATAAAGTGATTGCATCAGTATAAGGAACAAATTAAGGCACTTCTAAATGAAACACAATGTGTGATGCCACCTTTATAAACCTGTATAAAGTTCATTTCTGAGTTGTTAGTACTGAGCTGCAGACCTGCACTCTGCAAACATGTCTGGCCTCGTTTTTGAATCGTGTTTGTTTTTGTATTTGTCTGGTTCTTTGTACAGTAGGTGATAGATTTAGAGGTTCATAATAGCACAGTGCATATTTGTTGTTCCTGAAACTTTTCAGCTACCTTAAGAGTATTCTTTGACATTATTTGTTTATTGACAGGAGAGATGGACAGGAAACATCAGCATTTCGACATCATTAGTAGGATTCTTGTACAACCCAGATTCCAAAAAAGTTGGGACTCTGTGTAAAACATAAATAAAACAGAATGTGATATTTGCTATTGATATATACTGAAGTGAACACAGTTCAAAGACAATATATCTAATGTTTAACCTCATCATCATTGATTTTTGTAAATATCTGCTTATTTTAAATTGATGTCAGCAACATGTTTCAAACAAGTTGGGACAGGAGCGAGAAAAGACTGGGAAGTTGTGGAATGATCCAAAAACACCTGTTTGTGTGATAGTATCATGATTGGGTATGAAAGGAGCATCCTGGAAAGACTCAGTTGTTCAGAAGCGAGGATGGAGCGAGGTTCACTACTTTATTGTATAAAGGATTTTGCTACATGGACTCAGGAACACTTTGTAAAACTGTTGTTGGTGAACACAGTTCTTTGCATCCTGTTTTTATTTATGTTTTCTACAGTGTCCCAACTGTTTTGGAATCAGGGTTGTAAATTTGGGCCTGCACACAGTTTTTGTCATCTCTTGTGAAAAACACAGTAGTTTTGTCTACAGTTTAAATGCATGTGCAGCCATACAGCCTGACAGAAAATGAATAACTAAGCACTTCTTTTTTGGTAGAGGCTTCTCATTGGCATACAAATTCAGTCACAAGTCTCAGGTTCCCCCATGTAGCGCTACAATCCCCTTATGGTAATATGTGACACATGTAATGTTGGTTATTTTCTATAGAGATGTCTCGTCGGGGCCGTCCTCTGCTACTTTAGCTGCTGTGATTCAATGCAATTGCTCTTTCAGCATTTCTTCCGTCTGTCTTTCTCAAAAATGGAGCATGTTGCCGAGGTTTATGTTCCATATTCTAAAACGAATGGTCATCCACTACAGTACTTGCTATCAGAGGCTGAAACTTTTGTGATTTTAACAAAACAATTACTTTGCAAACACACAAACAAGCACAAGACTGCAGGTACTTACCTCATCATCCCTTGGTTTCTACCATATCCATAAAGTTCACCAAAGCTCTCTAATAAAGTAATTTTTCAAAGTGTTTTAGCTTTTACAGCGTTTTCTGCTCTTTGTCCTGCTGTTATTACAGACATCTCTACGTCTGTAATAACCCTGTAATGGCCCTTCGACACACCTTGGGACTTGGGGCTTTTGTGAAATTTTGTTTGTTAGAGACCGCTAAAAAACAGAAATATGCAAAACAAAATGATATTAAATCATCTCCTGTCTAAACATACCACACCATATACTGTTTAGAAATGCTCTATTTCAGGGCTGGACTTAGCATTGTCATTATTAGTGGGACTTTGGATGAGGATTTCTTACCCGAATGTTCAGGTTTCAGGTTGATGTCTATATGAGACAATTAAATCTGCCAGTTCTCAAAGAAAATTTCAGCCATAGTGCTGCTAAAATTATCTTGGTGTCAAATTTTCCCCAATTTCTGCTTTCAGCCACTGTGGTGATAATAAATCAAGTGAAGTTTCACAAAATAAAACTATCCACAGTGATTTGTGCCGTCTCCTCTTCCAATCAGGATGTTATTGTAAAATGAGCAATGACTCTGTCATTCCGCGAGAAAAGATGTAGTGGCAGATTTTGGAGCTGCTGAGCCAACTCAGGACTCCTGTTACTGTACATTTGTCAGAATGTATCAGACGTATAATCTGTGACATTTAACCTATTTTAAAATGAAATATTGAAACCTTAAAGTTACATTAATGCCTGAGATGCAGAGTCATGCTGATCATGGTGCATACCATTATTCTGCTATGTGTAATTGCTCTTTCAAAGCCATTTGAAAGGCACTATTGTACGTTGCTAATGAACTTGCTCTAATTGAATTCAATTTGAGCTGCTGAGTGAGTTCATGCTTAATTTTCTGCATCTTGTGTGGAGAACAAAGGCTAAAACGTAGGCTGAGGTCAGACTTTTTTTGCTTTCATTTCTCTCTTAAACCCTGTAAGTGTATATTTAGTCATATGAGTCTGTCTCTGAAATACATGTTTGCTTTACAGTTAGGATTCAGACAAATCAAGAAAATCTAGTGAGTAAAATTGTGTAGAATCATATGTGAGTGTCGAGTAAACTGACATGTTCTCTCTCACTTCCAGTGATCCTGTTCTGCATGGCGGCGCTCATCTTCCCCATAGGCTTCTATATCAACGAGGTGGGAGGCCAGCCGTACAAGCTGCCCAACAACACAGTGGTCGGCTCCTCATACGTGCTGTTTGTCCTCTCCATCTTCTTCACCATAGTGGGACTTCTGTTTGCAGGCAAAGTTTGCCTCCCGGGCTGAGGACTCGACCATGCCCGCCTCTGGACTGTCACGAGAGGCTCTGAAAATTTTATGGGATTTACAAAAACACAAAATGACTGAAAATCAAAAACAACAAACTCTGGCCAGAAGCCTGATACAGGGAAGTCTTTGGTTAAGTGTCGAGGGACCGCGGCACCGTGGAGTACCTAACGACAAAAAAATGGAAACGAATGAAAGAGCAAAACACTAAAGGACATGGGCACAAAGGGGTGGAGGAGTGTGAGAGAGGGCAGCCGAGGCTGTCGCAGCACCCTGCCAGTGTTGATTTAAAATATGGCCGTCTCTCTGTTTTTGTTCTGTTGGGAAAAGGGTGCTTAATGTGCCACTGTCATGGCAACTGCAGCCACAATGCTGGCGCACATTTCTTGAGGACCACTACAGCTGCTCCTCAATTTGACCCCTCGCCCGCCCTCAGCACACATCTGCGCCGTCACGACCGCTCCTGTTGCTATTTTTGGCTTCTCTTAGCTATTTCAGTTGTGTGTTTTTCTGTTGTTGTACATTTTGTGTTCTTTTTTTCTTTTTCTGTTTTTCTTCCACAACCCGCCGCCTTTCCGCTGAAGTAGCTTGAGTGTAATTGAGGTTCACTGAACTGAATCCTTGAGGGGAACTGGAGGGTTTTCTGCCAGCTTGGCTTTAGAGCAGGGTTTATTCTTGCCTGTCACTTCACACGGCACCAGGTGTGTGGCTGGGGAGAGCAGCTGTGAGCCCAGCTGTCTGGTCCAGCTCACGGGCTGCTTTGGACCAGAGGAAGGTGCAGGCGTGCTGCCTCTCTTTCTCACAACCAGCTGCAGCTCAGGAGCAGGTAGCAGTGAGGGGTGACCTCCCTGGGCAGCAGAACAGGAGGTCAAGTACCATAAAGGAGAATGCCACTCAATATAAGACCTTGGATTATGTTATTTACATGGACAGCAACAGAATATTAGTGAATGTTAACAACTATTATGCTAAGCTAAAGCCATGATGCTGATACACATCATTTACCAATAACTAGAAGACTGTGAATTTAGAGAACAATCATCTGAACATAAACACACCTCTTGTATTTGTAGTAATACTCTTAATTCTGTTAAGTACAGCCACAAGCACTGTTTAAAGTATTTTTCAAAGGTGTACATCACTGTGGGGTTGAGATGAACTCTATCGCTAATTATAGCAGACAGTATTGACTTTTATAAATATAAGCTGATGTTACCTAAGGTGTGAAAATTGGTGGTATTCTCCTTTAATGTTGGACAGGGAAGAAGGGAGCAAGGAGTATTTTTTGTTTTGTACAACAGTGAAGGCACTGGGACTGCAGGTCAGGTCCATGCATGGGGCTGTGCCTCAGTGTGCTGCCCTTGAGGCCCGTGAATGTAAACACACACACACACACACACACACACACACACACACACACACACACACACACACACACACACACACACACACACTCTCACTCTCACTCTTAATCACGAGTACAGCCTCCACACTGTCTGTACTGTGTAAATCCACATATTAGGGCTTCAAATAACCATTATTTTCCTTGTCTATAACAGTCCCTCTAATTAACCTCAGAAAGTAATGAGAAGTTCCTGGAGCCCAAAGGTGACTCTTCATCAGGCTAATCAAAAGTTTTCGGCTATCTCTCCTCCATCAAGGTAGTGGATTATTTTCTGGACTGGGGCATAATTCTGTGCCCATGTTTCAGAACTACAATGACCATAATTTGTGGAATGTAAACAGGAAGTATGATGTTGCCATGGTTGCAGTGAGTTAGCTGTGGGCTACAACCTGAGTCCCATTTATTTAGCCTACAGTTGTTCACGTTTTGACAAAGTGTCACTGTTAGAAGTATGCCGAAGTGGCTATGAGTTGCAGTGTACTCGTGGATGTACAGACAACTATCACTGGATTATATGATGCTGGAGAAACCTTCAAAACGTGATGATTCTCAGGCAAAGTTCTGGAGTTCAAATGCTTTGTATGATTTCCAAGCAGATTTATTGACAATAATTCACAATGGACACGGTCAAAAAAAAAGCAGCTCAGCACAGCCGTCCCCCAACCAAATTGCTCTCAGTTGTCACAAGACCAGTTCATAACACACCAATACTACAATTTAGTATCAAAAGAGATGAAGCAAAACAACATATTTGATGTTTGCCATTTCTGCTTAAAGGATAAATTAAGTGATCAGTCGATCATTAAAATATTTGCAGGTTAATTTAGATTTGATTGAGCCCTTCAGCTCTTCAACATATACATATATAGGCTTTATATAGGCTTTATTTGTATGACCTACTGACACTCAAATCTCTCCTGAAAAGTGTGTTTGTGCGTGTGTGTGTGTGTTGAATCAATCACGGAGCTCAGTCGCGAAGTCTTTTTGTTTTGTATTTCTGTTTCCCGCTCAGCTTCTCTTACTCTCGGTCTGATGATGTATACTGCTAACTCTACACTCTGCAGTGCCCTGTCTTGGTTGGTTCAGTATTGTGCCATGATGACCTGTTTTTGTTTAATAATGTACAGACACAAAAGGCAGGATTTCTGTATTAGGAAGCACTGTGCATTCAACAGTATAGGTAACAGAAATAGAAGCACCACAAATGTATAAAAAAGAACTTCTTACCTCATTGTTTTTGTTTCTGCTATTATTTTCTAATGGTGGCAATGTGTGCCCTCTAATTTGTCTCTTGCCTTGATCGGATGTCTTCACATAAAGCCTATGATCATAGGAAATTATTTATCACTGAATAAAACGAGAAAAAATGGGTGTGTGTGACTCTGACGCAGTCTGTATGATTTATTGTGCTTATTTAATGGTATGTGAAGCATGAGTCTAATCAGTAGGTGAGTAGGTGAGACAAAACAGCAGAGAATTTAATCAGAGAAATGGCCCTTTACCTATTGATCTTAAAATAAACATGGTGCTTCTGCAGGATGCAGCGCAAATGTCCTTCTACTCCCACTTCATTAAATCTGAAAAAACAGACACAAAGCGTCCTGTGAATCAAGGGCAGCCACCCAGGATGCATCAGTGTGTGCATGTGTTAAATGCTCGACAGCTTCCTGTTGGGAGCAAGCCCTCCTGAGCTTCAGTATTGATAAGCAATTGAGACAAATTTCCCTTTTGGGCATCCGTTATCTTCAAATCTGATTTTGGAACAGTACTGTCTGGATTAAGTGGTTTAATTGATTTAATTTGTACAGTAAACATTTTCTTTAACAATAATACCTTAAGCTTGGTTTCAGAGACAACCGATAATATGCATCACCCCCAAGAGAAGTTCTATGATAAAAGTGTTAGTTTGTGACTTTGCAAGCTGAAAACCTCTTCAGAGGTCCTGCAGTAGTTGCCCCCTTTATGTTCACCTTGCTAGATTGCCAAAATTATTTTGTTTGTTATTGAAAAAAAATTGCTATAATTTGTCATAACATTGCTTGTGGCAGCTTCTGGCCTTGCTTTTGATTACGACTTAACCTTCCAAAGGTCAGTTTTTCAGACATTATGTTTAAATCAGGTTTGACATTTGGGAGAAGGCATCCATTCATTTCCTTCTGAAGGTTAGATGAGAAGATTGATAACACTATCATGTCTATATGCTAAATACGGCAGCCAGTGTAGCATAGCATAAAGACTCGAAATGGGAAAAAGCTAGCCTGGCTCAGTCCCAAATCTGCTTACCAGTAAACCAAAAACCAAACACATCGTGGTTATGCGCTGGAAGTTCCCTCCCTGGAGTCTCCACTGGTTGCCTGGCTTTGTGCTAAGCTAAGCTAACTGATTGCTGGTATGAGAGTGGCATCAATTTTCTCCACTAACTCTCAGCAAAGAAGCGTATTTCCCAAAATGCTGAACTCCTTTAAGCTTCATGAAACCTGCTGTTAGCCTTCTGCTGCAGAGAAAACAATGAAAATCTTTAAAGCCGGAGTGTTTGGTTGTTTTTCTGCAGCATTAGCACTTCAGTTTATGGGTTCTCGTAATTAACATTTACAGATAGGTTTAACACCTTTCATTCCTTCACTAACAATGCATTACAACAGTTCAAACTCCGTATCCCTCAAGAAAGCAGATTTCTCACACTTTGCACAGACAGGCACCGAGATCCAAGTCTACAATAAACAGGTCTTTAAATTCAGGTTTGTCACGCGTTTTCTCTGACGAGTCAGTTTCATTTATTTGTCATTTTCTCAGTGTGTGCAGCTGAAGATAAGACTGCACTGCTCCTCTCAGGGCTGCACCTCCATTAGCCTCGCAGTGACCTGCAGCATGGAGTTGAGCATGAGAGGTGTTTCCATTTCGGATTCCAGAAGGTCGCAGTGTTTCGGCTCAGTGGATCACATCAGTCCAACTGGCAGAGCTCTGCTCTCTGAGGACCAATGCGGGACTTTAAGCAGGATGTATGCAGTACAGTTATTACTGCAGATGTTTCCAGCCTTTTCGGGATCCCCACAAAGGGTCCTGAGATAAATCTAAGGGGTCACCAAATTATGAGAAAATTATGCATTTTTTTTTCTAAAGCCAACACATCCTCATACCCAAACCACTATATACTGTATGTCAATTACTTTCAAAACCACATATATGGCAGTTAGAGAGAACCAGCGACAGGCTCCGTTACAATCACTACGGCCGCTAGAGGTCACCGCCTACAATAAACGCAAAGATGAGTCGTTTGAACCTGTTTCCACTGAAGACCTGCGGGGCCCTTTTTCTGCTGGGGACAGCCTGCTTTGATCCCACCTTACTTCACAACTCAGAAATGTAGCGCTTTAATGATTCATTTCGAGTAGACATGGTAAAAGAGGTATTCAGGTATTTATGTATTCAGAGTTTACAAGCGAGTAAGGTTGGAAACAAATAAATAATAAGCCTCTCATCGCTTCCTGTTGATCAGAAAAGAACACACCACACAAGCAGAATAAATACATAAACATGTTTGATGCTCCTGCAGTGTTTGTTTGCATGTGTGTGAGTATATCGCCCTGCATATGTACTGAAGTGACCATGTTAAGTTAGCCTGGAGGACTCACAGATCAGGCTGCTAGTCTCAATTTAGTCAGGCCCCCCTGATCGGCAGCAGACGCCTGCTAGAGAGTTATTGGAGGACAGATCAACACTGACAGATCCCAGAACAGTTCTCTCAGCACAAATGGAGGTGAGACGTTTATCTGGCCCAGAACGCTTGCTTATAACTAACCAATCGGTTTGCTTAAAAAAAAAAGGAACATGCGCTCTGCTTTGCCAATCAAAATGAAGTGGATGATTAGCTGCAGCAATTCATGGTATGTTGGACGGTCGTAAACTGGATGAGGAAGTGGTTCAGGATGGTTTCAAGGTTTAATTAGGAAAGTTATCAGTTTTACGAGGATAGTCCAGCTCAGGGGTAGCACTGCGGAGCATAATGATGAACTG
This sequence comes from Chelmon rostratus, assembly GCF_017976325.1. NCBI lineage: Eukaryota > Metazoa > Chordata > Actinopteri > Chaetodontiformes > Chaetodontidae > Chelmon > Chelmon rostratus. The sequence continues at coordinate 11,615,567 of NC_055674.1, read as the reverse complement.
CGGCAATACGCCTTCTATTAGCTGATTTTTCCTGTGCAAATGTTACACTTACGGCTTGGAGCTCGATATGTTTAATAGGACATCATGAAGCAATGATCCCTTTCTAATTTTGTGCAAATGTCTGTCGTTTAACACGAGCCCGCCATCTGCTGAACTGTTCGGCCTACTGGTGTTTCAGGGCACATTACAGCCGTATCCGCTTCACAGTTAATGCGCTTTTATTACACAGAATCTTGGTGTCGCGGCTCGAGTTTGCAGAATTGCGTTTCTCCAAAATTACAGGGACAATAAAAGAATGAAAAACTGCCCGGGAGCTGCTTAATAGGTCTGACTCAAGAGACAGATACTTCAGTGCATCATTCGGCATTTCCAGCCAATGATTCTTTTTTATCAGCACCACCATGTTTGGCTACTGGACAGATTTACTGAAATAAATCTTCTAATGAAAGCTGTTACTGCATATTGTCATTTGATGCTCACATCTTTGTCTGCTGATACATGACTTGCTCGTGAAATCAATACCTGATCGATGCGGTTCTTGAAGCGCCCATCTCACAAACGCTGTGA